>NC_065592.1:77985000-78610000 GCF_024542745.1 Macaca thibetana thibetana | reverse complement strand
CCCGCAGCCCTTCATCGGGTGACCTCCTCCTGTCGGGGCCATTTGTCTTGAGGGCCTGTCTTGGAGGCTCTGAACAGGACGCTCCAAGTGGGGCCCTAGCGCTTGGCAGACAAGCCCCTGGATTGTTGCTAGAGACCCCCAGGTCGCTTTGGGGCGGAGCGCGCCTTTCATGAATCCGGGAGCCTGGGATGCGCATGGCGAGGAGGGGGGAAACGTGCTGGGGAGAAGGCAGGCCTTGATGTATGTCCCGGTGGACAAAAGCTGCTAGTGTCAGCTTGATTTGCAAGATCAACATTCATGAGTTTCACCGCTTAGAAAGGGGGATTATCTGCAAACCGGAGACTGAATGGAAGCCATAAATAAGTGATTTCACACTACCAAGCAGGAATAATATTCTCCCTCCTAAATTATTCTGAACAGCATGTTCGGCCCCTTCCAGGTTCCCACCGCTAGCTAGCCCTCAGGGGTGGTGTGCGCAAACGGTGGACCTTTCGGCGCCTAAGAGACCGGGTGCTGAGCCCGGGAGCAGCGCCCGCTTTACTTCCGAAGATCCACTCCGGGTTTTGCCTAGCACTGCTCCGGGAACCCATTCCAGACGCAGGTAACGCCAGGCAACGTTTTCCTTCTCACCCGCCCACAGCCAGCCCCTAGCCGCCGGCGTTCCCAGGCCCAACACAGCACAGATGCACGTTTCAAAATGTGTTCGAATATGCAGCCTGTATCAAAGACACTGGGAGGGTCTTTCATCCTTTCAGCTGCTTAAGTAGGGACATGCTCCTAGCTACCCTCATTTGTGGCTGGGTTTATTCTGGAATGAAAATGTACCTCTGGATGCAAAAAGGAAGGGTGGAAGTATTTTTTCCCTACTCCTTGCACCCGATTTCTCATTTTGCCTCGCCCTCATCCTCATCCTTTGTTTACGCCAGGCTGTGTTAACCCTATGAGGACCCCCGTGGCTTGCTCTTTTCTTTCTTCCTTACGGTTGTCATCCGGTTTGTAGCCTGACTTCTTCGGGCTGTCACGTACCCCTTCCTTTTCCTGGAAGTGGTTTTGTTGTAGGACAGCCACAGGTGGACCTTACCAAGCTTTGAAGGGCGGGGACGGGGGAAGGCAAAACCCGGGAAGGCTCTGGCTGTTGCCAGAGGACGGGGCGGAGCAACCACAGTCACTGTGGTTATTATGTCCAGCCTCCTGGGACCTCCACTTAGCTTGGCTGGCACCCTGCCCCCGCCCGCACCTCCCCAGCTGCTGATGTCGGGAAGCAGCTCTCCCTGAAGGGCTGAGGGTAGGACCCTGGCGAGCGGAAGTGAAGGGTTTAAGAGCCATCCCGCTACTAGAATGGTGCCCTGATGTTTAATGGCAAATTACCCAGCAAGCACCTATTTTTAAAACTTTCACCCCTTTTCCTTGGGAGCTCTCCCCCCCCCCACTGTTTTGGAAAATTTAAGCCTTTCAAGAAAACACGTGTGTGTTTGCATGCGCATGAGCATGAGAAAGAGAGAGAGAAGAGATAGTTGCTGAGGTAAGGTGAGAGATGGAGGGGAGGGGAAGGAGTTGAGCATCATGAAGTAGTATAGAAGGAAGCTTTGTTCCTGGAGGATTGATTTTGTGAGGGAAGGCAGAACCAGACAACAAGGAGAATTTAGATAATATGTCTGTACTCCGAAAAGGTTAGGGTCTACAACAGTCATCTAAGGCAGTGACAGACAAGGGTCTGCACATTGAAACCACAGGGTGTCAACACGGCACAGAAAAGAGTGCAATGTAGAGCGCTGCCTTTTGGCTGGGCAAGGCATGAAGCATTACTGAGAAAGGTCTATACTATGAAGCCAGCTCACTGTAGGCTTGGGACTCACTGATCAGCTTTGGCTCTCCGTGGAGACTCAGGTGTTGCTGAATGAACCTAAGATACTGTGGAGAAGGCTGCTAGTCTCCAAAGCTCATGGAAAGTGTTTCTTCCTGACTAACTGCAAAAGAGTAGATATATACTGTGCTAACCTTTGTGATGAAAAGGAAAAATGGGAGAAATACATGTACCTGCATATCTTTCAAAAAAAGAGAAATATAGGAGGAATAAACCAGTAAAGAATGAAGTGAGATGAAGCAGGTCACCTAACAAGAAGGTGGGAAACAGGGTGGAAGGAATATGAGAGGGAGAAACACTTCTATGGTATAGCTCTTCGTATTATTTTTAATTTGGGGAAGTTTATTAATGTTCTATTTATTTAAAAGATTAAACCGACAAGGATGGGAAAGGAGAAAAAACTAAAAACCAAACTGAAAAAAATAAACCCAATTGTATTTCAAATGAATAACCACACTGAAAGGGGGGAAAAAGAAATCTAAGTAGTTTATGAATACACGTTAGACCATATTCCATTAGACTTAGGTAGCGTGGGAGTTGGGGAGGACTTAAAGAAACACTAAACTGTTTTTACTGGGTTTGTTTTTGTAGCAGCATAGACACAGAAGGATTCTGAAATGATTTTAGGTATTTCATAGTATTGAGCAAATCAGTAAATACATTGATGTTGATAGCCAGGGTTCTCACTGTGGAGAAGAAAGTTACAAATATAGAAAGAGAAGACCTGGATGTAAGAAGAATGGATTGCAATTGGAGGTATTGCTGTGGACTCATAATTTCTGAAATGTGTATATATGCAAGTGTATGCATTAATGTGATCTATCGATCGATCGATCGATCAATAGATAGATAGATAGATAGATAGATAGATAGATATCTCCTGGCTTTGCCCACTGAAGCAGAAATCTTGGTAGCAGCCATACCTAACAGCCACACCTTGCTTTTGAATGTAGTATTCTAACTAAGAGGAACAAGGGATCCTTAGAGAAAAAATGTTTCCAGGGCAGAGGCAGGAAATATGCAAGATAAGCCTGGAACTTTTTTTTTAATCGAGGTGAAACTCACATAACAAAATCAATCATGTTAAAGTGTATAATCCCATGGCATTTAGTACATTCCCAGGGTTGTGCAACCACCTCCTCTATTTAGTGAGAGCCTGAAATATCTTGTTATTCCAGGATGTAAGGAATTGTACAAAACATACTAGGGGCATATCATGAGGACAGAGGAACCAGGCTGGAGCGGCTTCCCCTGCCCATGTCTGGGACAGTTTGAACACCAAAATAATTATTGGTAGTAACAAATTATAAACCATTGAAAAAGAAAAGTATATAGAATCCATTCTATATACTCATAAGCATAGAAATAAATAAGTAAATGTATGAGAAGGATGGCTCTTTTTACAGTAGAATACTGTTATAAACAGAATCGTGTCCTCCTAAAATGCATATGTTAAATCTATAACCCCTAATGTGACTGTATTTGGAGATAGGGCCTTTAAGGAGGTAAGTAGGGTTAAATGGGGTCAATAGGGTGGGGCCCACATCCAATAAAACTAGTATCCTCAAAGGAAGAGGAAGAGACACCTGGGGCATGTACACAGAGAAAGACCAGTGAGGGCACAGCAAGAAAGATGTCATTTACAAACCAAAGAGAGAGGTTCAAGAAAAACCTACTGGGCTGGCACCTTGATCTTGGATGTCCAGCCTCTGAACTGTGAGAAATAAATGTCTGATGCTGAAGCCACCCAGTATGTGGCATTTTGTTATGGCAGCCTGAGCAGGCTAATACAAATACCTAGTGTCAACTGGTAGATGTGGCAGGAGAGCTGGAGTTGGGGAAAAAAATTATTTTACCACCATTGTGTATTTAAGATTGTTTGTGGCAAGAGTCACCAGATGTTCAATCTAGATAAAATTTTGGTGATGAATGAGCAATTTACATGTTCTTAAAGTGTCTCCCCATTGATTGCCTTTTGGTTGCAAGTGAAAAAAAATAGTAATTATACAGTAGAGAAATCAGATACCCCTTTGACTAGTGATTGAAACAAACATCACCAATAAAGGACAGACAGACATCATGTGCTTCTGGATATGATGGCCTAAAGAGGAGATACTACTACTTTTGTACTATTTAACTGGAAATGCATAGCCTGAATTTAATAATGAGGAAGCATTATAGAAACCCCAAACAAGGAACATTCCATCTTACAAACAGGAACTGTGTTTTTAAATGTCAGTATCATAAAGAAGAAAAAAAATCTAAAGAGATATGTTAACTATGATATATGATTTTAGACTGAATCCTGTACTGAAAAAAATTACTGGGTCTGGTAGGCAGCCACTAAAATGGTCCCACTTCCTGATATTTGCCCCTTTGTATAATCATTTCTCTTCAATGTGGGCTGAACTAACGACTTTCTGACTTGCTTTTAATGAATAGAAGATAGCAGAAGTAATAGAATGTCACTTCAAATATAAGGTTACAGAGAATTGCTGGAAGTTTCCATTTGTGGGGCTTGTTCCCTCACTTATTCTAAGGTACTAGTTGCCATGCTGTGAGCAGCCCTAAAGAAAGGACCATGGGGTGAAGAGATGAGAGAAACTCCTGGTCAACAGCCAGCGAAGCACTGAATCCTGCCAACAACCACGTGAGTGCGCAGGAAAGTGGATCCTCCCCACATTGAGCCTTCAGATGAGACCACAGCCGTAGCCTACACATTGATTATAACCTGGTCAAAGGACCCAGCCAGGCCACACGCAGACACCTGACATACAGAAACTGAGATCATAAATGTTTGCCATTTTCAACTGCTAAGTTTTGGAGTAATTTGTTATGCAGCTATAGATAACTAACATGCCATGTTCCTTGACAAAATTGGAAGCTGGATAGTAGATTATATTAAAGTATTATATCAATGTTAAATTTCCTGAAGTTGGTAATCTTACTCTGGATATGTAACACTGTAAGATGGTATTCTTATTCTTAGGAAATATACACTGCACATTGATAAATTAGGTACAGGGACATAATATTTCAAATATGTATTATCTGTCTCAAATGTTATATACTGAGATAGATATTTGAGATATATGTAAATATAAATACATTTATATAGAGAGAGAGAGAAGAGAGAAAGGGGAGAAGAAAGAGAAAGGGGATGGAAAGAAGGGAGGAAGGGATAAGAAAGGAAGAGAGACAGCACAAGCACAAATGATAAAGTACAGCACAATGTATAGATGAGTGTTCTCTGTACTATTCTTATATCTTTTCTGTATGTTTGAAATTATTTCTAAATACTTTTTTTTTTTTTTTTGAGACGGAGTTTTGCTCTTGTTGTCCAGGCTGGAGTGCAATGGTGCAATCTAAGCTCACTGCAACTTCCGCCTCCCAGGTTCAAGTGATTCTCCTGCCTCAGCCTCCCAAGTAACTGGGATTACAGGCATGTGCCACCATGCCCAGCTAATTTTGTATTTTTAGTAGAGACGAGGTTTCTCTATGTTGGTCATGCTGGTCTCGAACTCCTGACCTCAGGTGATCTGCCCATTTCGGCCTCCCAAAGTGCTGGGATTACAGGCATGAGCCACCACACCCGGCTCTAAATAAGTTTTTTTTTTTTTTAAAAAGGATCAGACTTTGATATATCTTTAACAAGGCATTTACAAATAATAATTCCATGCCTTTAAGTTATCAATGTAAAATGACACGTAACACTCCATTTTCACCCTTATTTCAGGTGTATCTTATAGGATTTGTTTTTAATTCTTTATACAACATTAAGAGAAACAAAACTCCAGACAGAATCTTGTTTCTATGAATCTCCTATATTTTGCCCATTTATTTTCTTCATTTCTGAGGTGTCTGTTTTGTAATTGTACTCTTAGGAGTTAGCATTCTTAGCAACTTTGAGAGAGCTATTCGTTCTAGGCTTTTTCTTTAACAACTTTATTAAGATACAATTAATGTACCATAAAATTTATCTTTTTAAATAGATACATACTGTGTACAATTTAAAGTGTACAATTCAGTGATTTTTTTTAGTATATTCACCAAGTTGTACAACCATCACCACTCTCTAATTTTGGAACATTTTTATCACTCTCCCAAAAAACCTCATCTGAACCTGTTAAGCAGTCACTCCCTGTTCTCTGCTCTCTCCAACTCCTGGGGATCACTAATCTGTTTTCTGTTTGTACGGATTTGTCCATTCTGAATATTTTATATGAATAGAGTCATGTAATATGTCATCTTTTGAGTATGACTTCTTTCACTTAGCATAATGTTTTCAGACTTCATCTGTGTAGAGTATGTGTCAGTAGATAATTCCTTTTCCTTGTTCAGTAACATTACCTTGTACGGATATAACAATTTGTTCATTCATCAAGTGATAGACATTTAAATTGTTCCCACTTTTTGGCTATTGTGAGTAATGCCACTATGAGCACTCGTGTACAAGTTTTTGGGAGGACATATGTTTTCAGTTATTTTCAGTATATACATGTGAGTGAAATTTCTGGGTCACATAGTAACTTTATCTTCAATATTTTTAAATTCTTGCCAGGGTTTAATATACTTTTAAGTTATGTTATTTTTTTCTAGCAGTGCCTTGGCCCATTTTATAGCATTGCTGTCCTATGTATATATGTTTGCCTAAATTTCTCTTCATGGATTGATGGTAAGTATACTTCATTGTGAATTAAAATGGTTTACAAACAAAGACCCCACAGGTACTAGCACGTCCTTCCTCATCAATGAATCCCATTGCAGCCCACCCTTGTTTTCTCTTCTAACAAATGACTGTTTAGACTCTGCAAACCATTCAGGCGCTTATATTTCCTGCCTAGGACTATTTAAACATTTTAAATATTTCAAGTGCATGTCTTTTATTTCCCACAAAACCATGAGGTCTTAGAAAGCCAGGTCCATGTGTTATCTTTCTTTCATGTCTTTCACCACCCTTAGTCAAATATGTAAGTTAATTAGATGCTGAATGCTAAGTAGGGACTATCTGTTATACTTATTTAATGTCCTTCATAGCACTTAGCTGAGGAATGGTATCTAGAAGGTGTTTATTTAATTCTAAATAAATGGATTTTAAGTTCCTAAGACTTTACCCTAAAATTATTTTTATTTTTGGATTTCTTAGCATGACTCCCATTTGACAAATATAGGTATGGCAACCAGCACGTTCCCTCCCCCGGTACCCAGAAAAGATGTTCATTTCTCTACAAAGACGCTGCCAACACATTAAATACCAGTCTTCTAGTATGTTTGGAGGGGGAAAGAGAGAGAAATGGGCAAGGCACTTCCCTCTTTTCTCCTGCCCCATAGCAACTTCTCTGAGGCGGATCTGCCCCCTCTTTTCTCAACTTTTTCTCATGGTACCATTTCTCAGCAAGATTTTCACCATTTTGCTGGGAACCAAGAAAGAGAAGAGGGAAAATATTAAATAAAAGTGGTATTCTGGAGACCTAAAAACATGGACTTCAGCTCTAACACTACCATGACAAATGAGCTCTCATATATCCCCTTTCCTTTTCCCATCTGTTTCAAACCAAGACATCTTGTCTTGCTATCTAGAAAAAAAAAACTTGCTTGAAAAATTATTTGTTCTGGTATATCCTAGTTAATGATTATTCAGGTTACTCAAGCCTTACCACATACACAATACCTGGCTCATCGTTTTTAAAGAACTAGAATACATAACATACTCAACACCACAGCTATCCTGACATAATTTAAGCCCCTTTTGATGATTCAAAGTATTTTAGGATTTCCATGACATTTAATTATTTCAGTGCATATGTGCAAGAGTGCCAAAGAACAGAGCCTTGTGGGCAGAGGAATTCCAGATCACAAAAGAATTCCCATATTCAAACATGATGTCCATTGTACATTCCTTGCTCATCATGAAGAATAGAACAATGACAAGGACCAAGCGAAATCAGAAGGTGGGAATGGGACAGCTCTGACAATCGCTTTTTTTTTTTTTTGACAGAGTCTTGCTCTGTCGCCCAGGCTGGAGTGTGGTGGCATGATCTCGGCTCACAGCAACCTCCGCCTCCCGGGTTCAAGTGATTCTCCTGCCTCAGGCTCCCAAGTAGCTGGGTTTACAGGCACGCACCACCACACCTGGCTAATTTTGCATTTTTAACAGAGACAGGGTTTCGCCATGTTGACCATGGCTGGTCTTGAACCCCTGACGTCAGGTGATCCACCCGCCTCTGCCTCCCAAAGTGCTGGGATTACAAGCGTGAGCCACCGGGCCTAGCCCACAGTCACCATATTTAAAAGTCGTACCTTTCTTATCATGGAGTTCCCAGTTCTCCCTGTAATGAGATTTCTTTCTGTTCAAAAATAGAATAAAATAAAATAAATTAGTGAAACTTGGTTTGTTTGTTGAAACAAAATACAGTGAAAAAGCATAAGACAGTTTTCTCTGGGTTTTGCGATTTATATTCAAAAAGTTATTCTTCACATTTACCTTTGCGAAGATCCTTCTATTTGAATCACTCACCTATCTTTAGAATTGTGCCATAGCTTGTCAAGCTTCAACTGCACATTCCTCAGTCTAACAAAGGGGCGATTTGTTTCAAGGGTTCCTCCCCTAGTGGGATGATTATTTAGACAGAAGTTGTCCCCCTGAGTGTCTCCTCAAGAAATTTGAAACATAAAGACTATTACAAGGTTGAACTTTGTCTTCAATCAGCTATAAACGTTCTTTGTTCCTCTTCCACATGCAAACTGTTTACATGTCAGTAATTTTTTAATTTTTATTTTTAAAGGGACTATGAGAATGTATCTATGTGTTAAGACTGGATTTGAATTCCTTACTCATTAAAAGACCTTTTTTTTAAGAAATCTACCATTCAATAAATTGAACAGCCACATTCTTGAATGCATTTGGCTACTGAAGTCATTAGACAATGGAAACATTTAGGCCAGGTTTGCAAACCTTATCTGCATGGTTCACTCTCTTGCTGCATTCAGATCTCTGTTGAGATGTCACGTGCTTTGAGAAGCCTCCCTTGATCATCCTCTCTAAACTAATTATCCTCACCACACTTTATTTTCTTATTCCGCTTGATTGTTCTTTCTAGTGCTTATCGCTATCTAATATAATAGCATATACGCAGCCTGAACAACAAAGCAAGACCCCAGCTCCACAAAAAAATAAAAAAAAACTAGCCAAGTATGGTGGTGCATGCCTGTAGTCCCAGATACTTGGGAGGCTGAGATGGGAGGATGCTTGAGTCCAGGAGGTGAAGGCTGCAGTGAATCATGATCACACTATGTACTCCATCCTGAACAACAGAGTGAGACCCTGCCTCAAAAAAAAAGGTATGTTTTATTTGTCATCTTTATCTTCCAGAATGGAAACTTCCTAAAAATAGAAATTTATTTTGCTTGTTGCCGATCGCTGGAGCCTAGCACTTAGTAGATGCTCAATTAATTTTTTCTTTTTTTTTTGAGACAGAGTCTCGCTCTGTTGCCCAGGTTGGAGTACAGTGGCACAATCTTGGCTCACTGCAACCTCTGCCTCTCGAGTTCAAGTGATTCTCCTGCCTCAGCCTCCCAAGTAGCTGGGATTACAGGCATGTGCCACCATGCCTGACTGATTTTTGTATTTTTAGTAGAGACAGGGTTTCACCATGTTGGCCAGGCTGGTCTCAAACTCCTGACTTCAAATGATCTGCCCACCTCGACCTCCCAAAGTGCTGGGATTACAGGAATGAGCCACCGTGCCCAGCCAATAAACATTTGTTGAATGATTATTTCAGTCTTATTAATTAACCTATATTTCAGAAATTCCTAGTTGATGCTAGAAGCAGCAATTTCCTTTTTAAACACCACAGAGTTTAATTGAAAACAATGTGCTGGCTAGTAGAAAGGGTTCAAGAAACAGGCTGAATCCTCCAGGCACTAAAATCTAATATATGACATGTGATAGATCTACCTATCAATAAGATCAATAGCAAAGCCAGAAGCCATTTTCCAAATACTGCAAGATAATTACAGGTTAGCCCTACACAATGTAAGAATTTAGAAGATTTTTTTTTTAAATTGAGGTAGTCAGGAAAGGTTTCCTGGAGGCAGTGTTGAATTGCATCTTGAAAGGGTGCAAAAGTTGACTAACTGCAAAGTTAGGGGAACAGCTCACATAGGACTACACTCTTCTGAAATCAACTGTGAGTTCAAGGTGTTCCCAAAACCACCCTTGGTTTTGATAACTCATTAGAAAGACTCTCAGATGTCACTGAAAGCTATTTTATACTCATGGTTATGGCTTATTACAAGGAAAAGATGCAGATTAACATTAGCCAAGGGAAGAAGTAAGTCATAGGGCAGAGTCAAGGAAAGGTAGCTGAAAGTGGAGTTTCTAATTATTCTCTCCCCATGGAGTAAGGAAAGTGCTATTTCAAAGCATTGATGTGTGACAATGTGCATGGAGTATTGCCAACAAGGGAAGCTTGCTAAGCCTTGATATCCAGAATTCTCACTGGGGCTCCATCACGTAGGCACGGTCAACTGCCCACATGATTTTTCTCAACGTTTAGCCCCACAGGAAGTCAAGCTGATACAACCCAAAACTCCCACCCTAAATCACAGTGTTGTTGTGGCTCAGGGCTCCTACCTTAAAACACATGGTCACTACATGGCTGACCCAAGACACCCAGACAAACAAAGACACTCCTGTCCAGCATGATAATTCAAGGACTTAGAGATTACCTCCCACAATCTGTCTTTGGGCTGGGTTAAATTCTTTACTACACAGGGAAAGAGTTTAGATAAACCAATGATCAGAACAATAGTAAATTACCCAATAATAAATGATCAATAAGCCTGTGACTATATTGTTCCAGGATAATTCTGACTGTCAGAATTTGTCAGTTTTACACATAATTTTTATAAAAATAATTGCTTTTGAGAAATGAAGGTGGGTATTCAGAGCGAGCATGTATGAAGGAATCAAATTGTTTGACAGATTGTTTACATTTTCTAAATAATGTCTCCAATCCTCTAATGTTGTCTCAAAGATTTAGTAAATGGGAATACTTCATTGCTTGAATATTTTTTGTAATTGAATATGATTTTCTTGATTTCTCAGATGAATCAAGCACTAAACTAGAAATGAATCCTATGGCAGTTATCTATTGCTATGTAACAAACCACTCCAAAATTTCATGGCTTAAAACAACCAAGTATCTTATTTGCTTATGATTCTCTGGGTCAGTGCTTTGGGCTAGGCTCAGGTAGATGGTTTGATATGGTTTGGCTGTGTCCCCACCCAAAGCTCATCTTGAATTCCCATGTGTTGTGGGAGGGACCTGGTGGGAGGTAATTGAATCATGGGGGCAAGTCTTTCCTGTGCTTTTCTCGTGATAATGAATAAGTCTCATGAGATTCAGTGTTTCTATAAAGAGGAGTTCCCCTGCACAAGCTCTCTCTTTGCCTGCCACCATCCATGTAAGACATGACTTGCTCCTCCTTGCCTTCTGCCATGATTGTGAGGCCTCCCCAGCCATGTGGAACTGTAAGTCAATTCAACCTCTTTCTTTTGGAAATTGCCAGTCTTGGGCACGTCTTTATCAGCGCACGAAAACAGACTAATACATGGTTCCGCTGCTTTAGCCTGAGGTCACTTATGCAGCTGCAGCCATCTGTGACTTGACAGGGGCTGGGTGGTCTAAGAAGGCCTCACTCACATTACTGGTGGTTGGTGACATTAATCAGGGTGCCTCAGTTCTCCTCCATCTGGTCCCCCCAGCAGACCAGCTCAGACTTGTTCATACTGGGCAATATCCAAGAGGGTGAGAGAAGAAGCTACAGGCCTCTGGAAGCCAAGACGAAGAAGTCTCACAACTTCACTTCCAATGCATTCTGTTAGCCAAAGCAGTCTTCAAGACCAGTCTAGATTTAAGAGCAGGGGAAACAAACTTCACCTCTTGATAGGAGTAGCTACAAAGAATATGTAGCCATTAAAAAATGCCACAAGTCCTAAACACAACTTCTTTTTCTTCATTCTTTATTACAGCTTTGTAAGTAGATGGCTAGGCCCTCCCTTCCCTATAAAAAGATGAGTGTTAATCCTGCATAAGTAGAAGACAACATTGGTTTGACTTCTCCAAGTTGTCATTTAAAAACATTTTCAAAAGCATTCGAATGACTGTTTAATTTGTAGTGTTATTTTCTGAGTTGTTACCAGTTGGTAAAAGGTTATTTTTCTTTTCTTCTTCTTCTTTTTTTTAAAATTTGGTATTTTACTCAGGCAGAGTTTTCCATGGTAGAGAAACTTGCATCTTTTAGATCTTTTATAAAACAACTCCTCATCCTGTCCGTAATGAACACACCCACCTTCAGAGCCTGGCTAATGGGGCTGCCCTGAAATGCTGAACACCTGTGGGGAGGCCACTGCCCTGGAGAACAGGCTTCTGAAAGTAATCCCCTTCCCTGTGGGAAAGGCTTCCTGGAAACAACTGGAGCCACTCTATAGAGAAAAAATATTTAATAGATGTTGCAGCTGGGCTGTCAGAGGAGCTTAATTCCAAAGGAAGGAGAAGTGACTTGAGGATGAAATAGATGCACAGAGTTAAGTGAGGTGCTGGGTTGTGCCGTGGCTTTTACCAAGGCTTTGTGCACTGTGATTTCCCCCAGTGCCTTGAGACTTGCATTTCTGGAGAAGTAAAAATTAGTCACTCACAGAACAGAACAAAAATTTCAAATAGTGTAAGTTGTCACCAGTGATCTTTATCAATGCAGACCTGAGTCTTATAACAAAATGCTTTATTCCCTCTGTGGTTATTAAAATTTCATTGCTCCAAATGACACTTCCCTTTTCTGGCTCCCCTGGGGAATCAACTGTATTTGACTTCATGGTCAGTGGTCAGCTGGATGGCTATGTTTTCTGATGTCTACTTATTCAGATTTCTCTTTCCTGCTGCCTGAAAGCAAGGCTCAATCTGCCCTGGTGCAGAGGAAGTGATTAGGAATGTAGAGGAACCACCCTGCTCATATCAGCAGTGAAATATTTTCCAGGAATTGACCTTGGAGTTTCTGCCAGTTGGAAACCATGGTAACCACTGCTTGCCCCTGGAAAATTATTTCTCCTCACAGCATCCCTGTCAATCAGCACATGCTTCCTCCAACCTTCAAAGCTGTGATCCTTAAAAAGGATATCGCAGCTAAAACCTATGATTCAAAAATGTGGATGACCCTTGGTGTTTGAGACCCAGGGAGGCACACGTGCTTCGTGCTCCAACTCAGAGGCCTTAGGCAAATAATAGTAGCTAGTATTTATATGGGACTGAATATCCAGCTAGAACTTTTAAAATAATTTTATACATGCTGTATTAGATCATTTAATGCTTACAATCTCCTAAAAGAGGTGTGATTTTCTTCATTTTGCATGTGAGGAAACACGGCACACAGATGAGAACACTGACATGGGATCAGTGAGGCAGGCTAACTAACTCAGGCAGCCTGCTCGGGAATCCATGTAAAAATCACTGTTTTGCCTATCATTAAAGAGAGTAAACCATTTCAGGGTGGAGAGGAGATAGCAACCCTTTGCCAATGAGTTTTCCCTTTTGGAACATATCACTCTTTGCCACCTCATCATCCTGGCTGTTAAGACCCTTGTATTCATCTGGGTCTAAACAGAAAAACAAACAAACAAACAAAAACACTTCAAGTATTTATAAAAGAAGAAATTTACTACAAAGCCATTGGTTACCCAGGTGATAGAGGAGTTGAAAGCCAAATATGGGATGACAAAATAACCTAAAACTAGTGACAGCAGGCTACAAAGCCAGAGGAAAGGGGTAGAGTTTCAGGACCCCAGCCGCTGATGTCACCTAGCTAAACCTGGAACCACAGCAATATCTTCTGAAGGCAGCTGGAGCCACAGAAGAGTCTCTCAACTCCCTCTTTCCAGTTTATTATCCACATTGCTGCCAGGTTGGCCCTTCTAATCTCAGATCTAATCCTGTCATGTCCTGACGCCATAGTGTACAAACATCTGATACTTCTGCCCCATCAGAGAGCGCCTTATACTACAGAATCTCTGAACCCTACAATGGCTCCCAAACACATTGTACGTTTTTCCACTCTTTGTCTCTGATCTGTTTGTCCACTCATTCTCAAATGCTGCATTAGCCAGAGTACCAACTGGGATAAGGTAGCACACCCAAAATGACGTCTAAAGGGATTTATGTATAAAGGGAAACTTTCACAGGAGGGGGAATGCAGGGAGCAGAACCTCAAAGGTTGATGCAGTAACATAGGGTCAGCCACAGTGGAGACATTACCACTCATGTGCTGGAAGGGAAGAGGGGAGAATATTTACTGGGACTCAAAAAGAGAGGTTCCTGTAGGGTCACTTTGAGAGGAGCCATGTCTTTTGATTTAGAAACAGCCCGCCTGAAGCAACTTCTCAGCAATGAAACCAGGGGAATAAAATATCCTGACCTCACTCTCCTCTTCCACCAATTGCCTGTTTGGGCTTCCCGTTCACCATCATAACTTAAAGCCAAAGGGTTCAAGAACCTGTCGATATGATTCATTCAGGTCAGAAGTGTGGGATCTGGAAGGGCAAACAGGATGTCTAGCACACATGCCTTTTCCTGACATTTCCACTGCACATTTCTGCCATCCATTCTGGAAGACAAAGCCCACATGTTACCTCTTAGTGCTACCTCCAGCTCTCCCTAGCTAAGACAGTTACTCGTGTCTCCCATAGTCTTTCTCACCTCTTGTGTCTGCATTATAGATGGTGTACATTCAGGGTATGTTCATCTCCCTGTTTATTAGACAATGAGTGCCTTGAGCACATACACCATCTCTATTTATATTCACAATATCTGCACCTAATGCTAGGGCGTTTTTTGCACTGAAAAACATTGTGGTTGAAGAAATAAGTGAATGAATGAGCCATCTACAATAATTGATTCTACACAGATGACACTTTCCATTAGCTCTGAGAACAGGGCATCTTCTTTCACACAGGGGTGTCACATCTTTATACGGGTTTTTATGCACTCAGTTAAAAAAATTCTTAAGAACCAGACAACTAAATTTTTTTTTCTATGTAAACCCATCCAGATTTGATTAACCATGAACATTATCCACCTTAACTGGCCATTATATTTACAGAAGAAAGGCGCCAATAAAAACTCCAATTCTTCCTAAAGAGATGTCAATGTTTCAAGACGAGATTTCCTGTCACTTCTCTTCTAGAAGCCTTAGATAACTGGGATAGGTAGAGTTTAATATGATTCTCATGTGCAATTAATAATGTTTTTTCAGACCGGGTATAGTGGCTCACGTCTGTCATCTGAGCCCTTTGGGAGGACGAGGCGGGCGGATCACCTAAGATCAAGAGTTTTAGACCAGCCTGGTCAACATGGCGAAACCCCATCTCTATTAAAAATACAAAAATTAGCTGGGTGTGGTGGTGGGAGCCTGTAATTCCAGCTACTTGGGAGGCTGAGGCAGGAGAATCGCTTGAACCCAGGAGGCAGAGGTTGCAGTGTGCCAAGATTATACCACTGTACTCCAGCCTGGGTGACAGAGCAAGACTCTGTCTCAAAAAAAAAAAAAAAAAAAAAAAAAAAAAAGGATTTTTTTCAACAAAGCCTTGCATTCAGCTCTAGCATAGGTATCTGTTCAAAGCTATTTTTTGTTTGATTTAACATTACATATCAGTAAACCAGCAAGTTAGGAGCAAGGAGATTTGTGACTACATTACAAACAAAATCTTTCTGAGGAAGAGGATTCCAACTAAGAACCTGGGTGTTCCTAGTGTCCACCAGTCAAATAAAAACTCTATTCTCTCCTTGTCCCTGTGCTGATTAAGACAGACCACTAATGAAACAAAATTATGAGTTTAATCCCAGTGTGAGGCAGGTGGTTTTGTGTTTATAGATTTGAAATGTCTGAGCTAGAAGGGGTCATAGAGGTCATCTAATTCAATTCTTTCCTTTTATAAATTGGAAATAACAAAAAAAAAAAAAAAACAAAAAAAAAAATGAAAGTCAGAAAGGTTAAATGACTAGCTCCTTGTCATAATTATGTCTGCAGACTGCTTTTAACCCTGGCTCATCACACAGCCCATCACTTTTGGAGAAAAAAAAATTGAAAGCACATCTCTATAATGGTGTGCGTCCGATGTCTCATCATTCAGCGAGAAGGATAACACATTGCTCTGGGGAAAGATTTTAAGAGCTTACATACAATGGGAAGAGGTACCGAAGCAACATCCCGACCATGTTAATTTCTTTTTGACTCCCTTACATCTTGTTTCTTCAGTATGTCTACTGATAAATGGGCTCACAATCCCCACACATTGTGTTGCTTTAATGCTCTGAGAGTTCAATGGTAAGCAATGACAAACATGTGATGCCCTGGCTGTTTCCTCTGAGAGCGCATTGGGTTGAAAAAATGTTCAATCATCAGCACGCTTCCTCTTTCTTGCACCTGCTGACAAACCCCAGGAGCACCTGTCTGCTGATGGACGCTAAGATTCACAGATAATGTTTTAATCTTACTATAGCTACTAGGAAGCATGGCTACTCTATATATCACTCATTTTATTCATACTCTTTGCTTAAGGTGATTTTAATGAGAGAGAAGAGAGGATAGGAAGAGAGGGAGAGGGATAGAGGATTTGTATAGAAGATCTGGAAAAGGAAAGGGGGTTGTGAATTAAATATTTTATTGTCCTGGTCTGTCAGTTTTGTAATTTTGAGAATTTTAAAAAACCATTTGTGTCTCAGTTTCCCTATCTATAAAATGGGACAGATTGGACTAGGTAAATTTAGTTAAAACCCTTTTTTAACTATAATACTCTGTATTTTTCCTTTAGAAAAGAGGATAGTGCAATAAGTCAGATTCTTCCATAGGTTGCACTGATGACCTGGAGGAGGAAACACCTTGACTCTAGTTTCCATTTTAATAAAGGGAACTGTAGCTCTTCTGCAGTCCTTCTCTACCTCTCTTAATCAAGTACTAGGTACATATGATTTATGACTTTTGTTATTCTTTTAAGGCTATCTTCACACTAGAGACTTGGACAGCAACAGAAGTCTATCAGATGGTAGAAGAAAACCAGAAGTGACCTGCAGCAAGACAATAAAACCTTGGCTCTGTAGACTGCAGTGTCTACAACACACACTGAAAAAAGTAAATGTCAAGTGCCATATTTTGGACTGCTTTGCCTTGTGCATCATCTTGCTCACCATGCAGTTTTTAGCAATTGAAATCAGTTGGCCTTTTCTGTGGAATACCTACGTTTCCATATCTGCTATCTTGGCAGGCCTCAGTTTCTTCTGGCAAGTAGAACTAGGTATCTTCCTCCCCACCGCCCACCCTGTAACTATTTGTATCTACTCTCTATCCACAGAGACTTCTGGTCTTTGGGTAAGGAGGAAGGAGACATTTTGAGGTAGAGGTGCCTGGGGAAGAAAGAGAGATAGGACAAAGGCCACAAAGATGACGACATGGGAAAGGCCTTTTTGAGCCTGCCCACACCTGTCTTCACTCCTGTGGGACAGAGTAAGGAATCGAGGAGACTCACAAAGACGCTGGGAGGCTCTAGGCACAGGACTGGTACATCTAGGCTTGAAGTCAAGTATGATGCAGAGCTGGGGAAAGGGATGTTTTGCCCACTCCTCCCAGGATTCTGCCTTTTGGCACCCTGACCGTACAGACATCCTGTCACAGAAGACAGCCGTGCTTAACACCAGGCACACGGGCAGCTACGAGGCACCTTATGAGCCCAGCAGAGAGGAACATGGGCACGTTAGTCCCAGAGGTCATGGAGATAACGGCCAATGTTCGGACTTTGCAGCAAGACTGAGGTGCTGTCATTAAACAGATCTAGGCTCGGAGCTACTAAACATTGGCAACTAATGGGATCACACGTATACATGGAAGCTGCTTAGTGCTTACCAAATGTTCTCTGAATGCCCCTACATTTCCCAGTTTTATTTGAAGTTGCACCATGGGACTAGTTTAAGCCAGTGAGCTGTGGGCAGAAGTGAGATGTGCAATTTCTGGGTCAAATGTTAAGAGCTGGTGTCTTTCTTCCATCTCTGTCTTCCCTTTCTGTAGGAAATCACAGAGACCAGGCATTGGAGATGAAGGGTCAGTAGATGGGTAAGGCTGCTCTGCTTGAATCATGTGGGACTTAATGTGAACCCAAAATAAGCCTTTCTTGTGTTAAGCCATTTAGATTTAGGGGTTATGATAGCATATGCTGGAAATTAAACTATTACAACTGGGTGCCAGGCCTGTAAAGGCAAGACCCTCTTTTCTCTTTGGAATATAATTCCTGCCTCAATATATCTTCGGTACCCAAGAGCCACCAATTTTACCTTTCCAGAGTCTCCATTCCCATGCCACAATGTGTTAGGGACCTCATACAATAACCTCCTAAATCTCTAATCTCCCCCTACCTGTAAGTCATTCTTTATCCCACGATTGGAATTATCTTTGTAAAACATTGCCTATAGTGTAAAACACAAACCCATTAGGTACACAAAGTCACCTTGGAGGAGCCCAGGAACCAGGGTGGCAGGTAAATGGAACAGCCTCTCAGCACACGTGTCGCCATTGTCTCTGTGCCTGTCTGCCCGTGGTCCCACTCTCTAGATTCTGAAGTGACTTCCTCGATCACTGCAAATAGCTTTCTTGAGTTCAGAGATCACGAGTCCAAATTCTAGTTAAGTGAATCAAGACAATCTCATATTCTAACTCAATTAAATATTTAAGAAAATAACTTCAATTCCATGTCTCTTCTTTACATGAATATTTTTCTCACTGAAACAAATTATATTTATACTTGGTATTTAAACTTAAGTGTTTTTAAATAACGATTTTGGTTTTTAACCCACTCATCAAGCATTTGTCTGCATTTGAGTAGCTTCAGATCGTATGCAAAGGGGGAGGGCAACAAACAGGTTGTTTTTAAAAAATAGGTCTATATGTTTGTGTGCATGTATGTACACAGGTATGTGTATGTACATCCATGTGTATGTGTTCTTTCATTATTGCCATGCCAGCAATGATCTTGTTCCTCTCTGTATAATCTACTGTCCTGTCAGTGATAGTCCTTCATAAGACAGCATTTCATTAGCATATGTTTAAGAGATTACTAAAATAACTCACTGGGCTTCTTCTCACACTGCAAATGTGTGTGGCCTGCCTCTCTGTAGTGTCCCTGGGCGGGGGGGGGGGGCATTTATGGGCCATATCTGTACTTGTGGCTCTGCCTCTTTGTCCCCTAGAGCTTCTGATGTGCTTTTGCTCAAAATGGCTGATGGCCAGCTAAGCCAGTCCACCACTGTCCCTCCTCAGCTGCCTGTAGCCACAGCCACTTGTCATGTGGCTTAGTGTTCTACTTCAGTGCATCCTTGCACTATCCATTTGCCCCCTTTGCTTTGGCAGTAACTGGCTGTATTTTATCAATTCAATGTAGCAGGGCTTTACACAGCACTTCCCCCCCTCTGAGTCACCCTGCATGAAAGAAGGGATGAATCAGAGATGACAACACAGTTTCAGGCAGGCGCTGACTGGCACAGAACAAAGGGACCATGCCATACTTTAGGGAGGTCTCTTTTGCCTGGTGATTTGGCCCCTTGGGGACAGGCTATTTCTTGTTTCTGAGTCAGTGACTGTTATTTTGTTGAACTAGAGGTGTTCTATTCAGTCCCTGGTGACATGAAATCAATGAATCTCCAGATTTGGGGCAGGCTCTAAGGCTTGCCACATCAGAGGAAAACACTGTTTAAGGATTAATGTGATCTGGGGAACACCCAAGTCCAAACAACAGCATTGACACAGTGCCAATATGTGCTTTGGTTACCCAGCAGCATTCTGGGATCCACTGAGAGCTGGGGCTCTTTGATTTCTAACCTTTGAAGGGTGGGGGGAAAAGACTTGCTGGAAAGCCTTGATTCATGCTGTGGGTGGTGGTAGTAAGTTCAGGATCAAATGACCACTTCATCTTCAAAGACTCCTGAGGCCATGCAGCACTGAAGGAGACTGGGGTAGGAAGTGTTATTTTAATAGTGATTTGATCAAGGGCTCAAGTAACTTGTTCTAAGTGCCTTGTACCAAGTGGATAGTGGATCTATCTTCTTTGTATACACCCCAGAACTGTCCAGCTGGAGAAATTCCAACCCAATTCATTAGGAATTGTCCTAGGACTCAATGAAGAAGCTTCCCTCCTGAATATGGACATGCTTGTGAGCACCTCAGTAGCATGTCTTCAAACATCTGTTATGCACACCAAAGGTGTAAGCTCACATATCACATGTCCTCTCTTCCTCCTTCCATGTGCTCTTGAAGTGATGTCAGATTATTTGGAGATCCATGCTTTCCTTTCTGACTTTTGAGCAGCTAGAAGTGAACAACAGAGGTCTCAGAAAATGGTCCTGAAGTGGCATTCAGGATACCTTTTCATTCTGAGGAGATGCATCCAGGCCTTCACTGGAAGATAATTTTATTGACATAACATTTTTCAGATAAGTTGCCTTCATTCTTCATAGAAGACTCCTAGGACTTTTTAAATTCTTGATATTATGCCAGGAGGAAAACATCAGATAGATGCTTATATCTATTAACATCCCTCTTTGATCACTTGCTAATCTCCTCCTCCAGCTCAGGACTGTCTGTGGGCATCAAAGAATAAGAAATAGTAAACACTGGGATCTGGTAATCCTGACCCCTGTGCACCAGGAGGACTCTGAAGAATTTGGAATGAATTTGATAAATGTTCTTTCTCCTTCTTTTTCTAATTTCATTACTTTAAGAAAGCAACTATTAGGCCGGGCGCGGTGGCTCACGCCTGTAATCCCAGCACTTTGGGAGGCCGAGATGGGCGGATCACGAGGTCAGGAGATCGAGACCATCCTGGCTAACACGGTGAAACCCCGTCTCTACTAAAAATACAAAAAATTAGCCAGGTGCGGTCATGGGGTGCCTGTAGTCCCAGCTACATGGGAGGCTGAGGCAGGAGAATGGCATGAACCCGGGAGGCAGAGCTTGCAGTGAGCCAAGATTGCGCCACTGCACTCCAGCCTGGGCGACAGAGCAAGACTCAGTCTCAAAAAAAAAAAAAAAAAAAAAAAAAAGAAAGCAACAATTTATTTGACTTTCACTCAGTTTTCTCACCTGAAAAATGAACAGGTTAGGCTGGAAGGTCCCTAAGTATTTTTCTAGTTCTAAACACTCTTAGCATTTTCTACTGAGCATTATTCCTCAGTTGTTACAATCTGCAATATTTGCAACATTCTTAAGGCAAATAATAAAAACTGAAATTGTCCTCAGGACTCTTCAATTTAAAAAGCTTATTTATACATGTAATTTCATTTGTTCTTTCCCCAAAGTCATGTCCAGTAGGTTGCATAGGTATTACTATCTTTCCCACTGACAGATGGAGAAAGTCAGGCTCAGAGAAGTTAAATGATTGGCCTCAGATCCTGCCTCTGAGCAGGGTAAGAACTGGAATCAAGTGATCTAACAAGCAGAATTGAGGCCTCTTCTCTGCGCAGCTGCGTCTTGGCTGACAGAGGTTGCCTCTATCAATCTTGTCTATTCCTTAACTTTGTGGGAGAGCGTCATGACCTCCTTGATCATTTTACACATGAACTAAAACTTGATTGTTAAGAGCCTGGGAAATTATAAAAGGGCTGCTAAAATATTCCATAACATCAATTCACTGTACAGTCTGTCAATCCCATATTGCATCTTCCATGCCAGATCTTTTTGTTAGGTTTTGTTAGGTGGGGGAAGTGGAGAAAAAGCTAAAGCTATCATCTTATTCCCTTTCCTTTAGCAACTGCCTGCAGCCTCCCGGGCTTTCCCTTTAAAAACAAAATCATCCACAAGGCAGAAGCAGTTTGTCATCTTAAGACCTTTGGAAGAATGGCTTGGAAAATGAACTTTGACAGCTCTGCAGGCACACTCCTGCAACAGGCTGCTGCACTGTTCTCCTCCATCAACCTTGCTTTCTTCCAGAACAAAGCCTCAACAGTTGGAGAAAGAGGGGCTTGAGCCAATATAAATAACCACGACCTATTCACAGGCCTAGGAGGTTACTCTGGGTTTCTCAACGCTTTGCCACTTAGAGAAGACTATTTAGGGAAGAGAGGTGGAAAGTGATTATACCAGGGCTTGGATAAAACTTGGACACCAGGTGGGTCAGCATGCAGAGAACTGTACTGGGCTCAGGCTCTTGAAATGGGGGATAAGGTTTAATCTCAGGCATGCTTGTAGAATGGAAAGTAGTCTAAAATGTCACTAGTCCCTAAGTAGTCTAATTGCAAATCTGGACTCTGAAGTCAGCACCAAGAGTTCTGGTCTGCAAAAACAATCTGTGAGCTGAGCACAGCTCTGCCATTAAACTTATTTTTCTGGTCTTCTCTTTTCTCCTTCTCATCTGTGAAAGAAGGGTTTCTAACTAGCATTCAACCAATGACTATGAGCTTTCAACCAACTGTAAGACACTGTGTACCCTCCACTGTGCCAAACACTGATGATACAAAATGGACAATAAATTTTGTATTAGACTCATTTGTTAGTGAATTCATGTCTGCATGTTTTGTTATTGTCATGCATTTTGATTCTACGTGTTTTAAACCCCTCTATCATTATTGTTTAAGACAGTCTATTGTAATTTAAAATTATCCATTTTTTTTCTTTTTCATTGATCTTTATCACAGCCTGCATTTCTGTAATTCCTTTTGAATACAACTTTCCTCTTGCCGAAGAAACCTCCCTTCCTCTTTCCTTTTCTCCCTTTTGTAAGTGCAGTTCTGCAAGGGGTAAAATTCTCTCCATTTTTATTTGACTAGAAAGGTCTTCATTTTACTTTCATTTTGGAAGGCTATTTTCTCAGGTGATAGATGCTAGAGTGGCAAGCATTTTCTCTCTACACTTTAAAGACGTCATTCTTTTGTCTTTTAGCTTCCATTGTTTCTCTGGGAAGTCTTCTGTTTGCCTAATTTTTGCTCGTATGTTATAATGAGTCTTTGGATCAGGCAGCTTTTAAAATTTCCTTTACTGTTTGGTAGTTTTATTATGATGTGTCTAGGTGTGGTTTTCTTTATATTGAGCCTGTTTATTAGAGTATAGGATTTCTTGAATCAAAAGTCTAAGAAAATTATCAAACATTTTCTCTTCCAATATTGCTTCTTTCCCATTCTCGTATCTCCTGTTACGGGGGGTCCTTGCTTCCAGAGCTCCCAAGATGGTGGTGGGCAATGGCTGTGGGCCACTTCCAAGATGGTGGCAAAGCCTCTTGTTCTCTGACCCTGGGTTCCTGGCCTCACAGATTCCAAGGAATGGAATCTTGGGCAATGCGGTGAGTGTTACAGTCAAACAGCAGTGGTGGATGGTGAGCGAAAGCTCAGCTCCAGCCGTAACAAACATGGACCAGAAGAGTGTGTAGTTCAAAGATTCAATAGAGTGAAAACAGAGCTCCCAAAAAATGGGAGGAGACCCAAAGTGGGTAGCCGTTGCTGACTGGAATGCCTGGGTTTATATCCTGATCATTGTCCCTCCCCCTGTGCTCTCAGGCGATAGATGATTGGCTATTTTTTTTACCTCCTGTTTTTGCCTAATTACCTTTTTAGTGAGCTCTCTTTATTACCTGATTGACCCGGTGTGAGCTAAGTTGCAAGTCCCATGTTTAAAGGTGGATGCAGTCACCTTCCCAGCTAGACTTAGGGATTCTTAGCCCTAGAAAATCCAGCTAGTCCTGTCTCTCACTTCTGGTATTCCAATTATAAATATATTAGACTTTTTCCCTGTATTTTGTCTCCTGCTTTTTTCATATTCTACATTCTTTTTCCATCTCTGATTTAGCTTGGATATTTACAACTGACTCAACTTTTACTGAAGTAACCTTCAGCAATTTCAACTGTCTGTTAAATACACTTATTGAGATCTTAATACCATTTATATAATTCTCAATTATTTTAAAAAATAAATTCTAGTTCTTGCTACAATTCTCCATCTTATTGTTTTTCTGAACATGGTCAAGCTGATGTTTGATAATACTAATATCGAATTCACCTGTGGGTCTGTTTCTCTTTTCTTTCTGCTTTGTCTTTCTTTTATTCCTAGTAAATTATAATTGCTTGCTAGACACATTGCATATGGAAAATTGGAGAGGCTCTGAATGACGTTATCTTCTTTCAGAGAGAATTTACCCTATCCTCTGGCAGGCTGCTAGATGAGGGACACTTGACTTCAGTACAATTAGGAACTAAGCAAACCTCAAGTTACTCCTGATTTTGCCCTACTCCTAGAGGGTTCCTTCAGATGAGATCTTGGGATGTATTCTATCCTGGACTCTGATTTTGGTCTCTCTGGGACTAAGAGACTGCTAAAAACTTCCCTTTGATTTTCAGATGGTATTAACCTGGTTTTTAAGCCTTTCATTCAGTCATCAAATGCCTGCCAGGGTAAACCACCTGCACTTCTTTGCATGTCCCCTCTTTCAGAGCCTGGACTCCACGAGTCCTGGATGCACTGGCAGCCACAAAGTTGCATTTTTTTCCTTCCTAGTTCCAGAAGGTTGCTGAAAGCTCAGCTGGCTTCTCTTAGATGCCACCCTTTGCCTGGCTTCTGACCCACGGCAAAACATGCCAAAAAACTACATACACTCTGAGATGAATGTTGGGGTCACATCGACAAACTCCCTTCTTCCTGGGGTCTTGGCCCCTTACAGCCTAATTTTCTTGGTTATTCTGATGTTTTCAAGCAGATAAATATTTTTAGTACAACATTTCTTGATCCTTGGTTTTGCTACAAGCTACTTCATAGAAGGAAAACAAAAAGCAAAGGAGCACCTAGAAGCTTCCAAAATTAAGTATCAGGAGTGTGTGTGAGATTGTGAAAAGTAAGCATTTCTATAAATGTTTCGGGAAAACACAAACTTCAAGCAGGATTTTAAAGAAAAGTAGACTATTAAGCACAAGCCATAGGAGTCTTCAGTAAAGGGAAGTGTATATTCACACAAGTAGATGCTTTTTCAAAGAAATGTTTATCCAGATCTTGCTGTATGTCATCCACTGGGATAGGTGCTACCTAATACATGATAAACCTTTGGAGCTTATAGGACATGGGGTAATACAGAAGTAATCAGGAAAGTAATCAGGAAATGGCAGTATGTTGTAATAAAGTATGTCAGACAAGGATCTGTTTGGGTGAAGCAATGGGGGTAGGTAGGGAAAAATACAAAAAATGAGAAGGTTAATAAAGTATTAGTGAGAGCAAGATACCCAGAAATGCGGTGGAGTGGTGGGAGGAAATAGGTGATAGAAGATTATGCCTGGAAGATGGCTTGGATTTGTAAGGCAGGCAGTACAGTGGCACTCCAGGTTGAGTTGGGAAGTGTATCATAGCATCATTGTCTGTAAGAAAGGCTATTCCTGATGTAAAATTTTTGGATAGACTGGCAACCAAACTAGAGAACCATAGGGGTGAAGCCCCTTTGATATTCAGAGTACAATAAAGGCATATTCTGTATCAGCACTTCCCCTACCCAGATTTGTGTGAATACTTTGGGTCCTATTCTACTTTAAAATCATGCTAAAAAGGTCCAGAAGCAATTAGGCCTCTGGCCCCACTAGAGCTAAAAACTGTGACCTTCTTAGACCTTTGCTCCTCTTTCTCTTCTACTCTCTACCCCATATTCCTTTCCCTTTTCTCTGTCCTCACTTCTTCCCTCTTTCTTCCTCATTCCTCTTGTATTTTTTCTTTTTTCTTGCTTTATTACTTTCATTAGAAGCATCATCATTTGAGTAGTTTGAAAACCTCTAAGAAAAAATATTCTGGGAACCTTTTTATCGCTTCTGGATCTTTACAAACGGCACAGGCATGGGTTAGTGGCAGCCCTCGGGATTTACTGTCTCTCGCACTCCATTTTCTTGCTTGGCTAAAAGAACAACTATTTTTGTGGTGCAGGTTTACCCTGTCTCCCTTTTTCCGTATCCCTAAAGAGAAAGAGAAAGTCCGATGACCAAGGCCATACTGCGATCCCTTCCGAGGACTGACTGCAGCCAGGTTTTGAGAATGTGTCCTCCTGGGTCTATGTCAGCAGCTCAGTCAGCTCTGCTGGGAAGAGCATGCCAGGGTCACTCACTGTGCATTAACCTCAGTGGCTTGCTCGCTCCATCTCTCATCAGCTGTTTCTTTTCCGTGAAAAGCACACACAGTTCAGATAATTAAACACTTGTGGGGCGTTTTACATTTTCATGAATCAATCAGCAGTGAATTATTTTTGAATGTGCTCATGCAATATACTCCAAGTCTCTTAGCTATATTTTGCAGATGAACAGGAGTGGATTTATCATGAAGCAAATGAGGCTTAAGTTGGCCTCTTACGTACCGGGGCCCATTTCAAGGCCCCAGGAGAATCCCTAGTGATTTCATATTTGTAATTTATATTTTTTCTTAATGATACTCTTCCTTCATCCCCAACACCACTTTTACAAGCTTGAGATCCCACAGTAACTGAATCTATCCCTGGGAAAACTAAGATATTCTCATTTGGAGAATTACAAAATGAGAAGTAGCAAGACTCTCTTTCTTGTTATCAGGCTAGGTCTATCATCATGTGCATCAGATATTGCTTTGCCTTTATCACTGATTTCAGATGGACAACTTTTGCTTTGTGGGTAGTTTGCTTCTCATATGTAGGCCAGTTCACTTTTTCTAAAGATCTGTCTTCAGAGTGACGGTGACAAAAACGTGCCTGCTGAACCCAAACTACAAGGAGCTTAATTGATCAAGGGGCCAGCAGCTGAGCTCTGAAAATCCGTCACCTTATTTGTACCAAGGCAGTGCTCCGCAGGAGCTGGCTGCTCATGCAGCAGGAATACTAAGGCAGAGCTAGTCTGGGGAGATGTAGGATTCTTCTGACGGCTGGCTTTGACATAAGGATCCCCTGACAGTATTGCTGAAACCTCCTTAAACTTCATGGCAGTTTAGTAGATGCTTCTACTTAATTTTCCTTCCCTTTCTCCTTCACTTGGGGTCAGACTTGCATAATGGTCTGATGGCTTTCCCTGGTTTGTCCCCATTTTCTGTCACACAGGCATTTCCCTTAATAAAATTCTTATACTCTGAATCCTATCTTAGTATCTGCTTTAGAAAATGCAAACTAACACACTGAGTTAATAGGAAAACCTAGGACTGGATGTTAGAATGCATTAATCAAGTCCCACTGAATTTTCAGGGATCTTAGTAAATTAAAATTTGAAAATAAAAATACTCATTGTCATGACCTCCCCGTCTTTCACTTTTGCCCACACTTGAAATTTCCTTTTTTTGCTTCTATCTATATCTTGTTTATAATGTGAATCCCAGCTCCAGTCCATCTCTTCCATAGAACCTTCTTGATTTTCTCTCTTCTGAGTTCTTATGGTCCTGGCCCTATGAACTTAAACATCATGGTAATTCTTGATTTAATGGTCAAATAGTCAATCTTCAAAATCCCCCAAGGGCTAGCTCAGGCTAACAACTTCTATATGCCCTTCTTCTATAAAGCTTATAGACTAGTATTTTAAAAATTATGTTCTAGTAACAGCAATAGACTATGTATATTTTAGAAGAGAAAGGGTCCATGGTCAAATAAATTTGGAGGAAATGCCCATGATGTATATGGCCATTTCTCAGATACTTAACTGCATGCCAGTGCAGTAAAGACTTGGAAACAAACTATGGGAATGGTTTCAGTTAACTCCATGTTCCCCAAACCTATTTGATATTGCAAACCTCTTTCCATAAAATTACTATTAACAGCCACATGGATTTATTTTTTACAACACAATTTGAAAATATGTGTTGATATTTCTGAAGATATTTCTTTCAGAGGTGCATTTGTATTAAGTCAGTCTCTGGATGTATTGAATAGGGGTAAGGAGGAGGCAAATCAAGTGGCAACATTGGCAGGTGGGGAAGCTTCTGGACCTCAGCCATGAGATCAAAATGAAAGAGGGCAGGGTAGACTAAAGCCTGGTGTACAAAGCAGGGACTGGGAAAGCAGGTCCAAGAATGGCCTGAGCTTATTCTTACCAGTTAATGTTTAAAGGGGACAGTGACAGGTTATTTTTCTTTCTTCACAGGAATCACATAATCAGCACCTGTAGGGAATACCCTTCAAAGATGACCCAAGAGTTTCTGGTCACTGCTTTCCTTTGCAGGCTTTCTTAGCATTTATACAGTTTCCTTTCCAGCACGATTATAAGCCAAGATTAGGGAAAATGTCTTACCATTCTTTAATTTCCCTCGATATTTTGTATTCTTTCATTCATCCAATAAATCTTTATTATGCCACTACCGTGTGCCAGACAATGTTCTTGGTAATAGAAATACAGCAGTGAACCAAACCCAACGAGGTTCCTGTCCTCATGGAACTTACATTCTTATTGGGTAAACAGATAATAAACCCAATAAGCTGAAATACAACAAATATTAGTGGCAAGTGCTATAAAGAAAATAAAGTGGGATAAAGGATTAAAGAGCACACCAGAGACAGAGGAGACACCTAATAAATATTGATTATGTATAACTTTTGAATTGCCTCAGTGATTTTCTGCAGCCCTCAAAGAGAATGTAACAGGAGGAAAGTGCCACTGTGGCTTGCATAGGTGTGATCATTTTTTAAATGGTGACAAAACCTCAAAAGCGGGCAATACATTGATGCCTTGTCTCTGTTATTCATCAGCAGGCAAACGTTCTATCTGCAACCGTCAGAACTACATATTTATCACAGTTCCTCTTACTATTAGCATCTTCAACATGCTGCTACCTTCCCCACATCCTCCTACCCATTACCCCCTTGTAATTACTGCAATAATTTCAGATTAAGATGTTAAAGTCCAAAATGTTTGTGAAAAAAATTGGCAAGCTGTCACCTCCAAATACCCAGCTGAATTGCCAAATGAATAATAATGCACAAATGCTTGCTGGAAAAATAATAAATAAAAGCTTTTTGTTGTGTAATAAATCCTTTTCTATAAATCACCCGAGGAAACTGGCTCTAGGCTTATCACATTTTCCTCCAAGTAAGCGGACCATTTTATTTCATTCTTTTCTACACTTTATTTTTTTCCAAGAGCTGCTGTATGGTCCTACTCCATTGTTTTTCATGAAATATGAATGCCACAGGAATGTATGGGGAAAGATGCCAGCTACATGGCTGTTGATAGGAGCCACTAGTGACTGGAATAAGTGATTAGTTCAGAAGGTGGCAGCCGAATGGGAAGTGTGCATTATGGGAAGACAGAGTTATTTTATTAACCATTAGCCAAAAGAGAAGACTAAAAAAAAAAAAAAAAAAAAAAAAAAAAACTCTGAGCGGCTGGATTTAAGGGCATCCATCCTGCCCATTGCAGAGCAGCTCTGCTCATGAGAAAGGGGAAGAACAACACAAACCACTTGGGCTAGATTTGGACATTCGTGGAAGGCTCCCTTATGTTTGGGGCAGACCATGGGCAAAGCTGTACCCAAGAGCTCATTGTCACACGTGAGGAATTGGCGAGGCATGACAGATAATCAGGCAATAACTGACAGTCTACATATACTATGTTATCTATGTATACAGGATTGGCACATATGTTGTCACCTCGTTTGATTCATCAAATAATCCTAGGAAAGGGATGATTTTGCTTGTCTTAAAGATGATGCCATTGAAGTTTAGAGATGTTAAGTAATTTTTTTAAGGTTACATAGCCAGCAAGTGGCAGAGCTAGAATTCAAATCCAAGTCTCTCTGACTCCCTAGCTGGGGCTTTAGCCACTCTTCAAAGTTCCCCACTCTTCTTTCCCAGATTCAGAGAAAGAGGCAGAATCTGGCAATAGACAAGGT
Source organism: Macaca thibetana thibetana (assembly GCF_024542745.1). Taxonomy (NCBI): domain Eukaryota; kingdom Metazoa; phylum Chordata; class Mammalia; order Primates; family Cercopithecidae; genus Macaca; species Macaca thibetana. The sequence goes on along the minus strand of NC_065592.1, from coordinate 78,580,257 downwards.
ACACCCTCCTCCTCTCCACCGGCCCCATGCTCCTACACGAGGCAAGCATTGCTGAGCTATCAAGGCCACTGACATTGGGTGAAGCCAAAGAGGCCTGGGTGACCTGCTCATCACCCATGGGGCAGGTGCATCTGCAGCCACAGTACTGGTATCCTCAAAGACACAAAAGACCTCAGACAAAGATCTAGGAAAGTTTAGCATCGAAGAAAAGTAGATGTTAGAAAAATCCGTGGAAAGCTAGGTTGAAAATTCGACTAAGGAGAATCATTGATGGTTAATGGAGTGCTAGAGTCAATGGTGGGGAGAAAAGAGGATAGTAGGAACCTGTCCTAAAGAAATGTTTAATAATAGTTTATTGGAAAAGTAATTTCGGCATGGGACCAATAATTGAGGTTTAAAAGTATAGTGTACAAAAACAAAACAAAACATAGTGCACATGAGAAGTGGGACTTGAGGGTAGAAAACAGGAAGTTTAGGCTTCTGAAATGAGACATCAGGACTGGTGCATTGTAAGTCAGGTTGGCCGCCAAATAAACAGCCAGGGAAGGTGGGTGGGAGACACTTAAGCTCCACCTTCCTCTCACCTGATTGGGCCTAGAGTGGCTGGGGGTGGGACTAAATTGACAGATGGGCATTACCTTGGCTGTGTGGAAACCAACCAGAATATGTTTTGAGGCAGATTCCTTCCTTCCTCCTCCCAGATAGTCTATGTGCTCTAGTTTCCAGAGCCTCTACCTCTGTGCCATGCTCAAATCTTTCCTTCTACCCTGAGTCCTAAAAACTCCCCAGGTCTAATGCTAGTAGAAGTCCTTCTTCATTGCAAGAATTTCTCTCCACGTTAGCAAGAAACAAACACTTGATAACTAAGTCATACTACTGGAAGAACGATGAACGTCTCCTTACTGCTGATTATGTTAACCTTCCCAATGACTTGTTTTCATTTTTTAAATAGAAGCTTGTTAAATCAAAGAAATGCTTTCCTAATAGTGGGATTATAGGAGAGAAGTTTTTTGAGAGTGTGGTGATGGGGCAGGAAACTGAGGTGTAAATGGGGTCCCTTAAAACTATTTGGTCTTCTTGTTCAGATTTTGATTCAGCTCATGTCTATCAAGACTTTAATAAGCACCAAGCCCCAAGCTGCTTGTCTTCCTCCCCACCATGATCAAGGTCTGGAGGACAGAGGTGGTTTCTTGAAAGTGAGTAAATGTTTCATATTGTTTTCAACAAGACTAAACTGGGAAAAAAAACCCCAAAACCCTCAAAGTCCTTTTAGTGATTTCTACAGTGCTGGGAATTACAGGCTTTTTAAGTCCTTGTCCTCTACTGTAGAAACTGCCTACTCATTCCAATTGCCTGATGTTTGCTAATTAAGCATCGTTAAAGGAAGAAATTAACTCATTTGCTAAATGCCACCTAAGTTTCTCTGTACATTCAGAAAAAGCATTAAATCCAATCCTGAGACTGTAATTTCAACCTAATTCCAACTCTTGCTTGCTTTAGGGATCAAAATAGTTATGCTGCAGGTTTACTAATATCAACAATGGCATCGACGTCAAAAACGAATGATGACCCCGACACTGATCATGATGCTGAACGCTGTTTATGTTACTTTTTAAATCCTTTGTTTCAAAAGCTACCAAAAATTCTCCACATTTTTAGAAATCTTTTATTGAAGCATCGTCATTAGTATAATTTCTGATCAAATAAATGCATTGCTGAGATGTTCATACAGCATTCTCTGTGCAAGACAGAGAGGCAGAAAATAATAAATGAATATAGATAAGAGTCTGATACAGACATTCAGGATGAGATGCTTTTTAATTGAGAAAATAATTGGACAGATTTTCATTCATTGCACATCTGTTTTCAAATCTATTTACTGTATTTGTCATCTCCCTTTCTCCTTCTCTCCATTGTCCTGCTGTCTTTTTTATTCTTTTCTTTGGTTCTCGTCTCATCTTTCACTCTCCTTTTCAGCAAACAAATCAGGGAAAGAAACAGCCTCCTAGATAATGAATTGTATTTTAAATTTGGTTTGTTTTCAGGGACTGTAGTCCTGACTTAATGTATCAAATGAAGCTCCAGGATTTAATCAAGGAAAGGAGGCCATCAGGAAAAAGAAAATCAACTCTGCAGGTTGGCTGAAAACAATTTGCATTTTGGGAGCTGTGCATTAGGGATGTTTGGTCCAAGCTCTTTTATGGGGAGACAAAATGAAAATGATGCGCTTTATTACTTTAAAAGTCATACCCTTCTAATAACAGGGAGAGTAGGAAGCTTTTCTGATTTATTCTGCTGAACTATCACTATCTGGAGTCATTTGCACTCATGGACCACTGGGAGAACATTAATTGACCAAAAAGAGGTTGCTATTATTGTCGAGGCAGCATTGTGTATCCTCCTGAAATGGCTGATCCTGACCCGGGCTCTTGACTTTGCCCCCTCAGACTCTAGCTTTCATGGGACTGGATGGATTTACTGCCAGAGGTCAAGTAGTGCCAGACTGAAAAGCTTTATCAATTCCAGAACCTCACTGAGTACCTCCTACTAGGAAATTTGAATGTGAACACCTTGGTAACATCTCAAACACGCACTTGTGAGCCTTTGCCTATAATTCAAAGCAAACCGAAAAAGAAGTTATTCCCACTGTGTTGCAAAAATTGAAATGGAAAAAGAACTGTTGATTCTAATTCCTCAACCCAGGACTTTAGATGCCAATAAAGATTGCAAAGAATAAACACCCACTGAGTGCATCCCAGAAACTTAATTGTTTTCTTGTTATTTAACATTTACAGTAGTAAGAGTGTGTTGGCACTGCTGGGCTCCTTTAAAGAGCCGTGCCGGAAGTCCTCAGTGTACCCACAATGATGGCTGCACTTTAAGGTTAGGAATCCAGGAATACTAATATGGAAAATTGTTTTTCCCATTTCTTTTCTGTGCTGCCCTAGAGAGATCTTACACCTCTTGCCCTTTAAGGTAGTAGCACTAGTTCCCATTCTTTTGGGTTCCATGTACATTAGGTCATCCACATCTACTGTAAAAAGAAAAAAAAAAAAAAAAAAAAAGGAAGAAGGATTTTGAGGAAGAGCATAAAAGAAAGGGGGTGTTCAAAGAAGAATATGCTTCAGGGCAATTGGGGGGTTGCCTCCAGAGCAAAACGGAGATTAGAGGAGAGGTGGGAGAGAGATAGAGAAGGATTTACCTGATGAATAACCCAGAACTTGGAAGTGATTCTGGGTAGATCTCTCAAAAGAGGAGAAAATTATTATATTTAAAAAGTGGGTGGCCCTTGAAGAAGAATCATTTGAACATTCAGAAGCTACCTGGGTGCTGAATCATTGCTCTTCTCACTTCATTTTTGCAAGAATGAATAATTACACATTCGCCCCATTGCCTGTGCCCGGGAATGATGTAAAGAAGGACTTCATTTTGTTATATGCAGGACTGACCCTGGCTATGCACTGGGGCATCTGCTGGCTCCTTCAGATTTATCCCTCATGAAAAGAAGACATTCATACAGCCAACAGACACATGAAAAAACGCTCATCATCACTTCCATCAGAGAAATGCAAATCAAAACCACAATGAGATACTGTCTCACACCAGTTAGAATGGCAATCATTAAAAAATCAGAAACAACAGGTGCTGGAGAGGATGTGGAGAAATAGGAACACTTTTACAATGAAGTTCGTGGGACTGCAAACTAGTTCAACCATTGTGGAAAACAGTGTGGCGATTCCTCAAGGATCTAGAACTAGAAATACCATTTGACCCAGCCATCCCACTACTGGGGATATACCTATACCCAAAGGATTATAAGTCATGCTGCCATAAAGACACATGCACATGTGTGTTTATTGCAGCACTATTCACAATAGCAAATACTTGGAATCAACCCAAATGTCCATCAGTGACAGACTGGATTAAGAAAATGTGGCACATATACACCATGGAATACTATGCAGCCATAAAAAAGGAAGAGTTCATGTCCTTTGTAGGGACATGGATGAAGCTGGAAACAATCATTCTCAGCAAACTATCGCAAGAACAGAAAACCAAACAGCGCATGTTCTCACTCATAGGTGGGAATTGAACAATGAGATCACTCGGACACAGGAAGGGGAACATCACACACCGGGTCCTATTGTTGGAGGGGGAGGAGAGGGATAGCATTAGGAGATATACCTAATGTAAATGACGAGTTAATGGGTGCAGCACACCAACATGGCACATGTATACATATGTAACAAACCTGCACGTTGTGCACATGTACCCTAGAACTTAAAGTATAATAAAAACAAACACACACAAATTTATCTCTCATGGATATGACCCACCCTTTCCACACCCAACTTTGCTGACTATGTATAAAGCCAAAAAAGGATAGGGGTCCTAGTTACCCGAGGTCTGTGTATGTATGGGAAAGTTAGGGCTGTAGGGAAACTTGGCCTCATCTCTACCTGGGGGCTGCTGAATGCTTATCACACCCACAAGGGAGAGTCAGTAGCTAATGATCCCCGTGTTAAAAATAAAAAACCAAAACCCTAGATTGTTAGCCCATGACTTGCCCTACCTTTGCCTTCTATTCAGGAGGGATTTAATTCTGCTTAAAGTAAATGGCAACCACACAACCTGCCATGTTTTTGGACCCCTTCATCACCTAATTTTCTCATTAGGCTTCAGTCCTGTTGGCACAATGAGGCTGGACCCTGACAAGCCACATGGGCCGGTGTGAGAGAATGGGAACCACAGTAAAACATGCATTTTTGGGGAGACTCAATGGAGTGACCCAGAGCCAGCTTATTGCATCTTAGAAAGTTATAGGAAAGAAGATTTATATTCTGTAGGTTAGTTTGAAAGTGGGAGAAGAGGTTATAAACTGGGAAGTCAACGAAGTGCTTTTGAAAAAATATTTGCTGAACATTTTAAGGCATAGGTTTCTGAGAGTACGGTGTTTTTATTTCTTCCCAGATACTCTGCCTTTAAATGCAGATCCAGCTGTCTGCTGTATGTAATCTGAGACAAAGGTTAATTTCCAGTGCTTGAATTACCCACACCACTTGTGGCCCTTATCCTGTAGGCGGAATTTGTGAAACATCCAAATAGTCACCTGTCCTGGAGCTAATGTACCTGCCCTGATGAGGGAGACAGGCAAAACAAGGTCTGCCCTCTTCCTGTATGTGAACCCCTGAAAGTGTCACCAGGCAACGATTTGGAGAATGTGTGGGTGAGGGATGAATGTTTTGACCCCTTTAGTTATTTCAACTGGAGCAGAAGAGAAGAACCCATGGCAACATCCAATTACAAACATCTTTGTTCTTATTTGAGACTGATAGCTATGCTTTTTCTTAATCTTTGATAGAAATATATTTCAAAAAGCAAGCACACAAAATTCTGTTTTAACAAAGAACCTTTAGAAATAGTGTAATTTTCCAAAATAACTTTTCATCGCAGGAACTTTAAACATTGTGTTTTTCCTCCGTAATCAGATAGGATGATAACTGGAATGAGCTCATAGCCTTATTATTCCTTGCTCATAAGAGACAAAAGTCTGTTGATCCAATGGTTTCCATGGGGGGAGAAAAATTCCTATATGGATATGTCAGGCAAGTAGGCCTTAGGACTCCCTCTATCCCTATCCTGAAGACAATTCATTTAGTGCTAGAAAAATCACCTCATTGCCACCTCTGCACCTTGGGATCTGCGTGCATAATTGCTCATACAATTATTAGGATAAACACTGATTCACTGTTAGTCTGAAGCTATACAGCCAAGTTTAATATAAGATTCAAGGTTTTTATTGCCAGGATTCAAATGCTAAAGTCATATTCCAATTTCTGTTAAATTAGAGAAAAAAAAATAAGACCTAGTATTTTCTAAAAAGTTGGAGGAAGGAAACAGATACGGCCTAAGGCCTTTTTATCAAATGCAATTAGGTTCAGCTGAATATGGTAGACAATCCAATGTGGCTTAAGATAAGGATTTTAATTTTTTAGCAGGAAAAGGATGTCTAGGTAGGTAGGATGACTCGAAGCAAAGAGTGGAAACCCAGATTCTTCTGTCTTTATGTTCTCCAATACTTAGGGCTTGATTTCTATCCTGAAGGTCATATTCTAGTCACAAAATAGTCACTGTGGCTCTAGCTAAAGGCAGTGGTTCTCATAGTGTGGTCTCCAGACCAGCAGCCACCTGGGAACTAGTTACAAATGAAAATACTCTGGCCGCACCTCAAACCACCTGCATCAGAAACTGCTGGGTGGGACTCACTGGTGTTTTGAAAACAGGTGCCCACCCCACCAGCTGAGGCACCTCCCTTGAAAGCCCCACCAAATGACTTCCAGATACTTTTCCCTGCGCCCCACCCCAGCCTTCCCAAACCTGGAGATGTTGGCTTTAGTTGAGCACATTGTCACTGTCAGGCCTGAGCCCAAGCCAAGTCATCGCATCCCCTGTGACTTGCACGTATATGCCCAGATGGCCTGAAGTAACTGAAGAATCACAAAAGAAGTGAAAATGCCCTGCCCTGCCTTAACTGATGACATTCCACCGCAAAAGAAGTGAAAATGGCGGGTCCTTGCCTTAAGTGATGACATTACCTTGTGAAAGTCCTTTTCCTGGTTCATCTTGGCTCAAAAAGCTCTCCCACTGAGCACCTTGTGACCCCCACTCCTGCCCGCCAGAGAACAAATCCCCTTTGTAGTTTTCCTTTATCTACCCAAATCCTATAAAACGGCCCCACCCTTATCTCCCTTCCCTGACTCTTTTCCAACGCAGCCCACCTGCACCCAGGTGATTAAAAAGCTTTATTGCTCACACAAAGCCTGTTTGGTGATCTCTTCACACGGATGCGCATTGACATTTTGTGCCATGACTCTGACATTTTGGTGTCATGACTCGGATTGGGGGACCTCCCTTGGGAGATCAATCCCCTGTCCTCCTGCTCTTTGCTCCTTGAGAAAGATCCACCTACGACTTCCGGTCCTCAGACCGACCAGCCCAAGGAATATCTCACCAATTTTAAATCGAGTAGGCAACCTCTTTTTACCCTCTTCTCCAACCTCTCTCACTATCCCTCAACCTCTTTCTCCTTTCAGTCATGACACCCAAAACTTCAATCTTTCCCTTCTCTTAATTTCAGTTCCTTTCCTTTTCTGGTAGAGACAAAAGAGACGCCTTTTATCCATGGACCCAAAACTCCGGCGCTGGTCACGGACTCGGGAAGACAGTCTTCCCTTGGTGTTTAAACACTGGGGGACGCCTGCCTGATTACTCACCCACCTTTCAGATGTGTCTGACCACACAGGGACGCCTGCCTTGGTCCTTCACGCTTAGCGGCAAGCACCGCTTTTCTCCGCGAGCGGGGGAAGCATCCCCGACCTCTTCTCTCCCTGTCTCTACCCCTTCTCTGCTTTTCTGTGTCGGGGGGAGTCGGCAAGGACCGCCCAACTTCTTACCTCTGCGCCCCAACCCCTTTCCCGCTTTTCTACAGGGTAAGAATCCCTCAACCCCTTCTCTCCGTGTCTCTACTCTCTCTTCTCTGGGCTTGCCTCCTTCACTATGGACAAACTTCCATCCTCCATTCCTCCTTCTCCCTTAGCCTGTGTTCTCAAGAACTTAAAGCCTCTTCAACTCACACCTGATATTGACCTAAAACCTAATGCCTTATTTTCTTCTGCAACACCGCTTGGCCTCAATACAAACTTGACAATGGCTCTAAATGGCCAGAAAATGGCACTTTCGATTTCTCCATCCTACAAGACCTAAATAATTTTTGTTGAAAAATAGGCAAACGTCTGAGGTGCCTGACATCCAGGCCTTCTTTTACACATTGTTCCCTCCCTAGTCTCTGTTCCCAATGCAACTCATCCCAAGTCCTCCTCCTTTCCCTCCCGCCTGTCCTCTCAGTCCCAACCCCAAGCGTCGCTGAGTCTTTCTAATCTTCCTTTTCTACAGACCCATCTGACCTCTCTCGGTCTCCTCCAGCTGCTCCTCGCCAGGCCGAGCTAGGATCCAATTCTTCCTCAGCCTCTGCTCCCCCACCCAATAATCCTTTTATCACCTCCCCTCCTCACACCTGGTCTGGCTTATGGTTTAATTCCGCGACTAGCCCTCCCCCACCTGCCCAGCAATTTCCTCTTAAAAAGGTGGCTGGAGCTAAAGGCATACTCAAGGTTAATGCTCCTTTTTCTTTATCCGACCTATCCCAAATCAGTTAGCGTTTAGGCTCTTTTTCATCAAATATGAAAAACCCAGCCCGGTTCATGGCTCGTTTAGCAGCAACCCTGACACGCTTTACAGCCCTAGACCCTAAAAGGTCAAAAGGCCGTCTTATTCTCAATATACATTTTATTACTCAATCCGCTCCCGACATTAAATAAAACACCAAAAATTAAATTCCGGCCCTCGAACCCCACAACAGGACTTAATTAACCTCGCCTTCAAGGTGTACAATAATAAAGTAGAGGCAGCCAAGTAGCAATGTATTTCTGAGTTGCAATTTCTTGCCTCCACTGTGAAAGAAACCCCAGCCACATCTCCAGTGCACAAGAACTTCCAAATGCCTGAACAGCAGCCAGGCATTCCTCCAGGACTGCCTCCCCCAGGAGCTTGCTACAAGTGCCAGAAATCTGGCTAGTAGGCCAAGAAGTATCCGCAGCCCAGGATTCCTCCTAAGCCGTGTCCCATCTGTGCGGGACCCCACTGAAAATCAAACTGTTCAACTCACCTGGCAGCCACTTCCAGAGCCCCTGGAACTCTGGCTCCTTCCCAGATCTTCTCAGGTTAGCAGCTGAAGACTGACACGGCCCGATCGCCTCGGAAGCCTACAGGACCATCACAGATGCTCTAAGTAACTCTCACAGTGGAAGATTCCCAGCCATATGAAGACACCCTAGCTGGATGATCAGTTCTTGTTAAGAATCTGACCCCTCAAACTCTACAGCCTCAATGGACTGGACCCTACTATAGTACCCCAACTGCCGTCCACCTGCAGGATCCTCCCCACTAGGTTCACCATTCCACAATAAAGCTGTGTCCATCCGACAGCCAGGCTAATCCCTCCTTTTCCTCCTGGAAGTCGCAAGTACTCTCCCCTACTTCCCTTAAACTCACTCGTTTTTCTGAAGAACAGTAACAACCCTTATGAGCCTAATGCATCCCTTCATTCTATCAGGTCTGTTTGTCCTTACCCTACTTTTTGCAACAGGGCTTTACGAAGTCACCCCCACCACTTGGACCGATCCCCAAAAACTAGTCATCCCTACTATCTTCTGTCTAGTCATACTCCTATTCTCCGTTCTCAACCACTTATAAATGCCCTACTCTTATTTACACTGCCGGTTTACACTGTTTCTTCAGGCCATCACAGCTGATATCTAGTGGTGCTAGCCCCAAGATGGACGCGCATGACGGTCACCAACAACGTGGAGATTCTGTTAGTAAAGAATAGACACTTGGTAAGCAACTAGCAGAAGAATCATAGCAATAAAGTGCAGGGCTAAGCACATTTTCATTGTCGATGAAGAGAGTCATTATCATTGTCATTGTCGATGAAAAGAGTCAAACTGTAAAATATTTGAAGAGATTTATTCTGAGCCAAATATGATTGACCATGGCCTGGGACACAGCTCTCAGACGGTACTGAGAACACGTGCCCACTCAAGGTGGTCAGGGTACAGCTTGGTTTTATACATTTTAGGGAGGCATGAAACATCAATCAAATATGTTTGAGAAATACATTGGTTTGGTCCAGAATCAATAGAAAGGAAATGTTCAGGTTAAGATAAAAGATTGTGGAAACCAAGGTTTTTTTTTTTTTTTTTTTTTTTTTTTAAAGACAGAGTCTTGCTTCATTGCCCAGGCTGGAGTGCAGTGGCATGATCTTGGCTCACTGCAAACTCCTCCCCCAGGGTTCAAGCAATTCTCCTGCCTCAGCCTCCCGAGTAGTTGAGACTACAGGTAGGTGCCACTACACCTGGCTAATTTTTGTATTTCTAGTAGAGGCAGAGTATTGCCATGTTGGCCAGGCTGGTCTTGAACCCCTGACCTCAGGTGATTTGCCTGCCTTGGCATCCGAAAGATCAAGGTTCTTTTGCAGTCTCATAGTGTCTGCCATTAGAGACAATAGATGTCAAATGTTTCCTATTCAGACCTTTAAAAGGTGCTAGAGTCTCAGTTAATCTCTTCAGGATTGGGAGGGCCTGGAACTAAAAGATCTAGCTATGTTAATAGAGATTCTTTACAGATGCAAATTTTCCCCCACCAAGTATGGCTTTGCAGGGCTATTTCAAAATATGGTAAAGAAACATGTTTGGGGGTAAAATATTTTGATTTTCTTGTCACGTAATGTTATGCCGGAGTCAGATTGGAAAGTAACTTAAGATATATAGGGTTAAATAAAACCCATCTGATGAGAATTTATGGTTTGTAGGGCATGACTCCCCAGACCCCTTAGGTAGGAATTTGGCAAGATAAGAAAAAATTAGAGCTTAGTCCTCATCATTATTGTTTTGAAATCAGGTATATTGGTGGTCAAACGAATTATTTTGGTGGGTAAATTATCAGATGCTTTCAACTTTTAATTTTGTACTGTGCCAATAATATCAAATGTCTGTGTAGATTATGTACGATAAGATTTAATTCAACTGAGCAGGAACACTCAGTGGACCATTTATTAGTAACAGGAAATTTTTTGAAAGTTTAGTAACAATTTCTCTATGTTGAGCATTTTATATTTTTCAAACGTAGGAAAAGTGGATAATCAAATTCCTAGAAATTTCTCTTGTTTTAGCCTTGCTGTCACACAGGTTGGTGTGCAGTGGTGTAATCTTGGCTCACTGCAATCTCCACGTTTTGAGTGGCTGGTACTACAGGCATGTGACAAAATGCCCAGGTAATATTTTTGTATTTTTAGTAGCTACAGGGTTTTGCTGTGTTGGCCAGGCTGGCAAACTCCTAGAAATTTCTACTTTTGGATGTTTATTCACATGTAGTCAAATATTGTTAATACAGTCTCTATATCCTTAAATGAACTAATTGACTCATGAGAACTAAAGGTAACTAAATTAGAGTAAAACCAGTGTCTAACTCATCAGAATACATTCCACCTCCTCTACCTTTCTTGTCAGTATTCCACTTTTAAAGAGCCCAATGACAAAAAATGATTAGCCTATGCCAGGAATTTAATTAAAAAATTAACTCATTGATCAGAATAGGTTTGTCATCATCTTGTACTTCTCTATGTACAGGTACAGGCCTATATAACATAATTCATTGTTCACAATTGCCTTCAGTTGAGTTTACCAGGGTAGAGACTCTGATAGTCTAAGATTTGTGTATAAGAGTTTTATTGGTTAGTGCTCTCAGGATCAACACTTGAGTAAAGTCCAATTCCTCACTGTGACTGACAGACCTTACAAGATCTGGCTCTGGATCACTTCTTGGTGTTACCCCTAACCTCTCAATCCTCTCCACCACTGCTTTCTGCTCCTTAAGCATGTCGAGTGCCTCAGGGCCTTTGCACATACTGTTCCCTGTCCTGGACCATGCTTCTCTCTAGATAATCATATAATATGCTGCCCCTTTCCATCCTATGTTTGTTCAGATGTCACCTCTGCAGAGAGGCTGTTTTGACCAGCCTTTCTAAAATAACTCCATCCTATAGTTTCTTCATCTTCACAACACTTAATCACTACCTGACAATATTAATGTACATTTTTTTTTCAGTTTTTTGTCTGTCCTTCTATAAAGGAAAATCCATGAAGTCAGGGTCTGATATGTTTGGTTGATGATATATAACACCCCTAAAATAGGTGTTATAGGGTCTGACACACAATAGAAATTCAGTAATATGTGGTGAGTCAATAAACTAATTCATTCAAATAAATTCTCTGATGAATTTACTGAAATAGAAGAGGTTAATTTTAGACAGAATTGAAGAAGGTTAATAATGAGCTTCATATAACCAGATAATTTTAATTAGTATATCACAACCTCACCAACCAGTCTTTTGAAGGAACTGTTACTGTGATAATTTGCATCAACTTGTAGTGAATATTGACTAAGTTAGTTTACCTGTAGTGAATCATCTGCATTTTCCATTTGGGATAGTTTCAACAGTTTTTATGCCTCTGTCACCTTAACCAGGTCCAAGAGGGAGAAACAGCTGTGACGAGCTGGCAGGTGTTAAGTATAAACCACAGCTAATTCCTCCCCACGAATCCAAACTTGTAACAAAATCAGGGTGCTAGTTAAGTTTATTTTTCTTTACAAGTTGATGAAAACTTCATTTTAAGTTTATAGACTACCAAGGCTGGCAAATGACAGCAGCACCTTTGGCTGGTGGAGCTGATGTTTACTCCCTGCTGGGAATTTCCAGCCTTACTACACCTAAGAATGGTGTTTGATGATGCCCTGGGGTCTCTTTTTGTGACCTGGGAAGGTGGACAGAGTGTGTTTGGGACTAGAACAGCGGAGGAGAAGGGAGGTGAAGATCTTGGAAGGGATAGCCTGGTCTCTGTTCCCTGTTGGGTCAACTAAATGTCTCTGAGGCATTGCCAGTTATGGCCAGAAAGTAACAGAACCAATTTCACAAGAGAGTTTTTGACACCCTGGGCCACATAGAGTAGCTGCTGGGCCCAAGGAAACAAAGTGCAGTCGCTGGCTTACAGGGCTCACTCATACCACCTGTTAACAAAGAGTCAAACTCCATAAAATATTTAAAGGTATTTATTCTGAGTCAAATATGAGTGACCATGGCCTGTGACACATCCCTCAGGAGGTCCTGAGAACATGTGTCCAGGGTGGTCGGGGTACAGCTTGGTTTTGATCATTTTAGGGAGCCGTGAGACTTCAATCAAATACATTTAAGAAATAGTTTGGATCCGTCCAGAAAAGTGAGACATCTCTAAGTGGGGGTGGTGGGGGCTTCCAGGTTATACATATATTTAAACAATTTCTGGTTGACAATTGGTTGAGTTTATCTAAAGACATGGGATCAATAGGAACGAAATGTCTGGGTTGCAATAAGAGGTTGTGGAAACCAAAGTTTTATCATGCAGATGAAGCTTCCAGGTAACAGGCTTCAGAGAGAACGGACTGTAAGTTCTTATCAGACTTAAGGTCTGTGTTGATGTTAATGCCAGAGGTATAATGAGGCATATCCAACCCCCATTTCTCATCATGGCCTGATCCAGTCTTTCAGGGTAAATTTTAAGCGTGCCCTGGCAAGGAGGAACTTTATTCAGATGGTTGGAGGGGCCTTAGAATTTAATTTTTGGTTTACATACCTCTGCAGAGCACCTACTGTTACTTTGGTTCCCCAAGAACTGAAAGCTTTGGGATCTTGGTGTTACCAGCCAGGTCCAGGTCCTTTCTGCCTGTGTGCAGTAAACCAATCACTACGGCACAGGTTTTACAAAAGAGAGAAGATTTATCCTCAAGGTTGCCAAGTGAGGAGGTGGGAGAACAGCTCTCAAATCCGCCTCCCTAAAGATAAGACTTAGGTATATTTATTGCTTAGGGAAGTGGGGTGGTCTAGGTCATGAAAAGGTGATTGTGAATGGGAGAGTTCTCTGACTTCCCTTGCAGGATGTGTGAGAAAGGTGTGGCTCATCTGTTAGGCTGCCATGTGTACTCAAACCAAATATGGGATGAGGAGCAGGCAGATGGGTAGGTGCAGGAGCCGGGTCAAGTGCCCCTGGGCTCTGGCCCCACAGGAGTGTCCGAGGTGAGTGCCTGCAGCTCCCAAAGCCCAAGTGGGCACATATTACAGTGCACTCCCTTAGACTTGCCATCCACAGATGGCTTATGTGTTAACTAGCTCAGTGCCCTCTTGGTACCCAGGTACTTGTCTGGCATCTGGGAAGAATCAGGTTGCACTTGGATTTGAAGGATGAATGTGGGGGTTTTACTGAGTGATGGAGGTGGCTTTTAGTGAGATGGATGGGAGCTGGAAGGGGGATGGAGTGGGATGATGATCTTCCCCTAGAGTTTGGCAGTTCAGAGGCTGATCTCCTCTCCAGCCATCCCCAGTTGAACTCTTCTCAGTGTATAGACGCTCCTTCTCTTGTCTCTGCTGTGGTTCCTGCAGTTCTTCTGCTCTTCTGTTCATCCTCTTGTCTTCTGTGCATATCATTTGGCAGTGGGGAAAAATGAAGTAACAGGTTCATTCTACACAAGCACGGGTGTTCATGCCATTTCATAGGACATATGTACAGAAAATGGCAGCGTTAACATGATCTGAGGGTGGAGTTTTTGGCCCTATGACATCAAAAAGCCACCTCTTGAGTACTTATGCAGGCCCAGTTGAAGGGTTGGGGGTTGATATGGTTTGGCTATGTCCCCACCCACATCTCATCTTGAACTGTAGTTCCCATAATCCCCACATGTCATGGGAGGGACCCAGTGGGAGGTAATTGAATCATGGGGGTGGGCCCTCATGCAGTTCCCATGATAGTGAATGAGTTCTCATGAGGTCTGATGGTTTTATAAGGAGATTTTCCCCCTTTTGCTGGGCACATCTCCTTGCTGCCACCTTATGAAGAAGGATATGTTTGCTTCCACTTCCACAATGATTGTAAGTTTCCTGAGGCCTCCCCAGCCCTGGGGAACTGTGAGTCAATTAAACCTCTTTCCCTTATAAATTACCCAGTCTTGGGTATGTCTTTATTAGCAGCATAAGAATGGACTAATGCCTCAGAAATTGGCATAAGTAACAAGCTGAATGTTAATCACCAAGACAAAAGGGAAAATGTCTTCAGGGCATGTCAGAGGTATTCATGGCAGTTCTTCCAGTCACAGGCCCAGAGGTCTAAGAGGTAAAAATGGTTTCATGGGCTGGGCCCAGGGTCCCCCTGCTATGTGCAGCCTAGGGACTTGGTGCCCTGTGTCCCAGCTCCAACTGTGGCCAAACAGGGGCCAAATTATAGCTCAGGCCCTGGCTTCAAGCCCCAAGCTTTGGAAGTTTTGACTTGGTGTTGAACTGCAGGTGCACAGAAGTCAAGAATTGAGGTTTGGGAACCTCCATCTAGATTTCAGAGGATGTATGGAAATACCTGGATGTCCAGGCAGAAATTTGCTGCAGGGGTGGAGCCCTCATGGAGAACCTCTGCTAGGGCAATGTGGAAGGGAAATGTGGGGTCAGAGCCCCCACACAGAGTGCCCACTGGGGCATGCCTAATGGAGCTGTGAGAAGAAGACCACAGTCCTCCAGACCCCAGAATGGTAGATCCACTGACAGCTTGCACCATGTGCCTGGAAAAGCTGCAGAGACTCAATGCCAACCCATGAAGGCAGCTGGGAGAAGGGTTATATCCTGCAAAGCCACAGGGGTGGAGCTGCCCAAGGCAATGGGAGCCAACCTCTTGCATCAGCATGGAGTCAAAAAAGTGTGAGTCATGGAGTCAAAAAAGATCATTTTGGAACTTTAAGGTTTAATGACTACCCTATTGGATTTCAGATTTGCATGAGACCTATAGCCCCTTTGTTTTGGCCAATTTCTCCCATGTGAAATGGGTGTATTTACCCAATGCTTGTACTTCCATTGTATCTAGGTAGTAACGAACTTGACTTTTAATTTTACAGGCTCATAGGCAGAAGTTTCTTACCTTGGCTCAGATGAGACTTTGGACTTGGACTTTTGAGTTAATGCTGGAATGAGTTAAGACTTTGGGAGACTGTTGGAAGGACATGATTGAGTTTTTAAATGTGAGAACATGCAATTTGGGAGAGGCCAGCAGTGGAATAATGTGGTTTTGCTGTGTCCCCACCCAAATCTCATCTTGAACTGTAGTTCTCATAATCCCCATAGGTCATGGGAAGGACCAACTGAGAGGTAATTGGATCATGGGAGCAGCTACCCTCATACTGTTCTTGTAAGAGTCAGTGAGTTTTCACAAAATCTCATGGTTTTATAGGAAATGCCTTTAGCTTGGCATTTCTCCTTGCTGCTGCCATGTGAAGAAAGATATGTTTGCTTCCCCTCCCACCATGATTGTAAGTTTCTTGAGGCCTCCCAAGCCCTGTTGAACTGTGAGTCTATTAAACATCTTTCCTTTATAAATTGCCCAGTCTTGGGTATGTCTTTATTAGCAGCATGAGGACGGACTAATACAGTGGTCTCAACCAATTTGAATTGAATAGGAACTGGCCCAAGTTCCTAAAAAACAACTGATGTGCTCATTACCCTGGTAACCTATGAATGTTATCTATAAAGTAGCCAGTAAAAGTTAAGTTTCAGCTGTTCAGGTGAGAGACCTTTAGCTTCTGCAGCCTTCAGCTTCATTGAAAAAGAAAAAAATAACAAGAAGTAAATGACCAAAAGCAAGCAGGACAGGCAGACTTGATGGAATTAACTTCTCAGTTTCAAGGAGGGACAGCATACTTGTTGTCATTACTGGCATCCCATGAGAGGCATAGCATCAGGGGCAACAGAGTTTCCTTTATGGGCAACTAACCAGTGCAAGTGGGTTGTGGCAAGAGAGAGAACCAGGGAGAGAGATTGTGTGGCACCTGTAGTTCCTGTCCCCATGGGCACATGGAGACACCTCTCAGAGCATTCTAGCAATATCCAGGGCAAGGGGTACTCATAATTTGCTAGTGTGACTATGGGATTTCTAGAAGCACTGTAATTTTGGCTTTAATTTAGATGTAACCCTGTTTGTATCCACAGCCAGGTGACATTTGGGTTAAAGAGTAATTTGACCTAGAGTCCTTGCAATGTAATTATCCTGGAAAAGTTACCTCTTAAAAGCCTCTTTAAAGGCTTAATTTACATTCCAAATAGAATGCATCTGTTTTTCAGATTCTAAGTATTTTAATGTTGTTTTTGCAAAGGGTAATTTCCATAACTTGAATATTTGAAAAATTAAAGTTGTAACTATGTAGAATTGAACCAATACAGAATTAAAGGAAACCCAATGCATTCGTTTGTGAGGCATTGCCCTCAGGAGGTGTATAGTGTAGAATTTGCACTGCTCTTATTTTAAAAATGTCCAGAACTTCTAGGCTCCTACTGTGTCCCAGGCTCACTCATAAAAAGCTGCCTAGCAGTCTACTTTTTGCCCTTGTAGTAATGTCTAATTTTCTTTGAGCTAAATGCTTTATGCTTATCTCTTTTGATTGTAACCACCTGAAGTAGAAGACAGTTTTCTTTTTTCTTTTTTTTGAGATGGAGTCTTACTCTGTCACCCGGGCTGGAGTGCAGTGGCATGATCACAGATCACTGCAACCTCTGCCTCCCAGGTTCAAGCAATTCTCCTGTCTCAGCCTTCTGAGTAGCTGGGATTACAGGCGTGCATCACCATGCCCAGCTAATTTTTTTGTATTTTTAGTAGAAACAGGGTTTCACCGTGTTGCCCAGGCTGGTCTCGAACTCCTGAGCTCAGGCAATACACCCGCCTCGGCCTCCCAAAGTGCTAGGATTACAGGTGTGAACCACCTCACCCAGCCTAGAAGATAGTTTTGATCCCATTTTATAGAACAGGAAACTGAAGTGCACAGGTCAAAGCCGCACAGTGAATGAACAGGAAAGTGGGACTCTAAGGCCCCTCCCTAGTCTGCACTGTGTACTATATCCCATCAAGAGCCTGCTGTATGACAGACACACCTGACAGCAATAACGTAACTTAGGCATACGCTGAGAATGATCCTATGGTCTTAAGAAGAATGTGTGTTTGTAGCTCTAAGCTAAGGAATCCAGAAGTAGCCAGCATGGAGGTTCATTCCTTATCCCCTGGCCCATCCTGTGGAGCACAGACTGTACAGGGGATCAAGGCTCTTTGTTTTGAATTAAGTGAAGGTTAATGGGTAGAGGTTGCTAGGACGAGGGTGTTAAGTGAAAACACTATATAAACTGCACGCTTTATACAAATTGTTACAGTTCTCCTGTCTAGTCCACCACCACTGGACTGGGCTGCCCTGTATGTAATTTCCCTTAATAAACCCTCTGTCTTGTTCACTGGTTCCAGGTCTTTTCTTTAGTCTCTCAAACACGATGCCATTCCTATTGAAAGAAATCAACAGGGGCCCAGCTTGATACCTGCCAGTCTTGAATTCTTTTTACCTCATCTTGCAGCCATCCCCCTCCCCCATTCCATCCTTGAGTTCTAACTCTAAGAAGACACAGTAGCTGCTCAGTAAGCTTTGGTTGTGTCGTCAGTTAATCATTAATAAAATAACCCTCCAGCTCCCTTTTAGAGTATCACCAAAAAGTGTTTTATGAATACACCGTTTGCAAATGTTATCATGAATCTGGGCTGGATTCAGAGCCTAAAGGAGGATAGAGTGCCTGCCTGGATACCTGCAGAGCACTCACCTGAGCTCCTCAGGAATGATTTCACATGTTTTTGCCAATTCTAGAGCCACTGAAGTCCACAGCAGGTTTCTTATTTTTCCCAGCAGTCCCCAGCCTACCTGATATTCTGACAAGCAATTTGATTTATCTCTTGGCTTTTATGTTGGCTGTGTCTGCAGTAAAAGTGGCAAGGTATTTGAAAGCAAGTTAGAATGCACGGTTTCTTTTATTGAGCATGGGAGAACCCCTGGAACTGATTTTTTAATTAAAAAATTATAAAAGGCTGGCCAAGGAGGTAGAGGGCTCAAACAACCTGGCTTAGGGAAACTTGATTCCTGCCTTTCAGCTTGATGGAGTCTCTCCTAAGCATTTCAGACTGTACCGCTGTCCACAGTTTGGAAGTGAAAAATGCCATCACCCTCTTAACTAAGCTTCCCTTTGTCAGAAATTTGGTTTCCAGTCCTGAATCACTTAACTGCATTTCTATCTCCACCACCTTTATTGCTATTTCATTAACACACATGAAAATCCTTCTGAATGATGCTCCTGTGCTTTGTAAAAACTCATCTAGCATCCCACAGGTGATATAGACAGGAGACAGGGAAATACTGAGTAGAAGAGGGCGGTTTCCTGGCAAGAGCCCCACCCTCAAGCCTGAAGACCCGTGGCCCTAAAGGAGGACAGGCATTCCTGTTTTTGCACCCAAGAAGTTGCCTTTCGGGCTGCCATATTCCCTATCCTGTACCCATATAAACCCCAAACCCCAGGATCCAGGAGCAGACCAGCAGATGAAGAGACAAGCAGAGGGACAGCGGAAGGACGCAGCAGAGACAGAGGAAGAGGAATGTTCAGCTGGGGGTGGTTGGAAAGGAGTTTGGCTGCTGGACGGCCCAACTCCAGGGGAAGATCATGTTCCCACTCCATCCCCCACTTCTGGTTTCCCATCCATCCCGCCAAGGGCCACCTCCACCACTCAGTAGAACCCCGCATTCATCCTTCAAGCCCATGTGTGACCTGATACTTCCGGGATGCTGGATACAGAAAGCTTTCACACTGGCCCTCTGACCTTACAAAAAGGCAGAGGGTCCATTGAGCTGGTTAACACTTAAAGCCATCTGTGGACAGCAAGGCTAAGAGAGCATTGTAACGCTGGGATTGCAGGCACCCACCTTGAGACCCTACCATGGGGCTGGAGCCCGAAGTGCTTGCCCCAGCCTCTGCATCTGCCCGTCTGTGTGCTCCCCTTCCCACAAGGGGTTTGAGAAACAGCAGGGCGGTGACCTATCAGGCAAGCCACACCCCTGTTGCAGGTACTGAGAGGGGGAACCGGGAACTCTCCCATTTCACAGGGACTCTAACTCACTTCTTCATCACTAAGTTTAGAGTTGCTCCACACTTGCTTTTTTCTTCTATGGGTGTAGGGGAGTTGGAGTTGCTAACATGTGCTGTAACCCATGTTTTCCCTTTAGTCTGGAGTACTCTTGCTTGATCCCTTCCCTCATCCTACTCTCGCCCTACAGTCATACTCCCAAAATTTGCCTGGATATGCGTTACTTACTGTACCCATTCTTCATGTTACCTCCTCAAAGCCTTCTTTGAAATTCTCCACCTTAAAGATCAGGTATCCTGTAGTACTGATATATGTAGTTGGTGCTAAATAAATGTGATTGGGTGGATGAATGAATAGATGGACAGTTGGATGGAGACCAAGCAAGGTGGTGGAATCCCATTCTGTGAAAATTTTAGAAAATAAGAAATTGAACTCACAAAGGGACAACAAACATTTTGGTTTCCCAGGAAGGAAAAAGAACATTCTATGTGTATTGTGATTATTTTTTCCAGGACCTGTTTAATTCCTAACTTCCTAGCAAGGAGTGACCAAGATGGCTTTTTGAGCTATCATCTGGCTTCATGCCTGTGGTGTGAGGAGGGTTTGCACTTGGTGCCAACACAGAAAAATCACCCTGTCTAGAGTAGAGGGGATGAAGGAGGCGGGGAGAAATCACATCCCCTGAACTCTCAGCTATGGAAAGGCCCTGCTCTTGGCACAGTTACCAGGTACCAATGTTTGTCTTGGATGACCCCAATCCTCTCTCCCTCTACTCTTCCCTTGTCCCTCACTCCCTGATCCCCACCTCTCTGGGCACCAGCAGAGGGAAGCAGGGGCCTCTGCCATCCCATCAGCCTGTACATTCCTGCCAGACAGACCTGGAGGTGATTGTCACTGCAGTGGCATCTGGGGAACCCTGCCTTCCTCTGTCTTGGCTCATAATCTTCCAGAACAGGAGGGGCAGCCACTCTAAGTAACTCTGCACTGCTGTGCTTGGCTGCTCACAGTTCAGACACGTCAGCTCCCTCCTCAGCAGAGAACATGCTCACATAGCTGCTGCACAAATTTATGCCTCAGCCTGAACATCCATTAGCTATGCTTCCCTTTTATTTTTTAAAGATGTTAATTATACAAATCATACAGGAATACATTTTGGTTGTAAAATTTAAAATCTAAGCACAAAAGTAAAGCTGAAGTCTACCTTGACTATATCTTTCTAGACCATACCCCTTCCTAGAGGTAACTATTGTTACCTTCTTTTGTGCATTTAGGCTCAAATACAAAAATACAGAAAAAATCGTTTTCATTTTTAAAAAACTTAAAAATCATATTATGTATAGCATTCAGTAAATTGTTTTCTTATTTCACTAATTTTTTTTCCTATTAATATATACAGATTGACCTCATTCTTCCTAACTGCTGCATACAGAATGGCTATGGGTATAGTAGCATTTATTAACCCATTCCTTATTCGTAGATAGACTCATTACAGTTTTTTTCCCACTAGAGACAACACAGCTACGAAGATCCTTGTGAACTTTAGTTTGTGCATGAGTGGTTTCCTGAAAGTGTGGTAGACACATGTGAAATTTTAATGCATACCAGCAATTGTCCTCTAAAAGTGCTAAAGCAATTTACATTCTACCAGCAAGATATTTGAGTACAATTTAGTACATCCTAAATAACACTTAATTATTTCATATATTAAAATCTTCATATTTGGTATGCCTTTATTATTGTTATCCATGTAATCATTCATCAGCTTATTCAACAAACATGTATTGAGTTTTGGATATGTATCACCCACCAGGCCACAGAGTTGTAAAGCTAGCAGCTCTGCAAACAGCAACCTGCATGATGATTTCAGTGTCAGGAAAGCCTCTACAGCAGAGTAGCCCCCTTCTTCTGCTTGCTGTAAGTGTCTTTAGCAGGGGATCTCAGCTCCCCTTGCCCAGTGAGCCATTTGGCTGTCAGTGCAAACCTGCTCTAGGAAGTCACATTCGCTGGAGTCACTCATACATGCGAGAGGCCCTGTGGGATCATTCCTGAGAGAGGACTGTTGGAGGAGTTAGGAAGGCAGGAGGGAAAGCTGCCAATTGTAGGCAGGGGTGAAGATGGGAGATCTTGTCTACTTCAAAGCTCCCCCTTGAATCAGCAGGTTGCTATTATACATATGGTGGCACATTAGTGTGTTTTTTCTTAAATTTTAAAGATAGTTTACATGGATTGTTATAAAGGGCCTAGTATAATAATGAGGATGATGATGATAATAATAATAATGTTTCATTGACCCTTAACAATCCATTGATTGTGACATGAGCCATTATTTTGTGAGCCACTGAGAAAAAAATGCTGTCAATTATAACATGCTATTGATTATAAATCACCTCCTGATTTCACAGATGTAAAAATGTATAAAAGCCCTAGAGTCTATGAAATACGGTAATAATTTATAATTCTCAAGCATCTACTATATGCAAGGAACTATAAAGCTCTTTAACATGAATTGTCTTATTTAATCCTCACAAAAGGATTAACAGCTGGCTCTCCAAAAAAATTTGCTCTGATTTGTAGCATTTACTGATTTCATGATGTAAATACTCCTACCTGGCCATTTTGACTTCTCTACGTGAAGCCAATGAACTCAGAGTCTGGAAGAGAAGCAGATAATCACCTCTTGCAAGTCAGTGAAAGCTGACCCCAGAACACTAGATAGATTTAATTATTATTACCATTTTACAGATAAGATAACTGAAGTTTAGAAAGATTAGATATATTGTGCAGGACTATATAGCTAGTAAGTAGCAAACTTGCCATTTCACCACTGCATCCTTACAAAACCCTCACTAACAGGGGCATGAGTAGTATGGATGAAGGACTTGGAATCATTCTTACAACAACCTGCTCTGGTGAGCAGTCAACTTCAGCTGACTCCTAAATCCCTCTGCTGGATCATTCTTGGAGATTATCGGAACAACTGAGTTCTGTTCTGACATAGTCCCTACCCTTTTCCCTCTGTGGATATATTTATCCCTTCTTCTTAATTCAACACAACAAATATTTATTGAGCACTTACGGTATGCAAAACATTGTCCTAGGCACTATCCCCTTGGCTTTCAAAGGGTATGGGAAGGCACCGCTCTAACTTCCCAGTGGAAGCGGAAGAAGATCTGCCTACTAAATATTAGAACTACCTACAAAAGTACATGAAAACATCTATGAAAATTTTGAAAAATAAATCAGGATTCTATTAGTGTTGAGATAGAATAATAGAACATTTTCAGCTAAGAAGGAAAATTAAAACCTGCTTCTACCATATATCCTCCTCCTTCCCCCTAAACACTTTAATTAAGCTCTCCATGAGAGGTCACCAGGATGAAGACGTAGCAGCTCTGACTTTTCTCATTATTCATCTCCTAGAGACTAGCATGTGATTAGACTGACGGAATCTTTTGAGCCCAGGGAAGCATCGTGAAATTTGTGGTGTCCTTGAAAAGATGTATCTGAAAAGATATTATCATGAGTTGTGCAACTATCCCAAATAATGGAGCACTATAGATAATTTAAACTTTGCAAGTTCGCTGATGGATAAAAATTCTGCATGTGTGCAGCTGTCACTTCTTGGATATCTGACTCTGCTTCCAAGGAGTAGATTATATCCAGATGGGTTTCTGTCACCTGGCTACAACAACAGCATGCAACATTTTAAATTTATTTATTTGCAGCCATACCCTGTGTTCTTTTGTTTTCCCTGGCTGTTCCCCTCATAGCCCAGAGGCAGGTGTTACAATCCCAGTAGCCTGATCCTCTTGTAAGAACACCACCAGCACACCAGGGCATGACGGCCTAGGCCGCTGCCAGATGGGGAGATCTTAAATGGAAATATTCACACGTTGAAATGGTGCCAAGTAGCAGGCCGTCTTGCAAAACCAACATGGCTTTGGAGACACAATACCTCTGATGAGTGAGAGGCGTGGTGGTATTTGTGGAAACCCAGCTGTTGCAGACGGTGGCATTAACTTGCCCAGCTTTGGCGACAGTTGTCTGAGTTTGGGATCACTGAACCTTAATATAGGATTTTTTTTGGCCCTAGTATTCTCTGCGGGTAAACCATAGTCTTGGGTCCCAGCTGCAGCTGTATACAATATTTCTAAAGACAGACTTTTCCAGTTCTACTAGCGAGAATGTATTAAATCACATGGCCATGTGTTCACGTCCAAACTGGAAATTCAACTTTAGTTGGGAACTGGCCTAGCAGGAGAACAAAGGCCATATAAAAGTTCCAAGGAAGAGGAAATTGTTCTCTTACATGACTGTGAACCCACTAAATGAAGCAATATTGCAAGATTCAGCCAGGAGGTTGAGTGAAAACAGAAGCCGTGGGCTGCCTTCTGGCCACTTTGAACAGAGAGACATAAAGCATGTTTAGGAGGAAGGAGTGTGGATTGAGCTTTGATCTTCTGGACACTGTTATACCCACTTTTACATCCAAACATAAGAAGGGCTGATTATCTCTTAACTCTCTCTAGTTTCCTTCCTCGCTCCATCTTCTCAGTAGGAAAATGAGTGGGTTTATTCTCAACTCCCTTTCAGCCTCATGACTTTACAAATGATCTATTGGATGCCTGTCCTTGTGCCCAGCCGTGTGTCAGGAGGACTGAATGATATAAAGGACTTCCAGTTTTGAGAAGCAGTCGAACAATGAAGTATGCACTCACTATACAGCACCAGTAATAAAAGCGAGGGAGAGAGGGGAGGCTCACTTAGGTGTGGTCTAGTTTTCTCACTGTAATGATGGCAGGCTCTGACCAGCCTCTTTTTCTTCTCTCTTTAATTCCTCTGTTCTTTCTCTCTATGAGAAAGGAGCAAGAATTAAATGGATGACAGGAGGTAGGATCCAGAGAACTCCAGAAAATTGAATTGTCTGGGCTGTAGTGGTTTGACTGGCTGGCTGAGATAATCAGTCCTCCAAATTGGTCCTGCAATCTTAAACTACACTTTGGTAGACTATGCCAAATCCACACATGGTTTTCACTGATCTCTCTATTTGTTCTCAGTTTCCACCTACCTCCCAACTCCTAAGCCTTTTCCCCCAGATGTCCATGGCCCAGGTTCTTTAACATTACTCTTTAGCTGCCATTTACCAAGCTCTGTAATGTCCCACGTGCTATGTGGGTGCTCCGTGATTTTCCAAGGAGGCAGTGTTGTACCCCATTTCAAAGGTGAGAAATATACTCTGCCTGAGTATCCAGTAGGTGCTGGAGTTTTAATGCAAACTTGGAATTGCCCATTCTTAGATCCTGTGCTCTTTTTCTCTTGAAGTTTGTACAATGTGAGATTTTTTAACACAGGGAATGACTAATGCTAAAATACCCACAGGGCACATCTGAGACTTTGCCTGGCAACTTACTAGGATGATAAGCTTCCTTTGTTGCAGTTTCTTTAGATCTCAGATTCCCCAGATATGAAATAAGTGGGGTTGGACTGGCTGATCCCACTCTAACCTCTTAGAGTCTGTGAGAGCTCAGGACAGACCAGTTACATTTCTGTTAATCCTGGGAATTCTGCCTCTTAGGCCAGAGTCCTGGAAACTTAGCTATTGGAGAGTAATCCACTTCAGACAATGAGCCCTCTAAATGAGATTTTTTTCAGACTAGGTCATAGTATTTCAGCTCTTTGTTCCCATGAACACACACGTGCTTGGAGGTCCATGAGACTTGATCTGTTCTTTGGGAAAGATGATATCCCTCTTTCTTTGGGAAAGATAATATCCCGTCTTTGGGAAAGATATCAAATGCAGGAATGTAAGCAATTCTTGCATTTGAAAAAGACCAAATTTGGGGTACGTCCTGGGGGAAACTGTATTTGAAGAAGAAAGTTTATTACAAAGCTTTATGGAAGGAAAGAAACTTAAGCAGTCCATGTAGATGAACTCTAAGGCACTGCTGAAATTGGGGCCTAGGAAAGAAAAAGTGATTTTACCTGATCATATGGAACAGAGGTAAAGCAGCAGCACTTTTACTGCCAAGATAGATGAAAGGGATGAAGAGAAAAAAGCCAAGGGCATATTACAGTAGGCTTGATAAATGTCATCCTGAAATCTAACTCAATATTTGAATGCTATAAATTGTGTTAAGAAATATAAGGCCAAATAAACCTTTGGGACTGTTTGTGACTGATTCAAGGCGACTGAGTTTAAACTGCTGCTGATGAAATGGATGGGGGTAGAATAATGGTATTAGCAATTTAACAAAATCCTAATAAATCAGAGATGAAGTTTGATTTAAGTTACACAGAAAGCCTTGCCAGAGCACATGGCCTCAACTCAGCTGAAGCCTGTGATTAGGATGGGAGCCGAAGTTGGAGCATGGAATCACTGCTATTTTGGATTCACTTCTACATCCTAAGGAGGTTCCGTCAAGTGATAACAGGGAAGGCATCTGCTCTGAATACACTCACCACATTTGCAAGCCTTGTGTTTTTATCACATGTGAATCTTACCTGTGTACTCCCATTTTATCAACTCTCTGGTTTGGAATCATCTCATCCATCCCTCAGTTACCACCTTAGGAGAAAAGATTTCATCCCCAGTTAAGAAAGGATCTGGGAAAAAGGTAATAGGAAGTGAATATTTTATCAGCATAAGAAAGAAATTTCATCTTATTTCTTAACCCCTAAGAGCCCTGTAATGTCAATATTTGTATAAAACATGAAAACAATGTTTGTAACATACATGCATATGAGGGCTAATAATTTAAAATACAATTTCTGAAGTATTCCATCTCCTAGAATAATGGTTGCCCTGGGGCCTTCCACTCATTGAAGCAATGGATTTAAGATCTTCAGGGAAAGGGTGGAGGCCAACTCTAGCAATAGAATTATTTCTCATCTTTGACTAGCAAATAGGATTTTTGAGTCACTAGCAAGATAATTGTCTTCAAAGTCAGGCTTTGGTGAAGAGAAATAAATTTCTAAATTCCTTGAGCTCCCATTAACATGTCAGGAATCACGGCTGGTCGACTGGCTCATAGAGTTTCTATAAACCTTGATAGAGAAAACTTAGCATGTAATATAAGGGAAGCCTTGGCTACACTGGAAAGGCAGGGAGAAATCTTACATCTTTAGGCCTGAGGAATTATGGGGAGAAGAAGATAGGAACCAGGGGACAGTCAAAGAGGTAAACACGTGTGTTCACAGTTTCCCTTCTTGAGAGAATCTTGAGTGAATCCAACACTGAGGTTGGTGGCCTGCTACCCTCACTGGAACCTCTGTGCTTTGCAACTGCAGGGGCATCAGTTACATTGTATTCTTTGTGAATGGCCATTCCTGGAGTTGTGTAATGCTGTGACCCTTTTTTCAAGCATGGCCTTATGAGGACTTCAGGTCTCTAGGAAAAATTTGGTAGAGGGATATGGGGCAGCACCAGTAGAGGAAAGTGGCTTGAGGGGCAAGCCTCTGAAAGCTCTCTTGGCTCTGCGGAGCTTTGATGTGTTGGGTAAAAGGTCTGAAACTTGCTTCATGGACTGGTGAAAACTCACAGAGCTGCTAAGAAGGGCCTGGCGTCAGAAATAAGCAACTACCAAGGATAGGAAAATCAACAACAAAGGCCAGCCATGAGCATTAGATGATAAACTTTATGCCATAAGTCCAGATGAAATTGTCCTCAGCAAATGCCAATCCTGAGATCAGATTGACACCCCATGCCAGGTCGGCAGAGAGAGGCAGTACCCAGGCCAGCTTCCTCTCACCACCTCAACCCCCTTCCTGTGTCTCCACTTCCCTAATTATCAGAAATACTCTCAAGCTTTCACCTCCACCCAGAAGCCATCTTGAAAAGCAGGAAGAAGAAGAAGGGGGAAAACAGCTCTGTTCAAAGAGTTTAAGTTAAAATTATATGAATGTTTGTCCCCAAAAAAGCATTTGAATATGTAGATACTATTAATTTTCAAATTCTGCCCTTATTCTCACCCCATCTCCCTACTATCTAGCAAGATTGGGAGGGAGATTGACAGTTAATAAGGAAGATTGGATCAGTTAAAGACTATAAAGAAGCTTGTATTTTGTTTTGTTTTGTTTTTTCTTGCCAGCTTAGTGAAGTATGCATTTGCAATCCTGTTCTACCATGTTGGTGCATAGCTCTTAGTCCTTTAGACAAACAGCTCTTACTATTCTACTGTGATTTGTCTGAGATTCCTGGAAATCTTCTACCTTCCAAGTAAAGAAGGGATTAATGACTGAGTATATACACTCTGGGATGGAATTAAAGCATGAGACTCTTGGGACTGGAGCCATCTGGGAGACTCTCTCATTAATGAAAGATTTTATTTTCAGAGAAAACTACAACCCAAGAAGCTTCCACTTCTTGTCTTCTGGAACTCTATCTGGGATCTCTGAGTTGCTGAAAAGAAGCCAGACTACCCACCTACACATGCCAGAGAACATCTAGACACTCCATTCCCGCCAATGTGTTAAACATTGAGTGAGCTGTCTTAGGCCACACTTACTCATTCACCAGATGAATTCCACCTAGTGACTTTAGCTTATATCACATGGAGAAGAAAAATTGCCAAGCTGAGCCCTGTCCAAATTCCTGATCCAAAATAATTAGATAAAATAAAATGCCAGTTATTTTAACTTGTTACATTTTGGGATGGTCTGTTATCCAGCCATAGGCAACTAGTATAGTAGAAAGAAAGAGCAATAGGGTGTTAGAAAAGAAGAAATTAATGCGAATTTGGTAGATCTCTGGGATAGCGGGAGGTAGGGTATAAGTATAGCTTTGGAAATGGCCAGACCTTGGGCAAGTGGTGAGAGGCATGGGGAGGAGAGTAAGAAAGTAGTGGAAGTGGAAGCACATAGAGAATGTTCTGAGCTTGCCCAGGGTGACAGGAGTGAGGCTGGCATGAATGGGAGCAGCAACAGGGAGAGATTTTTGAAAAAAGAAATCACTGGCTAATGCCAAGACTATGCATGAACTTAAGGATCCTTGTTGCTAACAAAAAGGAAGTTTTAAAGTGAAGGTCCTGTCTCTGGTTATTGCTCCAGTGTCAGAAGCTGTCTATTGAAATATGTCACAGTAATAAACAAATAGGTTCATGGGTTCACCCTGAACCCTAATGTGAGTTTTCTTTCTCCAGTGGAAGTCCTAAGCTCTGGCTTGCACTAAATCTATATGAGCTTTGGGTGGTTTCCTGGTCATGAGTTGAACCTAAAACCTACATCTTTATAAGTCCCAGAAATAAAATCTGATTTACCCTTTATCAGTCTGTTCTCACACTGCTATAAAGATACTATTTGAGACTGGGTAATTTCTAAACTAAACAAAAGAGGTTTAATTAATTCACAGTTCTGTATGTCTGGAGAGGCCTCAGGAAACTTACAATCATGGCAGAAGGCAAAGGGGAAGCAAGGCACATCTTACATGGCAACAGGAGAGACCAAGCAAGCACGAGGAAGTGCTGCACTTTTAAACCATCAAGATACCATGAGAACTCCCTCACTATCATGAGAACAGCATGGGGGAAACCATTCCCATTATCACCTCCCACCAGGTCTCTTCCTCAACATGTGGGGATTACAATTCAAGATGAGAGTTGGGTGGGGACATAGAGCCAAACCATAACAGAACCCTTGGTTAATCTCCCTGCAATGTAGGGATGGCCATTCCTAGAGTTGTGCAATTTGTGCAATTCTGAAATTCCAGCTATGTGTGTAATTCTGAAATTCCTGTATTAATGGCTGTTCCTTTTCAGGTTTCAGAATCCCCTTATTAAAGCATCACCATTCTGCTCATTTATTTGTTTAAGAAATGTTTCTTGATAGCCTACTACTATATGCTTTAGACACTTCCCAACATCGAATAAGATAGACAAGCCCGTGGTTCTGGAAGGCACACCATTGGAGGAGACCAATGGTAAACAAGTAAACAAGCAAGCAAACAGGATAATTGCAAGAGCTAAAAGAAAAGTAACCAGCACATGTAACACAAAACCAGCACATGTGATGGAAGGCAGGGTACAATATTTGATAAGAGGTCATGGAGTGCCTTTCTGGGGAGACAATGTTTGAGTCAATACTTGAATCATGAAGAAGAACCAGCCATGTGAGACCTGGAGGAAGGGCTTTTAGTGAGCAGAAACAGCCAGTAGAGAGACCCAGAGGCTGGAACCAATTTTGCCTGTCTGAAGAACAGAAAGAAAGAGAGTGTGGATTGGTAAGTGAAAGGAGGATGGTCAGAACAGATCAGAGAGTCAGGCAGTATTGGCCATGGAAAGTCTGTGGGGCCTGGGCAGCAGCTGGTTTTCATTTCAAGTGTAGAGGGAAGCAGTAGGAGAGAGCATGAGTAGGTTTATTTTTAAGCAGATCTTTGACTGATGAAATGAATTGTCAATATTAGTTATAAAGTTACTGGGGATTCAACCAGAGGTTGCCATACTTTTTTTCTGTAAAGGGCCAGAGAGCAAATATTTCAGGCTTTGGGGCAATTTAGTCTCTGTTGCAACTACTCAATTCTGCCTCATAAAAGCAGCCACACACAAGATGTGTAACTTTAGTTACAAAAACAGGTGGTGGGCTAGATTTGTCCCTTGGGCTGTAGTTTGGAGAACACTATATTGGATAATGGGGTGTGGGAAAGTAAGTAGTTGAGTGCACCAAGCAGAGTGGGTATGTATGGTTAGTGGGAGCATGGAGAATTCTAAAATGCAAGGCCACAGGCTCTGTGAAAAAAGGCAGGTGGAGGAGAAGAATGTCAGTGACAGATTTTGCATTTTCTAATTTCGCAAGGGCTGACCCCTATGAGCATGTGTGTGCATGTTTGTGTTCAACCTGGTGGCAATATGGGCCAAAGGCTCTGGTGTACTGGGGTGGTTGGTTTTGTGGGCCATGAAACTTAACAATATGGGAGTGCTTTTTAAGAAAGTGAATATAAAATTACAAATACAAAATTGAGGACAGGGCCTTGAAAGAAACATAGGCAAGTGACAGGCCCTGAAGCATGAGGCTTATTAGCTCCAGGGTAAATCCACCTCTGCTTGTGTATACGTACTCCCTCCCCGCAAGCTCACAGCAACAATCTGAGCCTCATTAAGTCAGACTATTTCAAATAAAACCTATTTAGTGACATCTGGTGCATGACCGATACTTTGAAACACTCAGAATTCTAAACAAGGAAAAGGGCACCTGCTCTGGGTCCTGCTGTGTCTGATTTGTCATCACCAGGGTGCAGGTGCTCAGACCCCACCCCACCCCACCGTCCTTAGCAACACAAACAGCCGTAAGTGGAAACCACACTGCAGCTTGTGTGGCTGATGTTTGCTTTATATCCTCGTACTTCTATTACTGGAAATGACACTGGAACCCAGAAAGAATGTATGCTGGTGCTTTAGGTCATGAAATGGGAGAAATTTTGTGGATTGTGTTTATTCTATCTTATCTTGAAAAATTTTGTCTGTGAGACAGCCCCTCCTCTGGATTCCACAGATCTGTATTGGGAAAATACTGTAATAAGCACCTGCAGTGGGAGCTCAGTCTCCAGTGCATCTAGACATGAGTGGAACTGCCCTGTGGAATGTTGGAGGAGGTGGTGTGATTGGTAGCTTAGGAGAAGGAGAGAGAGGTAAGGGCAAGGGGGCGAGAGGGATGGAGCCAGTGGATGGTGAAAGGCCTTGCCCTCTGCAGTGTGAGATCCCTTCAAATCTCTGCTCTGTCCTTTCCCTATTATGCAAATTGTCAGTTAAATTTATGAAGTCAAGGAAGAAATGAGGGACATAAAGTGCTTGATGCTCATGATTTTCTTTAGAAACAATAGAAGTAGCTAAATTCTTCAGCAAGCATGTGGAGGAGGATGTTGGAAGTGGGTGAGTGGTAAACAAAATGGATAAGGAGGATGGAAGCCATGGAAACTCATGGGAATTGTGGGGGAGGCTTAGGTTGCTACAGCTCTTGGTTTAAGGTTGGCTCCAAATTTAACCACATCTATGAAATACAGAGGGGCCCTCCCTGAGAGCTCTGGTGGTGGCAGATGGCACGTGCCTGGGTCGCACAGCAGCCAGCAGGCACAGCATATTGATGAGCACATGTGAGATATCCCTTTAGGCCTCCAGAAACATTGGGCAATTTAGCAAGGGGCTGATTTTCTGTGTGGGTAGATGGGTCTATGGAAATCAAAGAAATGTGGGTATAAAAGTCCTGTGACCTCATTGGAGACCACAGGGGAGTGAGGCCTGGGGACATTTAGGCTGCCATGGGTTGCATATCTACCTATCCCACCTGATGAAAAGTCACTGAGGCTGCAAACTTGTCTTATTCATTGTCATAACTCTTCCTGTCCCCCAATCACGTTTCCCAACTTACCCAGTGCCTAGCATAACCCCTGGCATATATTGTATTCAGTCAGTGAATATATGTGCAATGAATAAATGAATAAAGAATGCATGAATAAAACACTCTTATGTAGGAGCCTGTACCCTGGTCCATATTATCCTTCATTCTTGATCAACTCTAGCTTCTTCCTGGACTTTTGGTCTCTATCTGCCATGAAAGAATTAATGGTGCTATCACAGCATCATTCAGGCTGACATTTAGAATTATAGAATGCCAGAACTGGAAAGGACCCTAGAGCAGAGTCCAATGCTTTTGATGAAATCTGAGCTCCTTAAAAGAAAACCCAAGTGACTTCCATTTATCTGAAATCAAAACAAGCAAGAAATGCAAATGACTAGAATATTTTTTATATACCTTATGTTATATTTTTATTTATAAGAATACCTTATATATGTGAAAGTTTTTATGGGATATCAAGTTCTCTCACTTATATTATCTCACTGAATTTTCATAGTATATTTTTAAGTAGTCATTGATCTCCTCCATTTTAGAAAGGGTGAGCGACTTAACCCAGATCATTCAGCTGGCTAAAGACAGCCAGGGTTCGAAGTGGTTGTATTAGTTCTTTCTCACACAGCTACAAAGAACTACCTGACACTGGATAATTTATGAAGAAAAGAGGTTAAATTGGCTCACAGTTTTACAGGTTGCACAGCAGGCATTGCTAGGGAGGCCTCAGGAAACTTACAATCATGGTGGGGGTGAAGGGGAAGCAAGCAAGTCTTCACATGGCTGGCAGGAGAGAGGGGGTTACGGTGGGGGAGAGAGAGAGAGAGAGAGAGAGAGAGAGAGAGAGAAGGGGGAGGTGCGACATACTTTTAAACAACCAGATCTCATGAGAACTCTATCATGAGACAGCACTAGGGGATGGTGCTAAACCATTAGAAACCACCCCCATGATCCAATCACCTCCCACCAGGCCCCACCTCCAAACCATGAATTACAATTCAGCATAAGCTTTGGGTGGGGACACAGAGCCAAACCATATCAGTGGTCTACTGATTTCAGGTCCAATGTGATATCCACCATCTGGCAGGAAGCTTACCAGTTCATGGATAACAAATAGGCAAACTGATCTCAAGCATCTCCTTGGTAAGAAACACAGCTTCTAGGTGCTCTCAGTCTCCTGTTTCTTAGATAGCTCCAGAGCTATATGGAAAAATTATAGATAAAAGACACATGCTGTTCCACTAATTCTGTTGAGTTGTGAGAGAGTCTGAGTTTCCCATTACCCCTGTAACAAATTACCACAAACTTAATGTTTTGGAAGTCTTATGGTTCTGGAAGTCACAGGTCTGAAATGAATTGTACAGGGCTGAAATCAAAGTGTTAGCAGGGTATATTTCTTGTCAGATCTCAAAGGGAATCTGTTCCTTTCTCCTTTCAGCTTCTAGAAGTTGCTGGCATTCCTTGGCTTGTAGCCCTCTCACTCCAATCTCTGGTTCTGTCCTCACGTAGCTTTCTCCCCTGACTACTCTTGCATTCCCTTTATAAGGACTATTTTGATTATATCAGGCCCGGAATAATCCAGGATAACCTCCCCATTTCAAGATCCTTGATTTAACCATCTTGGCAAGGACCTTTTGCCATATAAGGCTAAATTCACAGGGTCTGGAATTAGAGCATGAACAAATTTAGGGGATATTATTCAGCCTACCACAGAGAAGAATTTTATTTTTCTAATGTGTCAGGTTCAGTGGTTTTAAAAGAAATATTTAAAAATTATACTTGCCAATGGGTTTATCTGAGAAGAGAATGGGAAGATTATGGTATAAAAGCCACTGTACTCCCAACAGTGAAGAAGTTATCTTCCTCAATTTCTCTAGGGCATGGACTGTCCTCCCAGGTAGCCTCCTTAGTCTCTGAGTTCAGAGTAGAGACGGAGGTAGCCAGACTGGTATCTATGAATAGAGACAAAATTTATCAGTCCTGGCTTTTGAGCCTCTACTACCTATAGGTGTAATGAGTGCCAAATGCCAGTATTTACATGCATATTAATCAGTCTTTGGTATCAATGCATTTTTCAGTGTGAGGTTGTGAGTCTCAGCTTGAGAACCTGGGCTGTCTCTATCCTAGGATTTAAACCTGTCTGAGCATGTCCAGAGGGCCCAGCAAAGCCCTCTTTGCCTGTGGGACCCAGGAACCTGCAAGATGAGACACCCTAAAGAAAAAGAGCATGGAAGCTGTGTGCTTGGAGCACAAAAAGTCTAAAGGCATTGGAGAACAAGGGCCGTGTCTCTCAGTAAGATCACCCCTTGCTCCAGCTCTATAGGCTCCCAGCCAACAAAGTTAAACAATGAGTACAAGCTAAAAGGGCTGTTTCTCTGAAATCCCTGGGGGACACTGAGAATGCAGAAAAGCCTTCACTGACTTGGCAGCATGGTGCTGCTGGTTTGAGCAGCAACAGGAAATGTAACAGGCAGCTTTTACAGTGGCAACTCGTGCTTTTTAGGCTTTAGAAGGCAGTTAGTATGTGTATTAGTCCATTTTCATACTGCTATGAAGAAATACCTGAGACTGGGTAATTTATAGAGAAAAAGAAATG
This sequence comes from Macaca thibetana thibetana, assembly GCF_024542745.1. NCBI lineage: Eukaryota > Metazoa > Chordata > Mammalia > Primates > Cercopithecidae > Macaca > Macaca thibetana. Next base: position 78,545,706 of record NC_065592.1, on the reverse strand, counting down.
TAATGGACTCACAGTTCCACATGGCTGGGGAGGCCTCACAATCATGGCAGAAGGCAAAGGAGGAGTAAAGGCATGTGTTTCATGGTGGTAGGCAAGAGTGTGTGGGCAGGGGAACTGCACTTTACAAAACCATCAGATCTCATGAGACTTATTCATTATCATGAGAACAGCATGGGAAAAACCTGCCCCCATGATTCAATTACCTCCCACAGAGTCTCTCCCATGACACTTGGGGATTATGGGAGCTAAAACTCAAAATGAGATTTGGGTGAGGACACAGTCAAACCATATCAGTAGGGGAGGAAAACAATAGTAAAAACACCTTTTAGAATTCCCCAAGGATGAGTTGAAGGGATGAAGAGCTTTGAAGATGAGCTGAAGCTCTTGAAATTGCTAGTTGTAACAAAACCAGAGAATATTTGTGGCAGAATAATATTTTTAAATATTAACAGGAATAATAATTTTCCTATTATTTTCTATTACCCTGAAATCCCATGACCCTTTTTGTTTCAAGCCCAGACCCAGACTTTGAGGTGTTGATTACCGTGGACAATTGATGTTATTACAACAGCAGAATAAAGGCTTTGAGTTTTGTAAGCCTAGCCTTGAGGGCACTTAAGGCATAAACAGTAGATTTGGACTAATATCTGATGAGTTAGAAAAAGGTGGTTTACTTCCAGACTAGAAAAAGATTCCCTGAATTTGGGGAGAAGGGGATGGTGGTGGGGTGATGGTAGAGAGGAATAGAGGGGAAGCCAATAATGAATGTACGTAGTGGATTTGGGGAAGAGGATATGGGAGTTTATTCCATTCTACTCTATGTGTTACTAACCCGGGAGGTGATAACACCTCCAGTTCGATTAGGGAAATCTGAGGACAAAGACTCCTTGAGCCTCCCTGTCCTAAGTAGCTCCCTAGGAAAAAGACTACACCCCACACTACGCTCCTCTATGTTGTTTTGGTACATGGGATTTTACACAGCCTTATGGATATTACCATGGCTCAGCATGGTGTGGGAGCCCACAGAATTGCCCCTGTCCCTCAGTGGAGCATGGCAGTAGGCATGAAGGACAACCCAGTGATTGCTTTCATGGACAATTGATGTACCGATGGAAATGGGAATGTCTCAAACGATGTTGGTCTGGAGAGATGATGATATAGAGTGTCTCCTTTTCACAATGATACCATTTAAACCCCCTCCCCAGACTTACACACAATCCCAGGGAAAAGGGAAATCCAAAATAGAATGTGATTCAGTCTATGCTATTTTGGCATAAAGGGAAATTGAAATAGATATCATATTGTTCAGTTGCAGAAAAATAAATACAATCACATTTTGTTGACATCTGAGTTAGGGGACCACACTTTGCATTCTCTACATTCTGCAGATGCATTTGCAGGTGACCTGAAACTCCCTGGTGCATAACAAGGTATCATTCTGATGAGGAAAGAATCTCAATCCTTCATGTATGGTAATGAGATATTTATCTGAAATGTGCTTCTACTTGACCAGCAGAATCTCAGCGTTGCTCTTGCATATGAAGTTACTCTCAGTGAGGGTCTGAGCAGATTACATACAATTTAATTTTTATTTACCTAATATATTGCCCAGGACTTGGGGGAATGTGATCACAGCAAATTCTATGCTGTAATGATTTTGTTAATCTGAATATTTGGAACCGCTTAGGAATATATTTGAATCATTTGTGATGTTTGATGTCTTCAAATATTGATTAGCAGTAGAGAATATTTAGAGAAAACAGATTATTTTTTGAATGTCTTATGCAAAGTTTTGAACACACCACAAATAAGAGAGAACAGTATAATGTTCCCGCATGTTCCCATTCCCCAGCTTAAACTATTAATATTCTGCCAATCTGAAAATACAGAATTTTAAAACGGGAAACGCTTTATTTGAAAAGTGAGGAAACAGAGTGGAGGGGCACAAGGGATCTTTCCACTCACACATCAGTGAGCTTTCTGCTCTGAAGTGAATAAAATTATGCACTAATCAATATTTAATAGCCATAATATTTCATAGTTCAGTCATTCTGAATAAATGGGAGATTGCCCCCAAATCTTGATTGAGCGTGAATCCTCTGCAATTTCTGAAGAACTCCCAAAGTGAACGTGGTTAAGCACAGGGTTGCCAAACACTGGGTCTGAGCTTAGGCAGTGAGGCACCTAGGATGCAACATTTAAGGGGCCCTGAATCTCAGGTCCACCCATACACAGGGTCAGCACCTCACTCAGTCCATCCTATCCCTTGGGCTACCACATGCTCATTCCAGTTTCTGACTCATATTAATCCCAGAATCCCCGAACTAGCTGCTCAACTGCCTTGCCTCTTGGGATCACACACTTTTGTGAGAAGAGGTGGTCGACAAGCCACGACTGACTCCTCCTGCACTCACAAATTCACTTGATGTGAAGTGACTCCTGGGTGCCAGAAATGAGGCTAGATGCCAGGGTGTGAAGATGAATAAGTCAATGGCCTTGACTTTGAGGACATTGCAGTCTGCTAGGGATTCTCTCTAAACGGTTTATTTTTCCATTTGCATTTGAAGCAGTACACTCTAAACCAGTATTAATTCCAGGGAGCACATGGACTACGGCTGAATGGAAACTATTTATTCCTGGCAATTTTAGAGCATGCTGGAGGGGGCAGTAGTAGTTGACAATACGTTTTTCCTATAGGTGTTTATACCTGATTCTCACAGCAGTTCTATGAGATGGGTATTACCTCATTCTTTTAGAATTGACAAAATGTTTGCTTAGAAGTATTGAGTAATTTGCAAAAGATCTAGCAACAAATGTTTCCCATTGGGATTTGAACCCTAGCCTTGTGCCTTAAATTAAATATACCATGACATGGTAACTACAACAGTCAAAAGGTCCCCACTAGAAATGACAAAGGAATATTGGAAAGCTGGGGACTTGGAAGGAACATGTTACAAAGCAGCTACCAAGGTGGTGAGAGAGGCCTCGGGATGGCACAGACACACCCAAATTCTCATCCTCACCTGTAGTTCTTCCCTCACCATCCTCAGATTATGATCCATAAAACCTCTCTGAAGAGGTAGCCTGCAGCCCTGTGCTTGCTAACAACCTGCGTATCCTCTGAATAGTATCTTCATCCTCTCCTGACAATGGGGAGTTCCTGTTACTGCCTGTTGTTAGAGCAGGAAGCCATGGAGGAGAATGGCTTCCTCCTAGCTCGAATGCTTCGGTTCCCTAATGGAGCTGACTTCCAGGCACTGATGGGGCCTGGGCTAAGAAGCAGTGTGGAATGGGGACTCTTTCCAGGAGGCAAAGGATGCTGGGATTTCATATTTGAAAGTGAATTCAATTCATCCCAGCATCACCGATGACTAGTAAAAAACCAATTTTGGGGTGCTTTGTTGGTGCAGTTCAGGATTCACGTGCCCAATACCTAACCTAGTCATGCAGTGATGTGTCACAGTTTCTACATCTAGGTCCCTGTGATGGTCCTTGGTGCTGTTCACCAGCTATTTCCAGGCATTTCCTGTTTGCCTTATGATGGGGAGGCCGTGTGACTTTCTCTGGCTGAATTTTAACTGAAAGCACATGTTCCTAGGCCAGACCATTTAACTCCTGACATAATACCTCTGGAGCTTTCTTTGCCATTTCTGGGGTAACCAGGAACCTTGCAGACTATGGCTGCTCCATCAGCTTAAGTCTTGGAGTTAGGATGATCTGGAACATAAAAGATAAATAAACTTTTGTTGTATTAAGCATCTGAGATCCTTTTTCCCCTATAACATAGCCTACTCCATATTGACCAGTAGAGAATGTACTACATTTCTTTTAATTTTTTAAAAAACATTTTTGTTTTGTGGATACATTGTAGGTCTATGTATTTAGAGGGTACATGTGATGTTTTGCACAGGCATGCAATGTGTCATAATCACATTATGGAAAATGGGTATCCATCCCCTCCAGCATTTATCCTTTGTGTTACAAACAATCCAATTACACACTTTTAGTTGTTTTAAAATGTGCAATAACATTATTATTGACTATAGTCTCGCTGTTGTGTTATCAAATACTAGGCCTTATTTATTCATTCTAGCTATTTTTTTTTTTTTTTGGTACCCTTTAGCCACCTCCATCTTCCCAGCATGCCTCCCTTCCCCAATACCTTTCCCAGACTCTGGTAACCATCCTTCTACTCTATCTCCATGGGTTCAATTGTTTAATTTTCAGATCCCACAAATAAGTGAGAACACGCACTGTCTGTCTTTCTGTGCCTGGCTTATTTCACTTAACATAATGATCTCCAGTTCCATTCATGTTGTTGCAAATTACTGAATCTCATTCTTTTTTTATGACTGAATAGTAATCCATTGCGTACAAGGACCACAGTTTTTTCATCCATTCATTTGTTGATGGACACTTAGGTTGCTTCCAAATCTTGGCTATTGTGAACAGACCTACAAGAAACAGGGGACTGAAGGTATCTCTTCAATATACTGATTTTCTTTCTTTTTGGTATATAACCAGCAGTAAAATTGCTGGATTGTATGGTAGCTCTATTTTTAATTTGCATTTCTCTGATAGTCATTGGTGTTGAGCATGTTTTCATATGCTTGTTTAGGATTTGTATGTCTTGTTTTGAGAAATGTCTATTCAAATATTTTGCCTATTTATTAATCAGATTAGGTTTTTTCCTCTAGTGTTGTTTGAGCTCTTTGTATATTCTAATTATGAATATCCTGTCAGATGGGTAGTTTGCAAATATTTTCTCTTATTCTGTGGGTTGTCTCTTCACTTTGTTGATTGTTTCCTTTGCTGTGCAGAAGCTTTTTAACTTGATGTGATCCCTTTTGTCTATTTTTGCTTTTGTTGCCTGTGCTTGTGGGGTATTACTCAAGAAATCATTGCTCAGATTGTTGTCTTGGAGAGTTTCCCCAATGTTTTCTTGTAGTAGTTTTATAGTTTGAGGTCTTAGTTTTAAGTCTTTAATCCATTTTAATTTGATTTTAGCATATGGCAAGAGATAGGGGTCTAGTTTTATTCTTCTAGGTATGGATATCTGGTTTTCCCGGCACTATTTATTGAAGAGGCTGTCTTTTCCCCAGTGTACGTTCTTGGCACATTTGTCAAAAATGTTCATTGTAAGTGTTTGGATTTGTTTATGGGTTTTCTATTGTGTTCCATTGGTCTGTGTGTCTATTTTTATGCCAGTACCATTCTGTTTTGGTTACTATAACTCAGTAATATAATTTGAGGTCAGGATAGTTATTTTCTATGTCTGTGAAGAATGTCATTGGTATTTTGATAGGGATTGCATCAAATCTGTAGATTGCTTTGGGAAGTATGGACGTTTTAACAATATTGATTATTCCAATCCATGAGCATGAATATTTTTCAATTTTGTGATGTTCTCTTCAATTTCTTTCATTAGTATTTTATAGTTTTCATTATAGAGATCTTTCACTTCTTTGATTAATTTCTAGGTATTTAATTTTATGTATGGCTCTTGAAAATAGGATTACATTTTTGATTTATTTTTCAGGCTGTTCCCTGGTGGCATATAAAAATGGTATTGATTTTTGAATGCTGAGTTTATGTCCTGCAACTTTGCTGAATTTGTTTATCAGTTCTAACAGTTTTTTGGTTGAGTATGTAGGTTTTTCCAAATATAAGATCATACCATCTGCAAACAAGGATAATTTGACTTCTTCCTTTCCAATTTTGATACCCTTTATACCTTTCTCTTGTCTGATAGCTTTAGCTAGGACTTCCAGTACTATTTTGAATAACAGTGGTGAAACTGGGCATTCTTACTGTATTTCAGATCTTAGAGGAAAAGCTTTCAGATTTTTCCCATTCAGCTGTGGGCCTGTTGTATATGGCCTTTATTATGTTGAGATATGTTCCTTCTATATAGAGTTTTTTTTAGGGATTTTATCATGAAGGGATGTTGAATTTTATCAAATGCCTCTCAGCATCAATTAAAATGATCATATGGATTTTGTCCTTCATTCATTTGATATGATGTATCACATTGATGGATTTACATATGTTGAACTATCCTTGAATCTCTGGGATAAGATCCATTGGTTATGATGAATAATCTTCTTAATGTGTTGTTGAGTTTGGTTTGCTAGTATTTTGCTGAGGTTTTGCATCAATATTCATCAGTGATATTGGCCTATAGTTTCACTGTCGTGGTTTTTTTTTTTTTTTTTTTTTTTTTTTTTTTTTGCTTGATGTGTCCTTTGTCTGGTTTGGGTATCATGGTAATATTGACTTCACTGAATTTGGAAATATCCCTCCTCCTCTATTTTTCTGAATAGTTTGAGTAGGAGTGGTATTAGTTCTTTATATGTTTGGTAGAATTCAGCAGTGAAGCCATCAGCTCCCGGGCTTTTCCTTATTGGGAAATTTTACTTATGGTTTTGATCTTGTTACATGTTATTGGTCTGTTCAGGTTTTGGATTTATTTATAGTTGAATCTTGGTAGGTTGTATGTGTCTAGAAACTTGTCCATTTCTTCTAGATTTTCCAATTTATTGGCATAGAGATGCTTATAGTAGCGTAGTCACTAATGATCATTTGAATTTCTGCAGTATCAGTTGTAACGTCTCCTTTTTCATCTCTGATTTTATTTGGGTCTTCTCTCTTCTTTTTTCAGTTTGGCTAAAGGTTTCTCAATGTAGTTTAACTATTTGAAAAACTAGCTTTTAGTTTCATTGATCTTTTGTATTGTTTTCTTCATTTCAATTTCATTTATTTATGCTCTGATTATTATTGTTTCTTCTACTAATTTTGGGTTCAGTTTGCTCCTGCTTTTCTAGTTCTGCAAGATGCATTGTTTGGTTATTTATTTGAAGATTTTCTTCTTTTTGATGTAGACATTTATAGCTATAAACTTCCCTCTTAGTACTGCTTTTGCTGTATCCCATAGGTTTTAGTATGTTGTGCTTCCATTATCATTTGTTTCAATAAATTTTTCAAATTCCTTCAACCCATTTATGCCTAGTATTCCATTATTGGAACACTAAGCATGTGAAATTATTTATAGTCTATTGCTCAAGGTCATTGCCAAAGTCTGATTTTTCAAATTAAAAAAATTGCAACCTCAGGTATTAATGGGTTAATTTCTTCATGAATCTACTGGTCATTCAGTACCATAATGTTTAATTTCCATGTATTTGTATAGTTTCCGAAATTCCTCTTATTATTGATTTCTAGTTTTATTTCATTGGGTTCAGTGAAGATGCTTGATATTTCATTTTTTTAATGCTTTTCAGACTGGTTCTGTGACCTAAGATATGATCTATCCTTGAGAATGATCCATGTGCTGAGGAAAAGAATGCATATTCTGTAGGTCTTTGATGAAATGTTACATAACTATCTATTAGATCCATTTGTTCTGTATTGTAGATTAAGTCCAATGTTTCCTTGTTGATTTTCTGTCTGGAAGATCTGTCCAGTGCTGAAAGTGGGGTTTTGAAGTCTCCAGCTGTTATTGTATTGGGGTCTATTTCTCTCTTCAGCTCCAATATTTGCTTCATATATATCTGGGTGCTCCAGTGTTGCATGCATATACATTCAAAATGTATATCCTCTTGCTGAATTCACCCCTTTATCATTATATGCTGACTATCTTTGTCTCTACTCATAGCTTTTGTCTTGAAATCTATTTTGTCTAATATAATTACAGCTAACTCTGCTCTTTTTTTTTGTTTCCATTGGCATGGAATATCTTTTCCCAACCTGTTATTTTCAGTCTATATATATCCTTATAGATGAAGTATGTTTCTTGTAGGCAAGAGATCAATTGGTCTTTTTTTTTTTTTTTAAATCCATTCAGCTGCCCTATGACTTTTGATTGGAGAATTTAGTCCATTTACATTTATCTTTATTATTGATAAATAAGGATTTAGTCCTGCCATTTTGTTATTTGTATTCTGGGTGCTTCGTGGTCTTCTTTTCCTTTCTTTTTCCTTCCTGTCTTTCTTTAGTGAAGGTGATTTCCTCTGGTGGTATGATTTAGTCACTTGCTTTTTATTCTTTTTGTATCCATTGTATGACTTTTGGTTTAAGGCTACCATGAAGCTTCCAAATACTATCTTATAGCCCATTATTTTAAGCTGATAACAGCCTAACACTGTTTGCGTAAACAAACCAACAAATAGCAAAAAGAAAACTAATAAAGACTCTATGCCTTAACTTCATCCCCTCAGCTTTGTTAATTTTTGCTGTTACTATTTATATCTTATTGTATTCTGTATGTGTTAAACAGTTGTTGCAGTTATTATCTTTTGTTGTATTTCTTATTTTTTGTTGATTCATTGTTCAGTCTCTCTACTTAACATAAGAGTAGTTTACACACCACAGTTACAGTGTTATAATATTCTATGGTAGATATGGTTTGGCTGTATCTCCACCCAAATTTCATCTTGAATTGTAGTTTCCATAATCCCCATGGGTCATGGGAGGGATCAGGTGAAGATAATTGAATCATGGGGTGGTTTCTCCCATCCTGTTCTCATGATAGTGAGTTAGTTCTCATGAGATCTGATGGCTTCATAAGGGGCCTTCACCTTCACTGGGCACTCATTCTTTCTCCTGCCATGCTGTGAAGAGGAACCTTCCATCATGATTGTAAGTTTCCTGAGGCCTCCCCAGCCATGCAGAACTGTGAGTCCATGAAACCTCTTTCCTTTATAAATTACCCTGCCTCAGGTATTTCTTCATAGCAGAATGAGAACAGACTAATACAGTTAATTGGTACCAACTAGTGGGGCGCTGCTGTAAAGATACCCCAAACTGTAGAAGTGACTTTGGAACTGGGTAACAGGCAGAGGTTGGAACAGTTTGGAGGGCTCAGAAGAAGACAGGAAGACGAGAGAAACTTTAGAACTTCCTAGAGACTTGTTTAATGGCTTTGACTAAAATGCTGATAGTGACAAGGACAATGAAGACCAGGCTGAGGTGGTCTCAGATGGAGATGAGTAACTTGTTGGGAACTGGAATCAAGGTGACTTTTGCTATGCTTTAGCAAAGAGACTGGAGATATTTTGCCCCTTCCCTAGAGATCTGTGGAACTTTGATCTTGAGAAAGATAATTTAGGGTAGCTGGTGGAATAAATTTCTAATCGGCAAAGTGTCCAAGAAGTGAATTGAGTGCTGTTTAAAGTATTCAGTTTTATGCATTCACAAAGATATGTTTTGGAATTGGGACATATGTTTAAAAGGCAAGCAGAGCATAAAAGTTTGAAAACTTTGCAGTCTGATGATGCAATAGAAAAGAAAAACCCACTTTCTGAGGAGAAATTGAAGCCAGCTTCAGAAATTTGCATAAGTAATGAGGAGCTAAATGTTAATTGCCAAGACAATGGGGAAATGTCTCCAGGGCATGTCAGAGGTCTTTGTAGCAGCGCCTCCCATCACAGGCCTGGAGGCCTAGGAGGAAAAAATGGTTTTGTGGGCTGGGCCCAGGGCCTTGATGCTTTATGCAGCATCAGGACTTAGTGTCCTGTGTCCCAGCTGTGGTTAAAAGGAGTCAATGTACAGCTCAGGCCATTGCTTCAGAGGGTTCAAGGCCCAAGCCTTGATGGCTTACATATGGTGTTGGGCCTGCAGGTGCATAGAAGTCAAGAATTGAGGTTTGGAAACCTCCACCTAGATTTCAGAGGATATATGGTAATGCTTGAATGTCCAGGTGGAAGTTTGCTGCAGGGGTGGAGTGCTCTTGGAGAACCTCTGCTAGGGCAGTGTGGAAGTGAAATGTGGCATCAAAGCCCCCACACAGAGTCCCCACTGGGGCACTGCCTAGTGGAGCTGTGAGAAGGGCACCACCATTATCCAGACTGCAGAATGGAAGACCCACCAACTGCCCGCACCATGTGCCTGGAAAACCCACAGACACTCAACACCAATCTGTGAAAGCAGCTGGGAGTGGGGCTGTAACCTGCAAAGTCACAGAGGTGGAGTTGTCCAAGGCCATGGGAGCCACCTCTTGCACCAGCATGGCCTGAATGTGAGACATGGAGTTAAAGGAGATCATTTTGGAATTTTAAGGTTTGATGACTGCCCTGTTGGATTTCAGACTTGCATGGGACCTGTTGCCCCTTTTGGCCAATTTCTCACATTTGGAACCAGAGTATTTACCCAATGCCTGTACCCACTTTGTATTTAGGAAGCAACTAACCTGCTTTTGATTTTACAGGCTTATAGGCAGAAGGGACTAGCCTTGTCTCAGATCTTAGACTTGGACTCTTGAGTTAATGCTGGAACGAGCTAAGACTTTGGAAAACTGTTGAAAAGGCATGATTGTGTTTTGAAATGTGAGGACATGAGATTTGGGAGGAGCCAGGGGTGGAATTATATGGTTTGGCTGTATCCCCACCCAATCTTATCTTTAGTTGTAGTTCCCATGATCCCCACATGTTGTGTGAGGAACCCAATGAGAGGTAATTGAATCATGGGGGCAGTTATTTTCATGTTGTTCTTGTGATAGTTAAGTGAGTTCTCATAAGATCTGATGGTTTTATAAGGGGCTTTTCCCTTTTGCTCGGCACTTCTCCTTCCTGCCATCACGTAAAGAAGGATGTGTTTGCTTCCCCTTCTGCCATGATTGTAAGCTTCCTGAGGCCTCCCCAGTCATGCAGAATTGTGAGTCAATTTAACCTCTTTTCTTTATAAATTATCCAGTCGTGGACAGCTCTTTATAGCAGCATGAGAATGGACTAATACAGTGTTTTTCTGTGTACATACTACTACCAGTGAGTTTTATGCTTTTGGATGATGATTTCTTTTGGCTCATTAACATCCTTTTCTTTCTGATTGAAGTATTCCCTTTAGCATTTCTTGTAGGACAGGTCTGGTGTTGATGAAATCTTTCAGTTTTTGTTTGTCTGGGAAAGTCTTTATTTCTTCTTCATGTTTGAAGAATAATTTTGGTAGATACACTGTTCTAGGGTAAAAGTTTTTTTTTTTCCTTTAGCACTTTAAATATGTCATGTTATTCTCTCCTGGCCTGTAAAATTTTCACTGAAAATTCTGCTGCAAGATGTATTGGAGCCCCATTGTATGGAGCTCTTGCTGCTTTTAGAATCTTTTCTTTCATCCTCAACCTTGGGAGTTTGATTATTAAATGCCTTGAGGTAGTCTTCTTTGAGTTAAATCTTGGTGTTCTATAAGCTTCTTGTACTTGGGTATTGATATCTCTAAGTTTTGGAAGTGCTCTGTTATTATCCCTTTGGACAAACTTTCTACCCCATCTCTTTCTCTACCTCCTCTTTAAGGCCAGTAACTCTTAGATTTGCCCTTTTTAGGCTATTTTCTAGATCCTGTAGGTTTGCTACATTGTATTTTATTCTTCTTTATTTTGTCTCTTCTGACTGTATTTTGTAACATCCTGCCTTCAAACTCACTAATTATTTCTTCTGCTTGATTAATTCTGTTATTAAAATACTCTGTTGTATTATTCAGTATGCCAATTGCATTTTCAACTCCAGAATTTCTGTTTGATTCTTTTTATTTCAATCTCTTTGTTAAGTTTATCTAATAGAATTCTGAATTCATTCTCTGTGTTATTCTGAATTTCTTTCAGATTCCTCCAAACAGCTATTTTTAATTCTCTTTCTGAAAGGTCACATATATCTGTTTCTCTAAGATTGGTGCCTGGTGGCTTATTTAGTTCATTTGGAGATGTGATTTTTTTCTGGATCATCTCAATACTTGTAGATATTTGTCTGTGCCTGGGCATTAAAGAGTTAAGTATTTATAGCTGGGTAAGGTGGCTCACACCTGTAATCCCAGCACCTTGGGAGTCCGAGGCAGGCAGATCACGAGGTCAGGAGTTTGAGACCACCCTGACCAACATGGTGAAATCCCATCTCTACTAAAAATACAAAAATTAGCTGGGCATGGTGGCATGCACCTGTAATCCCAGCTACTCAGGAGGCTAAGCCAGGAGAATTGCTTGAACCTGGGAGGCAGAGGTTGCAGTGAGCCAAGATTGCACTACTGCACTCCAGCCTGGGCAACAGAGAGAGACTCTGTCAGAAAAAAAAAAAGAAAAAAAAAGGTATTTATCGTAGTCTTCTCAGTGTGGGCTTGTTTGTACCCAAACTTCTTGGGAAAACTTCCCAGATATTCAGAAGGACTTGGGTTTTGTGATCTAAGCTGTATCTACTTTAGGGGTAACCCCAAGCCCAGTAATGCTGTGGTTCTTGCAGACTTGCAGAGGTACCAACTTGATGATCCTGGTTGAGATCCAGAAGAATTGTCTGGATTGCCAGACAGAGACTCTTGTTCTCCTCCCTTACTTTCTCCCTAACAAATGTTGTCTCTCTTTTGTTTCTAAGCCACCTGGAGTTGGGGTTGAAGTGACACAAATACCTCTTTGGCCACCACCTGTAGCACCAGACTGGGTCAGACCTGAAGTGAGCACAGCACTGAGTCTCTCTCAAGGCCTTCTGTAACCACTCCCTGGCTACCACCATGATCACTCAAAGCCCTGTGGCTCTACAATCAACAAGTGGCAAAGCCACCCAAGCCTATGTACTTCCCTTCAGGGCAGCGAGTTCCCCCAGTCCCTGGGTAGGTCTGGAAGTGCGATCCAGGAGCCAGGGACTAGAGTCAAAAATCTTAGAAATTTACCTGGTGTTCTGTTATACTGCAGCTGAGCTAGCACCTGAACCACAAGATGCAGCCCTTCCCATGCTTCCCTTCCCATTCCAAAAACAGAGAAGTCTTACCAAAGGCAGAAGAGTCTCACCTCGCGGCCACTATCACCCCAGGCCCATCAGGAGTACTGCCAGACTACTGCTGATCTTCCGTTAAGGCCCAAGGGCTCTTCAGCCAGACTGTGGTAAATACTGCCTGGCCTAGGACTCACCCTTCAGGGGAGTGTGGTCCCCTCTGGCCCAGGGAAGGTCCAGAAATCCCATCCAAGAGTCCAGTCCTGGGATCAAGGACCCCAAGAGCCCACTTGGTGCCCTACCCACTGTGGCTGAGCTGGCACTTAAAGCCAGAAAGTCTCAGAGTCTCATCCAAGGCACTCAATGTACCTGGGTATTGCTGCTGGTTATTCAGGGCCCAAGGGCTCTTAAGTTAGTAGATGGTGAATTCTGCTAGAACTGGGTCTTTTACCTCAAGGAAGCAGGTTCCCTTTGGCCCAAGGTGTGTCTAGAAATGTCTGGGAGCTTGGGCCTAGAAAGGGGGCCTCATGACTCTGACCAGTGCCCTATCCTGCTGTGGTTGAGCTACTATTTAAGATGCAAGACTAAGTCCTCCCCACTCTTTCATCTCATTTCTTCAATCAGAACAAAGGGGTCTATTTTGAAGTTGCAAGCTGTGTAGCCTGGGGTTAGGGATGGGGTGGTGCCAGCACTCCCTTAACCTTGTGCTGGCATCTTAGTCGATCATGTATGCCTCCCCACCAATACCGCACCCAGTCCACTGTCTTTGGGCCTAGTTCAGCCTGAGGACTCATCTAGGTGTTGCGTTCCTTGTGGCCTAGTCTGCCTTTCAAGTTTACTTGGGGTTCCAGCATACTTTAGCGCATGGTGGTAAGGCTTGTGGGAACTCAAGTTCTGACCCCTGGGATCAGTTATTCCCCTCTGGCTAGGGCTGGTTTAGATGCTTCCTCCATGGATCAGTGTCAGCTGAGTTTGGTCTGATTTTGTTTTCTGCCATAACAAGGGCAGCACTGAGTTCAATGCCTTAAAATTGCTGGCTCTCCCCAGGGCACAGAAATGCTCTCCATACCACGCTGCAGGGGGAGGGATGGCATGAGTGATTCAAGGCTGTCTTTCCTATCTCTTCAGTGCCTCTTTCAGTGATACAAAGTTAAAACCAGGTACGAAGAGTGCGCACCTGATTTTTCGTTCTTACTAAAGTGTTTTTTTGTGTGTAGATAGTTGTTAAATTGTTGTCCTTGGAGGGATGATTGGTGGAGCCTTCTATTCTGCCATCTTGCTCCACCCCTCCAGTGCTATATTTCTTAAAGAAAACTTTAAAATCACTTAGGTGCCTTGTTAGTCTGAAAGATTACACAATTTTATATTCTTTTTATATATTTTTATCTCTTGCATCAGGACAATCATATAACATCACACTTATACTAATGAACAGCTTTTTCTTATGGATATGAATAATTACATTTCTATTTACATTTGAACACCTCTCATCAATATTCAAATAGGGTCTACATTTTATTATCATTTCACTTGTTTTTAAAGCCTCCGTTTCCATCAGAGCTAAAGGATGGGAGATGAAAAGGTTTTATGGGGGGAGGTAGGTAGTTTTAAATACGGGCTGTGCCACTGTAACCAGAGAAGCAGGTCAATCATCTCTGTACATTGCACTTCTGCGTAAACTGTGGTTGAAGAGAATATTCTACTGTGTGAAATAATCCCATCATATGAAACAAAGTTTAAGGTCTTTCTGATGACTTCGACAGTTATAATTCTTAATCTTAATCTTGTGCTTATAGAATATTCTAAGAAATATATCGTGAATTAAGGAGAGTGTACAGTGGGATCATACAGACCTGGGATCAAATTCCAACTACTAAACTGGCTAGTTGTGCGGTCTTAGGCAAGTAGCTTAATTCTTTTTTTTTCTTTTTTACGGAGTCTTGCTCTATCACCAGGCTGGAGTGCAGTGGCGCGATCTTGGCTCACTGTAACCTCTGCCTCCCGGGTTCAAGTGATTCTCCTACCTCAGCCTCCCGAGTAGCTGGGACTATAGGCACACACCATCGTGCCCAGCTAATATTTGTATTTTTAGTAGAGCCGGGGTTTCACCATGTTTTCCAAGATGGTCTTGATCTCTTGACCTCATGATCCGCCTGCCTCAGCCTCCCAAAGTGTTGGGATTACAGGCGTGAGCCATCGCGCCAAGCCTGGCTTAATTCATTTATCCTTACTCCAACAACTGTAAAAATTGAGGTAATAAGATGCTGTTGTAATGATTAAATGAAAGGTTACCTGTAAAATGCTTAGCACACTAGGTAAGTGTTTAATCAGTTGTGTTACTTGTTTTTGTTATTATTATTATTTGTCAGATTTATTAAATGAAAGCAATACTAAGGTAGAAAACTCATTTTAAGAAAGCAAAAGAATAGAGCCTGGGTAGAATCTAAACCTATTTGCTTTGGAGTGATTGAGATATCCAATATCAGCATTGGGGTATGTAACACAATACAATCTTCTATAATGAAATAGCTTGTTTCAGCCAGGGGGTGAAAAAAAATAGAATGGAGCTGTGTTGGCTCTTCTATTGCATCCAGTGAAACACAATTTGTTGAGCACACAGGAGGAAGAGACAGTGTAGTAGAGAGAGGAAGGTGTGCAGAATTTAGAAACAAGCAGGACTCCTTAGTTTGAGTCCTAGCCTTTCCTCATTCCAGCTGTATAAAGTGGAAGAATATAGTTAATTTTCTTTTCATCTCAGTAACTCTCATCTGTAAGGAGGTATTGGCAGTCCAATTGGAATGCATCCCTCCAATTTAGCCTGATTTGATAGGGATGTTGGGAGTATTAAGAACAGCCAGTATAGAGGAAATCCTTACTAAGTACTTATATGTATTATTGCATTCACTGTGAACCCATGAGGTAAGTTACTACCCCAATGAGACAGATGAGATGATTGAGGCACAGACATCTAATAAGTGGTAGAGCTAGGCTTTGAGACTGAGACATTTCCAGAGGCTGTGCTCTTAACCACTAGCCTACATTGCCTCTCATGATAAGTGAATGCCAGGTCAAGTAACCTATACACAGAAGCTCTTCCAGAACTATACCATATCTTCTCTCTCATGGGAAAATCACTTTGCCTCTGTCTCACACATTCTAAACATCAATCAGGATGGAGTCAAAGGCCACTTTATGAAGTCTTCTCATATTACCTCAGCCCACTCAACTCTCAGCTTTTCTTGAACCCCTGTGATACTCACTGAAATACTAAAAAGATCTATTAGTCAGAACTATTTCTATTTAAGGAGGCTTAACATCTATGGGTCAAAGCCATTCTAAATATTCAACATGGAAGACATAAATTTGGTATTATGAAAAACTCCAACCTGTTAACAGCTGGAGGAAGACAATCTCATCCCAACAACTGAGGGTGCACTTTCAGTCTGACATGGCACCTAACAGAAAGTTCTGTGACCTCTGGAATGAGTGCATGTTCATGCTGTTTCAGGAGCTTCCAGCCTGGAGTTCATGGAGGTTTGGATGAATTATTTTTTTGACATTTTTTAAAGTTCGAAAGGAGCCATAATGAGTTATTGGCTCTCTGACACAACAATTATTTTACGTTTTTGGTGGGAATTATATCCATTTAATGCCTACATTGGACACTCTGATTGGCTCTTGATGACTGGATTTGTGAAACATAAATGATTAGTGGTCTCGACAGGGTTATTGGAGCCAGGATCAGGGAGTGACGATAGCTGACAGCATGCTTCCAGGATAGGTCAAAGTTGGACAGCACCTCAAATAAAGGAAAGGGTAGCAGCGACTGCCCAGAGTTGGTTTGCTTACTTGACTTATTGTGTACTAACCCCACAGTCCAGCCAGGGTTTACCTGATTTCACAATGTATCACCACTTTCTTGGTGTCTTAGTTGTTTTGGCTGCTATAACAAAATAGCATAGACTGGGCAGATTAAGCAACAGAAATTTATTTCTCAGTTCTGGAGGCTGGGAAGTTCAAGATCAGGGTGCCAGCTGATTAATTTCCTTTTGAGGGCCCTGTGCATGTCAGCTGTCTTTTTGCTGTATCCTCATGTGAGAGGTAGAAAGTGTGGGAGAGAGAGAGGGGGAGATGAGGAAGGGAGGAGGGAAAGAGGAACTGTAGGGAGGAGAGAGAGAGAAAGAAAGAGGGAGAGGAGGAGAGGAATAATGAGAAGCAGAAGAAGAGGGAGGGGTATGGGAGGTAGAGGAGGAGAGGAATAATGAGAAGCGGAAGAAGAGGGAGGGGTATGGGAGGTAGAGGAACAGAGAGAGATGAACAGAGAGAGTGAGAAAAAGAAAACACTAGTCTCTTCCTCTTATAAAGACACTAATCCCATAATGGGGGTTCCATCCTTATGACTGCATCTAAACCTAATTACATTAAAAGTCCCCACCTCCCCAAATCCCCTCATCACACTGGGATTAGGGTTTCAACATATGAATTTTGGGGAGACACAAACATTCAATCCATAATGTTTTGCAATTATGAATCCTTATTGAACATTGAAATTATTAATTGCATTATAAGGTTTTCTCTGTTTTCTCTCATTCTCTGATCCCTGAGTTTCAATCCTCTCCCTTCTTTGCCCTGCTCTTGCTCTGAAAGGCCAACCTTAACAACTGCAACACCTGGGCACCCTGAAGCACCACCAGAAGATTAGAAGGTGGAAGGAGAACAAAATGTGGTATTTTTTCTACTTCCTCACCCTCTTAGTGCTGTTCTGGGAATGCCTACTTCCTTCTTTGACCATAACTTCTGTTAGGCAGTCCCCTTTTCCATCACCAGATCTCACCTGGGTGTTTGAAACACTGTCTCATTTCCTCCCCCTCAGACCTAGAGGTGGTAATGGCTTCCTCCTGTTGCTAGCTCCTGAGCACCTTACCATCTCTTGTCTATTACCTTAAGGCAGGATTTCTCAGCCTCAACACTACTGATATTTTGGGCCAAATAATTCTTTGTTGGTGCGGGCATTGTAGAATATTTAGCAACATTCCCAGCCTATGCCCACTAGATGTCAATAGCAACTGCCCCAGTTGTGACAATCAAAAATGTCTACAGATATTGCCAAATGTCCCTTGAGGGGCAAAGTTGAGACCCACTGTCTTAAACCTATCTATATTTCTGTAAATGGTCCTTTCATTTAAAAACACGTCTTTAAATATTCCAATTGTGTTGTCTATTTAAATATTCCAATTGTGTTGTCTATTTAAACATTCCAATTGTGTTTTCTAGGATGCAGATGAAAATATGGGTAAATAATAATAGAACAAATGGAATTTATTGATGATTTATTACATGTTGATCAGGATAAGAATCTTTCAAAATGTGGGATCCAAAAATGAAAACAACGTGAAAAAGGGTATTGCTGGTGGCAAGCCTAGAAGTACTGATCATCTCAATGGCACAACAGCCATTGGTCATCTAAATGGTTGCCACACTGAAGCTGTGGTTTCAAACAGGGGCCACAACATAGGGAGGAGGTACATGGTGTAAGGCCTTGGTTGCATAGTGATTATGATCGGTGCTCTCGGATTAGACTGCTCAGATTCAAATCTTCATCCTATTGCATGCTAGTCCTGTGATGGTGGGCATATTAATCTCTCTCAGATGGGATGTAGACAGAGTTATTGGTGTCAGTGGTTCTTTTCTTATCTGAAAAATGAGTCTAATATTTTCTCAGATTATTGTGAAGATTGAGTGGTCTAATGTTTGTAAAGTGCTTGGCACAATGCCTGGTACATTGTAAGGTTTGCAAAAATGATCATAATAGGATTATTTCTGAATTATACACATACACACATATACATAACCACACTAGGTGTACACACATTAATCATGCAGACATATATCACAAGGTAAGCAATTATTACTCATAACAAATATGTCAAATATGGAGTTTTACTTTTAAAACATTAAACATTTTATTCCATGATACATAAATGCATAACCCCTATAAAGACTTAAAGAATACTATAAAATGTGTTTCTTCTCTTAAATGTACCTTCTGTATTATACTCCATTTAATTATTTTAATAGTATCTTGAACCATATGACATTGCTTTTTTTTTTTTTTGAGATGGAGTCTCGCTGTCGCCCAGGCTGGAGTGCAGTGGTGCGATCTCGGCTCACTGAAAGCTCCGCCTCCAGAGTTCACGCTATTCTTCTGCCTCAGCCTCCCAAGTAGCTGGGACTACAGGCACCCGCCACCACGCCCGGCTAATTTTTGTATTTGTAGTAGAGACGGGGTTTCACCGTGTTGGCCAAGATGGTCTCGATCTCCTGACCTCGTGATCCTCCCGCCTCAGCCTCCCAAAGTGCTGGGATTACAGGTGTGAGCCACCGCGCCCGGCCAACATTGCCATTTTTTAGGTCAAAACTGTCAAATATTACAATATCATGTAATTCAATCTAATAGCTCTGTGTCTTTCTCTAATTTTGTTCCATGAATTTACACACACTTATAGGCACATATGCTACATGACTTTTAAAAACATGAATGGCATCGTAACTACTTATCTTTTTTGTTTTAGAGATAGCGTTTTGCTCTGTTACCTGGGCTGGAGTGCAGTGTCCTGATCCTGGCTCACTGCAGCCTTGAAATCCTGGGTTCAAGTGATTCTCCTGCCTCAGCCCCCTGAGTAGCTAGGACTACAGGAATGCACCACCACATCCAGCTACATTTTAATTATTTTGTTGAGGTGGGGGTCTCACTATGTTACCCAGGTTGGTCTCAAAATCCTGGTTTCAAGTGATCCTCCTACCTTGGCCTCCCAAAGCGCTGAAAATAACTACTTTCTTTACCAATAATGTGCTGTGGCAGTCTTTCCATGTCTATCTTGCTCTTTTCAAGGTTGGCAAAGTATTCCATCTTATGAGTGAACTAACATTTATTTAAATTCTCCTTTATTGATATGAATTTTCCAAATTTATTGCCATGTACAAATTATAGTGCAATCAACACCTATTACATAAATATTTGCACATATGGGTGAGCATCTCTGTAGAATGGAATTGAGGAGTCAATTTAAAATTGATATATTTAAAATAATAACAGGTTTACCAATCTATATTTAATACTATATCTATATCTATATTTATACTAATCTGTTTAGTTGTTAGTAACCCTACATTTTCTTACATGTATAATTCTATATTAAAAGAGTTTGATACTGTACAAAAGTGCCAGGTCCTCAAACTTAAATTTTTGCAAATGTGAAAAGAGAAAAAGATAGGTTATTATGGTTTTAATTTGTATATCTCTGATTATTAATAAAGTTGAAAATCTTTTCATATGTTTGTTGAGTTTTTGCTTTTTCATCTGTGAATTGCTTATTCATTTCTCAAATCCATTTCTCTGTTGGGACATTTGTCTTTTTCACATCAATTTGTAGGTGCTCTTTATAGATTCTGGATATAAATCCTTTGTTGTACATGTTACAAATATCTCTGTTTGTCATTTGTCATTTAGCTTTCTTTATAGTATCTTCTATCACCCAGAAGTTATAATTTTTGTGTAATTGCATGGCAGACATTTCTTTGTTAACTGTGGGGTTATCAAGCCTGACTTCTAGAATGCTAGGGTGTTATACCTAGGGAACCCTCAAGCCAGAATCTGGATACTGCCTTGAACTGAATTATTTGTGGTTTATTTTTTTCCTTCCTATTTATGATGGTATATTTTTGCTTGGGAAAAAGAACCTACTATATGTAAGCAAAACCAAAACCCAGAGCGCTAGTACTTGTTTACACCAACTGAAAAATACACTAAGAATGGAGACTTGTAGTCTCATAGCAGACAGTCTTCTTACAGAACAGTAACAACAATAACCACACACACACACACACACACACACACACACACACAGAGTTCTCTGTGAATCCACAATTTTTAATTTGTCCACTTCACCATGTCGAGAGCTCCAGATAAAATGGGCACGCAGTAGAGCAAGGATGATAACACAGAAGCACTAGCTAATTTATCATTATAAAGATAGGCAACCTACAGGCAAGTCTGGAGGGACTCTAAGTTAATGAAGCTGATTTTCTATTGATTGGGAGCATGTTCGAGGTCAGTGAGGATTCTTCTATTTTCTTTGTGGGAATTGGGATTTGCAAGGTTATAGAGTTACTGTATGGTTGACCTGGTCAGGTTTTGATGGGGTTATCCCACCTGGTTCAAGGGGAATACGGCATTTCTGGTCCTGGTAGTAAGGAAATGTACAAGATTGCTGCTCATCCCTCTGAAGAGAAGGAGGCCTAGACAAGGAGGTAGCCAAAGGTGCAGATAGGTTGTACACTCAGGCCAAAGGATGTCTGCACGTATGAGGTCAGCCTGGAAAGAAAAGCCATCAGCAGGGAACAAGATGGGAGGGCAAGGTGGAGGGATGAAACATGTATTTCATGTCTACCAGGTTGAAGGCTTGTCATACATCACACCTCCCACTTCTGACAGCACTGACTGATTCTGAATCCATGCTTTACACTCAGCTCAGGTTACCCTCTTCCAGCAAGATTCCCCTTGTCTCCTTATCACAGACCAGGGGTCTCTTTTCCAGGCTTTCAGATCTCTCAGTGTACATCCTTTTCTCCCTCCCCCCCACATTTAACTACGTTAGATTCTAAGTGTCCCTTCATGCATCTGACTCCTTCACTATAAGCTTCTCATTCATCTCAGTATTTCCAGGACAGACACAACTCAATAATAATAATAATGGCCATCTTTTATGTAATGGATTCTGCATCCCACATCCTCATCTAAAGCTTTACATATTTGAATGCATTTAGTGCTCACTAGAATCCTGAGAGGGACATACCATTAATATCCCCATACAGGTGAAGAAACCGAGGCACAGAGGAATATAACCAAGGTTAAGTACTTGCTCAAGGTCTCCTAGTTGGTGAGTAACAGAGCTGGGTGTAGGATTTCTGCTGTCTGGCTCTTACTAAAGATACAAGGCTATACAAATGTAGCATCAGGGATGAAAAATATTTAAGTAAAGGAGTAAATGACTTATTTCATCCTGACAATGATGCCTCAAAGGAAGACAGCACTAAGAGAATAACCACATAGCTAGGAAGAGGAAAAGCCTGGGTTCTCACTCATGTCTATACTCTGAAATCCATGTTCTTTCCAGAATTATATTAACACTAATATCTGGAAAGGGTATTAGTGAGAGTGAGTTAGCCTAAGACGTGTGTAAAGGATCTCCATTGCATGTATATTTGGGAAGAAGTGACCAGAGGGACAGGCTGATGATATTGGAGTGATGAGAACCCAACCAGGCCAGGAGCTATACTCTGTATTGGGTCTTTTCTAAGTAGCCTTTTAGAAAACCTCAAAATTATATTTATTTATTTTCATGGAAAAGAGGTTAAACCCAGGGAGAAATTTTTCTTGAGGCTTCTTGAAAGCATGAGATGGTGATGATGATAATGACAGAGATGCACAAACTGATTGGGTTCAAATTGTAGATCCATGTTTTTCTAGCCGTGTGACCTTTGACCAGTTACTTCACTTCTCTGTACTTCAATTGTCTCAGCTTTAAAATGAGAACAATAAAAGTAGACATCCGTCTCGCAGGGCTGTTGCAAAAATTAAGCAGATTAATTCATATGAAGCACTTAAGATAATCCCTAGCATCTGTAAGCACTCAAAAATGTTACTACTATTATGTTCATGCATCCATGCGGTATTAGGAAAGGGCACTAGATTAGGAGTCAAGGCACTTGGGTCCCAATTCCATCTCCCTTGCTAGAGGTGTGACGTTAGCCATATCCTTCTTTTCTAAGCTGATTAGTTGTTAGTAACCCTCCGTTTTCTTACATGTATGACTCTATGTTAAAAGAGTTTGTAAATAAACTTCTCCTGTTTTAGGTTTGTGAACATCCACATGCAGAGATTGGATCTATGGAAACGGCACTGCTTCAGAGACTGCGCTGAACCAGCAAACGATGAACTGTGATAACAAGCAGGGAGCTCTGTCCCTGAGAGCACCTCACAGAAAGACTGAAACCACAGTTGCTGACCTGAGAGGGGAGCAGGAGGTGAAAACTGGAAGGCAGTAGTCTCACATGAGAGCTGAAGAGGCTACACAGAGATGGGAAGACCTCCAATTGCACTGATCATTGGCTGTCTCCCGTGGTTAGGTAGTTTATCATACCACCTGCAAATCATTACAGTTTTGTCTTTTTCTTCCTCATATTTATACCTCTCATTTTAAAATTTATTTTTATCATTTTGTCTAGGGACCTCGGTGCAATTTTAAATAATCATGGTTACAGTAACCAAACGTATCCAGCTTAGATGGAAATGTCAGTGTTTCAACATTAAGTATGCTGTTTATTTTAGATTGCAGCAGATACCCTTATCAAATTCAAAAAGGTTTGTTCTAGTGCTAATTGACTAAGAGTCTTTCTTTCTTTCTTTCTTTCTTTCTTTCTTTCTTTCTTTCTTTCTTTCTTTCTGTCTTTCTCTCTCTCTCTCTCTCTCTTTCTTTTTTGTTTTTGGTTTAAAATTAGGAGTGTATCAGTTTGTCAGGGCTCTCCAGAGAAACATTACCAAGAAGATGGATGATGGATGGACGGATGGATGGATGGATGGATGGATGGATGGACAGGCATGCAGGCAGATGGACAGATGGATGGATGGACAGATAGATTAGATAGATAGATAGATAGATAGATAGATAGATAGATAGATAGATAGATGATAGATATTTTAAGGAACTGGCTTACACCATTGCAGAAGCTGGCAAATCCAAATTCTGCAGGGTAGGCTTGCAGGTTGGAGACTCAAGGAAGACCTGATGCAGCAGTTTGAGCTTGAATGTGGTCTGCTGGGAGAACGTCTTCTTCCTCTGGGGAGGTCAGTCCTTTTTCTCTTAAGGCTTCCAAATGATTGAATGAGGCCTACCCACATTACAAGAGGTGCTCTGCTTTACTCTAAGTCTATTGATGTTAATGTTAATTTCATCTAAAAAATACCTTCACAGAAACATCTAGAATAATGTTTGACCAAATATCTGGGTACCATAGCCTAGCCAAGTTGACACATAAAATTAACCATCATGAAGAGTTGGATTTTATCAAGCACATGTTTGATATGTATTTTATTATTTTTATCCTCTGTTAATTTTAATTTTATCCTCTACCTAATTTTATTAATACATCTTGAATATTAGACTCTCTTTGCACTTGTAAGAGAACCCACACAAGTCTTTACCTAAATATTTGTAAAGATTCTATATATTTTACCCAAATACTTCAAAAGGTTCAAAATAACAAGTTTTGGCATGGATATTTGATACGGATGTAAAGTGGCAAAGTCTTTTTGGAAAGTACTTTGACAGGATCTATAAAAATTTAAATGCGCACCTTTGACTTGTTGGTTCTATTTTTTTCTTTTGGATACTCAAAAATACCTTTGCATATGAATAAAGAGGCATATGGCAGGCTGTTCATTATAGGGTTGTATGGAAAGTAAAAAATTGGAAACAGCCAAAGTGTCATGAAGAGAGGAATAAATGAACAAACATCTAAGAAATCCTGGCAGCAGTCAAAATTAATACATATATACTAGCCAGGCATGGTGGCTCATGCCTGTAATCCCAGCACTTTGGGAGGCCAAGGTAGGTGGATCACTTGAGGTCAGGAGTTTGAGACCAGCCTGGCTGGCCAATGTGGTGAAGCCCCATTTCTACTAAAAATACAAAAATTAGTCAGGCGTGGTGGCACATGCCTGTAATCCCAGCTACTCAGGAGGCCGAGGCAAGAGAATTCTTTGAACCTGGGAAGTGGAGTTTGCAGTGAGTTGAGATTGTGCCACTACCCTTCAGCCTGGGTGACAAGTGGAAACTCTGTCTCAAAAAATATATGAATATATTTATTTAGAACTCTCTAACATATTGATATTTGTTTTTATAAAAGCAAGTTTTAGAACAAAATCTCAAAATGACATGACATATTAAATAATCAAATTTTTGTATATACATTATGACATAAATGCAAAGAAAATCATTTAAATTATATTTATTACTCTGATAATAATTGTTACCCCTAGAGGCTCAGGGAGGACTATTTATCTGTATTGTTTACATTTTTTGCAATGAGAAGGTACTAACAAATTACTTATCTAATTTAAATTTAGTACCAAAAGCTATAAATTAACAAGACATTCTTTTATCTCAAATACTAGAATTTAGTCTAGAACCCTGATGTGCTAACTACATATATTAAAACTCATTACAAAATACTTTATGTCGTATTTAAAATTGAAATTTATATTGAAATGTTAACCGGATTCTTACAATATTACTTTAATTTACAACATACAATGTGTAATCTCTAGGCAAACAGTGAATGCATTTCATGTCAGTTGATAATGGTACTTTGGCAAGAATTTTCTTCTAGTTTGGTTAACACAAATAGATGTAACATCTAACTTTAGCTCACAGAGTAGTAATTTGAAAAGCAAAAAGATATATTACTCTTTCATAAAATGTTAGCTTTGTTACAAAACAATCCCCAACATAGTAGGTGTTTTGCCTTGGAATTTTATAGTAATAACCAAGGGGAAAAAGAAAGTAATAACATTATGATTTAATAAACATGGTTTCATATAAAAAACTTACAAACAAGTGGAAATATTTCTTTATAATTTCATTAAAGAAACTAAAGTATCCTCTAGGCACTCGAGGCTGAAAATTATTTTCTGATAACTTTTATTACACTGATCAATAACATATATAGCTTTTATGAGATAGTTTCTTGCTTTTGCGAGAAAATATAACACATGAAAGTAAAATAATCTCACATTTACCTTGAATCTTATGTATGAATTTAAGCTATATTTTTAATAGAGGAAAGGGGGGGGAAGGGCCTTGCCTCATGATTGAGGGTACTGTTCTCAAGAGAATAAGCTATTCCCAGCTAGCTAGATCCCTGGACCTTGGATCCACTCACTACATAGGTCTACACATCACTACATAGGTCTAACAGAAAGCAAGCCTCTTTTGAGATAGAACATAGGTTTCCCCAACATTTAAAAAAATTTTATTTTAAGTTCCAGGATACATGTGCAGGACATGCAGGTTGGTTACATAAGTAAACGTGTGCCATGGCGGTTTGTCACACCTATCAACCCATCACCTAGGTATTAAGCCCAGCATGCATTAACTATTTATCCTGATGCTCTCCCTATCCCTGCCCTGACAGGCCCCAGTGTGTGTTATTCCCCTCCCTGTGTCCATGTGTTATCATGGTTCAGCTTCCACTTATAAATGAGAACATGCAGTGTTTGGTTTTCTGTTCCTGTGTTAGTTTGCTGAGGATAATGGTTTTCAGCTTCATCCATATCCCTGCAAAGGACATTATCTTGTTCCTTTTTATGGCTGCATAGTATTCCATGGTGTATATGTACCACATTTTCTTTACCCATCCTATCATTGATGGATTTCCCCTACATTTTTATGGCACTGAATGTGTGCTTTCCTCCACGCCCTCAATCTCACATGATCCTCTATCTGGAATGCCCTCCATAATTTTCTATTTTCTGCGTCATCATTCTAGCACCCAAATAGGCTGGCTTTGTGGGTATGCAACACATGCAGGGCACAGGGCCCCATGCTCAGAAGAGCCCTATGCATGGTTTAATGCTCTATGCTCCCTGTCTTGAAATTCTTAATAATTTTATCTTTGAACTTGTATTTTGTAAGTGAAGCCTGATGGGACAGTAGAGCATGCACACGGAGATGCACAAAATATG
The DNA here is from genome assembly GCF_024542745.1 of Macaca thibetana thibetana. NCBI lineage: Eukaryota > Metazoa > Chordata > Mammalia > Primates > Cercopithecidae > Macaca > Macaca thibetana. The sequence continues at coordinate 78,519,219 of NC_065592.1, read as the reverse complement.
AGTTTCCTTCCTTCTTTCTTCCCCTATTCACATAAAGTGTTCAAGATATTCCATGAGCACAGGATTTTAGTGGACCCTTCATGCATGGCACTTCAAAGTGAGTGAGTACAAGGAAAGCATGTTAAGTATGCCCAAGTAGGAGGGGTGCTGATATCCTGCAGAAGCCCTGATTTCTGCTCTAACCAGAACTCACTTCCAACACAGAAAGAAGGCAGTGGTGTTGTAAGAAAGACTGACAACGAAATCTTATACCCATTCTTACCCATGTTACTTCCCTGTATTAGCTAACCACTTAACACTGAAAATGGTAACACAGAAGGTAAGCGAAAGATAGGGCAACCATAGTTTCTTTTCCTTCCATCTTTCCTTTCTGATCGATAAGCTGAAGGTAGAGAGTGTTGATGGAATGTGCACATGTAAAGAAGTGAAACAAAAGAAGCTTGGTTTTGTGCAGTGTTTTTCCTGTTTTGGTAAGAATGAAATACACACATATGTAGGAACTCTGAAATATAAATTGTGTTATATCAGTGATTTTGCGTATAAATTAAATGCTCTTAAATTTGCATTCAAAGCTGACATTGCACAACATAAAGATGAATGGTGGCCAGGCGCGGTGGCTCACGCCTGTAATCCCAGCACTTTGGGAGGCCAAGGCAAGGGGATCACGAGGTCAAGAGATCAAGACCATCCTGGCTAACATGGTGAAACCCCGTCTCTACTAAAAATACAGAAAAATTAGCCAGGCATGGTGGCGGGCGCCTGTAGTCCCAGCTACTCAGGAGACTGAGGCAGGAGAATGGCGTGAACCTGGGAGGCAGAGCTTGCGGTGAGCCGAGATTGCACCACTGCACTCCAGCCTGGGCAACAGAGAGAGACTCCGTCTCAAAAAAAAAAAAAAAAAAAAGCAAATAATTCAATTTTTAAAAATTTTGAACTTCATTAAATAGCAAGTGAAAATCAGCATAACAAGTTGAGAGACTGAGAAAGAAAGGAAAATGATACATTTTAGTGTCATTAATATGCTTTTCCTGCCTTTTGAGCAAATGACCCCAAATTTTCATTTTGCACTAAACTCTGCAAATTATGTGGCCCAAATGTGTCACTGAAGTCATCTTTGGTTACTGCCATTGACCATCAAAAATTAATTGCTGGCCCGGTACAGTGGCTCACACCTGTAATCCCAGCACTTTGGGAGGCCAAGGTGGGCGGATCACCTGAGGTCAGGAGTTCGAGACCATCCTGGCCAACATGGTAAAACCCTGTCTCTACTAAAAATACAAAAAAAATGTAGTTGGGCGTGGTGGCACGTGCCTGTAATCCCAGCTACTCAGGAGGCTGAGACAGAAAAATCACTTGAACCTGGGAGGCAGAGGTTTCAGTGAGCCAAGATTGCACCACTGCACTCCAGCCCGGGCAACAAGAGTGAAACTCCGTCTCAAATAAAAAAATAAAATTAAAAAAAAATTGCTGTCTGTCATTCACATTCAATTATTTTAAAACTTGTATTTTGTACTTCATTGTGCCATGCTGTTTGGAATTACAGATACTATGCACTTACCCGTAGCTACTGTTGGCTGACATAATTCATCCCAAATATACCTCTGGGTCACCTACATCAGAATCACTTGGGAGTGGTGGTGGCAGGGTACTCTCCTAACAAGTTCCCTCTTAGGTTGGAGGGCATTGATACAGTGCAGTGATTCTGCAAAGTGCGATCCGAGGACATCACTTGGGATCCTATTAGACATGCAAATTTGTGGGTCCTCAGCCCTGGGGTGGGAAAGGGACTGGCAATCTGTGTTTTAACCAGTCCTCCAGGGGATTCTGATGTATGCTGTAGGTAGAGCTGATAGAGCTGGAAGAACGTAAGCTCTTGAAGCAGCTAGACTTGGGGTTGGTCCTGGCTGAACCACTTACTACCTCTCTGACCTTGGGCAAGCTCTCTCTTCCTGAAGACAGCCTGAGTGAGAACCTGAAACAAGGGAAGAAAACTTGTAATACCTGCAAATGCCCTGTTAAGAGTCTTTCTTTGTTTAGAAACTATACTTTGCCTTTTTTTTTTTTTTGAAGAGTAGGGAGAAACCTAATCCGAATGCACTGAAAGAGTTCTAATTAGACATTTCATGGGCCTCTGAGGCTCCCTGAGGAAAGTAAGAGAGAAGGCCAGAACACATGTCCCTCTTGGAGTGGGGGCCTTGAGTCCATGCTGCAGGGAGCTGGCTGTGGAGAATGAAACCCTTTCAGAGGTCAGCACCCACTGACCTGAGCCACTGAGTAAGTCGATCCAGCTCACAGGCAATGAACTGACGATGGATGAATCCCTCTCTCAGAGGTGAAAAGGAAATCCATCATGTATGAATACTGCTTGCACTGCATTTATTAAGGGCTAAAACAATGAAACCCTTTTGGCTCGTTTCTAGCTCCTGGTATCCTGTAATTTCTATTCAATTGTGACACAGGATCAATCAAAGTATGGTTTTAATCAGATTGAGATGATAGTCCTTATTTTGAGAAGCTCTGAGAAACTTGTTTAGCATTCAATTTAACAAATGGTGGAAATTGGAATATAAGGGGGAAAGATATAGAAACCAGTTCTATACCTTAAATGTTCCCTCTGCATCTATATATGTGTATAAATGTGTGTGTGTTATGTGTATAATTATGGGCTTTTGTTTTATTATTTTATTTATTTATTGTTTATTATTTATTTATTGTTTTACTCTTTGGTTTATTTAATTACAATACCAAAGCAAAATGCCAGTTTCAGTAACTTGATATTTATTTTGCATAACATTAAAATACTAGTATTGATACTGGCATTTTATGTTTTTTAATGTATTTAGAGTTAGTGAAGCAAAAAATTAAACCAAATATTTAATATGTAACAACTAAAAATTCAATACACCTTAAGACAAGTAAAAATGCAAAGTTTTAAATGTACGTATACTAAACATATTGTTATTGCAAAATTATTTATTAGCAGTAAATTAATAAAATTACTAAAAAACTTTATATACAATAAAAACTTTAGTAATCCCAGAAAGTTGAAAATTAGGTATTAAATAATTAAGTATTAATTAACTTATTAATAAATTCAGTACTTAACAATTTACCAAAAAAAAGGTGTCATAATGAGAGTCTACTGTCCTGCAAATTTGTTTAGCTGTTGAAAAATCTTTGACATTGTACTGGAATGTAAGACATCATGAATGGTGACATTAGGTTATAAACTAACTCCAAATATTTTCCTTTGGCTTAACATTTTCAAATAATCCTTCCTTTTATTTAGCAACTTTGAGGAGGTGTTTCTGCAAAACGCTTCCTTTTTCAAGGATCTTTCTGTGGCTCCTGAGCTACAACCTTGTTTTAAAGAGAGCATTGCCAGTTTATCTCAGACTCTTCCAGTCTCATCATCGTAGATGGAGTATCTGATGCAGTTACCTGCATCAACTTCAATTTTGTATTGTTTATATTCCACTTTTTCAAAAAGTCTTTGAACTGGAATGAGAAATATTCCTTGCAATAGAAGTTTGGCTTCATCGATTGTCATTTTCATTCTCCTCTCGAGGATTCTGGAGGTATAGAAGAGTACTTTCTAAATGAGTGCAGTTTTGTTGGATTAGAAATTGCAATGCAGCAAATAGCTCTCTGGGTATATCGCAAGTTGTAAAAGATTCAGATTCAGAATTTCAAAAAATATTAAAAAAATTGTTCCAAGAAAAATATAAGTATTTCAGTCTTACGATTCAGAATTTAAAAAAAATATCAAAAATATTGCTTCCAGAAACATGGCAGTATTTCAATACTTAAAAATCATCCACTGGGCTGGTTGTGGTGGCTCATGTCTGTAATCCCAGCACTTCAGGAGCCTGAGGCAGGCGGATCACTTGAGGTCAAGAGTTTGAGACCAGCCTGGCCAACATGGTGAAACCCCATGTCTACTAAAAAATACAAAAGGAAATAGCCAGTCATGGTGACGGGGGCCTGTAATCCCATCCCAGCTACTCAGGAGGCTGAGGCAGGAGAATTACTTCAACCTGGGAAGCGGAGGCTGCAATGAGCCAAGATCACACCACTGCACTCCAGCCTGGGTCACAGAGTGAGACTCTATCTCAGAAAAAAAACAAAAAAAGAAAGAAAACCAAAAACAACAACAACAAAAAACACTGCATAGACATAAATAAACAGTATACTTGTATACATACGAACACATCTAACTATTTTTTAGTAAAGTTTCTGCCTATTTTAGTCATTGCATGATGATGTGACTCAACATAAAATGTGAGGAGAGGGAGCTTCTTCTGAGAACAGTTCCTGTGATGTCTGGCAATAGGAGAGTTGATTGGAGCATGTGGATATACCTTATCCACCATGAAACATTTGAAAAACTCCAAAGTTTGGACTCAGGCAAGTGCAAGTCCAAAATGTCTGTTACAGTCCACTCTGGCTTTGGAGGTACTTGTGGAGTGCCCCACAGACCTCTAGGGAGTAAAACATACTGGGTTTTACTTTACTGGACCACTTGGAGCTCCTGAGCCAGCCAAGAACCATGCTCACCCCCAGCAGAGGTAAAGCCAGTTTGGGAGGTCTCAGGATTGTCATTCCTCCTGTTCACAGCATGGCTCTGGGCAGCGCCACTCAGTGCCATCAAGGAACCATGCACCTGAAGTTTGAAACCCAGCTGAGTATGCAATACAGAGGAGGAGAAGACTGCAGTGGGGTTTTGTAAGGTGCTTCCAGCACAGCCTGCATCTGTTCCTTAACTCTGTAAAGCAGATGTGGAAACCATTCACAGTTTCCTAGCTTTCTTTCCCTTTATTCAACTCCCCTAAGTGCTGAGGCCTAACTGCTGACCACTCTGGCCTCTGGTCTGATTTCCAGTGGATATCTGGCCAGTGGTGGCTAGGTCCAGCATTTCCTCCTTCATGATAGCCAAATCATCCAGGGTAATCTCTTGGTGGCAAAGGAGGCTAGAGAAGTTACTTTTTCAACAGGGGTCAAATCAAAAGCATACGGGGAGAGGAAGTTCAGGACTAAGAGGCATGGTGATTCTCCATGCCTTACTTTCCTCTGGGAGGCTGGATCCCAACCAGAACTGCACACCTCCCAGAAACTATGCTTTCTGACTTTGTATCTCTATAAATGACTCTTTCCTGATTGAATTGATAACCAAGTTACGAGTCTAAAATCACAGTATGAAATAAACTGAAAAAATCTAGAGACCATATGAAATTTAATTCAATAAACATTTGCATATCTTTTTATATCAGGCATTATATTAGACGTTGGGTTATAAAGACAAGTGGAATAAAAATCCAAGAGTCCAAGAAGCTCACGCTGCAGAAATATAAATATTTGCATGGCAATTAATGAGACAGAGGCATGGCTAAGATGCTTAGGAACAAACAGGAGGTCATGTAAGGCTTTAGGCTTCTGACACAAGAAAGGTGACCTCGGCTGGGTCTTGAAAGGTTAAGCAGGACTTCAGCAAATACTAAAAGGGAAAATAATGTACATAGAAAAATGAACAGATACAGGTAGTGGGCAAGAAAACCCGTTATTGTGTTTAGAAGACAACAGGAAGCACCGTGGGGTTGGGTATGCATTTGAGCAGGTAATGAATGACCTGAAATAGGTTGGTAAGTAAGCCTTGGACTCAGCTGCAAAGGGCAATCAATGTCTGGATGTCTGGGATTAAAGGAAGAATGCCAGTGCTAGATTTCCAGCAGGGGTTGCAGTAACAGCTTATGTTTTAAAAAGTTCACTTAGGTGGCAGTGCAAAAGAGAAATGCAGGCAGAGAGGAAATAGTTAAGCATGCCAAAGGAAGGAGATTGGGTGGTATGCTTAAGGGAGAACAGGACTAAAACCAGATTTTTTTTTTAAGATGGAGGAGATTTGAATATGCTGTAGGCTGAAGGTCAGTTGCCATTGGAGATGGAGAGATTGATAGTACAGGAGAGAGTGGAGATAATGGATGAAGACCTTTACCCATGCTAGCCTAGCATGCTGAGTTTCTTTTAAGTGACTGCATGCAGTGCATTAGCATTGGTCTTTGTAAAAGAACACATGAAATACTCAATGTCATTGTGTAATAATACAAAAATACAATGAAAAGATAGCAGAAGTCATTAGAGAAATACCTTAATCTCAGGGTACATGAAATGACGTGAACTAAAATAGTCTATCAAGAAAGGGCAAAATGGGCTGGGTGCGGTGGCTCACGCCTGTAATCCCAGCACTTTGGGAGGCTGAGGCGGGAGGATCACGAGGTCAGGAGATCGAGACCATCCTGGCCAACACGGTGAAAACCCATCTCTACTGAAAATACAAAAAAATTAGCCGGGCGTGGTGGCGGGCGCCTGTAGTCCCAGCTACTTGGGAGGCTGAGGCAGGAGAATGGTGCGAACCCCGGAGGTGGAGCTTGCAGTGAGCCGAGATCGCGCCACTGCACTCCAGCCTGGGCGACTGAGCAAAACTCAGTCTCGGGGGGGTGGGGAGGGAAGGGCAAAATGATGAATGAGACAATGTTATATTACAGGATAGTCAAGTTACCAGTAAACCTAAGTGACGTCATGGGTGGTGAAGAGAGAGGGAAACTGGGGAGTAAGAGAGAGATCATGGAAATCAGACAGCACAAAGAAGAAAACAACAGTCAGAGGAGAAGAGAAACAGGGGCAGAAGAGTCCATGTGTGTGTACAAAGGAGAAAAATGACATGGGAAGTTTTAACCAGCTCACAAATCCTGCTGTCTCCTACTTCTCACCACTCTCACCTAAGGCAAAGGCTGTAAAAGAGCTCCCAGTTGTGGCTTGTAGCATAGGAGGCTGGGGATCTTTGGAGACAGTTTTGCAGCATCTCTGGGTCTTTTTTAAATCAGCCTACAGTAAATGGACTGCCCGTATTTTCAGCCTGGCTGACCACTACCCAGTTATAAAGAGAGCTGTTTGCAGGAGGAACTGGTCCTGAGATCCTTGGACACACAATGGTTTTCCCTTCACCTTCAATCACCTGTCACCTCCTAAACAATGAATAAAGAAAGTGCAATACCTCCTGGCTCGAGGAGTGTTTACCTTTCCCAAAGTGTTAGATGAGGACCATGATAGGCAAAGCTGTGCTTATACTAATGAGACTCCTCCATAAAATGTGTTCAGAGCCCGGCTCAGTTCTTCTCACATTTTAATGTCTACATGAATCACCTGGGAATCTTGCTAAACTGCAAGTTCTGATTCAGCAAGTGTAGAGAGAGGGCCAAGATTATCAATTTCTAACAGGGTCCCAGGTGACACAAATGCTGTTGGTCTTTGAACCACACCTTGCCTAGCAAGGGATTAGGAAATGCTCTATTATGAACTGAGAAGGGTGTTAGGTTAAAAAAAAATGGAAAGAGTTTTTTTGCTGTCTTTGTAGAGAATCCACATAGAAATATGGCAGGATATCATTTCTGCCTTACCACTAGCCACACACTGCCACGGAGCTGTCCTTGGCTCTGGGTTCAGTTTCCCAGTGAACTTGGCCTAAGTTTTCCTGACCACAATCAAATGAGTCTGGGCTTGAGGAAATCTGTAAGTACAATTTCCTCTTCTGTCTTAATGGCATAGAAAAGACAGGAGGGTGCTCCTGGGATTCACCCACACAGCAGAGCAGAATAGATGAGCCCACAGAGAAATAAGATTTCCAAATGACTTTTGCTTATGACCTGATTTACATCTCCACAAAGTGTGAGAGAAATGAGTTACTTTCCTAGTCCAGGCCCTACTTACTTGCTGAATAAACTCTGTTTAGGGAGAAAAACCGAACAACCCAAAACTTGAGGATTTGTGCAAGGTTCATCTGACTAGTGAAAAGGATGAAGGTAACAGTTTTCTAGAATGTTTATATTTAGGTTCTGCCTGAGGGGAGCTCTTTTTATCACCTGAATAGGTCACTGTAATTTGATAAACAGCAGGAGAGGAGAGACTGGCATTGAAAAATGTTTAAAACACTCCACGATGTTTCAGTTAGCTCTGGCATAATGGAGTCTTATAAAAAGGAAGTTTTATTTTCAGTGCTGTCACCCAGCTTTGCTCAGTTCAACAAACATGCATTTGAGTGTCTGTTATGTAGCAGGCACTGTGCTGTGTGCTGAGCACACAGTGGTAAAAAGTGGTTGCTGTCCATGGGGAGCACTCCGTACTATGTGGGAGATAGACAAGTGGAGAGATAATGTCTATGCTGTATTGTCTATGCAATAATGGAAGTAAGTGCATGAAGTCTGAAGCACAGATGGGATCTTCTCACCCACCCTGCAGGTGGGGAGCACGACACAAGGAGGCATCTCTGAGTAGACAACATCTGAGCTGAATCTACAAACTTGAATAGGAATTAGAATGGTAAAAAAAAAATTTAGGAAGGTGCTAGTCATTAATGCTAACCATTAAGTATTTCTGATTTTTCCCTCTTTCATGTACATAGAATAGCCTGTCCCTGTCCTCTTACATGTAAATATAGCCACATGACATGCTTGAGCCAATGACATGTGGGTGAAAGCGATATATGTCATTTCTAGGCAGAAGCTATAAACACATATATGTGATTTACCATATTCTTTTCCCACTGCTACAGAAATTGTAGAAGCTTGTGTTAAAATAAACCCTCCATCAGTCTGGGTTCTTGAGTGACTATCATAAGCAGAAATAAACCTTTGTTGTTTAAAGCCATCAAATTCCAGAGTTGATACTGCAGTGTATGCTAGTCTGCCACGACTCACACAGAAGAGCAGGAAATTCTATCTGCAAAATCTCAGATGTGTAAAACCTTTGATTTGGAAAGTGCATGGTTAATAATACTAGAATATGTTATGCAGAGTGGGATAGATGGGGATTGGGATGATGTTTAACTTCTCTGGGTCTCAAGATAATAAAGGCTTAATTAGGTGATTGAATAAAGGGCTAGCCAAATGAACTCTTGTTTCCTTTCTAACTAAAGACTTTGGTTTTACAAAATTGAATGCAGTTTATGATCTTTTCCTCTGGGAACTTGTCATGCTGGACTCCTATTGATTTCAGTATGGATGGCACCATGTTTGAGAGGCCAAAGAAGAGGCCCAGAGCCAGCAAATGAGGCACAGGTTTTTTTTGAGGGGACTTACATACAGGGCAGTCCAGTGGCAGCAGGCTAGACAGGAGAACCACTAGCATTTGTAAAAATCATGCAGTTCATACAGCATTTTTGCTTAACATCTTTCCCCTAGCTCCTTCCACCTAGCAAGGTACTTCCACCACCTTCATTTAACCCAAAACAAAGGGTCTTGATTCCCTGTATGGCCTGCATTCCACGGCTTGGGCCAGGGGTTTAGATGTTCCTTATAGATGAGGAATGAATCTGCAGGTTGGTCACTCCCAGATTCCCCAGCTCAAAACTCCAAACGCACATTATGTTTAAGTCATAGGGTCATTCTCAGGGTATGCTTAAGTCATTGCTGTCAGGAACATCTGCCAAATTTCTAGACATGACTGGACTTTCATTTACCTCTAGGAAGCCACAGCATTTTTTAAAAACCTATATTATAGTAGTAAGTATTTTACAAAATGTTTAGTTTTGTTATCTTCACTAGACAAAGTTTTTTGATCACAGAAAATATTCCTATTGTATTCCCAAGCTCGTGCACAATGACTAGGGGTGTAGTAAGTGTCTATTAGACCTAAGCCACTCTTGTGGCAAGGTGTCTCCCTGTTAGGACAACCAGTCACAGAGTGTCCAGCTCCTATTGTCACTTCCAGGCTCTGATGAAGTACACATGGCAGAGTTTCCCAGACACCTGCTGAAAAGACTAAGAAAACAACTCAGAAACAAGTCTTTGTAGCAAGGTTTTAAGAGCGGCAGATGGGAAGGAGTCATTACATAAATTCTCCTGTCCTCCCTACAATAGGTTGTTCCAAGGAAAAGCATGTATGGAGGTTTCCTGCATGACTGGGTAGGTGAAGCTGCTGAGTAATTGGCTAAATCTCTTCATGACTCATTGTGAACTATTGTCCAGGTGGTAACACATTACCTTCTATTGCTTCCCATGCTTGTGTTTCAACTCTGTATTCCATTATTTTCATTGCCCTGGGCTCCAAAAATATATATTCCCACATAATCTTTGGTGAAAACTTTGTTTTCTAAGAAACTTGGGCTAAAACAGTTTGTTTCAGAAATGGTTACAGAAAGCAGGTCCTCCGTAAGATTTGGAGTTTGACTGCCCACAGATCAGAAATTAATAAGGACTGCAATGCTGGTAGTAAATGGATTGTTAATAACCCCCGGTATGCAATGATGTTGCAAGTACTTAGGCATTCACTTGCAGCTGGTTGATGTGAGGTGCATGTGAAAAGGAAAGCATTGAGAGATCTAGTAATTGTGTCATTTCATCAGTATGAGGACAATGATAATTATATATATTTTGGAGTAATGTGACTGTACTGTACTCCTTGCAAAAAGAAAGTGTTTGTCCCAGGGCTTATAATTGCACACTGTGAAAATCTCTCTTTAGTGTCTTTAAAAGAAACTCTTAGTGCCTAAAACTTCAAGGTAGACTCTGATGAAAATCAGGCCCAGGATCTAATTATAAAGCACAGTTCCTGCAAAGTATACGTATATATGTGTAATGTGCACAGGCCTCTTGTGTGAAAATTGGGGCCTTGATTGAAACATAGAATGAGGATATCTGCATGGGTGAACCTGAGAATTTTAAACTCCCAAGTTCTTCTGCCCTTTCTCCAATAGCCCAACAGCCCACCTTGCCTGGATACCATTCAATGATGCTTATTCTTGTCAGTATCTTCCCTATCACCTCTCATTATTTCCAGGCAAAAAACACAGCCAGGAGTCAGCACAGCCCAAGTGAAAAAGTACAAGCTCTGCTTTTGGAAAACAATAGTTTACATACCAAGAGAATTATTTGGTCTGATATATACTGACAAGCTCCAGAAGAACACATGGTATGAAATGGATCCTGAGAATGTTGGGCTGAGAGAGATGGAGGGCACAGAATATACATTGAATACAGAAGAATGTATTGATATGGGGAATGCACCATGATTTGAGCTTCAGTGCTTTGGCAAGGATATCTGGAGTTCGTTCAATATTCTGTAGAAAGGGATATAGAATGTTGAACATGATGATGGTTTCTATAAAAATGAAGTTTAAGATGCCCAGATTTCCCTGGTGTAGTGTTAAGGAACACATCAGAATACTTAGGGAAGTGGAGTATCATTAACTTAACCTAGAAATGTCACAATCACAACTGTTAGGCCAGATGTAGTATGTTCAGTAGAGAATTTCAACATAGTCTTTGGTCCAAAATCTACTGCTATGGATTTAATGAATGCTTTCTTCTGGATATGCAACAATAGGGAGAATTAAAAGTAGCATGTCATAATATGAAGAGGATATCAGTATATGTTTACTGTATTGCTGTAAGGCTATAATGTAGTCCAGAGACCTTGATCATCTTGACATTCCACAGAACATCACATTGGTCCACTGTACTGATAATACCATGTTAAGTGGACTGGTGAACTAAAAGTGGAGTGTACACTAGCTGCTCTAGTAAGAAATATGCATGCCCAAAGTTGGGAAATGGGAAAAAAAGGAGATGTAACAGTCTGCCCCATCAGTGAAGTTTTCAGGTGTCCAATAGTTAAGGACGTGCCAGGGCATTCATTCTAATGTAAACGACAAGTTGTTCTACCTCTCACTTTCTGTCATTTGTGATGAGGCACAACACTTGTATCTCATTCTGGATTTTGGAGGAAGATATGCTATACTTGGGAATCTTTCTGCAACCCATTCATGGGTTGACTCAGAAGACCTCAAACAAGGCCCAGGGCAAAAATAGGGTTTTGCAGCAGCTTTAGACTCAACAAGCTGCAGTTTCAGTGGTGGCTAACGGTTTGGATAGATAAAGATAACGTAGGAAGTTTCTGGAAAGTCATTAAAAATGAGCTGTGGGCAGATCTATAGAGTTCTGGGGAAGGCCATGCCTTCTTCAGCAGAGAATTACGATGTTTGCAAAACAGCTCCTGTCATTTAAGTGTTTCCTACTGGAGACTGCACACGTCATCATGGAGCACCAAGCGCCTCTATGAACTCAGATGCTCTTTATGGTCTGGATATCACCAGGTCCATTGAACCAAGTAGTAGAGCAGGCACAACAGCAAATAACTGTATGATGAAAGGAGTTTATTGGGGACAAGGGTCCAGGACCTCCTAAAGAATGAGTAAATTACAAAATCAGATGGCCCAGATCCCTGTATTAACTACTTAAGTTACATTGATGCCTTTCCCTCACTCATCATACCTTTGACCAATGAGATTTTTTCGACAATTGACTAATAAAGGTCTAAAGGGTTCTGTTCCAATTCAGTAATGAGTCTGAGCAATATGTTGGTGCTAGTTGTAAATGGGCAGCCGCTACATGACAGCACCATGCAAGTTGGACCTGAATTGATGGCGAAGAAAAGGGGTAAAGGGAAACCCTCTAGTGGGCAGAGCTGTGTACAGTAGACTTGCCATCATTTCCTATGGAGGAAGAGGCAGCTTGAGGGATAGATATACACTGACCCGAGAGCGGTGGTGAATGGAGGCTTGAGGAGGAGACAGAGAATAACAAGACCAGAAAATCATTGACTACGAGGTCTGGTAAACATACATAATTTATGGCAAAGGAGATGACAAATGGACTCAATCATAGGCTTCACTGGTTTTATCATGTACACCATCATCCCGAAATCTCTAGATGGGTCTGTGAGAATCGGCACAAATTGTACAGATATTTGGATTTCGTATTAATGCCTACCATAAAAAAAAAAATCAACTGCAGAAAAATCTATCAACAGCCAGCCAGGTAGTCAGAGTGTTTTATCCTATGGGTACCAATCAGTTGTTTTTTTTTTTTTTTGTCTTTTCTAGTGATTCTGCAATGGACTAACAGAGTAGCCATATGGTAGCAGGAATAGAAGCTTTGTATGGACCCAAATGGGCTCCCTTCATCAAGGATTGTGTAGCTATTGCTACCAATAAAGGCCAATCAACCAGCAGTGATCAACACAGAGCCAGCAATGTGACACCATCCTTGGGAAGACCACCAAGACACTTTGTGTCTTATTATTTTAGATATTTTCCTCTCTGGAGAGGGTAGTGATTTACCTTTGAAGTGACTATTCCTGGTGTGGATTTATCCACAGTGCCTTCACAACCTGAGAGCTTACAGATTATCTAGTCTATTTGCATCAGATCCTATACAACACTGCCTCAGACCAACACACATAATTTACGGCAAAGGAGATGACAAATGGACTCAATCATAGGCTTCACTGGTTTTATCATAGGCTTCACTGGTTTTATCATGTACACCATCATCCCGAAATCTCTAGATCTCCCCACTACTTCTGAATTTGGATGAAGAATTACCCTATAGGACAGGGGTCAGCAAACTATGACCTGTGCCTTGAATCCAGTCTGCTGCTTGTTTTAGTAAAGTTTGACTGGAATACAATCATGCCCATTTATTTATGTATTGTATATATTTGCTTTGGCAGTATAATGTCAGAATTAAGCAGTTATGAAAGGAACTGCATGGAATGCAAATTTACTAAAATTGACTATCCAGCACTTTACAGAAAAAGTTTCTTGACCTCTGATTTAGGACATGAGCTCTTGTTTGCTAAGGGGCTTCCAAAGGGGCTGTGTGATATGACCAAAAGTGTGAAGATGAGTTAATTTTTTGTAGGGCAAACTTTGACTAATGGATACAGGAGATGAGAAAGAGCAAGCAATTCAATTCTCTTTTCTTCCTTCCTTCCCTGAAGTATGCTGTACCTCAGCTTACCTCATAAAGAAAGGTTTAAATAGCTGCTTTAAAGTTTTTACCTGATAATTTCAACATCTGCGTCACCTCAGAGTTCGCATCTTTTTCTTGGGGGGTGGGGGCGGGGAGTCTCGCTCTGTTGCCCAGGCTGGAGTGCAGTGGTACGAGTCCCACTCACTGCAACCTCCACCTCCCAGGTTCAAGCGATTCTCCTGCCTCAGTCTCCAGAGTAACTGGGATTACAGGAGTGCGCCATCACGCCAGCTAATTTTTGTATTTTTAGTACAGACAGGGATTCACCATGTTGACCAGGCCGGTCTTAAACTCTTGACCTCAGGTGATCCACCCACATCGCCTCCCAAAGTGCTATGATTACAGGTGTGAGCCACTCCGCATGGCCAACGTCTGTCTTTTACTTGAGCATAGGTCAGATTTTCCAGGTTTTAGTATTTCTAGTAATTTGGATTTTGCCTGGACATTTTGTATATTACACTGTGAAGCTCTGGGTCTTATTAAAATCCTCTGGAGAAAATAGATTTTCTGTTTTTGTTTGTTTGTTGTTTTTTAAGCAGATAATAAACCTGTCTTGTCTTCTGTGAACAGTGGTTCCAAAGTCCGTTCCATATTCAAAGTCTATTTGGATCTCCTTCTCCCATATGTCACAGAAAGGGTGAGTCTTGGATGTGATCAGTGACTTATATGGTAGTTCACTTCTCAAAGCTTGTGCTTCTTTGGGTGCACACATGCAGTTTGGGGTGAACCTGGGACTTGTATCAATTCATATGTGGAATTGGGGGATCTCTTTCTCCCATTCTCCCTTTTGCAATATTGTTTCCACTCTTTGGTTCTGTGGGGTGTATTTTTCCAATTCACTGGCTGGAAAGACGAGGTTTCTCTTGAAGTTGTGGCCACTATTACTACTACTCTCATAGAGAAATGAAGAGAACAAAAAGAAAGAAAAATATCAGGAATTTATCTTACATTCTTTGCACCACAGGGACCCATTTTCCTAATTCTTCTATTCAGAGAGATGGATGAATACTTACAGTATCAGGTTATATCTATATCCCTTCACTCCCACCCCAGATTCCTTTTGCATATTTTTCTGTCCAGATCAACTAGAGGCTCATTTGCTTTTTGGAAGAGAGATTACACAGGTCATGGAGGAGGTCACAGAAAGTCTACAGGATGGGAAATGAACTGGGGCGGATTAAATAGTCTTGTTCTGTGGAGTACAACCTGGAAATTCCTCCCAGTTGCCCTGGTATTTCCAAAATGATTAGTGTCTGAATGAAAAATTAGTCAGGGTATGAAACATGTGGATAACAAAATTTTTATTTGACACAATCTTTTCAGAATAACTAACAGACTACTAAGAAGAGAGGAGATCTCCGAAGGATAGCTCAGGTGAACCTGGGGTATCATATGCAATGAAATTGTATAAATAAAGGCAGTTCCCCACCCTAAAAATGCTGCACAGCTGAGTGATCATTTACAAAGGCCTGAAAAGTAGATTCCCTCTACTCAACCAGAAGCACTTTCTTCTGAGGGCTTGAAATCTGAAATCATGGCCTGTTTTTCAGTTCTCTGCTCTCAGGAGGCCACTGCAAAGAGTTGAGTTCCCCTATGGCCATGGCTGACACTCTGCTACAGTCATGGGCATGCCTAGTCTTGGCCTTCTGTCTCACTCACACCTACAGTGAAGTGCAAGCAGAACTCGACGTTGGGTTGAAGAGGGCCAAGGGCATGTGCCTTGCAGCAAGCAGACCCCAACTGTGGCTGTTTACTGTTCAGGGAGGCTTGAGCTAGGCCCCTCTCTTCCTAAGCCCTTATCTGTATTGCCTATAAAGTGGGAATAATGACAGCCATATTGAAGGGCTGTGGGAAAAAACAAGATAGTGCGTAAAACTAAAACTTCCTCACCTCTAACTGATCTCCCCCTCTAGGCTCCAAATAAGACTTGAATTAGACATTATCTTATTCAAAAGTGAGATTTATATCCCCAAATGTTAACTAAACTCTGCCTATAAAATGTAGCATGGTAAACACACTTAGATCTCCCTTATTGAACAGATAAGAATGATTAATAATCAACATGCATTATTTATGTAAAATGTAACTGGGTGTTTCAAAAATTGTGAAGCTCACTATCTAAAGTAGGTTAGCATTCCCTGTCTCTACTTTATGATATAAATTGTTGGCATACTAATCTCTTTTTTCATAGGAAAATTCTAAATTGAAAGGACTGGAATTAATTACATCTTACTTTCTTATTCTAAGTATTGGTTTACTTTGTGTTATTCAGTTTTTAAAGTAAAGTCATGACTTTTATACAGTTTTTCTTGTACCATGCATAGAGACCAACATCATGTTTTGCACTTAGCAGGCACCTAATAACTATTGATCAAATTGATTAATGATGAGTGACACACTCTGAGATATGATTTCTCCTTAGACTGAAGTAAGAAGATCCAGTCAATGCAAACATTGACATCAAGAAGGGAGAAAAAAGAAGCTAAAAAGTTTTGGTTAATTAATTAATTTGCATATCTCTTAAATTTTGGTCACTTGGAAATTTAAAATTACTGAGCATAATTGTTAATGTGCAACAGAATTTGATCATTGAGATTCCTTAGCTGCATTTATAATTCTACTGTCTTCTAGCTGAGCAGCTCAAGACTAAATCTGTGGTTTACAATTATTAGAGAAATGTAGTATAAGGAGAGTAAATGGCCTTTGAGACAACAAGTCACTTATCACTATTTACATCTTTTAGGTGTACTTTCCTTTATGATGGCACACTGTCAGGGAAAATGATTCTGAAACTTTGTTGAGAAGACAGGGAACATTTGCCAGCAATGAGGGCTATTACTAGGTAGGTGATACGGGAATTGAAAGAAGAGACAGAGAAGGACGTGCATATTCATTGAAGGCCTGCTCTGCTTCAGTAGCTTTAGATGCATTATTTCATGTACTCCTCTCCATAGCAGTACTATGAGAGAATAATAAGTGATGTTTATTGAGGGCTTCCTCCAGGCCCACCATTGTATCTTCTGCCTGAGCACCTAGGCTTTCTGACACATTGTCTGAAATCTAGGTAGAAGCTTCCAACCCCCTCCTTTACTCTTGCATGCCATGTGCCTGCAGGCTTAACACCACATAGAAGTCACCAAGCCTGATGGCTTGTGACCTCCAGCAAAGTGTCCTGAGTTGCACCTGAGCCTCTCTGAGCTGAAGCTATACTTGGAGCAGCCAGAATGCAAGGAGCAGCATCCTCAGGCTAAGCAAGACAGCAGTGTCCTGGGCCTGGCCTCTAAAACCATACTTTTCTCTTAAGTTTCTGGCCCTATGATGGAAGGGACTATTCAGAAGACTACTAAAATGTCTTGGGGCATTTTTCCCATTGTCTTAGATATTAGCACTTGACTCCATTTTAGTCATGCTAATCTCTCTAGCAAGTGGTTGCTCCCCAGCCTGCTTGCATTCCTCTCCTGAAAGGGACTTTTCTTTCTCTGGCACTTGGGTACTTTTTAAATGTAACTTCCAACTTTAGGTCATTTATATGCTCTCACACCTGATCCAAGGCTTTTAGAAGCAGCCAGGCCACATCTTGAACACTTTGCTGCTTAGAAATTTCTTGCACCGAATACCCTAAGTCATCAGTCTTAAGTTCAAACTTCCACAGATCTCTTGGACATGAACAGAATGCAGCTAAGTTTTTTGCTGTGGTGTAACATGGGTGACGTTTATTCCAGTTTCCAATCCTCACTTCCATCTGAGACCTCCATCTAGCCTTCACTGTCCCTATCTCTATCGCTATTTTGGCCACAACCATGTAACCAGTCTCCAAGAAGTTCCAAACTTTCCCATATCTTTCTGTCTTTTTTGAGTCCTCCAAACTCCTCCAACCTCTGCCCATTCCCCTATTCCAAAGCCATTTCCACATCTTCAAGTATCTTTATGGCAACACCACACTCCTTGGTATTAATACAATTTTTGTTGTTAGTCCATTTTTCCATTGTTTTAAAGGAATACCTGAGGCTGGGTAATTTATAAAGACTAGAGGTTTAATTGGCTTATGGTTCTGCAGAGTATATAGGAGGCATAGTGCTGGCATCTGCTCAGCTTCTGGTGAGGCTATAACCAGTACTCCCATCTTTCTAAAAGATAGTTTAATTATTTTTTCTCTCTCTTTTCTCTTTCCTCCTATCCCCCACTTCCCACTGAGATAATATGGTTTGGATCTGTGTCCTCACCCAAATCTCATGTCAAATTATAATCCCTAATGTTGGAAGTGGGGCCTGGTGGGTGGTGACTGGATCATGGGGATGGATTCTTCATGAATAATTTATTATAGCACCATTCCCTTGGTGCTGTCCTCATGATAAAATTCTCACAAGACCTGGTTGTTTAAAAGTGTGTAGAACTTCCCCCCGCCACTCTTGCTCCTGCTCCTGCCATATGAGACACCTTGCTTTCCCTTTGTCTTCTGCCATGATTGGAAGCTTCCTAAGGCCTCCCTAGAAGCCCAAGCCACTATGCTTCCTATACAGCCTATAGAATAGTGAGGCAATCAAACCTCTTTTCTTTATAAATTTCCCAGTCTCAGATATTTCTTTATAGTAGTTAAGAATGGGTAAATACAGAAAATTGGTACCAAGGAATGGGGCATTGCTATGAAGATATCTAAAAATGTGGAAGCAGCTTTGGAACTGGGTAACAGGCAGAGGTTGGAAGACTGTGAAAGGCTCAGAAGAAGAGAGAAAGATGAGGGAAATTTTGGAATTTCTTAGAGACTGCTTGAGTAGTTATGACCAAAATGCTGGCAGTTCTATGGACAGAGAAGGCCAGGCTGATGAGGTCTCAGATGGAGATGAGGAACTTATTGGGGACTGGAGCAAAGGTGACATGTGTTATGCCTTAGCAAAGAACTTGGCTGTATTGTGCCCCTGCCCTAAAATCTGTGGAACTTTGAACTTGAAAATAATGACTTAACGGTATCTGGTGGAAGAAATTTATAAGCAGCAAAGCATTCAAGAAATGACCTGGCTGATTCTAACAACTATGTTCATCTGTGTGAGCAAATAAATGACCTAAAGTTGGAACTTATATTTAAAGGAGAAGCAGAGCATAAGAGTTTGAAAAATTTGCAGCCTGGCCATGTGGTAGAAAGAAAAGTCCATTTTCAGGGGAGAAATTCAAGCAGGCTGCAGAAATATGTATAATTAAAAAGGAGCCAAAAGCTAATAACCAAGATAATGAAAAGGGCTTGAAGACATTTAAGACCTTAAGACCTTCACGGCAGCACCTCTCATCATAGGCGCAGAGTTCTAGGAGGACAGAATGCTTTCTTGGGCCAGGCCCAGGGCCCCACTGCCCTGTGCATCCTCAGGACACTGCTCCCTGAATCCCGGTTTTTCCAGCTGTGGCTCAAAGAGGCCGAGGTACAGTTTGGAGAACAGGTTAATACATGAGCTTTTTAGAAATGCAATCATAACTTTTTACCTCTTCTTTACCAGACAGCCTGCAGGAGAAGCTCATTATGCTTAGAAACTCCAGGGCAGAACTTTCTCCCACCAGGAGATTGCCTCAAGAAACAGTCAATTTACAACCCAAAGTATGCCTGCTATGAAACTTTCTTCCACCTGGAGAGTTTTGACCACTTTTACAACCTAGTTCTGCCCACAAAGATGCCAGCAGTGGCTAGCTCGATCACCCAGTGGGATACAGCATCAAAATGAGTTCATGATCCCCCACTTGCATTGCCCTCCTCTGAGTGCCATTCGTGCCATATGCCTTTTAAAATACCTGCTTTCTGCTCCAAAAGCAAAAGTGTATAATTTTTCCCCTAAGCTAGCTTTGGAACAAAAAGGCACTTTCTTTATACTAGACTTTTCTTTTGTTAATTGGGTGAGAACTCACTTATTACCATGAGGAGGGCATCAAACAATTCACGAAGGATCAGCCCCCATGACCGAAACATTTCCCACCAGGCCCTATCTCTAACACTGGAAACTACATTTCAACATGAGATTTGGAGGGGACAAGTATCCAAGCCACATCACTATTTTATTAAGTTCTAAAATTAAAATTTATGATTTACTTTATTACTTTGTTATTAGTGGGCACTCAAGTTGTTTTCATGTCTTTGCTCTTATAGTGAATGCTAAAATAACCCCTCACATGTATCATGTGTCTTTAAATCTAAGTACTAGTGTACCTGTTGAATGTATTGTTGGGTCAAAGAGTAAAGGCAGGCACTTATAATTCTAGCAGACACTGCCATGTTGACCTCCGTGGATTGTGTGAATTTGTCCTCTCACTAGCAGAGTTTAAGGGTGCCTGTCTTTACATAGCCTCGCTGACACTTTTTATTGAACTTTTGGATCTTTGTCAATCTGATAGATGAAAAATTGATGTCAGGTATTTTTAGTTGTATGTCTTATAATTAATGAGGTCGAGCATCTTTTTATATGTTTGAGAAAAATTTATACTAAATATTTCCTTTCTAGTGCATTATCATTTGTATTCTGTTCATTTTCTACTTGTGCTTTTTTATATGTTAGGGAGTTAGTGTCTTGTGATTTGAGTTGCAAAAAGCTTTTCCTAGTTTGTCTTTTAGCTTTTGACCTTAAGCACAGCATATTTCCCATGGAGAAATTTTTCTACTTTTTTTTTAAGAGTCAAATTTACTAGTCGTTTCTTTGATCACTTCCAAATTTGAGTCCTAATTAGAGAGACTGTCACAACTCTAATATTATGAGATAATTCTCCCATGTTTTCATTTAGAACTCTTCTGTTGTCTTTTTTTTCATTTAAACCTTTGATCCTCTTGGAGACAATCCCACTGTTTGGATTGAAGCATACATCCAATTTTATATATATCTCTAGATAGATCTCCAATTTTGCCAGTATCATTTATTGAATCATTTTATGATTGACTTAAGATAAGTTTTTAATCATATACTGTATTGAAATATCTATAAATGTCTGTATATATGTCTTTTTTGGATTTTTTAGTCTACTCCTTCAGCCTATTCATTTATTATTACCATACTGTTTTAATAATAGAGGATTTTTAATATGTTTTAATATCTACTATGGCTAATTCCCTGTGTCTCACCATTTTTTTTTTCAGAGTATTTCTGGTTATTCTGATTTATGTTTCCATGTGACTTCAGAATGACACTATCTAGTTTTTGTTAAAATAGGCTTTTGGGTATTTTCCTTGGGATTGCATCACAACTATAAATGAACATGAAAAATTCATATCATTGTCATGGTATGTGTTTGTATTTCCATTTTTAAAAAGTTGTTTTAGGCTTCAGAATTATTATAAACATTTTATTATGGGTCCTACATATTTTTATTAACTTAATTCCTGTCTTGGTTGCTATAGTGATGTGGTCTTTTCTTACATTATATCATCTATGTGATTATTGCATATATGTGCATATGTATGGGTACGTATGAAAGCTAATGTTTCTATCTATTATTTCTATACCCCTAATACTTTTCTGAATTCTTATTGATTGTAATAGCTTTTCAGTTAGTTTTCTTGTTTTCCAAGTATGCAGTCATAGCCTCTGTAAATAATATTTTTTCCTTTCTCTTTTCTACTCTTTTCATAACTCTAAGAATTGTGATTCCTTTCTCTTCCCCAATTGTGTTGTCTGTGACATGTCAAGTTCTATTTCTGACTACAATGGGACTATTTTAGTGCTTCCCATTAAAGATAATGCTAGTTTTGGGGTTATGACTGAATTACTTGATGTTGGTATAGATTTGATTTGTCTAACATTATTTTATTGCAATTTTAAAAAATTAAGAATGAATGTTGTATTTTGTCTGGTGACATCATTTAATACATTTCCCCCCACGCTTAAATAATCTCAAACACAGAGGGTTTGTCATTGACTTATAGAATTGATAGAAATTGTTTTGTGTTATATACACTTACCTTTATCTTATTGCTCACTATATAATACTTTGTGGATTTTTTTTCCAAATTAGATCTAGCTCATTGTTTTAATGGCTGCATAATAGTCCATGGTTTGGATATAGGCCATTTATTCAGCCATTCCGCTAGGATAAGCATTCATTTTTTTTTCATTTTTTCCCTCTTCTATAAACAAATCTGAAGTAATTATCCTTGTATTGTAGTTTTATGTGATTGGCCCTTTTATTTCTAAGGACTATATTCCCAGGGATGGGAGTGCTGAACTGAAGGTTTGCATAATTTTATTTTAATAGCCACTTTGCTATACTGTTCAAAATCTCACAGCTAGAACTGGCACTCAATGAGCATTCTCTAACTCCAAAGCTCATTAAACCAAACTGCTGCCCAAATCAGAACCATGGATAAAGCAAATCATATAAAATCACTGTGCTCGTAGTGAGGTTCCTGCTATGCTTCACCTAGTGGACAGCATATAAACATCAGATTACAGATTATTGCCTAACAAGAATCTTCACCTCACAAGCATTTGTCTCTGTGAATCTTTGAAGTTAGGTAGGCCTTGGTTTCTGCAATCTTGGACAAGCTATTTTGTCTTTCTGTGAATCCGTTCTCTCATCTGAGAAATGGGAATAAAAATAGTGCCAACTTTGCACAGTTGCATCTAAGGTCTATTGCCTCTAAAGCCCAGAGCAAGGTATCTGGAACAAATTTTCTTACAATACATAAAATAGCAATTCATTTGAAGTTACCAGGCTCAGGTAAAATTTTTGCTATGTACTTTGAAGTTGTCCAGGGTCCAGGGTCCAGGGTCCAGGCTGACAGGATGTCGGTGATAGAAAGTTAGCTGTCGCAGGGCACCTGGACCCTTGGTCCTAAAGAGACCTTCACAGCTGTGACCAGAGTGAGCATCCACAGGCTAGAGGGGCCACACAGCACTCTCCTCAGGGCAGCCTCTGCCAATTCATGATTCACAATGGCCAGAAAGCCAGTGTGGAAGGTTGAGAAGAAGGGCTCAGTGGGTAAGGGAAAAGGGGGAGGGGGTTTGGTGGTGAAGAAAAGAGGACAGTAGGGAAGGGGAAGAGACTGGAGAGGAGGAGAGGAGGGCAGAGGGGAGAGCAGGGGAGGGGACGGGAGGGGAAGAGAGGGGAGGAGAGGGGACGGAAGGAGAGGGGAGGGAAGGGGAGGGGAGGGGAGGGGAGGGGAGGGGAGGGGAGGGAAGGGGAGGGGAGGGCCAAAGGCATTGTGTTAGTTTCCTATTGCTCCTTTGACAAATTACCACAAACTTAGTGGCTTGAAACAGCACAAATTTATTATAGTACATTTCTGGAGGTTGGAAGTTTAAAATCAGTCTTTTTGGGCTAAAGTAACATGTTGACAGGGCTGGTTCCTTTTGGAGGCTCAAGAAGTGAACCTATTTTCTTGCCTTTTCCTGCTTCTAGAGGCTGCCCACATTTCTTGGCTCATGGCCCCTCCCTCTATCTTCACAGTGCATCACTCCAACCTTTGGTTGTATTGTCACATTACATTTTCCTTCGGCAATTCTCTTTCCTCCCTCTTTGAAGACCCTTGTGATTTCATTGAATCCACTTGAATAATCCAGGATAACTCTAACATCAAGGCCTGAGTCCTTAATCACATCTATGAAGTCCCTTTTGCCACTTAGGTAACATATTCACACGTTCAGCAGATCAGGACACGGGCATCTTTTGAGGGGCACATTACTCTGTCTACCACAGACATGATGTGTGTAACCTGTGGCACCAATGCATCCCCTTTCTGCTCTTTGGAGGTCATCTTAACACTGAAGGTACCTGGTTTGTTCATCTGCCTTCTTTCTGCTTCCCTAAGAACCTCCTTCTTGCTTAGTTGCGGCCTGCTCTCCTGCTCACAGAGAAAAGACAGGATCTATTTTATTGCACATGGGATGGGAAAAGTGTATATTAGACTTGGTAGTTTTTACTGGTCATGCCCGTTTACTAGAGGAAGAGTATGCTTCATAAGCCAAAGGGCTGAAAACTGTGGTCAACAGAATTTACCACCTGCTATACTTCAGGGCTGTCTTCTTGGCTGCATCTGATGATTCCTAAGACATTGATTGGACTTCTTGTTTTGTCTCACTCGATTCCCACCATCTTTCTCCTTGTGTGCTTGTTTCTTATCTCTGTCTTTTCTCTGTGCATTTGTATCCCCAGTGTCTCTCTCTGTATGTCCTAATCTCTTGTAAGGACACCAGCCAGATTGGATTACAGCCCACACAAAAGGCCTCATTTTGACTTAATCACCCTGTTAAAGACCCTTCCTCCAATATAGTCACATTCTAAGGTATTGGGAGTTAAGTCTTCAGCATATGAATTTTAGTGGACAGGCGGGGGTGCTGCTGGGGGGAGTACAAGTCATAACCTTCATGGACCTTTTTCTTCCCCTGCTTAAAGTCAGGCCACATGCAATGCATGCCAACCCTGGTATCTTTAACTACCACCTGCCTCCATCTCTCCTGGTTGCCCAGTGGAACCATGGACAACCCAGCTGAGGTCAGCTGCAAAACACAAGGACCTAGTAAAATCAAATTAGGTAAACCCATAGGACTTATTCATCAGGCTAAGCCATTGTAGGTCTTGAATAATACAATTTGGCATTTGTTAGTATAACATTTTGATTCCTGCAAAGATAAGTCCCACCTTCTTAAAGTAAGTATAAACACTTTAAAACACAAGTAACAGCCTAAGATCTAAAGGATACATAATGGCAGAAGGTCCCATGATTTTCCCCCCCATAGGGCAGCTACATCAGGTGACAGTTCTAGAGAACTGGGACCCTGGCTTCCAGCCTCGGGCTGCAGTCAACAATGTAGTAAAGGGAAGTCTCAGAACCACTTTGCAGTTCAGGGTGTCCACCAGTAGAAGAGGGATAACCACATTTTGCAGATAGTATAAAGTAAAAGCTTGGGAAGTTCTTGGGATCTGAAGTAAATGTGTAACCATAATATTTCGTTAAAAGCATGTTATTGTTGCCCAGATTTCATCCTGTGTTAGTCGTGTCTCAATCCACACAGTGCCAAGTGCCTTGCTATTGTAACAGAGAAAGCCTAGAAGGCAATCATTCTTGAGAGCCCCTAATGCTAGAAGTGGCCACATAAAAGTCCTGGGTCATTTTTATTTTCAACTCCTTAAAACAGAAACATTAAGGAGGCCAGAAAAAGGGAGATAAAAATAAAACAAAGCTTTTCAAATCATAAAAGAAAAGGAACTTGGGTTTTGAGTGTGTTTCTAGAAGAACAAAAACAAGGCATAGATTCATTGATTCTGCCTCAAGTATTTCCTGTAGTGCAATAAAGCAACCCCAGGTGTGACCCCCAGATGCAGGTACTGCGAGCTGAGAAGCTCAGAGGCAAGGGAGGGAGGGCATCTGTCTCCATAACAATCTACAGACTTTAAACACACAGGGAGAGCTGTGCAGTTACCCTGAGGCAGTGGGGTGGGTGGGGAGGGTAGAGTCAGTGCCCATGCCCTGTCCTTCACCTGAAGGAGTGTGGCTTCTCTGTGGCTCTCTGTGTTTTGGAACTCGTTTGAGTCATTGAGATCAGCTGGGTGCAAGTGAGTTTTGCTTTTGTTTTACTGGGGAGAGAAAAGATTAGAGTGGGAAAAGGGAGAAAAGGAGTGCCAGAGAAAGATCGCTCATGACCCAGCCCTCGACACATGTTGAAAACATCTTATAGGCTGATTTTAATTAGAACTCTCTATCTGGAGGGAGAAACTGAATAGTTTCCAAAGACCATAACCTTTTTTAAATGACATTCTTTTCATGAGCCTTTCCCAAACAAGTTTCTATGCATTTACTATTAGTCTAAAGACATTTCCTGTTTCCCCCTTTCTCAGTTTAAATTTTGACATTTTCGTATTTTCTTCATTCCTGTTTCCCATGGCCCTTTACTATGCAAAAATGGTGTGTACCTGTGCATATGTGCAAGAAATGAAGGAAAATTAATAAACTAGCAAGAGAATTGGAGTGCAAGTTATGAAAAAAGAGTGAAGAGCTAAATTTATATAACCTAGAAAAAGAGAAGGCTCTAGAGGAACATGATAAAGTTACACTTCACAGAAGCAATATAAATGAAGGGAGGGAATTATTCACAGTCTCAGAAGACGGCAGGACTGAAGGGCTGGCCTTAAGCCAAGGCGGGGAAACAGAATCATGAAGGATGATAAAGGCGAAGACCAGAGGGAGCGCCTGCTGTGGGGCCCGCGACCCCACCCTTCCAGTTCATTTCCGACGGACACAGGGATCCAGCAACATCAAGGTCAGCTGAGCAGTTCCACGTGGAACTTTCCCATCCACAGCTCCCTCCTGGTCTGGTAGAATCTCCCGCACTGCTGTGGACAGTGGGGTGCGGGAAAAAGGATATGTTTTTCCCCAACATGGACAAACTTCCTCTGAAAGTAACTTTAAAGAACCAAACTTCCCTTCCTAAACACAGAAATAATTTCAAGCATAACACTCTAGTGACTTGTGTTCCTTTTTAAATTCTATCTTGCTCTGTTTAATTTTTGATCAATTGGAGCTATTTTAATGCTTGTGAAGTCTTTCGTCTGGCCTAAAAATGAGGACGATCCCTTTTACTCTGGGCATAATAGCACAGACATTTGGTGACAGATTAACAGGGCTCCACGCCGTCAATATCTACAGTGCATTAAGTGATGAATAGAAGGCCAGAGGTTGAGGTTTTACTTCTTACTCTGCCATTGTATTTGTTTAGAAGGCTATTAATATACAACAAATTTCCACAAAGGTAACAGCTTAAAACAACACACTTTTATTATCTCCCAGTTTCTACGGGTCAGGAATCTGGGTATGGCTGGGTAGGGTCATCTGCTTCAGAATTTCTCCACTGCTGCCATTGAGGTATTGGCCCAGGGTTTCTTAGAAGGCTGTTAGAAAGGCGCAGGCTGAGCCACAGGCATCTCATGGTTTGACTGGGGCAGAATTCACTTGCAAGTCATTCAGTGGTTGTTGGCAGGATTCAGTTCCTCTTGGGGTGTTAGACTGAGGACCTCAGTTCCTTGATAGCTGTTGGCCAAAGGCCACCCTCAGTTCCTTGCTTTGTGGGCCTCTCTAACATGAAAGCTTGGTTCATCAAAGTGAGCAAGCCAGGAGGGCAAACGATTGAATAGAGAGTGTCAGCAAGACAGAAGTTATGGTTTTTTCTTTTTTCCTTTTTTTTTTATTTTCTTGAGACAGAATCTTGCTCTGTCGCCAAGCTGGAATGCAGGGGTGTAATTTCGGCTCACTGCAATCTCCGCCTCCTGGGTTCAAGCAATTCTTCTGCCTCAGCCTCCGGAGCAGCTGGGACTACAGGCGCCGGCTACCACACCCGGCTAATTTTTGTATTTTTAGTAGAGATAGGGTTTCACCATATTGGCCAGGCTGGTCTTGAACTCCTGACCTTGTGATCTGCCTGGCTCGGCCTCCCAAAGTGCTGGGATTACACGCATGAGCCACTGTGCCTGGCCCAGAAGTTACAGTTTTTTATAAGTTGATCTTGGAAGTAGCTTTCCTTTATTTTTGCCATCTTCTATAAACGTATAGAAGCAAGTCATTAGATCCAGACCCCATAGAAAAAGCAGGAATTACACAGGGAGTGGCTAACAGGATGTGGTGACAACTGGAAGCCATTTTAGAAGGCCGCCTACAGCATTAACCAGATAAGTGGCCTTGGGCCTTAGCTCTTTCATGTGTTTAATATAATAATAAAAAGAAAAGTTTAAAGGTGGTTTAACTGATCATGGTGCAAATTTGACTGCCTGCCAGAGACTTGTAGGTCACATTAATTTGTAAAATGAATCACATGTGAGATAATAGGCAGGGTTATGGGGACTCCAGTGAGCTATACCTGTTCTGCTGGACCTATAGTATTCAAAATCAAATCTCTTAAAAATACATGGGCCTATCAAAGGTAATCTAAGTCCAGATTGGACCTGCAGATCACCAGTGTGACACCATTCAAGCTAACATGTTGTTACAGATGATGACACATAGTAGGGACTCTACATATTTTTGTTTCCTTCCATTCTCCTATCAGCTGCATCACCTTCCATTTAGCCAAAGCAAAGTGCACAGGCCGTTCTGTAGGTCATCATTCCCAACTCCCGTGAGGAATCAATGACATTAAGAAGAATGTTTCGTTAAAATTCAGAACTGGTTCTTGCTAAAACAAGTGAACGTTGGTTACCAGAGGGAAGCTAAGCTGGCTCCAGGTTCTTCTAGTCAACACCTAGCCCTACTTATACCCTTCACACCAAAATAAAAAGAATGGCATTCACAAAAGTAGATTATGTTGAGTCAAAGCAATACTTTTTGATAATAGAAATGATGGGCATATAATCATTTCTTCAACTAACATTTCTTGAGCTCCCACTGTGCCACCAAGATGAATAAGATATGGTTCCTCAAATTCTCCCAGTGTCTTGAGGACACATTGACAACATGCTCTGATGACTGCCAGAGAGAAGGGTATGCAGGTGATAAGACCACAGGGGAAGGGACAACAGGGTCTATGTGGGATTAGTTATGGCTTCACAAAAGATACAGTGATGGGCCTCGCTCTCTCAGGGGTATGATCCATGACTCCCAGTTCTGTTTTTGATGGTCAAAATGTTTTACAATGGGATTATCTCACTAATCCTCCTAACCCGCTGGGACTGCAGGAAGAACACAGGTGTTATATTACTCTGCCTGATAGCCGAATGAGAATCCTATAACATAAAACAGGAGTTCCCCTAAAGACTACTCCAGTGCCTAACAAGATCACTAACAAGGTAGGGGTATAATCCAGTCTATGGCAACAATTGGATTTCTGAGCTCTGCTGAGCCAGAGAGAGGACCTGATTTGAAAAAATATTATTATTATTATTATTTTGGAGATGCAGTCTTGCTCTGTCACCCAGGCTGGAGTGCAGTGGCACAATCTCAGCTAACTGCAACCTTCGTCTCCTGGGTTCAAGCGATTCTTCTTGGCTCAGCCTCCCAAGTCACTGGGATTACAGGCGCCCACCACCATGCCCAGCTAAGTTTTTTAGGAAATCATATTATACATGGCATTTACACATTGATATTTTGGGATTAGCTATCTACATTATTATCATTGATGTGACTAGTAAAATAAACAATTATAACAACCCTATACTTTGTCTTTGTATAGTGTTTTAAAAACTTCTCACTTGATAGCAGCACAGAAGTCTGAGTTTAGAAAGAAAATGCATCCTATTCTTTCATCAAGACTTAAATGGCCCGAATTCAAAGTTTTTAGAGAAATCAACTAAATATTATTGAAGTGCCAAGTCCAGGTGAAAGACAGAGTTTTTATGTAGGATGTATAATTATTTAATATTAGGTCTAAGAGATTCACATTTTTTCTTACACTATGCTATTACAAAAATTAAGAAAGCAGTGATTTTTACCCTTTAGCTCACCCAAACTGTCCATAATTCAGTTGTTTATTTGCAAAGCTGTGCTTTGCCATTAGATATCTGGATATTTCCAAAAAGAGCATTTACATATCAAAAATTACAGAGGAAACTGCTTCAGTTCCCCACTTACTTTAGGTCTATCAATGCATCCAAAGTGCTGCCTTTTTTTTGTGATCAGAGAGAAGGAAAAGGTGCATTTACTCATCTGGGAGGTGTATAATCAGTCACTCTCTCCATCAGCCCCCAAAAGCAGTTCAAACAGCATCTATTTAGATTGAAGACCAATTAAATAATTATCAAAAGCATCAAAAAGACAGCAAGGCTAAGACTCAGAGGAGCACATAGAGTCTGGTAAAAAAAACATAGTTGCTGTTGTTAATTTTTACCTCACCATTTATTAGACCATGTACTGCCAGTGACCTCTGCATATCAAACAGGTCCATGGGCAGCTTCTTTTGAGTGTATGGACCTCCCTGAGCACAAAAATGTTTCCTAGTTTTTGCAGACTTAGAAGGAGATGCATTTTTTGTTTTGTTTTGTCTCCAGCTAAGCTGCCAGGCCATTTGGCTTTGCAGAAATGAGCCCTTTGGTTCAGGATTGAGTGAAGCCTGCATTCTGGTCACTATGCATGAGGAGTTTTCTCCTTTGAACCCTGCCCAGCACACCCACTTGGCCAGCCTGATGTGTATCTGTACTCTTCAGAATGTGCCAGTAGAGTGCTAAACTCAGATCCTTGTTTTCCACGGATAATTTGCTTCTTCTCTGACTCTTTTTCATTGTTTCTGCCTTGTTCCAAGAGGCAAACCCAGGAGAAAGTAAACCAGCACCTTCTGAAAATACACCCAAACTGGCTGCCTGGAAGCCATGCACCTGGCTGGTGATCTTCCTAAGGGCTGCCCCCGAGGGCCGGCCATTGTCTTGCTGCTGCCCCTGTACTCAGGCAGGAGTAAGACAATGTGCAGCCGTCCTGCTGCAAACAAGCCCTATGCATTCACCCTTGCTAGAGAAACAAATGTCAGCAAATGGCCTATTCAGAGTGGGTTTGGAACTCATCATCTGTCTCTGAAAACCAGAATCTCTGAGGTGGCCTAACACAAAAGGATGCAAATGACAAAGGGTCAACAGCAGATGCTGAATAATGGAGTGGGAACAAATCGCATTCATGGGCTTCGTGTTTTTTGTGTCTCCTTCAGATGGTGCCTCATTCTTCCCACATCATTTTCAATTTCAACCATTCCTATTTTCATCACCAAGGGAGTCACTTGAGGGGCATCTGGATGGATTTCTGCTTGAGGTTTTCTGCCTTTGGATTGAAGCGGGCCTCTCTGCCCTTCAGTTTTGTTTTGTTTTTTTTTCTTGCAAAACAGTGACATATGTCTGCAAAAGCTTTGTAACAGCCACTTCCTCCTGCCCTGTGTGGCAGAGATGGCTATATTTTCATGCTGAGTGGAAGTGATACATTGATATAAAGTTTGCAAAGCAATTTAAAATCTGGAATGAAGAAACTATAGGCTTGCCAGAGTTTTTGCTGACATTGAGCTTAAAGATAAACTATTGGATCTATAATTTTTATTAAAACCAGGCCATTCTTTGGTGTCAAAAATCAAGGAGGAAACATGTATACAAATACACACCTACGACTCTCACCTTTCTACAGGTAAGGAGGAAGCAAAGGCTACTAGCAAGGAGCTCCCCCTTCATCTGTGATGTAGGACTCAGATGAGTAGAACTTGAGCAGTTTAAACGAAACAGTAGATATAGCAACATTGAAGATAGCCAAACAATCAATACACAAACAGGTGTTCTTCTTTCACGTGTAATGATAATACGGGTCATAACAAAAATAACATTTACTTAACGAAGATTGTGCCAAGGACTATTCTAAGGACCTTATAAGTATTATCTAATTTGATCCTCTTAATTACTATGAGGTAGGTGCTCTAATTATTCTATTCCTCATATGAGGAAATTAAGCAGGCACAAGGAACTTGAATAAATTGCTCAAGGACACAAGATAAGTATGGGGCAGCTGGGGATACGATCCCAGGAAAACTTGCTCCAAACCCAGCTCACCACCAGAGGACTTCATCAGTTCTAAGTAGAAGAAGGTGCCAACTAACAGAAGACTGAAAATAGCAAGAGCCAGTATGATTACAGGTTTACTTTTCTCTCTAGTAATAAATGTCTGGAAGTAGCAAGTCCAGGGCTGATACAGCAAATCCTATCAGAGGAATCAGATTCCCTCTTACCTTTCTGCACCCCTATCCTTGCTTAGTGCCTACCTTCAAACCTTAAGTTCACTTTAAGGTACAAAGTACTGTTAGAAACTTGGCCATTGTATCCAATTCCAGGACCTAAGGAGGAGGGAGGAGAAGGGCAAACATGTACCTGAGCTTGGGTCTCTTTCCACTTTAAGGAGAGTTCCTGAAGCCCCACCCAACCACTTCCACTTCCATCTCATTGGCTGGACCTTAGTTGTATGGTCACCCCTATCTACAAGAGAGATTAGGATACACAACTTTTAAGCAGAATACATTGTCACTCTGAATAAAATTGAATTTTCATTTTCTAAAAGAAGAGGAGAGTAGATATCGGTTGGTAGTCTGCAGGGGATACCAAAGACCTCAGTTGGGCTTAACCCAAGATGTGGATACAGCAGTCATAGAGCAAGACAAGTGAGCCTTCATCCTTACTGCCTACTTGACTACTTCACCGTCTTGTTATCATGGGAGCCAAGGAGTCTATTGGGAATACTTCATACCAGCCTGAAACTGAACTTTAGGCATACACCACCTGGCACGTCACACAGCCTGGGCAGAGTTAGGTAAACAGATCCTCAGAAGTCTGTTAGAAAATGTCAGGGTTGGGCCGGGTGTGGTGGCTCATGCCTGTAATCTCAGCACTTCGGGAGGCCAAGGCGGGTGAATCACCTGAGGTCAGGAGTTCGAGACCAGCCTGGCCAACATTGTGAAACCCCATCTCTACTAAAAATACAAAAAAATAGTTGGGCATGGTGATGGGCACCTGTAATCCCAGCTACTCAGGAGGCCAAGGCAGAAGAATTGCTTGAACCCAGGAGGAGGAGGTTGCAATGAGCCAAGATCGCGCCATTGCACTTCAGTCTGGGCAACAAGAGTGAAACTTTGTCTCCAAAAAAATAAATTAATAAAATAAATAAATAAATAAATAAATAAATAAATAAATAAGTCAGAGTGCTTGAGAGAGAATTCACCATGAGGAAGAAAATTTTGCATGTGAGTGTGAGGTAAGCATGACTCTGGGTAAATCTTGGCAGCTGGTATTAAGATCCACCCTGACTCACCTACCTGTGTGTTAGTCCACGCTTTGCATAGAAACTCAAGTGGCTATATTATTAAACTCAGTAACATGTCTGGACATAAACAGTCTTGCCGTGGCACTCCCTCTGAGTGTGACAGAGTGAATAAGGCATTCTTATTATTGTGATTTCATCTGTTGAATTAGTGAGGTGACTTGAGGATTAAGCACATGACAGCCAAGTCTGGTGTGTTGGCTCATGGCCATAATGCCAACACTTTTGGAGGCCAAGGAAAGAGGATCACTTGAGACCAGGAGTTCAAGGTTGCAGTGAGCTATAGTTGCACCACTGCACCATAACCTGGATGACACAGGGACACCCTGTCTCTTAAGAAAAAAAAAATGGCAGTTAAGGATATCCACAGGATGTCTACCTCATTGCAGCTGACAAGAAAGGCGACATGGTAAAGATAAAAGGGACAGAGGACAATGTTGAGTGACGTATGTAGGATAATCCTGAATACTCTTCCAAGTTACTGGTACGGGGTTCTTTTCATGGGGCTGGAAATTCTGTATGTTGTGGTCTGGATACTAGGGTTTGTAACATTCAGATTTAACTATAATATGATATTTGTTCATAAACATATTGAGAGCTGGGTTATTTGGGTTACTTTAAGGTCACACAGGTTTCAGCTGAGTTCTGTGGGTAGCTCAAATACTAATCCCTGAGCCGGGAAAACACAACTTGAAACTAACTTAACTTCCTCACTTTCTCTCTTCTAAATTCCCCTGCTCAATTTCATTCAAATGCAAATGGAAAGCTCTCCATAAAAAACACACGAGAAGAGAGAAAAGAAAGAAGAAAAGCAAGACAAGAAGAATACAGTAAAACAAGAAAGAAGGGAAGGATATAGTGAGGGAGATGAAGGAAGAGAGAGAAGAAAAGGTGTGAGGAGGAGGGAAAGAAAGCCAGATTGTTAAACTCTTAATCATTGTTAGTAGAATGAGTGGTGATGGTAATAATAATAATAATAATGGTGATGTTCGCTTTTATTTTCAGGATGGGAAATTACGTACCTTGGGAGAAGATGGGCTTGTGACAATTGTTAGAAAATACACTCTCATTCTCACACCTCAGTAAGATTGGACTATTTATTAGGCAGTACAGCTTTTACGGTTTTCATTTTGAGAATATTCTACATTAGAGTTATGCTGATGATGAGCATTGTGGCTGAAGAGAGCTAAATCAAGAGAACAGGCTGGGCGCGGTGGCTCACGCCTGTAATCCCAACACTTTGGGAGGCCGAGACGGGCGGATCAGAAGGTCAGGAGATCGAGACCATCCTGGCTAACACGGTGAAACCCCGTTTCCACTAAAAATACAAAAAATTAGCCGGGCGTGGTAGCGGGCGCCTGTAGTCCCAGCTACTCGGGAGTTTGAGGCAGGAGAATGGGTGAACCCAGGAGGCGGAGCTTGCAGTGAGCCGAGATCGCGCCACTGCACTCCAGCCTGGGTGACGGAGCAAGACTCCGTCTGAAAAAAATAAAAAAAATTAAAAAAATAATAATAAAAATAAATAAATAAATAAATAAATAAATAAATAAAAGAGAACAGTCCTGGCTCGTAGGTTCCACCTCCTTTCTCTGTGGAGCACTATCCTCCTCCTTGGAGCACTTTCCACAGAGGAGGGAGGTGGGGCCTAAGAGCCAGGACTGTTCTCTTGTCCACTACCTTATCCACTTGTCAGTGAATAAGGAGAGCAGTCCTTATCCACTATCCTTCCCTTGCTTAGCTGACAAGGATGATGTGAGGGTTAAATTAGAAGACAATGCGTAAAGCGCTTTATAAACTCAAAAGTTTTGTAAGGATATAAGTTGTTGTATTTAGCAAAGATTTTTAAGACCTAGTACAATCAAGCCAAACTCCTTAAAGTTAGAATTCATCTGACAATCAGTTTTGCTTAAGGATTTTGTAAGCATTGCTGAGCTCTACCAACATAAAGGGACAAAGCATGATTCCTATATTCTGAGAGAAATGTAGCATTTGGAGAGGCAGAAGGCAGTCTTATGGATTTCAAGCCTGACAAGTGGGTCCCAAAATAATACCCCCTGGCCATATTAGGATCTATCATTTTAGAGGCTCAACCATATTGTATGGGACACCCCCAAAACATTCATACAGACACACATACACATACATGCATAGATTTGATTTTGAGAATGGAAAATTAAGTTATCTAAACCCCAATTTAATTTACAAAAATTCTTTAAAATATCAAACAGGTCATATGATAAAAATGAACTACAGTCTAAGTGAAAAATAGAACTTGGGAAATTAAGAAGAACCTGGATGAGTTTCATACACTATGTTCTCTGACACATTGCAATTAATCTAGAAATCAATAGCAAAAAGAAAATTAGAAAGTCCTTATTAATATACAAACTAGGAAATCTATTTCCAAATAATCTATAGGTCAGAGAACAAATTATAAAATGAAAATAGAAAATACTTTTAATTGAGCAATGAAAATGACTTTATTGACTTTCTGTAAGGGGACAAATGTAGCAGCATTTGGAGATTTATAATTGTAAATGCTTTTTTTAGAAAAAAATAAAGACTGCAAGCTAATGAAATATAATTTATCTGAAGACATCAGAATAAAAGCTAAATAAACTCAAAGAAAGAAATAATGATAAGATTAGAAATACTTTAACGGTTAACACACAAAATAAAAAGAATCCATAAAGTTAAAAGCTGGTTTTTTGAAAAGATTATTAAAATTGAGAAATTTCAGGCAAGACTGATCATAAAGAAAAAAAACACAAGTCATGAGTATCAGAAATGAAAAAATAAATATTTAAAAGGTGTAGTAAATATTTAAAAATGTGATAAGTATATACTTATGCAAATAAGTATATAATTTATATAAGTAAATAACTATGTAAATTGGAAACATTTAATAAAATGATTAAATTCTTTAAAAATGTAATTTATCATTACTGTCTTACGGAGAAATAGAAAAGCTGAAAAATTCTACAACCATTAATAAAATGGAATCAGAAGTCCTATATCTTCTTACCAAGAAAACCATTGGTGGGTTCCACCTGAAGTCTTAAAAGAATAAGTTTTAAAATATAATAGAAATTCTTTTTCATAAGAGAATAGAAAAAGAAGGAACATACTCTAGGGGTAATTCATGCTATGCCTCAATGCTTCTCCATCTTGGAATTATACCATCTGGAATGCAAATGGCCTACAAGAGAAAATGTGGAGAAGGTGCAACCACTCTTATAGGACATAGGCTATAAGCGCATGTTCTTTGTACTCATATTTCTATTTCAACTGCAATGGAAGTTGAAAAATACTGTCTTATATATAGAAGATGTCAAAATGGTATGGTATAAACATAACATGTCTTCGTCGCATGATACTTACATTTTATGAATATAACTCTCTTACTAAAGCTTTACAAGGACGGTAATAAGAAAAGAGCACTATTGGCCAATCTCCCTCATTAATATAGGTGCCAAAATCCTAAACAAAATACTAGCAAACTGAATCTAGAAATATATAAAAAAGATAACGCATTAGGACTAAATTGGGTTTATTCCAGAAAAGCAAGGTAAGTTTAAATATTGGTTTGGAATTAATGTAATTAGCCACACGAAGATATTAATTTTAAAAATCAAATAATCATATCAATGAATAAAGAAAAAGCTCATAACAAATGCAATATCACTTGTGATTTTTAAAAAAATCTGTTAGCAAATGAGTAGTAAGAAAGGAACTACCTAATTCAGACAGAGTATATAAAACGCCATTCAGCAGATACCATGCTTAATTGTAAAATGTTATATGCTTTCCCTTTGAAATCAGAAGCAAGAAAGTAATTATTATGACTGCTTCTAATTGTTATTTCAAATTGTACTGAAGATCCTAGTCAGTGCAGTAAGTCAGAGAAAAGAGTGTTAACAGTTGAAAACAAATCTCCCACCATTTGTGGGTGTTATAATCTTTATCTTTAAAATAAAATGATACGTAGAAAATTTCTAGAATTAATTTGAGAGTCTGGCAAGTGTTTAGATACACAATTTAATATAGAATCATTTATAGTCCTATAAATCAGCATCCAAGAGAAATTTTTAAAAAATAAACTTCAGAATAAATTAACAAAATACATGTAGCACCTATAATGAGAAAGGAATTAAGCCTTATTGAAAAATTTTAAAGATGATAATAAATGTAGACATACTATGATTGTGGAGTGAATGACTCAACACTGTAAATATTGTCAAGTCTCCCCAAATTGATTTATAAATTTAATAGAGCTTGTGGAAGTTGGCAGGTCAATTATAAAATTTATACGCAAGTACAAATGGCTAAAAATAGACAAATAGACTCTTGAAGAAGAACAATGGAAGGTGTTTTTCTTCAAGAATGGGAAGAATTGTTGTATTAGTTTTTACAACTTACTTTATATTTATTAAGTGTATTGGTGTGGAGATATACACACCAATAATATTGGTATGGTGATTCTGTGCCAATGGGATGAAATAGACAACCTAGAAAGCACATCCATGCATACATGGTCCCTATGTATATGAAAGAGGGGCCCTGAAGAAAAATAGGAAGGAAAGTATTGTCAGTAAATTCT
Source organism: Macaca thibetana thibetana (assembly GCF_024542745.1). Classification (NCBI taxonomy): domain Eukaryota; kingdom Metazoa; phylum Chordata; class Mammalia; order Primates; family Cercopithecidae; genus Macaca; species Macaca thibetana. Next base: position 78,482,036 of record NC_065592.1, on the reverse strand, counting down.
GTTGGGACAAACGGGTGCAATATTGAAAAAAGAAATTATTGGATCTCTATGTCCTAACATACACAAAATAAATTCTAGTCGAAGACCTAGTATGAAAGTCAAAGTTATAATGCTTTAACGAGATAATATAGGAGAGTGTCCTCAGGGTAGGGGAGAACTTAAGACACAGTAAAGCACTAATCATAAAATAAAAGATTGATAAATTTGACTACCTTAAAAATCAAGAACTTTTCTTCATCAAAAGGCAATATAAAAGGAGTGAAAAGAAAAGCCATAGAATGAGAGAAGTGATTTGCCTTACATATAACTTACAAAGGACTAGTATCCAGAATTTATAAAGAACTAGAAATCAATAAGAAAAACATAAATTGTTGGGAAAAAGGGTAAGAATTTCAGAAAATAAGAAAATTCAAGTGGGCAATAGGCATATGAAAAAGTCCTCAATCTGTAGTTACAAAAACACAAGTTAAATCACAGTGAGATAACTTTACCTCCAGGCATCCTTAACAAACTGGCAAATAAAACTTCATATATTTGATAGTATCACTGTTGATGAGAATGTGGACCAACGGTTGGAGTATAAGTCTATAAAACCTTTTGGAGACAATAGAGAGAGTGCTGTCAATAAGATGGTTTACTAGAGATGCCTGGGATTTGTACCTCTCACAAGAAAGCACCAAGGCAATGAATAAACAGCTAAGCTTTGACTGGAGTGTTGAAGGGAGAAGGCTGGAGTGCATCAGGTGAGTAGAGACACACCTGTGGTGATCAGAAGTCCGGGACGGCAGTATGGAGGCATCTGAACTGTGTGGCCCCATCTCTCTCACCTACATCAAATCTGCCTAGAGTTAGGAGGAACTTTCCTTTGGGAGGTGTGGAGGAAGGTAAGCAGAAGATCTCCGCCAGCCCCTATTACCACCACAAACACCTACAGTCCTTACAACAGAAGAATCCCAGTCTCCCAGTTTGAAGAGGTGCTAAGGATTCATACAGCTGCATTGCCCTGGATTGGGAGTACAAGGTTTAACTTCTCTACCCTGCCATCTATTCCCTGTGAGCCATGCTGCTGCAGCATGGTGCTTTCTTGAGACTAGAGCCACCTCTGGGGTATGCCCTGCTCTGGAGACCAGTAGCCACTGCACTTCTCCAGCACTGGAATTCCGTCTTCATTCTACTGTGTCCATACCAGTAGCTGAACACCACAATCCCAGCAGTGTGGAGTCTGGGCCCAAGATTGAATATGAGGCTGATCCTACACAGCAAAGAAACCAACTCCTGCTACCCTTACTTCCAGCCAGAGGAACAGACTGGCAATCCTGCCCAGAGTAAGCCTACCTTTGGGATAGCCTGAGCAAGAGAGACTCTCAAGCCTCCAAGCAGTTGACATGCTCCCAGGTCAGCAGAATGGCAATACACCTGGGCCCAGAGCCTGAGAAACAGCCCTGAGGTACCCCAACCCCTGCAGACAGGCCTATGACCAGTTCATCAGCCCTGTATCTACAATCAGTCTGAGAAACAGATCTGTGGGCGTCCGCTAACAGGAACTCCCTTAGGCTGGCCAAGGAGCTGTGCACACACACCCTGGGACTGAGAAATAACTCCACAGGCTGCCCCTAGTGGTCAAGGCCCCAGGCCAACCAAGCAGTGGTATACCAGCATCCTGGACTCATGAAACAGCTCGGTGGGCCACCACCCACAGACAAACCCCCTAGGCCAGCCAAGCAGTCATGCAGCTGTGTCCTGGGCTTTAGAAACAGTCTCATAGGTTGCCCCCAGCAGACATGCCCCCAGGTTGGTTAAGCAGAGGTATGCCTGCATACTACGCCTAAGGAACAGTCCCATAGGCCGTTCCTGGTGCACATTCCCTCAGGATGGCCAAACAACCATGGACCTGTGCTCCCAGTCAGAATAACATGCCCATGACCACAACTCCAGAGAGCCAGACCCCAAATTGGCTGATGCATCATGTGCAAACCTGTGCACCTAACCTGAGAAACAGCCTGGTGAGCCTATCCTTGGAAAACTCACACCACTTCCACCACAAATGCTCTCGGACTAGGCCACTGAGAAGCTCACAAACATCACTAGTGTGGATTACAACTAAAGACACTACTTGAAGACTACACTACTGAGTCTACCTAAAACCAACACCAACACATGCCACCAAACTGACAGTCCAAGACCCATTCATCTGAGTAAGTCATTCCATATGAAACCTCTGCAAAATTGGAAGAGGTGACTTTTCTCCCAGATGTGTAGAAATCAATGTAGGAATATGTCAACCACGAAGAAGCAAGGAAGCATGTAACCTTCAAAGGAAAACAATAATGCTCCAGTAATAGATCTCAATCATAAGAAAATATATGAAATTCCAGAAAAAGAATTCAAAATAATAATCTTAAGGAAGCTCAGTGAGATACAAAAGAATTCAGATAAACAATTCAATTAAATCAAGAAAATAATTCATGATTTGAATGAGAAATTTGGCAAAGAGATAGATATCATAAAAAAGAACAAACAAAAATCCTAGAGCTGAAGAATTTAATGAATAAAATTAAAAATACAATCAAGCACCTCAACAACAGATTATACCAAGCAGAAGAATTTCTCAGCTTGCAGACAGGTTTGAAATAACCCAGAGAAAAATAAGTAAATAAATAAAAAAAAAGAATGAAGAAAGCCTATGAGATTTATGCATCACTGTTTAGCAAATAAATATTCATACTATGAGTATTCCAGAAGAAGAAGAGAAGAAATAAAGGTGAGAAAGATGTATTTAATGAAATAATAGCAGAAAACTTCCCAAGGTTTAGAGAGAGAGAGACATCTGGGTCTAGGGAGCTCAAAAAACTCCAAATAAATTCAACCCAAAGAGGTCATCTCTGGGAAACATTATAGTCAAATTATCAAAAGTCAAAAAGAAACAAGGAATTTTGATCCAGTAAGGCCAGATTTTTTTTAACTAAAAAAAAAAAAAAAAAGAAAAGAAAAAAAAGAATATAAAGAAACAAAGATTTTTAAAGAGCAGCAAGAGAAAAGCTTCAGGTTACAAATAAAAGAATCCTCATTAAACTAACAGAGGACTTCTCAGCAGAAACCTTAAAGTCCAGGAGAAAATAGGATAATATATTCAAAGTACTGAAATAAATAAACTACCAGGCAAAAGTATTATACTTAGCAAAACTATCCTTCAGAAATGAAGAACAAAATCTTTTGCAGACAAGCAAAAACTGAGGGAATTCATCACCACTGAACCAGCCTTATGGAAAATGCTCAAGGTAGTCTTATATCTGCAAGTACAAACACTATCATGAAAACATGCAAAACTGTAAAATTCACTGGTAGAGCTGACACACAAAGGAGAAAGAGAATCTAACCTTATCACTACAGAAAAGACCCAATAACAAAAGTAAACAATAAGAGGAAGTAAGGAGCAAGCAATTAATAAAATATCCAGAAAATAATCAATAAAATGACAGAAGTAAGTGCTCATCTATCAAATTTTGAATGAAAATTTGAAGATATAGATGGGCTGAGTGGATTAAAAAAGAGGAACCAACTATATGCTGTCTACAAGAGACTTATTCCACCTGTAAAGACACATAAACTGCAAATGAAGGAATAGAAAAAGATATTCCATGCATATGGACACCAAAAACAAGAAGTAGCTATCCTTATAGCAGATAAAACAGACCTTAAGTTAAAAGCTGGAAAAAGACAAATAAAGACATTATATGATAATACAGTGATAAATTCAACAAGAGAATATTTCAATTATAAATATGTATACAACCAACACTGGATTGCCCAGGTATATAAAGCAAATATTATTAGATCTAAAGGGAGAGATAGACCTCAATACAATAATAGTTGGGGACTTCAACACCCCAACAGATCATCTAGACAGACAATCAATAAGAAACATTGAACTGAAACTGCACTATAGACCAAATAAACCTAACAGACCTTTACAGAACATTTCACCCAATAGCTGAAAAATACATATTCTTTTCATCAGCACATGGAACATTCTTCAGGATTGACCATATGTTAGGACAAAAAACAAGTCTCAAAAAAATTTTCAAAATCAAAACCATATGAAGTATCTTATCTGAACACAATGAAATATAACTAGACATCTGTAACAAGAGAAACATTCAAAACTACACGAATATGTGGACATTAAACAACAAGCCCCTGAGTGATCAGTAAGTGAAAGAAGAAATTGAGAATAAAAGTTAAAAATTCCTTGAAACAAATGAGAATAGAAACACAATATACCAAAATCTATGGGGGCAAAGCAAAAGCATTATTAACAGGCAGGCTTTTAGCATTTAATGTCTACATCAAAAACCTAGAAATATTTCAAATAAACAGCCCAATGAAGCATCTTGACTAACTAGGAAAGCAGGAACAAAACAAACCTAAAGTTAGTAGAAGAAAAGAAATAATGATGATTAAAGGCACAGAAATAAAATTGAGACTAAAAATTGCAAAAGATCAATAAAACAATAAACTGTTTTTTAAAAACAGATAAACAAAGTCAACAAACCATTAGTTAGACTAAGAAAAATTAAGGAAGACTTAAAAATCAGTAACAAAAGTGAGATGGCATACTGAATGGCAAAATGAATACTACAGAAATACAAAGAATCATTAGAGAGTACTATGAATGTACATGCCAATAAATTTGAAAATCTAGAGAAAATGGGTAAAGTCCTAGACACATACAACATATGAAAATTGAACTAAGAAGAAATAGGAAACCTGAATAGACCAATCACAATTAACAACATTGAGTCAGTAATAAAGTCTTCCAACAAAGAAACATTCATGAATGGATGGCTTCACCACTGAATTCTACTGAAACCTTAAAAAAGAATTAATACCAGTTCTCAAACTATTCGAAAAAATTGTAGCAGAGTGATTTTTTTCCTAAACTTATTCTATGAGGCCATCCTAACTTTAACACCAAAAGAAGACAATGACACAACCACCAAAAAAGGTCTAATATACCTGCCAAACATAGATACAAAAATCCTCAACAAAATAATAGCAAACCAAATCCAACAACATGTCAGAACAATAATAACCATGATCAAATGAGATTTATCCCAGGAATGCAAGGATAATTCAACATTTGCAAATCAAAAAACATCATACATTACACCAATAGAATAAGGAACAAAACCCATAATCATCTCAATAAATACAGAAAAAGCCTTTGATAATATTTAATATCACTTTATGACAAAAACTGATAATAAATTACATACAGAAGAAAAGTACCTCAATATAATAAAATTCATATACGATAAATTCACAGCTAATATAATGAAAGGAGAAAAATGGAAAACTTTTCCTCTAAGAACTGAAAAAACACTTATTGCCCACTCTCACCACTCTTGATGAACACAGTGCTGGAAGTCCTAACCAGAGCAATTAGGCAAGAAAAAGAAATAAAAGATATCCAAATTGAAAAGGAAAAAATCAAATTGTACCTGTCTGCAAATAACATGATCTTATATATAGAAAAATGGAAAGACTTTACCAAAAAAACTCTTAGAAATGATAAATGAATTCAAGAAAGTTGCAGGATACAAAACTATCATACAAAAATTTGTAGCATTTCTATACATGAACCACAAAATGGCTGAAAAAGAAATCAAGAAGGCAATTCCATTTACAATAACTATAGAAACAATAAAATACTTGGGAATAAATTTAACCAGGAAGGTGAAAGACCTCAACAAGAAAAACTACAAAACACTGATGAAAGAAGTTGAAGAGCATATAAAGAAAATACTCGTAAACTGAATCCAGCAGCACATCAAAAAGCTAATCCATCATGATCAAGTAGGCTTTATCCCTGGGATACAAGGTTGGTTCAACATATGTAAATCAAAAATTGGATCCGTCACATAAATAGAACTAAAGACAAAAACCACATGATTATCTCAACTGATACAAAAAAGGCTTTTGATAAAATTCAACATCTCTTCCTGTTAAAAACTCTCAATAAATTAGGTATTGAAGGAATGTACCTCAAAATAAAAGCCATCTATGACAAACCCACAGCCAACATTATGCTTACTGAGCAAAAGCTGGAAGCATTCCCCTTTAAAACTGACATAAGACAAGGATGCCCTCTCTTACCATTCCTATTCAACATAGTATTGGAAGTCCTGGCTAGAGCAATAGGCAGGAGAAAGAGGGCATCTGAAGAGAAAAAGAGGAAGAAAGAGGAAGTCAAACTATCCCTGTTTGCTGATGACATGATCCTATATGTAGAAAACCTCATAGTCTCAGCTCAAAAGATCCTTCAGCTGATAAACAACTTTAGCAAAGTCTCAGGATACAAAATCAATATACAAAAATCACTAGCATTTCTATACACCAAAAACAGCCAAGCCGAGAGCCAAATCAGGAATACAATCCCACTCACAATTGCCAAGAAAAGAATAAAATACCTAGGAATACAGCTCGCCAGGGAGGTAAAAGATCTCTACAATGAAAATTACAAAACATTGTTCAAAGAAATCAGTGATGACACAAACAAACAGAAAAACATTCCATGCTCATGGATAGGAAGAATCAATATCATTAAAATGGTCATACTGCCCAAAGCATTTACAGATTTAATGCTATTCCTATCAAACTATCAATGACATTCTTCACAGAACTAGAAAAAACTATTTTAAAATTCATACGGAACTGATAAAGATCCTGAATAGTCAAGGCAATCCTAAACAAAAGAAGAAAGCTGGAGGCGTCACGTTACCTGACTTCAAACTATTAATATACAGCAGGGCTACAGTAATCAAAATACCATGGTACTGGTAAAAACAAAACAAAACGAAACAAAACAAAAAACAAAAAACAAAAACAGATGTCTAGACCAATGGAACAGAATGAAGAGCCCAGAAATAAGGCCACACATCTACAAAAATCTGATCTTTGATAAAGATGCCAAAAAAAAAAAGGCAGTGGGGGAAGGGCTCCCTATTCAATCAATGGCACTGGGATAACTGGCTAGCCATATGAAGATGATTGAAACTGGACCCTTTCCTTACACTATATACAAAAATCAACTCAAGATGGACTCAAGACTTAAATGTAAAACTCAAAACTATTAAAAATCCTGAATGACAACATAGGCAATACCATTCTGGACATGGGAACTGGCAAAGACTTCGTGACAAAGAGGTCAAAAGCCATCACAACAAAACCAAAAATCAACAAATGGTATTGAATTAAACCAAAGAGTTTCTGCACAGCAAAAGAAACTACCCACAGAGTAAACAGACAACCTACAGATTGGGAGAAAATATTTGCAAACTAGGCATCTGACAAAGGTCTAATATCCAGCATCTGTAAGAAACTTAAACAGATTTACAAGAAAAAAAAACCCAAAAACCCAGCCCTATTAAAAAGTAAGCATAGGACATGAAGAGACACTTTTCAAAAGAAGACATACATGTGGCAAAAAACATATGAAAAAAGTTCAATATCACCGATTTTTAGAGAAATGCAAATGAAAACCACAATGAGATACTATCTCACATCAGTCAGAATGGCTGTTATTAGAAAGTCAAGAAATAACAGATACTGACAAGTTTACAGAGAAAAGGGAATGTGCAAACACTGTTGGTGGGAGTCTAAATTAGTTCAACCATAGTGAAAAGTAGTGTGGTGATACTTCAAAGAGCTAAAAACAGAACTACCATTCTACCCAACAATCTCACTCATGGGTATATACCCAATGAATATACATTATTGTATCATAAAGACATATGAACTCATATGTTCAATTCAGCACTACTCAAAATAGCAAAGACATGGAATCAACCTAAATGTCCACCAACAGCAGATTGGATAAAGAGAAGGTGGTATATATACATGATGGAATACTACGCAACCATAAAAAAGAATGAGATCGTGTCCTTTGTAGGAACATGGATGGAGCTAGAGACTATTTCCTTAGCAAACTAATTCAGGAACAAAAAATCAAATACATGTGTTTTCATTTAAAGTAGGAACTGAATGATGAGAACACATGGACATAAAAAGGGGAACAACAAACATTGGGGCCTACTTGAAGGTAGAGGGTGGGAAGAGGGAGAGGATCAGAAAAAATAACTATTGGGTACTAGGCTTTGTACCTGGGTGATGAAATAGTCTGTTCAACAAACCCCTGTGACATAAATTTACCCATACAACAAACCTGCACTTGTACTCCTGAATCTAAAATAAAAGCTTAAAATATAAAATAAATAAATAAATAAATAATAACATAAAAGAAATTGAAGAGGATAGAAGCAAGTAGAAGGACATCTCTTGCTCATGAATCAGAAGAATTAATGTTAAAGTGACCACAGTACTCAAAGCAATCTACAGATTCAATGCAATCCCTATCCAAATACCAATGACATCTTTCACAGCAATAGAAAAATATAATTCTAAAATTTGTATGGAATCACAAGACCCTGAATAGCCAAAGCAAAAAGAACAAAGCTGGAGGTACCATACTTCCACACGAAAAATATACGATAAAGTTGTAGTAATCAAAACAGCATAGTACTAGACTAAAAACAGACACATAGAATAATAGAATAGAACAGAGAGCCCAGAGATAAATTTATGCACCTCCAGCCAACTGATTCTTGATAAGAGCACCAAGAACACACATTGTAGAAAGGACAGTCTCTTCAATAAACAGTGCTGGGAAAACTGGATGTCTATATGCAGAAGAATAAAACTAGAACCCCAGCTCTCACCCTATACAAAAATCAACTTAAGATGTGAAACAACAAAGACGTGAAACAATAAAACTACTGGAAGAAAACAGGGAAAATGCTTCAGGACAGTAGTCTGGGGAAATATTTTATGAATAAGGCCCCAAAATCATGGGCAACAAAGGCAAAAGTAAACCAATGGGATTATATCAAACTAAAACCTCTGCACAGCAAAGAAAACAATCAACAATCAACAAAGACAACCTACAGAATGGGAGAAAATATTTGCAGACTATTCATTCGACAGAGTGTTGATATCCAGAATATACAAGGAACTCAAACATCTCAACGGAAAAAAAAAATCCCAGACAATACAATTTAAAAATGGACAAATGATCTGAACAAACATTTCTCAAAAGGAGACATACAAATGGCCAACAAGTATATTAAAAATGCTCAACATCACTAATCATAAGAAAAGTGCAATCAAAACTACTACGAAAGAACATCTCACCCCAGTGATGTTTATTAACAAAAAGACAAAAAATAACAAATGCTGCCCAGGGTGCGGAGAAAGGCAAATGCTTACACGCTGTTGATGGAAATGCTAACTAGTACAATTACTGTGGACAATATGGATATCAGTATGGTGGTTCCTCGAAAACCTACAAATAATTCTACCATATAATCTAGTAATCTCACCACTTAGAATTTATCCATAGGAAAGAAAATCATTATATTGAAGAGATATCTGCACTCCCATGTTTATCACAGCACTACTCATAATAGCCAAGTTATGGAATCAACTTAGATGTCTAACAAGAGAAAAATGGATAAAGAAAATATGGTGTATATATATGCAATAAAATACTATTCAGTCATAAAAAATGAATGAAATCCTGCCATTCGCATCAACATGGATGGAGCTAGAGGATATCATATTAAGTGGAATAAGTCAGGAACAGAAAGATAAACACTGAATATTCTCACTCCTATGTGGAAGCTAAAATAAGTTGATCCCAGAAGTAAAAAGTAAAGTAGAGGATACTAGAGGCTGGGAAGGGTAAGGAGAAGGGAGGGATAGGGAGAGATTTGTTAAAGCAGGGGTTGCCAACCTTTTTGGCACCAGGTACTGGTTTTGGGGAAAACTGTTTTCCACAGACTGTGGGTGGGGGATGGTTTCAGGATGAAGCTGTTCCACCTCAGATCATCAGGCATTAGATTCTCATAAGATGCACACAACCAAGATCCCTTACATGCACGTTCACAATAGGGTTTGTGCTTCTATGGGAATCTAATACTGCCACTGATCTGATAGGGAGTGGAGGTCAGTTGGTAATGCTTGCTCACCCACTGCTCACCTCCTGTGTGAAGCCCCGTTCCTAACAGGCCACGGATTGGTACCCGTCAGTGGTCCAGGGGGTGGGGACCCCTATTTAAGGACAGAAAATGACAACTAGATAGAAAGAATGTGTTCTATGCCACTGTAGGATGACTATAGTCAACAATAATACATGTTTTCAAATAGCTAGGATAGGAGGATATTGCATATTTCCAACAGAAATAAATGATCAATGTTTGAGCTGATGGATACGCTAATTGTCCTGATCTGATCACCATACATTACATGTATCAAAACATCATTATATACCCCATGAATATGTACAACTACTGTCAATTAAAACAAACAAACAAGCCAATAAACAAAAACCCTTTGGAAACGAACCTGGAATGATCTACTAAAGTTGAAGATAACACATACCCTATGACCTAGAAAGTCTATTCTTACATATATACCCAACAGAAACCCATGTACATGTGCAACAGGACACTTGGACAAGTAATCTATTATCATTCTTTCTTACAGTAAAAAGAAAAGGCAAATCTAAACTATACTGTTTAACAACATATAGGAGAAAAAGAAAACAAGGACCACAAAAGGCAGGATAGTGGTTACTGATGGGGAAGAGAGACGGACGGGTTTATCAGCAGGAAAGGCATATGGAAGACTTCCAGGATGCTGCCAGCGTTCCTTTTTCTCATCTAGGTTGGGGTCAGCATATCAGTCAGGGTTCTCCAGATAAATGTAAATAATAGAAAATCTATCTATCTATCTATCTATCTATCAATCATCTATCATCTATCTATCTAGATATGGAGAGAGATTTATTATGAGGAAATGGCTCACACATTTATGGAGACTGAGAAGTTCCACAATATGCTGTCTGCAAGCTGGAAACCTAGGAAAGCCAGTGATGCAATTCCAGTTTTGATCAGAAGGCCTAAGAAGCAAGGAAACTAATGGTATAATGATCAGTTCAAGGATAAGTGAAGATGGATGTCCCGTCTCAAGCAGGCAGGCAGGAAGAAAAAGGAAAAAATTCCTCTTTCCTCTGCCTTTTCTGTTCTATTCAGGCTCTCAGGAGACTGGATGATGGCCATTCCCATTGGAGAGACCATCTACTCCTCTGAGTCCACTGATTCAAATGCCAATCTCATCTGGAAACACCCTCACAGATACACCCAGAAACAATGTTTAATCTGGACACTCTGTGGCACAGTGAAGTTGACACATAAAATTAACCATCACAGTCAGCAAACTTCTTCTGAAAAGGGTGAGGCGGTAGTTATTTTAGGCTTCATAGGCCATATGGTTTCTGTCACAACTACTCAACTCTGCCATAATAGCCTGAAAGTAGACATAGACATTATGCAAAAGTATTGGCACGGGTGTATTCCAATAAAATTCACTTACAAAAAATGGCGATGGGGTGCCTTCAGCCCATGGGCCATATTTGTCATCCCCTGTTATAGGTAATGTCATGTGTGTGTGCTGTATGCAATTTGTATAAGTCATATGTCACAAAAAGAAATGAAGGACTCAGAAACAAGAAAGAAATTTAGCCCAAGTGCTACATTTGAGGGTTGTAGAGTCAGAAAGCCAGGGTGTGACTTGTGCCTTACCTACTCACAAGGTACTGGGCCTTGGGTATAATGCACACCTGTGAACTAGAGTAGTGGTAGCACCCATCTGTTTTGAGGATTAACTGATGGATAAGGTTAGGTGTTTAGTAAAACTCCTAGCACATATTAGCTCAAGATTTTTTTTTTTTCCTCTCAGATAAGAGGGTCTTTAAAGTATGTTCAACCATACTTACCAATACTTTAAGGACGTACTTGTTTCTTGCTGTAGGCAAAAATTAGCTCCTACGGAAGAAATTTATGGAAGAATAGAAAATATACATAATCCCTTCTATACATAATGTGGAAAAATCACAAGTAAACATAGTATGCTGCCTACTATTTCTTGGAAAGCACTTTTTCCTTAGCATACTTTGGGTGCTAAGCAAAGGACTTGCAAAAAAAATTAAAATGCATTCCATATGTAAATTATAAGAGGAGAAAAGAGTGTGAAGGGAAAAGTTCACTCCTGATTCTGAAACCAGAATGACTATGCTTTATTTCTCAGTAAAGTCTTATTGAAGGGGTAAAACCTGACCATTTACAAAAGGGTAGGCTTTCATAGTAGGCGGAATAATGGTCCCTGAGGTTTCCACATCCGAATTCCCTGAAGCTGTGAATATGTTATCTTACGTGGTAAAAGCTGTAATTAAGCTAAGGATCTTGAAATGGGGAGAATAGTCTGGATTACCCAGGTGTTTTTAATGTAATCATAAGGCTCTTTATAGGTGAAAGAGTGACGCAGAAAGGTCAGAGTGAGAGAGAAATTTGAAGATGCTATCCTGCTGGCTTTAAAGATGGAGAAAGGGGCTCCAAGCCAAGGAACATAAGGTCTTTAGAAGCTGGAAAAGTCAAGAAATGGATTCTCTCCTACAGCCTGCATAAGAAACACAGTTCTGCAGTCATCTTAACATTAGCCCAGTAAAAATCATTTCAGACTTCTGACCTTCAAAGCTCTAACATAAACATGTGCTGTTTTAAGTCACTAAGTTTATGGTAATTTCTTACAGCAGCAATGAGAAACTAACAGAACCGTATAATGGATAGAGTGTTCAGTTGGGCTAAACGTAGCTCCTTAAACTGCCCTGCCATTTTATTATGTATTTTTATAATTTATCCAAAAAGTACTTATTAATGACCTCCTGAGTAACAGGAACTAGAGTTATAAAGATGAATAAACTTAGCCCCAGTCCCTAAAGAGCCCACAGCATAGCAGAGTTGGAAAACTGTCTAGTGTTTCTGCACATCTTGTGAGCAGAGGTACCGGTTGCCTTTGTTCAAGACTGTCATTTCAAGAATGTCTGTCTGTTTAACGAACAACTTTGAATTGTGAAGACAGTATCTCCCTCCAGAGCAAAGGGCAGACATGCTTATAGTTCAATGGGAAAGATTCAGGATCCCTAAGCTCAAGGTTCCTCTCTCGTCAGGCAGCCTTGACAAGACTTGTGTGAATGTATCATCTTGTCCTCTTTGTGTCATCCTGTGGAAACTGGGATTGGAAAATCATCTCAAGAGATTGCTGACACTCTGGCTGCTGCTATTGCTGAGTAACGAATTGTCTATTTTTCTCTAACTCAGCTATTTTGTGTCTTCTTTTAGCATCCATGAGCTGTAGTAGGTTAACTTGTTAGCTTGCAAATAGAAAAATCTCACATCCTTCACAGTTCTTAACAAATAGTAAACAAAACAATGCACACATCTTTATCAACATCCTGGGTCAGGGTCTCCTAAAAAGGTCTATAATAGAAATGAAAAAGAAAGAGGTACTATGTGTATTAGGTACTTTATATATATTCTTATTAAGTTTTCATACTACTCTGTAAGATTTATTTTAACAGCCATCTAGATATCCTGTTTACTTATGATTCAGATAAGAATGGACCACCACACTCCAATTATCTCCGCCATTACATGTCCTTAAGAAAATCCAGGGCACCTAGCAGATTCGAGAGCAGTGGTTTTCAAAGGAAGTAATTTGCCCCTGATATGGTTTGGATGTTCCTCCCCTCCAAATCTCATGTAATGCAATCCCCCATGTTGGAGAGGGGCTTGGTGGGTGGTGTTTGGATCATGGCAGCTGATACCTCATGAATGGCTTAGCCATCCCCTTGGTGATGAGTGAATTCCTGCTTTAGTAGTTCATATGAGATCTGGTTGTTTAAAAGAGTATGGCATTTCCTCCCTCCCTCTCTTGCTTCTGCTCTAGCCATGTAATATGCTGACCCCCACTTTGCCTTCCACCATGATTGTAAGCTTCCTGAGGCCCTCACCAGGTACAATGCTGGTGCCATGCTTCCTGTACAGCCTGCAGAGCCATAAGCCAATTAAACCTCTTTTCTCTATAAATTACCCAATCTCAGGTATTCTTTTATAGTGACACAAAAAAGACAAATACACTCTCCATTTGGCAATGACTGAAGACATTTTTGATAGTCACAACTTAAGGTAGTGGTATTAGTGGTATCTAGGGTGTCAGGAATATGGCTAACCATCCTACAATGACTATGACAGCCCCCATAAATACTCATCTAGTCTAAAATGCCAGTAATACTGAGGTTGAGAAACTCTGCCCTGGAGTATAATCATCTCTGACTTCCATTTCTGCCTCCATTGATATCTTTTGCTCTGTTTTTTATCCACTAATGTATTTATCTCATCTTGGCATGTGTACAAGTTTCCATCTCTCCCTCGCTAAAATAAAGTCACCACCAATGTAAGCCTATTGCGTGCGGGAGAAATTTTACTAAAGATTTATAGGTATGAGGTGGGAGGTTACAGAATCATATCAAAAGCAAATAAATTGAAGAAAATATTAGACAGCCCTGCTGTTAATGTCCTACTAGTCCCTGCACTTCTGGACTCGGGCTTTCTCACTGCCCATAATAATGGTTGCCCATGTCAACGCATTCAATGCCTTAGGCTTTCACCATCTTACTGGTTCCAGTCTTCATATCATCCCCTTCCTAGATTGTACTTAGGAACTCCAGGTTCCTCTCTCTGTTATGTAGCAACTATTCAATTCTCTCAATTCTCTACATCTAAACTCAGGTTGAAGCCTTTCTTTAGTTTGTCTAGCGGTTTTCAAATTCGAGCATGCATCAGTCATACACAGCTTGTGGGCAGAGGCAGATTTGATTCTGTAGATGTGGTTGAAAATTTGCATATCTTAGGCTGGGCGTGGTGGCTCATGCCTGTAATCCCAGCACTTTGGGAGGCCGAGGCGGGTGGATCACTAGGTCAAGCAATCGAGACCATCCTGGCCAACATGGTGAAACCCCGTCTCTACTAAAAATACAAAAATTTAGCCTGGTGTGGTGGCGGGCGCCTGTAATCCCAGCTACTTGGGAAGCTACTTGGGAGGCTAAGGCAGAAGAATCGCTTGAAGCCAGGAGGCGGAGGTTGCAGTGAGCTGAGATCGCGCCACTGCACTCCAACCTGGGCAAAAAAAAAAAAAAAGAATTTGCGTATCTTAAACATTTCCAGGTAATGTTAATTCCTCTGGTCTGGGACAACACTTTTAGAACCACCATATAAAAAACAAGAAACAAAAAAACATAACAAAAAAACCCAACTAAACACACAAACCCATCCAAACAATAGAGCCATTATTTCTGTAGCAGGATAAAAAAACCCCGCAGAAACCTTGACATGAATGCCTTTCTCTTACTTTGATTCATGCACTTCAGAAGACAGTAGTAATTCTGTATAGCATTTGCCAGCCTTCTCAGTTACACACAGAAGAGGAATTGGGGGCTCAGAGAGGTTAAGTAACTAGAAAACTATGACCCAGAGCCCAGGTCTGTTGGATTCTGAAACTCCTGCTTGTGTAAGTGGTTAAATGGGATGTGAGAAACATTCCCTTCTTAGGATCATGTGCAATTTGTTCAATGGTACGAAGCAGCTTTTGTGGTAGAATTCACAAATATATCTCAGGAGTTTATTTAAAAATAGTTCAAATACAGTAATAGGGGTGTGAACCTTCACTGCAATGTTTCATTATAAGTAATTTCTCAGGAAAATTATGATAACAATGCCTTCAAATAAATGGCACTTGACAAGAAGCTGTGAAGCTGTCCTCAATGACAACTAGTAAATCTATATATGCTATAGCATATAGAATATCTGTAATTAGTACATCTATGGATGTTAGTGTGTGGAGGAAACCTGGCCTGAGATGATTGATGCCCCTACAAAACCTTTGGGAACTGAGGCATAATTACCCTCACAATGAAGACCGAAGGAGTTGCAAGATGTCGAGACTTCAGTTGTATTTTTCAGAGAAAAGATCCTACTGATGCTCCTTCCTCTTGTTCCCCAAAGAAACAAAGGTTAAGTTTATGTTTACTACTGGAGCTTTAAGTTTACTACTTGGGTAGTGCAGTCTAATCCTGGCTGGGAATGCTGCTGGTGAGATCTCATCTTGACAAATCAGAACACAGTACTTCTTGGAAAGTACTGGTTTCAGAACTGCCTGAGATGTTGCTTGGGATTTGTTTTGTCTTTATTCCTGACAGATTGCTATGTAAAATCAAGCTTATACACAATGTTGACTGCTAAGATAAAAAGCAATTCCTGTGATCATGAAAAAGTCTGTCTGCTGGGCAGAAAGTAAAACAAACAGCACAGAGGTGCTTGACGATCACAGATGATGGCCAATAAGTGATCATTTGTATGAAGTACAGAATGCAGTGTTATTTGATGAATACGATGTTCTGCATGCATCTGGCCATTATTTAGGAGGTGTTTGCTCAGATATGACTTCGGATGTACACTATATGCTACATAGAGTCAAACACACTGGCTTTGGTAAGGCCTGAAATATAAATTAAACAAAAACACAATGACTAATAACAGTGATGCTCCAAACAGGCTTTCTTCTTCTTCGGAAATTTCTTACGGTCTGGCTTATTTCGGTGAACACTCTGACCACATTTTCAACTAATTGGTAAAACCCAGAGCAGAGGAGAGGATTATATATGAGTTTCCACGGACAAGAAAAGTCAGAGAGAGGAAGTAGGGGAAAAAAAGGCATGGAAAGATAAAAATTGAGAAAAGTTCAGGGCAGGGGTGGGGGCATATAATTTTCCTGGGCTTGCCATAACACAGTACCACAAACCGGGTGGCTTCAGCAACAGAAACTGTCTCACAGTTCTGGCAGCTAGAAGTCTGAAATCCAGGTGTCAGCAGGGGAGGTTCTATCCTAGGGCTGTGAAGCAGAATCTGTTCCATGCCTCTCCTCTAACTTCTTGTGGACCTGGCCATCTCTTGCCCCTTGCATGGTGTTTTCCCTGTGTCTATACATTGTATTCCCTCTGTGCATATCTCTGTGTCCGAATTTCCCCTTTTAATAAGGATGCCAGTCACACTGGATTACAGCCTATCCTAAAGACTTTATTTCAACTTGATTTGCTTTGTGATGACCCTATCTCCATATAAGGTCACATTCTGAGAGACTGGGGGTTAGGACTCCAGCATATCCTTTTTTTTTTTTTTTTTTTTTTTGGGGAAAGTGGTAGAGAATAGAATTCAACCTATCACAGGAAGAAAGAGAGAACTGTGGGTAGGCACAACACTGAAGTCACACTGCACCTTCGTGCAGTGCCCAGTCTGCACAACTGAATACTACAGCCCTACCAAAATGGTTCTTTGAGCTCCACATCCCTGGTGTCTTCTAAGATGGAATTCTCCTTTTTAAAAGCTGATACAATAAATGGAAATGCCATGAAGAATTTGCTAGGTTTTGGGTTACTAAAATTATTGACCTCTGCAGATTTTTGTTTTGCTTTGTATGTAGCCATAGGGGACACCATTAAATGAGATGAACAGTACTATTTACCCATCAGTCTCGTTTTCAAAAGTAAAAAAATAAGGCCAAATGACAGATTTTTAATATTCATAGGTCCTATCATCTCCTATATGGTAGACATGTGCATTAGGTCATTCTTACATTGTTATAAAACCTAAGACTGGGTAACTTATTTTTTTATGAAAGAGGTTTAATTGGCTCACAGTTCTGCGGGCTGTATAGGAAGCATAGTGGCATTTGCTTCTGGGGAGGCCTCAGAAAGCTTCCAGTCACGGTGGAAGGCAAGGGAGAGCAGGCACATCACACAGTGAAAGCAGGAGCAAGCAAATGAGGGAGGAGGAGCTACACACTTTTAAATGACCAGGTCTCATGAAAACTCATTCACTACAGTGAAGACAGTACCAAGACGGATGGTGCTGAACTATTCATGAGAAATCCACCCCCATGATCCAATCGCCTCTCACCAGGCCTAACAATGAGAATTATATTTCAATATGAGATTTGGGCAGGGACACAGATCCGAACTACATTAACATGTAAAATGAAAAGAAGTCCAGGATTCCAAATTAACTCTTCTTGGCTCCCTGCTTTTCAACTACATTGCAAAAATGGGGAGAATTTTATGGAAAAATAAATATTTGTTTTTAGAATGTATTTGAAATAATTAAAAGGGCCCATAACCTGAGTGGGAGCCCAGACTGAAATGGTAGAGCTACACGACAGAAAATAATCTTCCTCTCTAGGTTCCAAAGGAAGCACATTTGAAAGAGTGCAAAGGAGCCAGCTGAGACTAAACTGGGTTTGTCAAGCTTTTCTTGTGTTTGTTTCCTTTTCAATGTCTTTGTAAAAATTACTAAAGTCATACATTTTTGTTGCCAAACATCAAACAGAACACTCATGTCAATGAAAAAAAAGCAATTTTTCTTCCTCTCTCACTTTTAATCCATCTTCCCAGAAAAAGATCACTTTCCCAGGTTAGTCTAAATACTTCTAAACATTTCCCTGCAAAATCTATATACTATATAGGTATGCAATTTTGTGTTTTACAAAGCGAGATCATGATATATGTATCATTTTCTCATGCCCATTTTAGAAAGTATGGCTAACACCGTAAGACAGAAGTAAGAGTAAAAACCTATCATACATCCCTTACACTATGTCCCAAAGAAAACCCAGTAGTGGTGCATATGTTTTCTCATTGTCTCTTCTCCGTTCATACACATTTGTTTTGTTTTACTTAATCTTGATCCTCTCAAGTGCTATCCTTTTTTTCTTGTTGTACCAGTAATATATGCTCATAGGAAAAATAAAATTTAGAATATAAGCAAAAGAAGAAAATAAAAATCATCTCAAGATCTACCTTTCCTAAGCTTTGGTCATTGTTTACATTTTTGTATATAAAGACATTTTTCAACTACTTCAATTTAAACAGAAAAGGATAAATACCACCAACAAATCTCAATAGATTTGTTAAAAGTTCAATCCAGTTTGGGTTACGTATACAAGACATCTAAACGTGGCTTTATTTTTGTCTTGACTCGAGTGGGGAGAAAGAGTAGAGGAGTTTTCACAACTTAATATTATCACAGAATCAGCATTTAGGGAAAGTTGTCATTTTCTTCCCATCTCTTCACTTCCAGCTCCATAATCCCCTTTCCCCCTCCAAGAGCTTTTCAGAGAATGTGACATTTGCTGCCTTTTCATCCCTCAGAGTTGTTGTTTAGATATATTTTGTTTGTTTTATAAATCAGATTAAAGCAAAACGTACTTAAAGCACTTCCAGGTCAGAAGTGCAGTTTCTTGATTGAGAGCAGGGTGTTTGTCCTCACTGACATTTAAAAGGCAGATCTCTGTTAAGCCTCTCTTAACATCCAGAATTACAATCTTGAATTTTCCACACACATCTTGTCAGGAAAATGTTTTAGTGGCATTAAATAATTACTACTGCTTTACACCAACATTTTTCAGGCTATAAATATTTGTTACTTAAACACTTTGGGAAAATAAAGAAAATATAGGAATGAAAATCAAAGTCATCCATAATTCCACTTCCTTGCGATAATCATTGTTACTTAACATTTTAGTGTGTTTTCGGTCAAACTTGTTTTTATGTGTATACACACACACACACACACACATTATAATCAAATCTATACATGATTTCAATGGCTATGTGGACTTTTATGTTATAGCAACGACTATTGTGAATGCTATTGTTTAAATAAAAAATTTAAAACTCAGCCACATTTAAAAAATCTCTCACCAAATATTAACACATCTTTCATCAGTTTATACCTATCCTGATTACCTTGATTCAATTATTCTTATGATCCTCATCTTGACTTGTAGCCAAAACCCTAGAGCCCCCAAGTAGGGTTTCAAAGACTCAATAGACTGTCCTTTCCATCTTTCAGATGCAGACTTTGATTTTTTGCTTTTTGTCTTACTCACAGTTTTGGGAGGTTTGTTTTGTTTTTCTTCTGCTTTTTAGCAACACCAGCCAATCAAAGATGTGTTTGCCTTTACGGGGGTCCCATTAAACTTCTAGTTCCAAAATGGACTGCCTCACTGCCACCGCCTGCAAGGCTGAAGAAAATAGGGAAAGCTTCACTTATCTTTATCTCTCAATTACCTATTTAATCTCAACAAATTTTATTGCGCTCTATGAACCACAGGCTTTCTGTTGGCGCTGGGCTACAGCAGCAAATAAGGTCCCTACTAGCCTGGTGCCTCCTGTCCAAAAGGTTGTACTGCTTATTCCACTGTAAGCTGTTTAAAAGCAAGATCTATGTCTGTCCCATCTGGCCATCCATCAGCTCCTGGCAAAGTTCCTCTGTCACAGTAGTAACTTAATTCAACAGCAATTGGCCAAATGAGGGAGTGAAAAGCATATTGCTTAAGAAAATAAATCAGTTGGGCCCGGTACAATGGCTCACGCCTGTAATCCCTGCACTTTGGGAGGCCGAGGCGGGTGGATCACGAGGTCAAGAGTTTGAGACCAGCCTGGCCAACGTAGTGAAATCCATTTCTACTAAGAATACAAAAATTAGCCGGGTATTGTAGCGTGTGACTGTAATCCCAGCAACTCTGGAGGCTGAGGCAGGAGAATCTCTTGAACCCAGGAGGTGGAGGTTGCAGTGAGCTGAGACTGCAGTCCAGCCTGGGTGACAGAGCAAGACTCCGTCTCAAAAGAAAAGAAATCAGTTTGCCACAATCTTCATAGATTTATTTCTTTGAATGAGGGCAAATCAGTTCTGGTAAAAATACAAATCTCTCTAGAAGGAGTAACATATGAAAAACCTTTCAGCCATTAACAGGTTAGTGAGAAGACATTTTCCAGCCAACTGACTTCCAAATTTGAAATGGGAGAGAAAAAGGAGAGAACACCTGCTTTAGATCATGAAGGGGTGCTTGGGACAAATATGGGAGTAATTTGGGAAACCCAGGGATCAAAAGGTGGTGCCTATGAGGGTCAAAATGAGGGACAAGAGAACTTAGAGAATCAATTTTACAAATTTCACTATTCTATTATATTCAAAATTCTTACAAAAAGACAGAAGCCAGAAAATATGAGGTATGTTTTCAAAGAGCTTCCAGCAGTAACTAAGGAAGTAACAAATCACACGCCTGGATCCATTTGGGATCTGGGAGACAAAGACAAAGTGAAGTTTCTTCCCCTTCAATCCCACTGCAAAGATCCTGCCCTGCAAACAGATATCCTCATATTGTAATATATTTTCAGATTTACAGAAAGTAACCTAGTGGGAAATTCTCTTTTAAGCAATATTTAACTGCTTGAAGTCTTGGTTTTATGACAGCCAGAATGTTGGCAAACTGAGAAATATGATCAATGGGGTAGAAGCCACAGCTTGGAGGTAAGCTGAAATGTGATGGCTTTGTAAATAGTCCCTGTGATTTCTCCTTCATTGAGATCCTATTTGTTAATCATTCATGTAAATGTTAATGGAAAACATGCAGAATCAATTAGCAAGTACTGGCATTCATTTAAAAATCTATAAAGATACTTTTACTATAGTGACAAAAACACACAATTCACAATTACAGACCCTAAATATATATAGTTTTTAAATTTGGAACTGAATTGATGTGAGAACTAAGAGTATTTTAAAAAACTAGACAGAACAAATTTCAGGCAGTATCTGGTAAATTTCCAGAGGATTTATTGACTTGCCAACTTAAAACTGGAGTTTCTTAGGTTTTACGTTCCTTTTGGAAGTTTTTGATGGTCTTTGGCTGGTTTGTAGCCTTTTGTTTCAAGTGGCGTTATCTCAGTGTCCAAAGCAAGAAAACAGATAATGAAAGAAAAGCAACATCTAGAATTTTCTAGAAGACATATATGCGTGTAAATTCATTCATGTAGGTATGACAGACAAGCAACACAAATAGTTTTGTATTGCATTTATTAAAATAACTTAGTATAGTTTAAGTAGGGTATCTATTTAGAGCATCAGACTAACTTTCTAAAATTCGAATTTAATTACTTCGCTTTCCTACTTTAAAAATAGGAATTCCCATTGAATTTGGATTACAGTTTAAATAAATGGCATACTATATCCATCATAATCTGTTATTCAGCCTTATTTCCTAGTCATCCACCATCCTCACGATGAGCCCTGGGTGCCTTTCTTTTCCTGGCACAAAGTGCACTTCCTTCAGAAAGTCTACTCTGAATTTTCATATTGGGCCTAGGGCCTCTTCTCTCTACTCCCCCATTACCCTCTGTATAGCTGTCTTATTCATTAATATTACTAATTATACTATAATAATAGTAATTAATATTATTCAATAGTGATCTGGTTCCATGTCAGTCTTTTTCTTCAAACTGTCTGTTCTCCAAGTATGTGGACACTGTGGCTCTAGGATGTAGCCTCACAGAGCATAAGTTCAAAATAATAACTTGTTAAACATAACTACATTTATTAAAACACTTATTGTATATAACTGGATGAACACTACCCAAGTGGAGTGGATGCTAAGACGATTTTCCCAACACTGGGCAAATTCTCATTTGGATAGGCCACCTGTCAACATGTACACCTGAGCTAGAATAAAGAAGGACTGGAGACAGGGCAGAACTGGAACTGACAGGTGCCATGTTTTTCTGTTTCTTTTCTTGCGTCTTGCCCTTTTATCTCTCCTTCTGCTCCCTCAACATTTTTCATCTCAACACACATGCACTCTCAGGTACCCACCATGGTAAAATGGTCAACTGCCCATTAGACCAACTCTTGGCTTGAAAGTGGGAAGGATTTAAAGTCTGACTAGCTTGTATGCAGAGCTGGCTTAGATTAGGGGGCACAGATTTAAATACCTTCAAGAGCTAAGGAGGAGAGGTAACTATGTGAAGAGTATTTGTATTAGTCCATTTTCAAGCCGCTGATAAAGACATACCTGAGACTGGGCAATTTACAAAAGAAAGAGGTTTAATTGAGCTTACAGTTCCACGTGGCCACAAAGGCTTCACAATCATAGCAGAATGCAAGGAGGAGCAAGTCACATCTTACATGGATGGTGGCAGGCAAAGAGAGAACTTGTGCGTGGAAACTCCCATTTTTAAACCCATCAGATCTTGTGAGACTCATTCACTATCACAAGAACAGTGCAGGAAAAACCCATCCCCATCATTCAATCACCTCCCACTGTGGGAGTTACAATTCAAGATGAGATTTGGGTGGGGACACAGCCAAATCATATCAGCATTGAACTCAGATTAAAAAAAACAAAAATGTTTGCAAACCAAACCAAATAGGACTGACTGTATTTCACCGGCTGGCTG
The DNA here is from genome assembly GCF_024542745.1 of Macaca thibetana thibetana. Taxonomy (NCBI): domain Eukaryota; kingdom Metazoa; phylum Chordata; class Mammalia; order Primates; family Cercopithecidae; genus Macaca; species Macaca thibetana. Next base: position 78,458,737 of record NC_065592.1, on the reverse strand, counting down.
CTAATTTGGGACCTCTGGCTTTAACTATTAGTGAAGCTCCAACAGTGGACTCAGGAGCCAATGGCTGGGAATTCGCATCACAAATGTAAAGAATTTTAAGGCAGAATGCATTGAAAGAAAGAAAAATGATGCCCTGGCATAAATATGGTTGAAAAGATATGCCTCCTGCCTATCAAATGACCTTAGATTGAAGGTGGTGGTGAAACACACACACAGATACATACCATCTCAAAGACCAAGGCTTCTGGGCCCACATGCTTGTAGACCCAATCATGCTGGTTCTCTATTTTGTTAATTCTTGATTGTCTATGTTTTTTTTATAGGGCATCATCTGTAAGCTGAATGGGCTAGATATTGGGATGGAGAAATGAATAGAAATGATTACTGTCCTCAAGGACTTAATGGAATTATAAAGGAAGACAGACATTTATATTTTAAAATGTACTAAAATGGTTGAGGGAATAGTAAGGTCTACAGAAGAGTGTCATTTCCACCTTAAGAAGCCTCCCTGAGGTGATAAGCCTTCTGCTGAATTTTTACAGATGAATGAAATTTACTAAGGAGATGGGGAAGGGGGTTGGCAGGAAGGCACACAGAGAGAGAAGTTTGAACACAGTTGCTTAAGCATGAAAATGCCTTAGAAGAATGTGGGGGAACTATTAGCAGTTCTGCAGAGCATTAGAAATACAGAGAATGATAAAAACTAGAAAACCAAAGAGAAACCAGATAATGCAGGCCTTAGAGGTCAGGCTATGGATTTTGAACTCTATTCTATTTTTTAAAATGAGAGTATTTGACAGTGTGGCAGTATAATTTTATGACTATTAATTTGCGTTTTCCATTTATACCTACCCAATCCACTGCAGTCTCCTTTCAAGAAGACAGCTTGAGCTTTTCTCTTTCCTTGCCCTGGAGCTTTGGCAGGGCCAAAGGAGAAGCTGTTGAAAGAACAAAGTTCTTTGTGCATGTGTTCAAAGACTCTGTCTTTGGGGGAGATTGTGTTCAGTATTCTGGCTGGGGAGAGGAGAGAGAAGAATGCCTGGGAGCGAGAGACAGGAGAGAGAGGTTTCTTCAGGTAGAGAAGGGACTAAGGTTGGCAGTTCACCAAAGAGTCAGGGATGCAAACCTGGTGACCTAGATAGTGAGAACTCAGAGAGGTGATTCAGAGAAGCCTGCCCCAGGCACTGCTGCTTCTTGCTAGGCAAATGCCTCAGTTGGAACAGTAGCTGTAGAGATGTCAACACATCAGATGCCATGTAGGTTTGGAGAGTGAGGCTATCAGTGGCATCTATGACAGCACATTAGAAGCTACGTTCATTTTTTTATGGGCACCATGTAAGGTTTCTGGACTACTCTAGGCAGAGGGAAGAACTCCCATTAAGTACTGTGATTGAATTTTCTGCCAGCTATAAAAATTGGGTCTTAGAGTTAGATTTAATTGGATTTTTAAAAATGTGATATCTTTAAAATCTGTAGGATAAAATTTATGTGTTCACCACAAAGTCTTTTATAAGGGAAAATGACATGATTGGGCTTGAGTTGTGAAAGGATAATGTTTGAGAAAATTCACCTGGCATCCATGAACTTTATTGCAATTTGGGAATCAGATTTTTCCAGAAACTGAAAAAGGTGAATAAGGGACCAAAGATAAAATCCATAAAAGAAACAGAACATTAGTCTTTAAGAAAAGTCAGCCCTTCCCAGATGGAAGAAGTATATGCTAAAGTTTGTGCTTAAGGAATGAGAGCTCAGAAATGGAGACCAGCATTGGTCCCACTCTCAACAGCTAAGGAAATGATGACACTAGTGCAGCCTTCTCCACATCAGTTCAATCTTGCAGATATATGTGTCTAGTAAAACATATTTTTAAAAGTCTTACATGTGATAATGGATCTATAAAAAGCACCACAGTGTCCTAACCTATTTTCTGCTGCTATCACAGAATATCATAGACTCAGTAATTTATAAGAAAAAAAAGTTTACTTAACTCACATCTAAAGGTTACGAAGTTTAAGACCATAGTGCCTGCATCTGGTAAGGGCCTTCCTGCTGCATCATAAGATGGCAGAGAGCATGAGCAAGACAGCCAGTAGGAGCTCACTTTTATAACAAAGTCTCTCCTGTGATAACAAAGCCATTCCTGTGATAATGACATTAATCCACTTGTGAGGGCAGAGCCCTCATTAATCCACTAATCCATTCATGAGGGCAAAGAGATTAAGATTCCAATACATGAACTTTTAGGGGACACATTTACACAATAACACTTAGTATTATTGGATCCAATCCATGCTTTCAGGGATAAAGTACTGTCATTCCTATTTTAGAGCTAAAAATATGAAATCCCAAAGAGATTACAATTTTTAATTAAATTATTTTTCAATAAATATGGACTGAGCTCCACCATATTCCAGACACTCTGATAAGAGCTTTGAGGAATTCTAATGATGGGAAACAAATATATAAGTATTTATTATATATATTGATAAGTGGTATAGCATGTTTTGCACTTTTCCTTTGCAGTGTCTGTTTCCCACGTAACCCCATATCTCTGAGAACTTTTCACTCTCTGCTCAGTACTGACCCCTGGCAGACATATTTTTGTGATTTAATGCAACATTCTTCTTTTAATAGATTGTGTCTGGCATCATCATTGAACTGAAGAGTGGCCAGTTAAATTCTTTCTTCAGGTAATTTAGAATTGGGCTTGAGAAATAGTCTGAGCTGGTCTCTCAAGTCAAAGACAGTTCTAGTTAATGATATATTTGTATGAATTTCATCAAAACTTTTAAATTAATCACATAAAGTTGTGCAGAATAACTTATCTTTTTAATATCTGTAGCATCTATGGTGGTGACCTCTCTCATTCCTAATATTGGTTATTTGTGCCTTATCTCTTTTTTTCCAGATTGCCCTTGCCAGAGATCTGTTAATTATATTAGCTTTAAAATAAAACAACATTTGGTTTTTTCATCTTCTTTATTTGTTTTTGTTTCTATTTAATTAAATTCTGCTCTTATCTTTATGATTTCATTTCTTCTATTTCTTTGGGTTTATTTTACAGTTCTTCTTTCTGAAGTTTTGAGATGGATACTTTGCTCATTAATTTTTAACCTATCTTTTTCTCTAATACAAGCATACAAGGCTATAAATTTCTAGGTAATGTTAAAATTGCCTATTGTATGGTTTGAAACTGTTTTGTTAGAATTAAGTTGAAAAGGTTTCTAATTTCCCTTATAGTTCTGCTTTGAACCTTGGGCTATTGAGAAGAATATTTCCTAATTTACAAATATATAGAAAAATTTCCAGATATCTTTTTGTTACTGACTTCTAGTTTTATTTCACTCTGGTCAGAGAATACAGTTTTAAATACTCAGAAATTTGTGAAGACGTGCCCAGACTATGGCCAATTTTTGTGAATGTTACATGGTTGTTTATAAAAAATAAAGGTATTCTGCAATTCTTGAGTATGATATTCTATAAATATGCATTAAGTCAAATTTCTTAACCATGTTGATCTTCTATGTAGTTAGGGCTTTGCTTTTTATTTATGTCCTTTTTGTTCTGTGAATTCCCAAATGAGGTGTAATGTTAAAAACCTCTCAATATGATCCCAGATTTGCTTATTTCTCTTTAGATTTTGTTGTTTTTTTTTTTTCTGTTGGGAACAGGCCCCCCAAAATCTGGTCATAAGCTGACCCCCAAACTGGCCATAAGCCAAATCTCTACAGCACTGTGACATGTTCATGATGGCCATGATCCCACACTGGAAGGTTGTGGGTTTACTGGAATGAGGGCAAGGAAGACCTGGCCCACCTAGGGCGGAAAACCGCTTAAAGGCATTCTTAAACCACAAACAATAGCATAAGCGATCTGTGCCTTAAGGACATGCTCCTGTTGCAGATAACTAGCCAAACCTTTCGGCCCATCCCTTTATTTCCCATAAGGAATACTTCTAGTTAATACATAATCTATAGAGACAATGCTTATCACTGGCTTGCTGTCAGTAAGTACATAGGTAAATCTCTGTTCAAGGCTCTCAGCTCTGAAGGCTGTGAGACCCCTAATTTCCCACTCCACACCTCTGCATTCCTCTAGCACCACTGGGTTAGGTTCTCCCTGACTGAGCTTGTCTCAGCATTTTTCCTTTATTTATTTTGAGATTATATTCTTACATGTACACACATTTTTAAATGTTACATCTTTCTGGTAAATTGAGCCTTTATTTTTATAAAGTGATCTTTAATTAACATAATGCTTTTTGATTTAAAGATAATTTTGTCTAATATGAATATACTTACACACTTTTTTCTGATTGTTGTTTATATGACATATATTTTCTATTCTTTAACTTTTTAATCTTTCTATATCCTTTTATTTTGGATGCATCTCATAAACAATACATACTTGGATTTTAATTTTTAGTAATCCAGTATGACAATCTTTCTCTTTTAACTAGAGTAATTGGTTCATTTACAATTAATATAATTAGTCACATACTCAGATTTGTGTACCATCTTATTGTGTGTAATTTATCTTCATCTGTTTTGTTTCTTTTTGTCTTCATTTCTGCCTTCTTTTGTATTAATTAAGCATTTTTGTTCTTATTTCCTTTTGTTCCTGCACTTGCTTCAAAGTTAGACACTCTAATCTACTCATTTAATGTGTAGGCTACAATGTACAACATACATATCTATTTACCTCATCAAAATTAAATTTAATCAATACCTTTACCATTTCCCTTACAATATCTTAGAACTTATTAATTCAAGTACTACCATCTCCCAAGTAAAATGTTATTTTATATAGTCAATATTTTTTGAATATTTTACATATTACTACTTTCTTTTCTATTCTTTCCTTCTTGCACATAATACTTTCCATTTTAGATCACTCTTTTCAGACTAATGAGCATCCTTTAAAACGTCCTTTAGTGAATATCTATTAGTGACAAACTTTCACAATTTTTGTTAGAATTAAGTTGAAAAGGTTTCTAAATCTTTTCAACCCATACAGGATGCAATTTTAACAGTACCCAGAAATTTATAGCCTTGTATGCTTGTATTAGAGAAGAAGATAGGTTAAAAATTAATGAGCAAAGTATCCATCTCAAAACTTCAGAAAGAAGAACTGTAAAATAAACCCAAGGAAATAGAAGAAATGAAATCATAAAGATAAGAGCAGAATTTAATTAAATAGAAACAAAAACAAATAAAGAAGATGAAAAAACCAAATGTTGTTTTATTTTAAAGCTAATATAATTAACAGATCTCTGGCAAGGGCAATCTGGAAAAAAAGAGATAAGGCACAAATAACCAATATTAGGAATGAGAGAGGTCACCACCATAGATGCTACAGATATTAAAAAGATAAGTTATTCTGCACAACTTTATGTGATTAATTTAAAAGTTTTGATGAAATTCATACAAATATATCATTAACTAGAACTGTCTTTGACTTGAGAGACCAGCTCAGACTGACTATTTCTCAAGCCCAATTCTAAATTACCTGAAGAGAGAATTTAACTGGCCACTCTTCAGTTCAATGATGATGCCAGACACAATCTATTAAAAGAAGAATGCTGTATTAAATCACAAAAATGTATCTGCCAGGGATCAGTACTGATCGGAGAGTGAAAAATTTTGTTTCCCTTACTATTGAAAGACATTTTGGATTGGTATAGAATCTTAAGATTGGACATTATTATTTTTCTGCACCTTAGGGACATTACTCCACTGTATTCTAACTTTGATTTTTATTGTTCAGAGTCAGCTGTCAGTCTGTTACTCCTAGAGGGTAATGTATAGTTTTTCTCTGGATGTTTTCAGATCTTATCTTTGTCTTTAGTATCTTACAGTATTTCTTTCCATGCTGTGCCTTAGTGTAGATTTATTTTTATGCATTCTGTTTGGAACTCACTGGGCTTCTCAAAAACAAAAACAAACTATAGATTAGGCATTCCATTAATTGTGGAAAGTATCCCATCATTATACTTTCAAATATTGTTACTACCAGATTCTCTTTCCTTTCTTCCATGAAATAGAATTAAAAATATTTTTTATATATTTTAAGCTTTCTTAAGTTTGTCTTCAAGTCTTTTAATCTCACCTTCCTTTTCCTATTTTATATTCTTTCTATGCTTCATCGTGGATTTTTTTTTCAGATTTATCTTCTAGTCAATTAACTCTCTCTTCAGCTATAACTAATTTACTGTTTAACCTGCTGACTACGTTTTAAAATTTCACGTATTATATTTTTCATTTCTAAAATTCAGTTTGGTTCTTTTGAATATCTTCTTGGTTATTCTTTATAGGTTTTTTTTTTTTTTTTTTTTTTTTTTTTTTTTTGTCCCCTGTAGGTAGTTTTAATTTTATCTCTTATAATTTAATCAGAGTAGGCCTATTTATTTACATTGTGTCTGTTAATGCCAACATCTGAAATATTTAAACATCTTTTGCTATTATTGCTGTTCTTCTTTCTCATGAAGCATTATTTCCTTATGTGCTTAAATTTTTGTGTGTTTGTTGCATACTTTCCTTGAAAAACTCATTTACAGGAATTCTTCTAAAGTTGTGATAAAGGCACATTTTTCTCAGAGAATTTGCTTTTCTTTTGCTATGAATCCATAAATCCTACCAATTTGAGATCCTTTTTTTAAGAGGAAGATAATGGTTGTGATTTCTTTGGACAACCTGGGGATTTTCATTTGGGCTTCAAATCTGCATAAAGTAGTTTACTTCTTACCTGTTCTTATTTGAAAGTATAGTCATTGGGGGTGTCCTGGCATTATAGGAGATTACACATTAGACTTCTTAACTTGAGAAGGTCTGGCCATTATCTTCTATCCCTATTGTATGTTATCTCAAAATGCTTAGACTCAAGTTTATCATATGTGGAAAGTGACATAAGCAAGATGGCAGAATATTTTCTCTGGCTCCAGTCCAGAGAAATTGAACTAGCAACTAACCAGACAAGAGTACCTTCATGAATATCCCTGAATGTGAGAGGGAGGCTGAGACAACCACTGGGACCACAGAACTGAGAAAGTACATCCAAAAAGTAAGAGTTTTCACTTTGACCACATCGTCTTTCCCTCAAGCCAGCACAGCATCACCCAGCACATCAGTCTTGGGCCCATGGTTTCTACAGTGGGAAAAAAAGGAGTTGGAAGTAGAAATTCAGTTTCCTCATGATTCTGCACCCATGAGAAACGTTGAAAATTTTGTTAAGGGTAGACCAGGTGGGCTCAGTTAAAAAACAAAGAATAAGGGTAAGGCTCACAGCAACCAATGTGCAAATCTTGGCAGTGGCTCTGCATTATGGCACAAGAAGGCATTCCACTAGAAAAACTAGTCAATAGAATCACTCTACAAGAAGCACAGTTGACAAGTCTGCCAGATTCCAGTCCCTACTTAGCTTTTCCACCCAGCCCTGGTGCTCTGCGTAAACCTTCTCTAGATTGGGGGCAAGTACATATTCATGAGTATCTGTGGAAGGGAACATCTGGCCATGCCCAACTCCAGTGGCTGAGCAGCAATCCTACATACCTCTGGTGCTTTTCTTAAGCCTTCCTCAGGCAAGGAGGCAAGTGCAGATCCTGGAATATCTGTAGAGGGGTGCATCTGGCCCTGAACAACCCCAGTAACTGAGTAGCAACCTCACTCAGACCCAGTGCTCTCATTAAATCATCCCTAGGCTAGGAGGCAAGGGCAGATTAGTGACTCTCTGTGGAGGGAAGCTTCTTGCTTTACCCAACCTCTGGCCCAGCACATCCCAAGTGGCCAAGGGGCAACACCATCAAGCTTCATTGCTCTCTTTAAGCCTTCCCCAGACAGGGAACCATGTGCAGGACCTGGAATATCTGCAGAGGAAATCGTCTGACCCCACATAGTTTCAGCAGCTACACAGTGCCCCAGCAAGTATTGGCACCCTGCTTTAGACTTCCCCAGGCCAGAAGGCAAGTACAGGTCAGCAATTATCTGCAAAGAAAAGTATCTGATCTTATCCAACTCCAGCTGCAAGCAGTGACCACACAAAGCCACAGTGTTCTGCTTAAAGCTTCTCCAGGCCAGGAGACAAGTACGCATATATATGCACATCTGTGGAGCAAAGCCTCTGGCCCAGTACCTCCCAAGTGGTTGAGCAGTAATTATTTTTTTTCTTTTTGCTTAGTTGTCTATGTACTCATCACTAATCTCTACTCTTAAGCAGTAGTCTAAATCTACTCTTGATACATTCAGACACGTAAGATACTAATTTCATCTTCTTGAGTAAACATTCCCTAGAGACTTCCAACTCTTTCAATCTGGACAGATTGTCCTTACTGCTCAATTGTCCTTTCAGGAGCTCTCTTTACCATTACCCAGTAAATTCTATTTTCCCTCAATCCTGTATGAATCTTCTGTTTCCTAATCTTGTGTTCCTCGTTTTGGTGGAGTACATCTTCCATTAATTTTCTGAGAAAAAGGGCAATTAGGTATGTATTTTGAGACCTTGAATGTCTAAAAATATTTTGAACCTAACCTCATATTTGATTCATAGTTTGAGAGGGCAAATAATTTATAGGTTATTAAAATTTATTTTTCAAATATTTGTGGCATTTTTCCATTGTGTTCAATTCCTATAAAGGCTCATATATTTTTGTTTCATTCTTACTCCTAAGGAGTAACACTTTGGGTTCCAACAGAAAATCTGGAGTGATTACTGCAATCTCTCATCTTTGGTGAACTGTAACTTTTGTCTCTTGTGACCACACGAAACTGCTAAAAACTCTGCACAGCTTCTCAGCCTCTCAGCTACTTATATGTACTTACGTTTTCAACCTTTTAGCTACTATTTTCTTTTTTATCCTTTTTTTTAAAATTACACTTTAAGTTCTGGGATACATGTGCAGAATGTGCAGGTTTGTTACATAGGTATACATGTGCCATGGTGGTTTGCTGCACCCATCAACCTGTCATCTACATTAGGTATTTATCCTAATGTTATCCTCCCTTAGCCTCTCACCCTCTAACAGGCCCCAGTGTGTGATTTTCCCCTCCCTATGTATGTGTGTTCTCATTGTTCCACTCCCACTTATAAGCAAGAAAATGTAGTGTTTGGTTTTCTGTTCCTGTGTTAGTTTGCTGAGAATGATGGTTTCTAGCTTCATCCATGTCCCTGCAAAGAATATCAACTCATCCTTTTTTTATGGCTGCATAGTATTCCATGGTGTATATGTGCCACATTTTCTTTACCTATCTAACATTGATGGGCATTTGGGTTGGTTCCAAGTCTTTGCTATTGTGGATAGTACTGCAATAAACATGCATGTGCATGTGTCTTTATAGTAGAATGATTCATAATCCTTTGGGTATACACCCAGTAATGGGATGCTGGGTCAAATGGTATTTCTGGTTCTAGATCTTAGAGGAATTGCCACACTGTCTTCCACAATGGTTGAACTAATTTACACTCCCAACAGCGTAAAAGCATTCCTATTTCTCCACATCCTCTCCAGCATCTGTTTCCTGACTTTTTAATTATCGCCATTCTAACTGGCATGAGATGGTATCTCATTCTGGTTGTGATTTGCATTTCTCTAATGACCAGTGATGATGAGCTTTTTTCATGTGTTTGTTGGCTGCATAAATGTCTTCTTTTGAAGAGTGTCAGCTCATATCCTTCGCCCATCCTGTGATGGGGTTGTTTTTGTTTTTGTTTTGTTTTTTGTAAATTTAAGTTCTCTATAGATTCTTGATATTAGCTCTTTGTCAGATGGATAGATTGCAAAATTTTTCTCCCATTCTATAGGTTGACTTGGATGATAGTCTTTTTTGCTGTGCAGAAATTCTCTAGTTTAATTAGATCCCATCTGTCAATTTTGACTTTTGTTGCCATTGCTTTTGCTGTTTTAGTTATGAAGTCTTTGCCCATGCCTATGTCCTGAATAGAATTGCCTAGGTTTTCTTCTAGGGTTTTTATGGTTTTAGGTATTATGTTTAAATATTTAATCCATTTTGAATTAATATTTGTATAAGGTATAAGTAAGGGGTCCAGTTTCAGTTTTCTGCATATAGCTAACCAGTTTTCCCAATACCATTTATTAAATAGGGAATCTTTTCCCCATGGCTTGCTTTTATCAGGTTTGTCAAAGATCAAATGGTCGTAGATGTGTGGTGTTATTTCTGAGGCCGCTTTTCTGTTCCATTGGTCTATGTATCTGTTTTGGTACCAGTACCATGCTATTTTGGTTACTGTAGCCTTGTAGTATAGTTTGAAGTCAGGTAGCATGATGCCTCCAGTTTTGTTCTTTCTGCTTATGATTGTCTTGGCTATATGGACTCTTTTTTGGTTCCATATGAAATTTAAAGTAGATTTTTCTAATTCTGTGAAGAAAGTCAATGGTAGCTTGACAGGAATAGCATTCAATCTATAAATTACTTTGGTCAGTACGTACATTTTCACAGTATTGATTCTTCCTATCCATCAGCATGGATTATTTTTCCATTTGTTTTTGTCCTCTCTTAATTCCTTGAGCAGGGGTTTGTAGTTCTCCTTCACATCTGTCACATCCCTTGCAAGTTGCATTCCTAAGTATTTTATTCTCTTTGTAGCAATTGTGAATGGGAGTTTGCTCATGATTTGGCTCTTTGTTTGTCTATTATTGGTGTGTAGGAATGCTTGTGATTTTTGCACATTGATTTTGTATCCTGAGATTTGCTGAAGTTGCTTATCAGCTTAAGGAGATTTTGGGCTGAGATGGTGGGATTTTCTAAAAATACGATCATGTCATCTGCAAACAGAGACAATTTGGCTTCCTCTCTTCCTATTTGAATACCTTTCTTTCTTTCTCTTGCCTGATTGCCCTGGCCAGAACTTCCAGTACTATGTTGAGTAGGAGTGGTACTCAACCTCATCTCATGCCAGTTTTCAAAGGGAATGTTTCCAGCTTTTGCCCATTCAATATGATATTGGCTGTGGGTTTGTCATAAATAGCTCTTATTTTGAGATATATTCCATCAACACCTAGTTTATTGAGTGTTTATAGCATGAAGGAGTGTTAAATTTTATCAAAAAGCTTTACTGCATCTATTGAGATAATCACGTGGTTTTTGCCAGTGGCTCTGTTTACGTGATGGATTACATTTATTGATTTGCATATGTTGAACCAGCCTTGCATCCCACGCACGAAGCCGACTTGATCATGGTAGATAAGTTTGTTAATGTGCTGCCGGATTCGGTTTGCCAGTATTTTACTGAGGATTTTTGCATTGATGTTTGTCAGGGATATTGGCCTGAAATTTAGTTGCTGTTGTTGTTGTGTCTCTGCCAAGTTTTGGTATCAGGATGATGCTGGCCTCATAAAATGAGATAGAGAGGATTCCTTCTTTTTCTATTGTTTGGAATAGAAGAAATGGTACCAGCTCCTCTTTGTACCTCTGGTAGAATTCGGCTGTGAATCCATCTAGTCCTGGGCTTTTTTTGGTTGGTAGGATATTAATTACTGTCTCAATTTCAGAACTTGTTATTGGTCTTTTCGGGGATTCAACTTCTTCCTGGCTTAGTCTTGGGAGGGTGTGTGTGTCCAGGAATTTACCCATTTCTTCTAGATTTTCTAGTTTATTTGCATAGAGGTATTTATAGTATTCTCTGATGGTAGTTTGTATTTCTGTGGGATCAGTGGTGATATCCCCTTTATCAATTTTTTATTGTGTCTATTTGATTCTTCTTTCTTTTCTTCTTTATTATTCTGGCTAGTGGTCTATATACTTTGTTAATGTTTTCAAAAAACCAGTTTCTGGATTCATTGATATTTTAAGGGATTTTCATGTCTCTATCTCCTTCAATTCTGCTCTGATCTTAGTTATTTCTTGTCTTCTGCTAGCTTTTGAATTTGTTTGCTCTTGCTTCTCTAGTTTTTTTTTTTTTTTTTTTTGAGATGGAGTCTCGCTCTGTCAACCAGGCTGGAGTGCAGTGGTGTGAATTTGGCTCACTGCAAGCTCTGCCTCCCGGGTTCACATCATTCTCCTACCTCAGCCTCCTGAGTAGGTGGGACAACAGGCACCTGTCATCATGTCTGGCTAAATTTTTTTTTTTTTTTTTGTATCTTTTAGTATAGACAGGGTTTCACCGTGTTAGCCAGGATGGTCTCTATCTCCTGACCTCATGATCTGCCTGCCTCAGCCTCCCAAAGTGCTGGGATTACACGCATGAGCCACCGTACCCGGCCTTCTCTAGTTCTTTTAATTGTGAGGTTAGGGTGTCAAAAAAATAGATCTTTTCTGCCTTCTCTTTTGGGCATTTAGTGCTATAAATTTCCCTCTAAACACTGCTTTAGCTGTGTTCCAGAGATGCTGGTACATTTTGTCTTTGTTCTCATTGGTTTCAAAGAACTTATTTATTTCTGCCTTAAATTCGTTATGTACCCAGTAGTCATTCAGGAGCAGGTTGTTCCAGTTTTATGTAGTTGTGTCGTTTTGAGTGAGTTTCTTAATCCTGAGTTCTAATTTGATTGCACTGTGGTCTGAGAGACTCTTTGTTATGATTTTCATTATTTTGCATTTGCTGAGGAGTGTTTTACTTCCAATTATGTGGTTAGTTTTAGAAAGAGTGTGATGTGGTGCTGAGAAGAATGTATGTTCTGTTGGTTTGGGTTGGAGAGTTCTATAGATGTCTATTAGGTCTGCTTGGTGCAGAGCTGAGTTTAAGTCATGAATATCCTTGTTAATTTTCTGTGTCATTGATCTGTCCAATATTGACAGTGGGGTGTTAAAGTTTCCCACTATGATTGTGTGGGAGTCTAAGTCTCTTTGCAGGTCTCTAAGAACTTGCTTTATGAATCTGGATGCTCCTGTACTGGGTGCATATATATTTAGGATAGTAGCTCTTCTTGTTACATTGATCCCTTTACCATTATATAATGCCCTTCTTTGTCTTTTTTGATCTTTGTTGATTTAAAGTCTGTTTTATCAGAGACTAGGATTGCAACCCCTGCTTTTTTTTCTTTCCATTTGCTTGCTAAATCTTCCTCTATCCCTTTATTTTGAGCTTATGTGTGTTTTTGCATGTGAGATGGGTCTCCTGAATATAGCAAACCAAAGGGTCTTAACTCTTTATCCAGTTTGCCAGTCTGTGCCTTTTAATGTGGGCATTTAGTGCATTTACATTTAAGATTAATATTGTTGTGTGTGAATTTGATCCTGCCATTATGGTGCTAGCTGGTTATTTTGGCCATTAACTGATGTAGTTTCTTCATAGTGTCAATGGTCTTTACATTTTGGTTTGTTTTTGCAGTGGCTGGGGGGGTACCGGTTTTTCCTTTCTATATTTAGTACTTCCTTCAGAAGCTCTTGTAAGGCAGGCCTAGTGGTGACAAAATCTCTCAGCATTTGCTTGTCTATAAAGGATTTTATTTCCCTTCACTTATGAAGCTTACTTTGGCTGGATATGAAATTCTGGGTTGAAAATTGTTTTCTTTAAGAATGTTGAATATTGGCCCCCACTCTCTTCTGGCCTGAGGGTTTCTGCAGAGAGATCCACTGTTAGTCTGATGGGCTTCCCTTTGTGGGTAATCCAACCTTTCTCCCTGGCTACCGATAACATTTTCTCCTTCATTTCAACCTTTGTGAATCTGATGATTATGTCTTAGGGTTGCTTTTCACGAGGAGTATCTTTGTGGCATTCTCTGTATTTCCTGAATTTGAATATTGGCCTGTCTTGCTAGGTTGGGGAAGTTCTCCTGGATAACATCCTGAAGAGTGTTTTCCAACTTGCTTCCATTCTCCCCATCACTTTCAGATACACCAGTCGATTGTAGGTTTTTGTTCTTTTCACATAGTCCCATATTTCTTGGAAGCTTTGTTCATTTCATTCTTTTTTCTCTAATCTGGTCTTCATATTTTAAATTGATCTTCAGTCTCTGGTATCATTTCTTCTGTTTGATTGATTTGGCTATTGATACTTGCGTATGCTTCATGAAGTTTTTGTGCTGTGTTTTTCAGCTCCATCAGGTCATTTATGTCCTTTTCTAAACTGGTTATTCTAGTTAGCAATTCCTCTAACCTTTTATCAAGATTGTTAGTTTACTTGCATTAGGTTACAACATGCTCCTTTAGCTCGGAGGATTTTGTTATTACCCACCTCCTCAAGCCTATTTCTGTCAATTCATCAAACTCATTCTCTGTCTAATTTTGTTTCCTTGCTGGCAAGGAGTTATGATCCTTTGGAGAAGAAGAGGTATTCTGTTTTTTGGCATTTTCAGGATTTTTGCACTGGCTTTTCCTCATTTTTGTGGATTTATCTACCTTTGGTCTTTTCTCTTGGTGATCTTTGGATGGAGTTTTTGCGTGGTCATCCTATTTGTTGATGTTGATGCTATTACTTTCTATTTGTTAGTTTTTCTTCTAGCAGTCAGGCCCCTCTTTTGCAGGTCTGCTGGAGTTTTCTGGGGGTACACTCCAGACCCTGTTTGCCTGGGTATCACCAGAAGAGGCTGCAGAACAGCAAAGATTACTGCCTGTTCCTTCCTCTGGAAGGTTTGTCCCAGAGGTCACCCATCAGATGCCAGCTGGAGCTCTCCTGTATGAGGTGTCTGTTGACTCCTGCTGGGAGGTGTCTCCCCGTCAGGAGGCATGGGTGTCAGAGACCCACTTGAGGAGGCAGTCTGTCCCTTAGCAGAGTTCAAGCACTGTGCTGGGAGATCCGCTGCTGTCTTCAGAGCTGGCAGGCAGGAATGTTTAAGTCTGCTGAAGCTGCACCCACAGCCACCCTTTCCCCAGGTGCTCTGTCCCAGGGAGATGGGAGTTTTATCTGTAAGCCCCTGACTGGGGCTACTGCCTTTCTTTCAGAGATGCCCTGCCCAGAGAGGAGGAATCCAGAGAGCATTTTTTTTTTTTTTGATGGAGTCTCACTCTGTTGCCCACACTGGAGTGCAGTGGCGCAATCTCAGCTCACTGCAACCTCTACCTCCCAGGTCCAACCGATTCTCCCAACTCAGTCTCCCAAGTTGTTGGGATTACAGACACCTGCCATCATACCTGGTTAATTTTTGTATTTTTGTAGAAACGGGGTTTCACCATGTTGGCCAGGATGGTCTTAAACCCCTGACCTCAGGTGATCTGCCTGCCTCAGCCTCCCAAACTGCTGGAATTATAGGCATGAACCACTGTCCCCAGCTGAGCAGTGATCTTGAGATCTTGCCTAGTCTCAGAGCTTAGCACAGGGCTTTGTCCATCTATAGATTCCAAACAGCAGTATTATCCAGTGAGAGGAGACAATCTGTAACTCTGCTCAGAGGCAATCACAAAACTTAGCTAATAGCTCTCCCTAAATACAGAGTCCAGCCAGTGATCTCATCAGACTCTAGAGCACAGCCAGGGTTTCCATTTGACCTCAAAGCAGTCAGTAGTCCAGCCCAACTAGAGAATCTGACAGCAAGGTGCCTGTCAGGACTTGCCACCAGCTGGGCCATCCAGAATCCCAGCCTAGACTAAATAGTGAAGGTCTATTGCTACCAAAGAAAATTAGCAAAGGCTGGAAGAGGCAGCCATTTCTTCAAATGTGTAGACACTAGTGTAAGGTTTACAAAGACTCAGAGAAATATGACACCAAAAAAAGAAACTAATAAATCTCTAACAATGGACCCTGAATGAATGGAGATCTATAAAATGACTGACAAGGAATTTAGAATGATTATCTTAAAGAAGTTTGGTGAACTAAAAGAAAATATTGATAGAAAATTAAATCTAATTTGAAAAACAATTTATGAAGAAAAGTGAGAAGTTTGAAAAAGAAATAAAAATCATTTTTAAAAATCAAATAGAATGCTAGAGATAAAAAATACAATAACTGAACCAAAAAAAATTGAAAGAAGCTTCAACAGCAGACATGATCCAGCAGAAGACATTATTGTGAGTTTGAAGACAGGTCATTTGAAATTATATAATCAGAAAAGCAGAAAGAATGAAAAAAAGAAAGCCTTCATGAATTATGGGTCACCGTGAAAAGAATGAACATTTGCTTAAGATTTTCAGAAGGAGAAAAGAGAAAACAGGGCCCAGAAAGCATATTTAAGTAAACAGTGGCTGAAATTTTCCCAAATCTGGGGAAAGGTGACAACATTCAGGTATAGGAAGCTCAGAGGTCTCTAATCAAGTTCAACCCAAAGGGAAGTTCACCAAGACACATCATAATTAAATGATCAAAAATCAAAAACAAAAAAATTCTGAAAGCAATACAAGATAAGAAAAATATCAGATTCAAGGGAGTCCCAATACACCTATCAGCAGATTTCTCAGCAGAAATCTTGCAAGTCAGGAGAGAGTGGGATGACATATACAAAGGGCAGAAGGAAAAACATGCCAACTAAGATTACTTTGCCTGGAAAAGCTGTCCTTCAAAAATGAGGAAGAAATAAAAACTTTCCCATATAAACAGAAATTATGTCAGTTCATCACCACCAGACCTGTCTTATGGGAATAGTTAGAGGGATTCCTTTAGCCTGAAACAAAAGTCCAAAGTGATTTTCAGAACACTAGTACTGTAAGGGTGATATATGAATAATTTTTATCCCTATTACCAGTGTTGAAAAACAAAACTATCAAAAACGACAGTAGCTACAATAAATGGTTAAAATATACAAATTATAAAAATATATACATATTGACACATCATAAAAGCGGGGGAGGGAGTAAAAGTGTAGCATTTTTGTATGATTAAAGTTAAGCTGTTATCAGCCTTACATAGCCTGTTATAATAAGTATAATATATTTTCTGGATGCCTAATTGTAAACACAAAGCAAAAACCTGTAGTAGTTGCACTAAATATAAAAGGAAAGTGTTCAAAGCGTAGCACCACAGAAAATAATCAAACGACAAGGGAAGACAGCAAGAGGGAAAAGAGAAACAAAAGATCCACCAAACAACCAGAAAACAAATTACAAAATGGCAGTAACAAGGTCTTACCTATCAATAACTACCTTGAATGTAAATAGATTAAATTTTCCAATAAATTAAAATTTCCAAATTTTCCAAAGAGTGGCTGAATGAATAAAAAGAAAGAAACAACTACATATATATTGCATACAAGAGACTCACTTTACTAGTAAGAACACACATAATCTGGAAGTAAAGGGATGAAAAAAGATATTCCAATACAAATGGAAACCAAAACAGGGCAAGGGTAGCTATACTTATATAAGACTGATGCTTATATCGGACCAAATAGATTCTAAGTAAAAAACAGTAAAAAGGGACAAAGAATACCATTATGTAATGGTAAAGGGAAAATTTCATCAAGAAGACATAAAAACTGTAAATATATATGTACCCAACATTGGAATACCTAAATATATAGAGAAATTATTAAATTATCTGAAGGTAGAGATAGGCCACAATGCAATAATAGTAGGGTATCTCAGTACCCCACCCTCAACAATTGACAGATTATCTAGACAGAAAATAAGGAAACATTAGACTTGAAGTTTATCAGATTTGATAAATGCCCTCAAGGCAGAAGCAACTTCCTCATTTCTCTTGCATCTCTCTCAGTTCTGGGCTCCAAGCTTCCCTTAGATTTGGTCCTGATAATTATTTTTCCTTTCCTCCTTCAAATATTTTCGAAAGGCCGGGCGCGGTGGCTCAAGCCTGTAATCCCAGCACTTTGGGAGGCCGAGACGGGCGGATCACGAGGTCAGGAGATCGAGACCATCCTGGCTAACACAGTGAAACCCCGTCTCTACTAAAAAATACAAAAAACTAGCCGGGAGAGGTGGCGGGCGCCTGTAGTCCCAGCTACTCGGGAGGCTGAGGCAGGAGAATGGTCTAAACCCGGGAGGCGGAGCTTGCAGTGAGCTGAGATCCGGCCACTGTACCCCAGCCTGGGCGACAGAGCAAGACTCTGTCTCAAAAAAAAAAAAAAAAAAAAAAAAAAAAAAAAAAATTTTCGAAAGATGTTTTCTATATTTGATCATTCATTTTTAGTTCTCAGCATTATTAAGGTTAGTACAGATACCAGAAAAAGTCAAATGTATTACCAGAAAAAGGAGTCTCACTTTAACTCTTGAATGGTAATGATGGCAGTAGGGGGCCATCTGCAGCAGCTGCTGCCATCACACCTGCAGCAGCAAGGGGGCGTGGCCAGGGCTGCATACCTCATGGAGCTGATGGGAGCTGGGCACAAGTGGGAGCCCCGCCCCTTCCAAGTTGGGGTGGGATGTCCCCTGGGGCCGCTGCAGTCACCCAAACCATGGCTGCAGAGCCGGACCTCCCACTCCAGGGAGCAGGCGAGAGCCCTGCCCTCTGAGAGGGGCTGCAGTCGTCCAAGTCATGGCTGCAGGTCCAAGTCTCGCTGTGCTATTGGGGGACCAGGAGCAGGAAGGAGCCCTGCCTCTCCAGGTGCAGATGCAGCTCCCCAAACTATGGCTGCAGACCTGGACATCCTTGCACTTTTGGGGGCCCAGAAGGCCCCCGTACCCTTGCAGGCTCAGAGGTGCCTGCTCCCACTGCCTGGCTTCTCCCTGCTGTTAGTACCTGCTCCATCGGAGCAAAGTCTGGCTCAGCCCAGGTGCCATGAACAGCAGCGAGAGGCAGACAGATTCCTGGATAGAAGGGGGCAGGTCCCCATGAGTCCCCCACCTTCAGGCCAGGGAGGGCCTGAAGGCTGGGAGCTGGGCTGCATGTCCTACCAACGGAGTGGGAGCTTGTGGTGCCTTTTCTGGACACCGGTGGCTGCCCCTGGACCAATCAGTGCACACTTCCTCCCCTCTGAGGCCCATGTAAGCCCTGGGTTCCGCCAGAACTGAGCAGATGTCAAGATGACCAACAGCAGAGAGGAGCTACCCACTCTAAAGCCTTCTCTCTGCTGAGAGCTTCAGAAGCTTGCAGAGGCGTCGGGACCACCAGCTGCAGAAAGGCGCAACCCACCCCAGGGCCTCCTCTGTGCTAAGAGCTAAACATTGGTCAGGACACCCTGGCCGTGGAAAGGAACTACTCACTGCGGTCTCCTCTGAACTATTCTATAACTTAATAAAGCTCCTCCTCATCTTGCTCACCCTCCACTTGTCCGGGTGCCTCATTCTTCCTGGTCATAGTACAAGAACTTGGGACCTGTCAAATAGCAGGACTAAAAGAGTTGTAACACGAACAGGGCTGAAACATGCCCTTTCCTCACCATGTTGGGGGCAAAGAGAAGGAGAGAAGAGCTGCGACCCTTTGGGGAGCCCAGACCTAGGAGCTCCCTGAGCCAGGGATGTGACTCTTTTTTTGTAGCCCTGCAGTTCCCAGCATCTCCAAGCTTCCAAGCACCACTGCATTCCCCAGTGCCAACTGGCAAAAATTCTTGCAATGCACCTGGTTCTGCTGCAGCCTCACAGAGAGCCAGTGCCCGTGCCTGCACGTGCAGCTGCCCACATGGCAGCAGCCAGTGTGTCTGACCGTGCACAGTGGCTGGACCTCATGCTTGCTCACATACCCCTTGCCACTCTGCCACCTGGTTCACCCTTGGTAGAATGGGATCCAGGCCAGTGGCGTAAGCTGAGTGGGCAGAACGATCCCAGCAGGCCCGAGCAAAGGACGGGCAAAGGCATTGCTGGCCACAGAGGTTTCCGGCCAGAAAAGTAACACCCAAAGATTCTGTAACAGTAATTTAGCTGTTATTCCTTAAAGGTGATTTTTTGTGGTCTTTGAAATCATGGGATAACCATTATTTCCTTAAAAAATGTCAGATATTACTTTAATGTTTGTTTATTATTTATTTATTGAATTATATTGTTGCTATGTCTAGTATATTGAAGTTTCAAGGTTCATTACTGCATTCTATGCTTAGTTGTTCTTAAGATTATCTTTAAAAGTACATTAAAACACAGCTTTAGCTGTATCTCCTTAGTTTTGATGTGTCCACTTTTCATTATAATCCAATTAAAACATTTTCTAAAATTCACTGATTTTTTTAACCTATGTAATATTTAGAAGCATATTGCTTAATAACAAAAGATTTAGGTACAATAAGGTTATCTTTCATGATTGATTTCTAGCCTACTTTCACTGTGATAAGAAAACATTATTTAAATTGTTAAAATGTGTCAATGCTCACTTCATGGAGAAGCATAAAGTTAAATCTGGTAAACAGTTCATACGTGTTTGAAAATAATATATTCTATGGTTGTTGGATACAGTATTTTATACATGCTCAAGTTTGTTAGACTTGTTGTTCGTATGTTCATTAATCTAAACTAATTTATCTCTGCTTGTTCTATCAGCTATTGAGAAATGTCATGGACAGTTTCTATTGATGGCTATAACAATCCTCATCTCTTGGTATTCAAGTCCTTCTGTGATCGTCTCCCACTAACTGCGGATTGGATCAGTGACTTGCTTCTAAGGAATAGAATATGGTAAGTGATAGGATGTTAAAAGATTAGGCTATTAAAAGACTCATGCCTTTTGCTGGGCTTTTGCTTGCTCATTTTGATGGACGTCGGCTGCCATACGGTAAGCTTCTTTTTGTGGGGGTTCTTATGGCAAAGAACTGAAAAAGGCTTTTGATCATGAACCAGGGAAAAAATAAGATCCTAACTCCAGTATTATTCAAGGAGCTGAATACTGCAATAACCACATTGGAAGCAGGTATTTCCCAAGCTGAGCCTTGAGATAAGATTGCCCTGTGAGAGACCTTAAGTCAGAGGATCCAACTAAGCTACTTCAAGATTCATGATCTACTGAAACTGAGATAATCAGTGTTTATTGTTTTAAGAAGCTATGTCTTGGGACAATTTGTTCTGCAGCAATAGATAATTAATACCAAAGAGATTCAATTATAGAGTTTTTGGTTTCTTCTTTTTTTTAAAAAAAATAATTTAATTGTGGTAAATATTCACAGCATAAAATTTCCCATCTTAACCATTTTTAGTGTATAGTTCAGTGGTGTTAGGTATGTTCACACTGTTGTATAACCAATCTTGAGAACTCTTGTTATCTTGCAGAACTGAACTCTATACCCATTAAGCAATAATTCTCCAGTACCTTTCCCACCAGGCCCTGGTAACTTTTATCATAGAGATACAAAGAGTTGTATTCACAGATATACAAAGTAGCGATTCTACTTTGTATCTCTAAGAATTTGACTACACTAGGTACCTCTTACAAGTTGAACCATACAACATTTATCTTTTTGTGACTGGTTTACTTTACTTAGCATAATGTCCTCAGGGTTCATCCATGCTGTAACATATATCAGAGTTCTTTTCCTTTTTAAGACTGAATAATATTCCATTGTATATAAATACCGCATTTTTATGGATATATACTTGTATACACCACATTCATCTGTTGATAAACTCTTGGGTTTTTTCCACATTCTCATTTTTGTGAATAATACTGAGATGAACATGGATGTAGAAATGTCTTTTCAAGATCCTGCTTTCAATTCTTTTGGGTATATACTCAGAAGTAGAATGGTAGTATCATATGTTAATCCTATATTTAATTCTTGAGGAACCACTATACTGATTTCCACAGTGGCTGCACCATTTTACATTTTTACCAACAGTACACAAGGGGTCCAGTTTCCCCACATCCTCACCAATGCTTGCTATTTTGCAGGTGTTCTTTTTGATAGTAACGATGCTAATGAGTGTGAGCTAAATTCTGTTACTTTTTTGCTTTATATATTTTGAAAAAAAATTTTTTTTGAGACAGACTTTTGCTCTTATTGCCCAGGCTGGAGTACAATGGCATGATCTTGGCTCACTGTATCCTCTGTCTCCTGGGTTCAAGTGATTCTCCTGCCTCAGCCTCCCAGGTAGCTGGGATTACAGGCATGTGCCACCACACCCAGCTAATTTTTATATTTTTAGTAGAGACAGGGTTTCTCCATGTTGGTCAGGCTGGTCTTGAACTCCTGACCTCAGGTGATCCACCTGTCTTGGCCTCCCAAAGTGCTGGGATTACAGGAGTGAGCCACCGTGCCTGGCCTTGAAATTCTTAATAAGAGCATGCACATTTAAATTGTCATGGATGACTGACTCTTTCATAAACATAAAATATCCCTCTTTCTTTTTAATAATATCTCTTGCTTTAGAGTACACTTTGTCTGATAGCTCTCTGATAGTAATAATGCTGCACTAGACTTTTCACTGATATTTGCATGTATATATTTTGTATTCCTTTACTTTCAAATTCCCTGTCCTTATGTTTAATGTACAGCGGATAATTAAACATTATCCGCTGGTTGAAAAATTTTAAAAATACAATCTGATAATCTTAAACTTTTAGAGTTGAATTTATTTTTATTGGTATAGATGGGGTTTTGCTATGTTGCCCAGGCTGGTCCTGAACTCCTGGCCTCAAGTGATCCTTCCACCTCAGCCTCCCAAAGTGCTGGCATTACAGGTCTGAGCCAGCATGCCCAGCCTCCATTAATATTTAAAGCAATTATTGATATGTTTTTATTTTAATCCACCATCTTCTCTTTGTTTCTATCTGTCCATTTTATTTTAAATTTAGGTTTGTTTAATTTTATTATTTTCACAATTTCTACTTGATTCTTTTCCAAATCTGCTTTTTTAAAAGTAGTATCCTCTTCTTTCACTATGGGTTTTTTCCTTTAATTTTGTTATCATTTGAAACATATTTATTTATAATTTCTTGAAGCTTGCTATCTCAGTTTGGGGGAGTGGTTACTAATTCCCCTTCACTCTGTCATCATTTCTTTTTATGACAGATGAAGTTTTCATTATATTATTGACTTCAATGCATTTACATTCATTTCAAATTCTTGTAGTCCTTACCTGCTATTATTTTAATACTAGAAAAATGTATTATAAAAATTTCCTGAGAGCATTGCATTTTATGATTGCATATTCATAAAGCGCTAAGCTCAAGCAGAGTTCTATACAAGCTTCTCTGTTCAGGTACGAGAGTGTGACCAAGCTCTTTGTCTATCTTCCTTTCCAAAATATAATCTTTGTATTGATTATCACAGTCATTAAGTTTATGCAGAATTATTTCATCTTCCTCTTCTTTGAAGCATATGGTAGGATTGTTATTCTCCTTTTTAACTTAGGTGTGGCCATGTGACTTGCTTTGGCCAATAAAATGTGAGTAGATGATATGCCTTTGTGGTGGAAGCTTTAAGAGCTAATGTGTGCTTCACCACATTCTTTCCATTCTCCCACAGAGATTCACAGCATTCCTGGTGGTGTTGCTTCTTTAGCCTAGATCCCAGAAAGAGATTATGCAGAGTAGAGTTTTTAGTTGATTTATGGTTGAAATGGAGTCTGAGAAATAAACCTTTGTCATTTAAGACTTTTTTTTTTTTTTTGAGCTGCTTGTTATTGTAACATAATGTAGCCTTTTCTGATTGATACGAGGATCAGTGGCACAGCTTATTTCTTATTGTATTCCCATATCTTAGCACAAGGCCTGGTACAGTAAGTATTTGTGATTTGTTGAATCAAACTTGAGAATCAGAGTTCTCTAATGCCTGTGGTGACAATGCAAAGATGGGGGCTGATTTTCTGTGCTATTTGGTCTTGAGTTCTCAATACATTCCATTCATTTTACCAGCTGGAGGGAGGAAAAATGACATTTGACTTAGTCACAAATGGAAATCATTTTGTTTGGTACAAAGCCCATTGGAAAAAGGAAAACAAAGGGCATTTCTTCCAGTGGTAACCTGCTACTGCATTTCCTGTAAACACTAAATATTGTATTCTGTTAGCCTGTGAGAAATGGTGCTAGGTGGGAGAGGAGGCAAAGGTTTTCTTGTTTGTCTCTTAGCTCAAAAGAATCAGGGGAGAAATCTCTTCTAATTACAGAGTTGTGTGCTTTGGAAGGACTTTTGTATTCATTGAGTCTACCCACTACCTACAAGTAATCTGTCTTGGAAAAGGTGTTTTATTCTTAGAAGTATGAAACCATTTTTGGTCGCTGAAGCAAGATGATTGGATCTACCAATAGACAGTCATATTTTCTTGGTCAGACAAATATTTTATACATTTTATTTTTCAAATAAGTAGAGAAGTCAATATTATTTACTGTCTAAGCATAGAGACATCTGATCATGAAAGAGGGCACTGTTACCATTTATACTCAGACAACTAGCATAAAATGGTATTTTCCTGGGCAAACTACATGAACACCTTACAAATAGGGCCACTTATGAATGTAACTTTCGTAACGTGTAATCAAGTCACTAAGTCCCTTATTCTGAGAAGAGCCAGCTGACCAGGAGACCAAAAAGCCAAGAGAAGAAATGTTATCCTCAATTAAGCATTTCAATGAGTAAATCATTATTCCATTAGTTGATTGTTACTAAACTTTCTTAAGATATGCCTTTAGTGGAACCTTTGACACCAGTGTACAAATGCCTGGACTATTTGCCTGAACTAGATGGTCCTTTCGCCTCAGCAACCCCTGACCATAAGACCCAGACTAAATGTTATTTCCTATGGAATTGCTTCTTCAACATTCCTGGATGTGGCTAGTCTGTGATAACTGGGTTTCCCCAGCACAGTGTAAAGACTTCTATAGTGGTACTTTTCACATTATATTATAATTCTTCATTTATGTCTGTCTTCCCTCATGGGCTGTTCAAGGGCAAAAACTTTGTCGTATTTATTTTTATGTCTTTCTAAGAAAAGCTTTTTTTACTCAAAGTAATTGCTCAATAAATTATTGAAAGAATGAATCCAGAGAACTACTTATTTAGAAAAAGAAGTTTATGCTAACAAGGCCTTCCCAGCTTGAGATAAAAGGAATAAAAAGAATGAACTGATTTACCAGCTGTTTCCTGATTCATAAGGAAAGAAATATGGAATAATTTTGAGGTGGGAGGCAGGGGAGAAACAAAGCATAGTTCCTTCATTTTAATTACATTTGGCTGTGGTGCCATTTCAGGCTAGAACTCACAAAGCTGTAACTGCTAGGAGCTGTGTATGTATTGCTTAAGGGAAAACAAGATAATGTACGAATCTTTAAGATATTTTAAAAAGACTCTTTTATGGTACATTGTCTAGAAGTGAATGTAGGTTATATCCCCCCCAGTGGTAACTACAGAAATTAGAGATGCTGAGAAATCATGTGGTCAACCCTCCCAGCGTAGTATGCACAACGTCACCTGAGCCGTGTTTATGTAGCTCCTGTCACTTCCCAGGAGTGTGCAGAGCTCCTAGCACAGCAGAGAAGACTGCTTTGGAAATCTAAAGCAGACACTTGGCTCCTACTGCTAGATGGCTTTGGTGAGGCATTGGGAATTGACAGATGTTAAATTGACAGCAGAATTCTCCAAGCTGGGAGTTAAGGCTAAAGCGTGAAGTATTGAGAAGCCATATATATTTATGTAGAGAGGAGGGACCTCTCTTGAGCCAAAAGGAAGTGGGTGGGTAGGGATTCTGTTTACTTTATTAAGCTGTTTTGTAGGATTTGGGGAACCAATTTCATTGAAGCCTGTGTCAGGACAGGGCAATCATTCTCAGAGTCAAGTAGTACTGTCAATAAAGAATCGCATGGGGCCAGAGACTGGTGGGATTACTTTAGGTTCTAATTCTGGACTGACACTTGAGTAGTTCAAAGCATGAAATATCCATGTTTCTCCCCAGGACTAGATTTTTCATAGCTCTAGAGTATAGGGAGGAGTCCTGGTGACTACAGGAGGCGGTGACAGAAAGAGATACATAGAAACAGCAACATACATCTCTCCCTACACTGACTCTGTCTCAGCCTCTACTATCCTTTCACTCTATTCCTTCAAAAATATGTTCCAAGCCCATAGTACTGTGCTAAGCAGTGCAAAATTAATGGTAAAGGAAGCATTGGCTCTTAAGAGCTCCTAGCCTAGTGGGGAAGGCAGCCACATAAACAGATCACCATCATTCACCATGATATGTATGCTATTGGAAATGTGTATAGGAGGTTATGAAAATATAATGGAAGGAGTTGCTGATTCTGTATGGTCATAATTAGGAAGAACTAGAGTTTCAGAAAGGTATCACATATGGCTTCCCATTATAAAACCCAAGCCTCTTGGCCCTCCAATGTGTGTCCCTGCCAGTTGAAATCTCACCACCCACCATGCCTGACACCAACTCTGCTCCATCCAGAGTCTGCCTGATTCTCAGCTTTGTCCTCTTGTTTCCCTGGCTGGAACATTGCATTTTTCTCTACTGACCTAATCTTAGCTGTTAAAAGTCAGTTCAAGTCCTACCTCCTCCATAAGTCCTCTTCTGAGTATTCTAGCCCGTAGTGAATTGCCCATTCTTGACTCATTGTTTGGAATTCTACCTTGACACTAGGTTTTATCCTGCATTGTGACATCTCGTATATTGCTATATAGTGCTTCTAGTATTGATTTAATACACATGTTTCTCTTCTCCCAAACTAGAATTAAAGACATTCAATGGTAGAATGCATTATCTAATATTCCATATAGATCAGTGATCCCCAACCTTTTTGGCATCAGAGACTGGTTTCGTGGAAGACAATTTTTCCATGGACCAGGGAGGTGGGATGGGATGGCTTCGGGATGAAACTGTTCCACCTCAGATCATCGGGTATTAGATTCTCATAAGAAGCACGCAGCCTAGATTCCCTGCCTGGGCAGTTTACAATAGGGTTCCCACTTCTATGAGAATCTAATGCAGTGTGGCTGATCTTACAGGAGGCAGAGCTCAGGTGGTAATGCTTGCTGGCTCCCTGCTCACCTCCTGATCTGTGGCCTGGCTCCTAACAGGCCACCAACAGGTACCGGTCTGTTATCTGCCTCTGGTCCAGGGGTTGGGGACCCCTGATATAGGCCTTAGTAGAGTGTAGGGCACAGTACTCAGTAGATACCTGTGGAGTAAATGAACATAAGCATTTTGTTCCTTGGGAGAGATTCAGGGTAAAATTGTCTTTCTTTTTTTTTTTTTTTTTCCCACCCAGATTCAATAAGGAGTGTGAAGCCTCTTCCTGTGGCTATGAATTTGGGTAACATTAATTTTTCTTTAAGACTGTCCATGCAGTCCTCCATCTACCAAATATTTACCTAAGAATTTACTATTAACCACTACTTGGTGCCAAGAAACAGCTGAATTTGCCAAGAGATGGAGTTCTCGGCTGGAAGTAATTTTTCCCCAAACTTCTTTTTCGTTTTGTTTTGAGGCAGAGTCTCACCCTTTCACCCAGGCTGGAATGCAGTGGTGTGATCTCCGCTTACTGCAACCTCTGCCTCCCGGGTTCAAGCGATTCTCCTGCCTCAGCCTCCTGCTAGCTGGGGATTACAGGCATGCACCACCATGCCCTGTTAATTTTTGTATTTTTGGTAGAGACGGGTTTCACCATGTTGGCCAGGCTGGTCTTGAACTCTCAGCCTCAAGTAGTCAACCTCAAGTAGTCTCCCAAAGTGCTAGAATTATAGACGTGAGCCACCGCGCCTGGCCTTCCCTCAAAATTCTGAAGGCATTGCCCAATTATTTCTATTAGTTTGGTGCAAAAGTCACTGCAGTTTTTACCACTAAAAGTAATGGTAAAAGCCACAATGACTTTTGTACCAACCTAATAACTTTCACTGCGACTGAAGTCAAATGCTATTTCTGGTTCTTGATATTTTATGTGAGTCTTCCTAATTGATCCCCAAAGTTTTGGGGATCCTCTGTGAGTTGCTGGTATCAATGACCTTGGTGTTTTTTTGTTGTTGTTGTTTTCATTATGGTAAAATACAGATGACATAATTTACCATCTTAATCAGTTGTAAGTGTACAGTTCAATGGCATTAAGTACATTCACATAGGTATGCTGTTAATTTTAAATTCACAGTTTTAAGCACTTAGTGGGACCTTTCAAACTGGAGATACATACTCTTATTTAATAATTTCAACCTCTATTTTCTCTTTTCTCTTTCTGGAATATTATTAAATAGATGTTTGATCTTCTGCACTACACATCTAATTTTACATCCTTCCTGCTATTATCTGTCTCTTTAATCATTTGTTCTACTTTGAGGTTTAACTTTTTCTTTTAATTATTTACTCAGTGTTTTATTTCTCTATTTTAATTCTCTATTTGTTTTTCTTGCTTTGAATGTATTTTAAAAATACCATCCCATTATTGTTTCATTGATGTAAAATGTTATGTTATTCTCCAAGTATAGTAATCATATTTTTTGAAATTTTCTTATAGGCCCTTTCTTTCTTCCAAGTACCTTTTGCCTTTTTCTGCTTGTTTAGTTTGGGGATCTCTCGTTTTAGAAAAGTTTTCCTTAAATATTAACCATCCCTGGCTATCTCTTCTTGGCTAAGAATCTGTCCCTAGGAAGCTGAATGGATGATCTATGTACATTGGACAGGGATAGTTTGATTAGTTAGAAACCTAATAATTTTCCTGGCGAATTGCTTGTAAATATCAGTAGGTTTTCTGTTATGTCAGGATGTCAGCAATCTGAAAACCCAGCAGGATAGGAACAGAAGTGGGGATCTCACCACTTACAATGTAGGCTTTTATTTAATTACTGTGTTTTTTAGCACAGTATTTCATTATCTCCTTTGCCTCATGTGCTTAACTCTGGGAGCTCTCAGTCTCATATTCCAAGTAAACTTCTCACCTCCTCTAAGCATGATGTAGGGAAGGCATCAGGCACCACCCTCTTCTTAGATAGATTTTCGACTAATCACTCCCCACCTCAATGTCTTCTAAGGACCCCAGTGCCCCTCGTCCCTGAGACTTTCCATGTTTTTGCAGCTTAATCAGCTTGTCTCCTCTTCAATCTTTCTCCCCTATGCTAAGTAGATTGCCACATATGTATTACTTTGTATCTCCAATTTTTTTTGGAATCTTTCATCTACTGTCATGTTCTATTCCCTTTCCTTCATAATTTATGCTTTTTATTACCTATTATTTTGGAGATTTTCTGGATGGAGTTGACATTCACCTGCATCTATCTGCTGTATTTAGCTGGCAATCCTTTTCCTTATTTGGACTTTAGATTTCCCCTACAGACTCTCCTGAAAGTTCCCCTCGCAATTGTCTTCCACCCTACACCCAATGCTATGGTATAAGGTTACCATATTTAGCAAATAAAAAAACAGATACCCAGTTATTTCGAACTTCAGATAAACAAAGATTACATGGAACATACTTAATCTACAAAAACATTATTCATTGTTTATCTGAATTATTATTCATTGTTTTTCTGAAATTCAAGTTTAACTGGTCATCCTATATCTTATTTCAACTTGTCTTAGTTCAAGCTGTTTTAACACAGTATAGACTGGGTGGCTTATAAACAATAAAATTAAGTTCTCCCAGTTCTTAAGGCTGCAAGTTCAGGATCGGGGTGCTAGCGTAGTCAAGTTCAGGGTAGGTCCCTCTTCTGGGTTGCAAATAGTCGGCTTCTCATTGTAACTTCATGTGGTAGAAAGACAGTGAGAGAGCTCTCTAAGGTCCCTTCTTTAAAGGCACTGATCCCATTCATGAGAACTACACCCTCATGACATAATTACGTCCCAAAGATCTCACCTCCTAATATCATCACCTTAGGCATAAAGATTTCAATATATAAATTTTCGCAGAACATAAACATTTAGTTTATAATATAACTCTTCTTGGAGAGGAACTTCTCACCCAAGCTTTGGCTTCATAGTACCATAATTCATATGTCTATCACATATAATTCTTATGTCTAACCACATAGCCAGCACCTGAGTAGCCCTTCTCTGTTCTCTGACTTCCACAAGAAAACAGTACTAGACATTAGTACTGTTAGTTCAAGTACTGTTAGTACTGTGGTTCAAGAGCTTCTACACTCTACCAAAATAAGATGGGTAAAATGTCTGCTCTTTGCATTTTGCTTATGCTAAGCTGAAGACTGAACTGCATCATTAAAGCTTTGGAGAATTCTCAAATATTTGCAACAGTAAACTGACTGTTTACTGATCAGATTTGGATTAAAAAAAAATCATGCTGTGGCATAAAGGTCGACAAGCCTAGGAGCTGAGAGACCTTTGGATGACTATTGTAGAGAGTAATTCAAGAAAGAAAAGATAACATCCTGAACCAGGGAAGAACAAGTGAGAAGGGAGAAGAGAAAATGCAAGGAATATTAAAGAGGTATAAACTACCAGATTTGGAAATTGAATTACTGTGGTGAAGGGAAAGGAGGTATTGAGTGAGTGCTGAGTTTCTGGCTTAGGCAAATGCTGGTAAGTAGAGCCTTTCACAAAAAAAAAAAAAAAAAAAAAAAAAAGAAATTCAGGATGAGAACAGATTTAGGGGAGGAGATTACCATTGTTTCTCTCCTAAATGGTTCTCATTTACACAGCAGGAGGGGGATGTTCTTCCAGGAATTATGAATGTCTTTGGCCTTGTTCCAAACTCCCAGCGAGAAGAAACCACAAAGATACATCCAGCTTACTGAAGTCTTTTTCTAATGGTTGCTCCTATTCTGACCATGAGCTCAGCTGCTGGAGGAAGACCTTGCATTTCCCACATGCAAGCAAGGGAGGGGCCTTCTCACATCGTGGTCCTGTCTTTTCAACCAGGGGGTGACAGCTATTGGCAACTGTCAGCTCAGCAACACTGGAAATAGGCTGTCCTCATTTTGCTCTGGTGCATGGTGACCAACAGGAATGGCAGGGGCTCTTTTGTGCTCAACCTGAGTTGAAGTAACCCATCCTGAACTGAGATCTGAAAGCACCAAATGGGATTGACTCTCTGGAGGGACCATTTTCTTACCAACTCAGGATCTTGCCCCTTTGCTTTCTCTCTTAACTTTCAGATGACATCATTTGCATCAACTTCTCTTACTGCACTAAATCATCCATTTAGAATAATTGTCAGGAATAGTTCATCAGCTGTAAGCAGCACATCTCACTTCCTGGGGAGCTGGAAATAATGTAAACTCCTTTGTTGTTAAATTTCTTTGACCACGCCAAATCTCATTGTCGAATCAATTGAGTTGGTTGAGAGTTTAACATTAACTTTAATGCTAATTCTTTGCCCTGTTAATAGTCAAGTCAATACAGACACCTGCTATCTCTGTTTAACTAATGAGGCAGGAAAAAGGATGGGAAAGATGGCAAGTGAGGCCAGTTCTTCATCCCCTGAGTCTCTGTGTTGCCCAGGGAACTTTCCTGCAACTGTAAATGGCAGTGTTTTG
Organism: Macaca thibetana thibetana; assembly: GCF_024542745.1. Classification (NCBI taxonomy): domain Eukaryota; kingdom Metazoa; phylum Chordata; class Mammalia; order Primates; family Cercopithecidae; genus Macaca; species Macaca thibetana. The sequence continues at coordinate 78,427,629 of NC_065592.1, read as the reverse complement.
CTTTCCAGTGTTTCTTTCTTCTGTGCTGTGTTAGCAGACTGCCATTCCTTTGGGAATGGCCCCTCTACTTTGTCTTTCAAAGAGTGTGCAGGATGAACTCGAGCAAACAGTCTTATGGCAATTCCAGACATAGCTACTCCATCCATTTCTATTGTTGTTGATTCAATCTCTTTTTGAAAAAGTTTTGTGGAGTTGGAAACACAACTCTGTGTGTTGCACAAAGCAACAAATGGTTTTAGTGCCTGGGAGGAGGGAAGGCACAGGTTACAAGACACATTTAAAGAACTTGGGGGGCGGTGGAAGGAGTAGGCAGTTCTGAAACTCATACCTCTAGCTGAAAAATTCCAATGAGTCCATAAAGAAAAAAGAGTTTGTAAAAATTGTCGCACTATGACTTCAAACAAACATTATTATGCCTAAGTTTGCCTTATCAGGTGAATTGTTAAACTCAAGTCAAAGGACAGGGAAAAAATATATAGTCAACCAAACAGATTTTTTAAAGTGGATAGCTTAGAATACAGGACATCAGTGGAAGCAGAGACATTGCACCTTACTTATAGGAATACAGGAGAAAAATAACATTCATCTGCCAATGTGGGCTTGTTGCTAGTGTTTTTTAAACAGCCCAACTTTCATGAGGTATTTAGGGAACATAATGAATTAAGTTTAGCAGTCAAATTCTTTCTCTCCTAGTGTGTGTGTGTGTGTGTGTGTGTGTGTGTGTGTGTGGGCAGGGGGGTGGAAGGTAGCGGAATTATTCATTCTCTGAGCCTCAGTGTACTCCTCTGAAAAGTGGGTGTGATTCAAAGAGAAAAAGCCGTGAAGCACTGAGCATAGTGTCTGGCACTTCCTAGCCACTGCATTGGTATTATTTTAGGAAACTTGCCTACAAAGACCATGTCCTTTCTACTTCTTTGGTTCACCAGCTGAAGCACATCACACACCACTCCTGCTTCCTTTGTTTCCTTCTGGGTGGTGCTTCCTAGATCTTTGCCTCCCTTGTTTTTTTTTGTTGCCGGCCGGGCACAAAGCCTCCTGGCTCTGGATGGTGGAGACTTGGTTATTTTCCAGGCTGCTTTGAGGATTCCCCAGGAGGACTATGTCAGAGGTGCTAATGAGTCTCTGTTTAACCATGACTGTGCACTCCCCTGGCAATTGGGACAGAGAGAAACACCTTGCACAACAATTAGCTTTTCACAGCCATTAGCAATTTGCAGTCATTAGCACCGTAGAAACACTGCAAATAACACTCAGGAAGCAAATACCACTGTAAGGTGCCACAGGGCTCCTAAGCTGCATCAGCCCACAGCAAGGCAGGGGTCTGAGATCCTTAGGTCCCCTGTGCCCACTGACTCGAGCAAATGGGTTTTGTGATCCAAAGTGCCCCTGTTCCTTCCCGTCATATCTTTGAAAATGGCTCTATCAAGCCCATTATTTGTTTCAGTGGAACATAAATCTTTCAGAAGAAAAGTCCAGAAGATGTAGTGCCTAATAAAGCGATTCTGAATTCCCTCAAGACCAAGAAGCCTAAAGGAGTCTGGAAAGAGTGGTGTGAATAACTGAAATTTGAGTGGAGTGAAACTCCAATGCAATGCAATGATTTCGCTCCAAAGCTGTTCATGGCAGCATTGCTAAATACAGAACCATCTATATCTCTAACGGTAGGGATTGGTTAAATAATTGTGCTACACCCATTGAATTGAACATAATGCAGCCTTTAAAAATAATATTCTGGAATTTACAGGCAGATTATATCAAAAGGTTATAAAACCTTATTAACATTATTTCTTCTTTGTTGTAAGATATGATATGCATCTTCTAAAATATTAGTGATGATTGTCTCTGTGTGCTGGGAATGGGAATGGATGATTTTTAATTATTAAATTTTGCTGTTCATAGTTATTTTTCTAAAATAAGTACAGATGTATGTGTAATCCTTTAAATTAGAGGGATAAAGACAACAGAGTGAGAAAGTAAGCCCTGTCTGGTGTAGTGAGTTTGACATACCTAAAACAATTTTAAGTAAATATTTTATTGAAGCATAACATATATACAGAAAAAAGACACCAATAATAAGGACAGTTTGATGATTTTTCATGAAGTGCATAAATCCAGATACAGAATGAATCTTAAATACCACGATGGTTATGCTTGTAGCTCCACAAACAAATGTCTGCATGGTGAACAATTACAGTAGGAAATCAGCTGCGGGTTGAGGAGTTAGTGATGCAAGTTCATCAACTGAAAGCCCATCATGGTAATTGCATTAGTCTGTTTTCACACTGCTACAAAGAAATACCCAAGAATAGGTAATTTATAAAGGAAAGAGATTTAATTGACTCACAGTTCTTCATGGCTGAGGAGGCCTCAGGAGACTTACAATCTTGAGGGAAGGAGAACCAGGCACGTCTTACGTGTTGGCAGGAGACAGAAGAGAGAGCGCGTGAAGGAGAAACTGTCAAACACTTATAAAACCATCAGCTCTCATGAGAACTTACCCACTATCACGAGAACAGCATGGGGAAAGCCGCCCCCAAGATCTAATCGCCTCCCACCAGGACCTTCAACACGTGGGGTCTATAGGGATTAATTTTCGAGATGGGATTGAGCCACCGCGCCCGGCCTATTTTTCTTATTAATATAAGAAGGCAGAGGGGGGCGGAGCAAATGGATGGCCGAATAGGAACAGCTCAGTCTCCAACTCCCAGCGCGGAGCGACACAGAAGGACGGTTGATTTCGGCATTTTGAGGGTGGGGACACAGAACCAAACAATATCAGTAATGCTGGACTGGGGAAAGGTGGTAAATCTCCATTTTACAGGTGCAGAAACTGAGGCACTGGGCCAGGGGAAGAGACACACAACACCTGGAAAATGAATCCCATAACTGCTGGCCGGGAGGGTCCAAATGGAGGCACTGAGATTTATTCCCAGTCAGGCTCTGGAATCAATGCATTGGAGCCCAGAAGAAAAAATACAGGGCTCTATCAACAACAAAAGAGCAGAAAACTCTGCAGATGCAAACGACTTTTGACAGCTTTGAGAGTGGACTTGGATCAGGGACAGCACTTCCCTGCTCAAGTGAGTCTGAGTGAGCAGCCTAACGTCCCCCCTAGGGGCAGTCTGCTCAGGGTGGAGTACACCCTTGCTTCCAAGCAAGAATCAGATAGTACACTCGCTGTTCAGAAATATTCTATCTTCTGCACTGATACCCAGGCAAACAGGGTCTGGTGGACCTCAGCAACAACAGACCTACAGCTGAGGGTCCTGACTGTTAGAAGGAAAACTATCAAACAGGAAGGATACCTACACCAAAACCCCATTTCACCATCATCAAAGACCAGAGGCAGTAAAACCACAAAGATGGGGAAAAAGCAGGGCAGAAAAGCCTGGAAATTCAAAAAATAAGAGCGCATCTCCCCCGGCAAAGGAGCGCAGCTCATCGAGCAACGGATCAAAGCTGGACGGAGAATGACTTTGACCAGTCCATCAAATTTCTCAGAGCTAAAGGAGGATTACGTACCCAGCGCAAAGAAACTAAAAATCTTGAAAAAAAAGTGGAAGAATTGATGCAAGTTCAGATGAAAACCATGACACGAGAAAACTGAAAGCCCATCATGGTAATTGCATTAGTCTGTGCCTGAAAGTGAGGGGGAAGATGGAATCCAAGTTTCAGGATCCAGGAGAACTTCCCCAACCTAGGTAGGGCACACTGCTACAAAGAAATACCCAAGAATAGGTAATTTATAAAGGAAAGAGATTTAATTGACTCACAGTTCTTCATGGCTGAGGAGGCCTCAGGAGACTTACAAATCTCTTGAGGGAAGGAGAACCAGGCACAGGTCTTAACCTAGTGGTGGCAGGAGATACAGAAGAGAGAGCGCGTGAAGAGAGAAACTGTCAGAAACACTTATAAAACCATCAGCTGGGGGCCTCATGAGAACTTACCCACTATCACGAGAAATAAAAACAGCATGCTTAGAGATTTTGGGGAAAGAACAACCCGCCCCCTTAAAATGGGATCTAACTGGCAAACTGGATAAAGAGTCAAGACCCATCAGTCTGCTGTATTCCACCGGGGGTTGCTATACTAGTCTCTGGACTTTAAACCATCAAAGATCAAAAGAGACAAAGAAGGCCATTACATAATGGTAAAGGGATCAATTCAACAGGAAGAGCTAACTATCCTAAATATATATGCACCCAATACAGGAGCACCCTTCAAGTCCTTAACACGACTGTGGGGTCTATAGGGATTAATTTTCGAGATGGGATTTGGGTGGGGACACAGAACCAAACAATATCAGTAATGCTGGAAGGAAAGGTGGTAAATCTCCATTTTACAGGTGCAGAAACTGAGGCACTGGGAGTAAGAGTAACTTGAATCCCATAACTGCTAAATGGAGGCACTGAGATTTATTCCCAGTCAGGCTCTGGAATCAATGCATTCCCAAGAAGAAAAAATACAGCTGGGGCAACTAGCAGAAGGCCAGGGCATCTCTAAAAGCTTGATGACCAGAGAGTAGGAGACAGGGAAGAGCTGTGTCAGGGAGGGCAGGAAGGCTTGTCTGTTAGGAAGAAAGGGTAGAAAATCAGTTCCTGACAATTTCTACAAAAATCAGACCAGTGGGGAAACTAATAATGCTAAGTCTGGTGCCTTTGTGCACTTATATTTCATGTGGACCTGAAAGGATGCAAAAATCCTCAATAAAATACTGGCAAACCGGGTTCAGCAAACACATCAAAAAGCTTATCCACCATGATCAAGTGGGCTTCATCCCTGGGATGCAAGCCCTTGAGGCTGATGGAACAGAGATGCATAAGAGAAAAAATTCCCTTTGAAAACTGGCACAAGACAGGGGATGCCCTCTCTCACCACTCCTATTCAACATATAGAGAATGACAAAATTCAACAGGCTAGGGCTAAATTAGGCAGAGATGCAGAGCACAAGAGCTCTGACCTCCTTCAGAAGTCATGGTTAACTAAGAAGAATAGGGTCTAACTTATTTTTTATTTTATTTTATTTTATTTTTTTCGAGACAGAGTCTTGCTGTGTCACCCAGACTGGAGTGCAATGGCACAATCTCAGCTCACTGCAACTCCTGCCTCCCAGGCTCAAGCGATTCTTGTGCCTCAGCCCCCTGAGTAGCTGGAACTAAAGATGTGTGCCACCACACCTGGCTAATTTTTATGTTTTAGTAGAGACAGGGTTTTGCCATGTTGGCCAGGGTGATCTCAAACTCCTGACCTCAAGTGATCCACCCACCTCGGCTTCCCAAAGTGCTGGGATTACAGGCATGAGCCACCGTGCCCAGCCAGAAAGGGGGTTAATTTATATTTTCTTTATATTTACTAATTCATAGGGGAGCAAGGCACTACTCGTAATCCTCCCACGTAGAAAAGTGGCCTCCCAAATCTTCACTGAATGATCAAACTTCTTTTCCTTTGAAATAGGTGTTCTGGGGGAACCATGCAGAGGGCACACTCTGGGCAAGGGGTGCCTCTGGAGAACACAGGGTACATGCTAAGGACCTTAGGTGATGAAAGCAGAAAGTCACCTTCCAAAATGAACTCTGCTGGGGAGGACCAAGCTTAGAAAGTTTTTATGGAAACCATTTCATCAAAGATATATATCTACGAATTTTGTTATCTTAATTAACTCAGTGGTAGTACCATACTATGCTAAGAGGACTGGTTGTAAGACTTGTAATTACCTCTCTTTAGGCTATTAACCCTGTTTGATTACTGTAAGCTTTTCAAGGAATGAGGCCATGTGGTTGGTCATCTCTATATGCCCAATGCATAATAATGTGCCTGGTAGATAAGAGACATTAAACAAATGCTTACTGAATGCATAAAACATGTGTCCTAGATATTCTAGGCAAATCTTCACTGAATGATCAAACTTCTTTTTCCTTTGAAATAGGTGTTTGGGGGGAACCAGGGGTGCCTCTGGGAACACAGGGTACATGCTAAGGACCTTAGGTGACCACTTTAAATAGTCCACTGATTATATATACTGGTTTGAGTTCAGAAACACTGATCATTAGAGAGTTAGGTCTGAATGTGGCTTATGGAATTTCTGGGAATCTCCAAGAGATACTTCTCAGCAGTAGCCACTATACCAGCCATTTTTCATAGTCCTCAATCATTCATCCATTTTAGTAAAGGTAGAATCAGACAGAAATGAAGAATACCCCAGAAGCAAAGGAAGCAAGAAATTTATGGAACCTGAAATTGGTTCCTGGTCTTCATATTTCAGCAACTTCAGAATTTTTTTTTTAATCATCTAAGACCTTTTTAAACAGTCATTTATTGAAGTCTTACTAAGTAGCAGGCTTATAGTCAGTGCTAAGAATACAAAAATCAATAAGATAGAACACACAGATCTGAAAATAGATACATTACAACCCAGGTTGGATAGTGTTTGTATTATGTAGGATGTCTTCAGTTTTGAGTAACAGAAAAGAAATAATGGCTAAAACGAAAGAAATTTTTAATCATCTCACAAATAATGAAAGACTAAAAGTAGATGGCTCCACATTGGTCCAGCAGTTCAATGATATCATAAAAAAATTCAATACTCTGTCTTTTCACTATTCTATCCTTTGTTCTTGGCTTATTGCCTCATGGTCACAGAATCGTTGCTGTAGCTCCAAGTAACATGTTTGCACACAACTGCATTTAAGTCAGGCAGGAAGAAACTTACTGTTTATAGCAGGAAACAAAAATCTTCTGAGATAAGCTGACCAATAGACTGTTTCTTTGGTCTCATTGGTCAGGGCTGGGTCACTTGCCCATTCCCAAATCAATCATGAGAAAAGGGGAATGGGATTGCCATGGTTGGCAATAAGCCAAAGATGCTTTATTCTCTCAGGCTGGAGGAAGGGGTTGCATCTTCCTTGAACATGTTGCTACCACCTAAAAACCTGGATAACCTAAAGAAGATGAAAAGAAGAGCAGAGAAGTTAGCCAATGTGTTTGCCACAGGGTTAAGCACAGAGTTGAGTGAATCAACGTACCTTATTTTTTCTGATTTGATGCCAAATCTTCAGCTCCACCTCCCTTCCCTAGCATACGGCCAACAGCCCAAGGCTACAAGAAAACCTGGCCTTTCCCTGACACTGCCTTGGCCTTGATTGCCTCAGTGCGGAGAGTAAAACAAGCTGTCAGACTCAGCTCCTGCCCTATCTTTGAGCTCTAATAACCTCAAGCTTTTACAGTTCCAACCAAGTTTAAAATTCTAGCTTGTTGATGTGAGTGGGAGTTTGGAATGCTGGAGGGGAAGGGTGAGAGTCAGGTCAACAAATGAGATTTGAAGTGGTTTTCCTTCCTCAAACGCAAGCCTCACATCAGGACTCTGAACTCAAATGGCCTCTCCTGAATGAGAGGGAGGGGGACACATGTAGGGAAAGCCAGCCACGGGTGTAGCTGAATGTTGTTTCAGAGAAAAAACAAGATTTCTCTCCCTGAAGACCACTGGGTACTACTTTCAGAATTTACATAAGAGAGAAATAAGGGGTGGTCTCAATCTGGGGAAGAAAGTTAAGGAGGTGACTGGAGGAGGACTCTATAGAGGATGTGGCTTTGTTCAACACATCCATAGACACTGGTTTTACAAGACCACAATCAATATGCTACTGATATATAATAGATGATATGATTGACATAATACAATATGATTTAATGTAATACAGTAGTATAGCAATGCAATATAATGATACCAGTAACTAAAATTCATTGATCATTCACGGTGTGATTAACACAATGCAATGTATTATCCTTCCAGGACTACTCATAATCATACTTACAGGCAAGTTCCATTATAATCTACAGGCTAAGCAAAGTCACTCTGTTAAACAGTGGACTCAGGTCTCAGGACTGCAGGGTTGTCTGCCTCTAGAACCCTCCTCTTCACCACTTTGCTATTTTGCTTCCATTTATCTCTTTCCTACCAGGGTGTTAATACACATAGTGGTGAAAAGGCCAAGTGGTGACTATAGACAAAGACACTGAGCGAGGCTAAGTGAAAAACAGTTCATTGGAATACATACTTCACTAGCTAGAAAAAATGAAAGAAATAACACCAAAAAGTTATTTTAAATGTTCAGAGAACCAAATAGTTAAAAGTTTCTTGTTTTAAAGAGTTCAAGAAACATAAAAGGAAATACAGTATTGATAGGAATTATATAAACAGATGAACTTCTTTCTCTATCATAGAATTCATGAACATTTATGTGTGTATTATCGAGATTTTGCAATTCCCTTGTGGGTTCTTTATGGCAGTTCATTCTCTAGCCTATATAGTTCACTCTTTTTCTAACTAACTCAAATACTCACTTTATTCTTTCATTCATTCATTTACCTAGTCATCCGTCAGATGTTTATTCAGTCTCTTCCATGCACTGGGTACCAAGGAGGATAATGGAAGCTTAAGAATAAAGAAACACTGTCTCCTGCCTTAAATGGGATGGAATTGAGTATGCTCAAAAGGCAATTTTCCCCTTCAGATCCCCTTCAGATTCACTCCATTGCCTGTGAATGGTCCTGTGCAATAGAGAGACCTCCTTTAGCCCTCTGGCATGTGGCATCACCATACTGCAGGGGGTTGCCTATCTCTTATTTAGGACTGCAAGTGGAGGTTCAGAAGATGAGAAACTGTGAAGAACAGAGGACACTAGATGTGTTCCCTATCTGTCTGACTGAAGCAAATTCTGGTTCAGGAACCCCCTGGGAGGTTCTAAGACTTCAATATCCTATGTGATTTTGAAAACATCAAAGCTTCCTGGAATTGATCAACCCATCTTGGTCCCTTAAGATTTCCCTTCCACCTACTGGGAGGCACTAAGCTAAGGGTAGGGTAGGTACCTGGGGTAATATTTATTTCCAACCCCACTCTAGAGCTAACCTCTGCTACTGGATGCCTGAAACTACAAGCCTGATTCTAGCCTTTGGCTTGACTCAAGAATCCTAATGAACCTCTCCAGCACATTTCTCTGTGTACTGGAGCACCAGTGATGAATACTATTCTTGAAACATCTCTAGAATTGTCCATACTTCTTTTCTATATGACATCTCTTTTCATTTGGTTGTTTGCTTTTTAATTTTATTTTGCTAAAATTAATAGTGAGGTAGGTTTACAGTCTCACAAAATATCATACAGGCAATCAAGAGATAGTCTAGAAGCCTCTCTTAAGGCTCCTATTACACACAGTCCCCAAGTACTGGGACCCCTTCAGACCATCTCATTTTTAGGAGGTGTTCCCAGTCACTAACAAAGGCCTGTGTCAAAACGGGTCCCCATAGTGATAGCCAGCATCCTGAGCAGGTGTCTATGTCTCAGGCAGCTGGTCTCTGTAAGGGGTATCCAATTATGATGAGTCTCCAGGAAGATGTATATGGATGTGATAAGAAGGATGATGGAATGGGACCCAGGAGACACCCCACAATCACTATCACCAAAGCCTGGACATTTGTTCCTGCCCATTTCTTTGCCCATATTTCCTCCTCTGCAAAATAAATAGTTCAGACTAGAAGAGGCCTCAGGTCCTATCGAGCTTGGACAATTTATGACCTTCTGAGTACTGTAAGTGTTATCTGCTTTGGCAGTTTGCACTAAGAATTGGACTTTAGAGATTTGGCACATTCTGATGTTTGTTCAGTTGGTAAGTGTGCTCAGTTTTTGTGGCATGTGTCTACAAAACACAAAAGTCTTAGGTTCTCTGGACTTCTGAAGTGCAAGAGGTAGAGAGCAATCCCAGCCCAGTCCCAGGGAGAGACGCAGAAGCAACTCTGTGAAAGGGTACTTCGGTCTCTATGGGAACCAGTCTGTGCCCTTGACAGAGAAGACAGCTTGGGGAAGGGAAGCACATTCGAGAGCTCTGCAGCCTGGGCAGAATGCCCCATGGGCCCACAGTGCCACATACCTGTGAATGGAGAAAAGGGAACAGGCAGTCCTAGTGTGCATATTTGGAATCCAAAGTCCTGTTTGACCTTAGATATTTGGAAGTAGGTGGGACCTGGAAATGCTAACACCCAGAGGCCATGCAGTGTAGTGGAAAGAGAACTGGCTTTGGAATCAGAAGTTCTGGTTTGACTCAGCTCTGCCCTTACTAGCTACGTGACTTGGAGCAGGTCTCCTAACCCTGCTGAGTGTGGGTTTTCTTGTCTGTCCAGTGAGAAGCATTAGGTCTTTCCTGATGATCTCATAGGGTTGATCTTTCTGGTTACTTTTCCTGCACACAGTGTACAACTCCCCACCCCCGGGATGCGTTAGTCACAGTTTAACAACAATATTAAGGAAGGATAATGATAAAAGTTAATTTTTGTGGAGAATATAACATTGACGATTATTGCTACCCACTGTTGCATTCTTAATATGTACTAGGCACTCTGATAAGGACGTCAGAAATATTAATTCATCACCTGAGGTCACACGGCTGGTAAATCATATGGCAGGACTAAACTCAGACAGCTCTGATTCCAGAGCTAAAGTCTTAACCCGGTGCATGGTTCATTCCTCCTGAGCCAGCAACCAGGTTTCTTCCAGTCCTGGCTTGTAGAGAGTGAGAAAGATGTGCTGGCTTGTCTACTCACCTGTTAACAAACAAACAAACAAACAAACAAATAATTAAGCAAATCAGTCAAATCCTTTAAAAGAGTCAAACACAGCAACTTTGGAAAATCATACGTTAAAAGATATTTATGGATCAGATTATATAAATAAATGTATGAAAAAATGTGATTCTATTTTCACTAATGGTTAACCAACATTGCTTATTGCCAATGTACGAACTTTTCTTTGGCTTGTATCAAATAGGTATTTGTCCCACCCATCCACTCAGCTAAAAAACAAGCAAAAAAAGTACTGAACGCCTTCTCTGTACCAAACATCCATGAAGTGCTCAGATTTAATGGTGATTGAGGTGTTTCTGCCCTCAAGCATCAGTCTAACAGAAGATACTGACAGAAAATTAAGTAGAGTATGAAAGTGCTTTGATAGGGGCATGAACAGGGTACTAAGGACAGACAGAAAATAAGAAGTTAATTCAGCCTGAATATGTCATAGAAACCTTCCCAGAAAAGGTGACAGCTAGGTTGAGTGGGAGTCAAACTGTTGGTAGGAAGGGACATGGAGAGGAGAGAAGGGGAAGGACATTTGGGAAGTGGGAGTGTCTTATGCAATGGGTAAGAGGCAAGAGAAGGGTGACCCACTCAGGGAGCCAAAAGAAGTTCACAGTGGCTGAAACATAGAGTCTAAGGACTGGAGAGGTGACAGCTGAAACAGAGGCCATATCATGCAGGGCCACATAGGGTTTTGAACTTTATTGTAATCACACTGAGAATTAATTGAAGGGTTCAAGCCAGGGCCTAAGGAGTGGGTTATAATCCCATTTGTATATTATGAAGATGATTCTGGCCATAGTGTGGAGAATGGATCTGTGAGGGGGAAAAGGGGTGGCTAACAGAACACAGGACTAGTTACAGAGTATTGGAATAATCCAGCCGACAGATGAAGATGACCACCCAGGTTCTGCCAGTGAGAATGGAGAGAAGTAGATACTACCTGAACACTTAGCAGAACGAGGCAGGTTTAGCAATTGAATGAAGGTAGGGTGAAGGAGGGCATGGTGTGAAGGATGCTGTGTCTGCTGGTCCCCTCAGTCCCCGAGCAAAAGGACCGATTGCTTTGTTCCGGGTTCCTTTCTGGTTCAGATGACACGGCTGTGTCCCCGAATTTTTGACCCATCAATCCATACTTTTTGACATCTCTCATCTCTTCTTTTGCCCCATATTTCCTTCCACCTCCCAGTACATTAACTAGGGCAATGTGAACTGTTGTATCAAAGCCAAAACTCAGTGGTTGACACAATAGAAGCATATTTCTTGCTTATGTAAGAGTCTTCTCTGGTCAATCAGAGGCTTTCTTCCACATTCGGATTTAGATAGGAGGCTTCCTTCTGTTGCATGCTTTACCATTCCCTAGGGCCTGAGTTCTCAGCATTTAGATGGTAGAGGGGCAAGAAGGTGGAGAAAGTATCTTCATTACTTAAAACCCCACCTACACCTCCATTAATGAGAACTTGCCACATGGCCATATTTAGATGCACAGTTACATCCCTACCTACCCAGATGAAGGAGGGAGCAGGAAGTTTTGCTAAACAGTGAACCACCTTTGTCACACCCAGCATGTCTAGGTTTTAACTCTTTTCTGTCTCTTGTCTTTATTTATCTCCTTCTACTATCTGACAGTTGATCACTGGAATGGTTGTAAACATTTTCATTCATCTGGTTTTGATATAGAAGGAGGATGACACTCCTCAAATGCATCAACAATGGAGAAAGAATAATTCACAAGCTACTTATCACAAGGGAAACCCATGACCATTTTTCTTCTACTGAGCAAAGAACACCTAAGAGACAGGAGACCTGGCTTCAAATTCTGGCTCCATCAATAACTTACGGCATGACTTAAGCAAGACACTTCACTTCTATGGACTTCTATTTTTCCATGAGTAAAATGGATGGAGTGTGCTACACTGATATTTCTCCAAGTGTGTTCCATAGAACATTAGGTTCACGAGGTGCTCTTTGAAAAATTCTTCTATGGTCAAATAGATTTGGAAAATACTGTGAACTTTAACCACTGCTTTGAGGACAGCTGAGGCTCATAACAATAAGAGAGGCTCTGAGAAGTCCTATACTAAGGCTATCTGCTAGACTTTAACCTGACATTTCCTAATCTTGAGAGGTGAAATTTATATATTCAAGTATTAATCTATATTATTAAACTGTTTTACCAGTCACGAATTGGTCAATGATACACAGAAGCTCAGATTCCAGTGAGAAAAATGAGTTATCTCAGTAACTAAGAATCAGAGTAAGGGAAGAGGGAGAGCTGAGGACTGACATGGGGAAAAAGAAACCTTTCATGTGTTGAGAAGCTATAGGAAATCTTTCATGAACTGAGAAGCTATAAGAAAGCTCTGCACCAAACTAATTTGTCCCTCTTCTATGTGGGTGACCTGAAAACTGCCAGCAACTAACCCATGGAACTTTGTGAGTCTGGATGGAAGTGATGTTTATCACTGCCCATGAGATTCTGCCGAAACCTCTCACCTGTTCCAGATGGACCATCTCCTGTACACAAGCTGCTGATGTAAAGGTCCTAGACACTCACAGGTCACTCAGAACAAAAAGAGATTTGGCCACCTTTTGAGGGGAGGATGATAACAAGAGGAAATTTGCCTTCAGATCAAGGTGGGGCAGGTACGGCCAGTTGGAAATTCCCTTCTGAACCAGGAAAATGGTGGTGATTTCATTTCTATTTATGTTATTTAACCATAGACATTGTAATAGATAATGTCTCCTCATACCACATTCTCATACTCACCTAGATCATTTGCAGCTATGGTGTCAGTACCAGAAGCTGGCAGCTTCTCCCTCAACCATCTCTCTTTTTTTAAGCCTGAGGATTTTTTTTTCAGCAGAAGCATGTTCTACAGCAAGCAGACACAGCCCAGAAGTGTAGAGTTAATATCTTCAAGGGTAGTCCCTAGCCAGTGGGAGATGAAAACTGGTGGATACAAGCCTCAGTCTCCCTGTACTCATGTGGGGTGATTTTGAAGTATACTTTACACGCTTTTTTTGGAGCATCTTCAGCAGAACTGAGCCCCACTAGCCTATATTAGTAGTTCAATTTTTATTGCACCTTTTATTGGCTTTTCTCCTTTCTGAATCTTACTTTCTCCATTTCTCCACTTGTGTTTCCTGAGACAAACACCCAAGTAAACTACCTGAATCCAAAACTGTGTATCAAGGTCTGCTTTAGGGGAAACCCTCACAAAAATAAAACTTTTTCATGTGGCATTCCTTAGGTAATTGTAAAGTTCCCTCTTGCCCTAAAATTCAGTGCTCATTCATTTGGTCACTCTCAGTGGCCAAGTCTGAGCTAGTCCCCATTTCTCCAGGAGTGAGAGAATGAAGACAAGTTTGACCACGTTTTGATTTTTTTTTTTTAAATTATACTTTAAGTTCTGGGATACATGCAGAACATGCAGGTTTGTTACATAGCTATACACGTGCCATGTGGTTTGCTACACCCATCAACCCGTCACCTGCATTATTTCTCCTAATGCTATCCTTCCTCTAGCCCCCCACCCCGACAGACCCTGGTGTGTGGTGTTCCCCTCCCTGTGTCCATGTGTTCTCATTGTTCAACTCCCACTTACGAGTGAGAACATGCAGTGTTTGGTTTCCTGTTCCTGTGTTAGTTTGCTGAGAATGATGGTTTCCAAATTCATCCATGTCCCTGCAAAGAACATCAACTCATCCTTTTATTTTGGCTGTATAGTATTCCATGGTGTATATGGAATACATTACAGCCACATTTTCTTTATCCAGTCTATCATTGATGAGCATTTGGGTTGGTTCCAAGTCTTTGCTATTGTGAAGATTGCTGCAATAAACATGTGTGTGCATGTGTCTTTATAGTAGAATGATTTATAATCCTTTGGGTATATACCCAGCAATAGGATTGCTGGGTCAATTGGTATTTCGGGTTCTAGATCCTTGAGGAATCGTCACACTGTCTTCCACAATGGTTGAACTAATTTACACTCCCACCAACAGTGTAAAAGCATTCCTATTTCTCCATATCCTCTTCAGCATCTATTGTTTCCTGACTTTTAAATGATCGCCATTCTAACTGGCATGAGATGTATCTCACTGGACCACATTCTGATTTTAGCTCTCCTTCTAATTACTTAAGGTTAAAAATAGTCTTTACTGCACCGAACCATGTTTCCAGAGAAGCCCAGAGCTTGTGAGAAGCCCAGGGAGTTGTGAGCTAGTTTCTAGGACATTTTAATAACTTAAAACAGAAGTGCACATATTTTATTAAACATCTTCCAATTATCTTTAATTTTTATATATAACAGCTTTGCTGAGCTTTAATGGCTTTATTTATACAGTTCACCTATTTAAAGTAGAGAAGTCAAATATTTTTAACATATAGAATGATGTACAACCATCATCATAATAAATTTTAGATCATTTTCATTACCTCCAGAAACCAATTAACCAAACAAACAAAAAACCCATACAATTCACAGTCTCTCTCCATTTTTCCACAAGTCTCCTGGCCATAGGCAACCATCAAATGACTTTTTGTCTCTATAGATTTACCTAATTTGGATATTTTATATAAATAAAATCATACAACATGTGGTCTTTTGTGATTGGCTTGTTTTTCTTAACATAATGTTTTCAAGGTTCATTCATGTTTTAGCACATATAGTACTTTATTTCTCTTTATGGCCAAATAGTATTCCATTGTACAGATATACCACATTTTATTCATTCCTTCGTCAGTTTATGGACACTTTGGTTGTTTGCGCTTTTTGGCTATTATCAATAAAGCCGTTATGAACATTCATGTACAAGTGATTGAGTAAACATACGTTTGTATTTTTCTTGGATATACACCTAGGTGTCCAATTGCTAGGTACCATGGTAACTCTATTTTTGACCTTTTTAGAAGCTGCCAGACTGTTTTCCAAAACGGATGTAACATGTTCTATTCCCATTAGCAGAGTATTAGGGTTTTAATTTCACCCACACTATTTAAAAACGCCTTTTTAAGGCTGGGCGCAGTGGCTCATGCCTGTAATCCCAGCACTTTGGGAAGCTGAGGCAGGTGGATCACTTGAGCTCAGGAGTTCGAGACCAGCCTGGCAAACATTGCAAAGCCCTGTTTCTACTAAAAATACAAAAAATTAGGTGTGGTGGTGGGTGCCTGTAACCCCTGCTATTCTGGAAGCTGAGGCAGGAGAAATGCTTGAACCTGGGAGGCAGAGGTTGCAGTGAGCTGAGATTGTACCATTGCACTCCAGTTTGGGTGACAGAGCAAGACTCTGTCTCAAAAAAAAAAAAGCTTTTTAATTATAGCCATCCTAGTGGGTATGAAGTGGTATCTCATTGTAGTTTTGATTTGCAATACCCTGATGACTAATAATGTCAAGTACTTTTTAATGTACTTACAGGCCATTTGTATATCTTCTTAGGAAAAATGTCTATTTCTATTTAATTTTTAAAAATTTTATTTATTTATTCTATTTCAATACCTTTTGGGAAACAGGTAGGTTTTGGTTACATGGATAAGCTTTTTAGTGGTAATTTCCGAGATTTTGTTGCACTCATCACCTGAGCAGTGTACGCTGTACTCAATAGGTAGTCTTCTATCTCTCACCCCTTCCCACCCTTCCCCATGAGTCCCCAAAGTCCATTATATCATTCTTACGCCTTTGTGTCCTCGTAATTTAGCTCCCACTAAATAAGTGAGAACATACAATATTTGGTTTTCCATTCCTAAGTTACTTCACTTAGAATAAATGGGCTCCAACTCCAATACAAGTGCTGCAAATGGCATTATTTCATTCCTTTTTAAGTCTGAATAGTATTCCATGATATATATTTATCACATTTTTTTTTTAATCCACTTGTTGATTGATGGGCATTTGGGCTGGTTTCAAATTTTTGTAATTGTGAATTGTGCTGCTATAAACACGTATGTGCAGGTATCTTTTTTGTACAATGACTTATTTTCCTTTGAGTAAATACCACGTAGTGGGATTGTTGGATCTAATGGTAGTTCTACTTTTAGTTCTTTAAGGAAACTCCATACTGTTTTCCATAGTTGTTGTACTAGTTTACATTCCCACCAGCAATGTAAATGTGTTCTCTTTTCACCACATCCCTGCCAACATCGATTATTTTTTGATATTTTGATTATGGCCATTCTTGCAGGAGTAAGATGGTATCACATTGTGGTTTTGATTTGCATTTCCCTGATCATTAGTGATGTTGAGCATTTTTTTCATATGTTTGTTGGCCATTTGTATATCTTCTTTTGAGAATTGTCTATTCATGTCCTCAGCCCACTTTTTGATGGGATTGTTTGTTTTTTTTCTTGCTAATTTGTTTGAGTTCCTTGTAGATTCTGGATATTAGTCCTTTGTTGGGTGCATAATTTGTGAATAATTTCTCCCACTCTGTGGGTTGTCTGTTTACTCTGCCAATTCTTTTGTTGTGCAGAAGCTCTTTAGTCTATTTAAGTCCCATCTATTTATCTTTGGTTTTGTGGCATTTACTCTTAGGTTCTTGATTATGAAGCCTTTGCCTAAGCCAATGTCTAGAAGGAATTTTTTGATGTCGTATTCTAGAATTTTTATGGTTTCGGGTCTTAGATTTAAATATTTGATCCATCTAAGTTGATTTTTGTGTAAGGTGAGAGATGAGTATCCAGTTTCATTCTTCTACATGTGACTTGCCAATTATCTCAGCAACATTTGCTGACTAGAGTGTTCTTTCTCCACTTTATGTTTTTGTTTGCTTTGTCAAAGATCAGATGGCTTTAAGTACTTGGCTTTATTTCTGGGTTCTCTATTCTGTTTCATTGGCCTAGGTGCCTATTTTTATACCAGTACCATGCTATTTTGGTGACTGTGGCCTTATAGTGCAGTTTGGAGTTGTATAATGTGATGCTTCCAGATTTGTTCTCTTTGCTTAGTCTTTCTTTGGCTATGCTGACTCTTTCTTTGTTTCATATGAATTTTAGGATTGTTTTTTCTAGTTCTGTGATGAGATGGTGGTATTTTTATGGGAAACGCATTGAAACTCCAGATTGCTTTTGCCAGTATCTCTAGATTGCTTTTGGCAGTATGATTGTTTTCACAATATTGATTCTACCTGTCCACAAACATGGGATGTGTTTCCATTTGTTTGTTTCATCTATGATTTTTTTCAGCAGTGTTTTGTGGTTTTCCTTGTAGAGATTTTTCACATCCTTAGTTAGGTATATTCCTTGGTTAGGTATATTTGCAGCTATTGTAAAAGGGATTGAGTTCTTGATTTGATTCTCAGCTTGGTCGCTGTTGGTGTATACCCAGCAAAGCTACTGATTTGATTACCTTAATTTTGTATCCTGAAACTTTGCTGAATCCATTTCTCGGTTCTAGGAGCTTTCTGGAGGAGTCTTTAGGCTTTTCTAGGTACGCTATCATATCATCAGCAAACAGCGACAATTTGACTTCCTCTTTACTGATTTAGATGTCCTTTATTTCTTTCTCTTGTCTGATTGCTCTGGCTGTGATTTCCAGTATTATGACGAATAGAAGTGGTGAGAGTGGGCATCCTTGTCTGGTTCCAGTTCTCAGGGGGAATGCTTTCAACTTTTCCCCCATTCAGGATTATGTTGGCTGTGTGTTTGTCATAGATGGCTTTTATTGCATTAAGGTATGTTCCTTCTATGCTGATTTTGCTGAGGATTTTAATTATAACGCAATACTGATTTTGACAAATGCTTTTTCTGCATCTATTGACGTGATCATGTAATTTTTGTTTTTAATGCTATTTATGTGGTGTATCACATTTATTGACTTGCACATGTTAAAGCATCCCTGGTATGAAACCCACTTGATCATGGTAGATTATTTTTTTGATATGCTGTTGGATTTGGCTAGCTAATATTTTGTAAGGATTATTGTATCACATTTGTCAGGGATATTGGTCTGTAGTTTTCTTTTTTGCTATGTCCTTTCTTGGCTTTGGTATTAGGGTGATACTGGCTTCATAGAATGTTTTAGGGAGGATTCTCTTTTCTTCTCTCTTGTGGAATAGCATCAATAGGATAGGTATCAATTCTTCCTTGAATGTCTGATAGAATTCAGCTGTGAAATCATCTGGTCCTGGCCATTTGTTGTTGTTGGCAATTGTCTTATTATCATTTCAATCTCTCTGCTTGTTATTAGTCTGTTCAGCATTTCTATTTTTTTCCTGGTTTAATCTAGGAGGTTTGTATATTTCTAGGAATTTATCCATCTTCTCTAGGTTTTCTAGTTTATAGGTATAAAGGTGTTCATAGTAGCCTTGAATTTTTTTTTTTGTTTTGTAATTCTGTGGTATCAGTTGTAGTATCTCCCATTTCATTTCTGATTGAGCTTACTAATGTCTTCTCTCTTTTTTTTTGGTTAATCTCGCTAATGGTCTATTAATTTTATTTATCTTTTCAAAGAATCAGCTTTTTGTTCCATTTATCTTTTGTTTTCTTTTTTGTTTCAATTTCATTTAGTTCTGCTCTGATATTTGTTATTTCTTTTCTTCTGCTGGGTTTGGGTTTGGTTTGTTCTTGTTTCTCTAGTTCCATGAGGTGTGACCCTAGATTGTCTATATGTGCTCCTTCAGACTTTTTGATGATCACTAAGGACTAGGCTATTTAATTTCCATGTATTTGTGTAGTTTTGAGGGTTCCTTTAGAAATCAATTTACAGTTTTATTCCACTGTGGTCTGAGAGAGTACTTGATATAATTTCAACTTTTAAAAATTTATTGAAACTTGTTTTGTGGTCTATCATATGGTCTATCTTAGAGAATGTTCCATGTGCTGATAAAAAGAATGTATATTCTGCATTTGTTGGGTAGAATGTTCTGTAAATATCCATTAAGTTCATTTGTTCTAAGGTATAGTTTAAATCCATTGTTTCTTTGTTGACTTTTTCTCTTGATGACCTGTCTAGTGCTGTCAGTGGAGTACTGAAGTCCCCCATTATTCTTGTGTTGCTGTCTATCTCATTTTTTAGGTCTAGTAGTAATTTTATAAATTTGGGAGCTCCAGTATTAGGTGCATATATATTTAGGATTGTGATATTTTCCTGTTGGGATATTATATAATGCCCCTCTTCATCTTTTTCAACTGCTGTCACTTTAAAGTGTTTTTTTGTCTGATACAAGAATAGCTATTCCTGCTCCCTTTTCATGTCCATTTGCATGGAATGTCTTTTTCCATCCCTTTACTTTAAGTTTATGTGAGTCCTTATGTGTTAGGTGAATCTCTGGAAGAAAGCAGATACTTGGTTGGTGAATTCTTATCTATTCTGCCATTCTGTATCCTTTAAGTGGAGCATTTAGGCCACTTACATTCAGCATTAGTATTGAGATGTGAAGTACTATTTTATTAATCATGCTATTTGTTGCCTGAATGCTTTGGGTTTTTAAAATTTTATTGTGCTTTTGTTTTACAGATCCTGTTAGATTTACGCTTTAAGGAGGTTCTATTTTGATGTATTTTAAGGATTTGTTTCATGATTTAGAGCTCCTTTTAGCAATTCTTGTAGTGCTGGCTTGGTAGTGGCAAATTGTCTCAGCATTTATTTGTCTGAAATCTTTCTTTCACTTACGAAGCTTAGTTTCACTGGATACAAAATTCTTGGCTGATAATTCTTTTATTTAAGGAGGCTGAATATAGGGCCCCAATCCATTCTAGCTTGTAGGGTTTCTGCTGAGAAGTCTGCTATTAATGTAATAGGTTTTCCTTTATAGGTTACCTAGTGCTTTTGCCTCACAACTCTTAAGATTCTTTCCTCATTTTGACTTTAGGTAACCTGATGACTACGTGTCTAGGTGATGATCTTTTTGTGATAAATTTCTCGGGTGTCGTTTGAGCTTCTTGTATTTGGATGTCTAGATTTTTAGCAATGCTGTGGAAGTTTTCTTTGATTATTCCCTTAAATATATTTTCCAAACTTTTAGATTTCTCTTCTTCCTCAGGAATACTAATTATTCTTAGGTTTGGTCATTTAACATAATCCCAAACTTCTTGGAGGCTTTGTTCATTTTTTATTCTTTTTTCTTTGTCTTTGTTGGATTGGGTTAATTCAAAAACCTTGTCATTTAAGCTCTGAAGTTCTTTCTTCTGCTTGCTTGATTCAATTGCTGAGACTTTTCAGTGCATTTTGCATTTCTATAAGCATGTCCTTTATTTCCAGAAGCTGCTATTGTTTTTTATTTAAGCTATCTATTTCACTGAAGATTTTTTTCCTTTGTATCTTGTATCATTTTTAAAAATTTCATTAAATTGGACTTCACCTATCTCTGGTACCTCCTTGATTAGCTTAATAATTGATCTTCTGAATTCTCTTATTGGCAATTCAGAGATTTCATCTTGGCTTAGATCCACTGCTGGTGAGCAAGGGTGTTCTTTTGGGGGTGTTAAAGAACCTTATTTTGTCATATTACCATAATTGTTTTTCTGGTTCCTTCTTATTAAGGTAGACTATGTCAAAGGGAAGACCTGGGGCTCAAGGGACACTGTTCAGATTCTTTTGTCCCATTGGATACTCCCCAATTTCCCTAGGGATGGGGTTTTCTGAGAGCCAAACTGTAATGATTTTTATTTCTCTTCTGGATCTAGCCACCCAGTAGAGCTACCTGGCTCCAGGCTGGTACTGGGGGCTGTCTACACAGAGTCCTGTGATGTGAACCATCTTCAGGTCTCTTAGTTGTGGATAGCAGCACTTGCTCTGGTGGAGGTGGCAGGGGAGTAAAATGAACTCTGTAAGGTCCTTAGTTGTAGTTTTGTTTATTGCACTAGTTTTGTGCTGTTTGGCCTCCTGCCAGGAGGTGGAGGATCAAGAGAGCATCAGCTGCGGTAGTATAGGGATGATCAGGCAGTGGGCAGTGCCCTAGAGTTCCCAAGGGAGCTCTTTGTTTTTGGCTACCAGGGCAGGTAGAGAAAGACCATCAGGTGGGGGCAGGGTTAGGTGTGTCTGAGCTCAGACTCTCCTTGGGTGGGGCTTGCTGTGGCTGCTGTGGGGGATTGGGGAGTGGGGGTATGGTTCTCAGGCCAATGAAGTTATATTCTCAGGGAGATTATGACTGCCTCTGCTATGTCATGCACGTCGCCAGTAAGGAAAAGCCGACAGTTATAGTCCTCATCCAGCTGCTGTGCAGCCCAAAATGCCAGTCTCTCTCCCACCATACCCCCTCCCCAACATCACCGGGTTTGTTTTCAAGCAGCAGGTGAGCAGGGCTGAGAACTTGCCCCTGGCTGCCAACCTTCTGGCTGTGAAAGCGAGCAGGGCTTTCAGGTTTCACATTTCTTGCCTGCTGTGGCTTCTGTGCTGTGTCTGCACTCCAGATTCATCCTCTCCCCCAAGTTATGTCCAGGAAATTTTGCATTCAGTTGAAATTGTTACAAAGTTCAGCTGGAAGTTTCCCTCTCTCTGTGGTCTTTTCCCAGTTCCTCTGGCAGCCCTCCCCAAGGACCTCTGTGAGACAAAGTCAGAAATGGCTTCCCTGGGGACTGTGAGAGCCCACAGTCCCCAGGGACTTCTACCCCTGTATTCTACTTCTATTCTATTCTGCTTCTTCTACCCCTGTATTTCACTTGGCTCTCTAAAATTGTCTCGGCTCCAGGTAAGGTCAAATCCTTCTCCCATGATCTGGACCTTCAGGTTCCCCACCGAGGGTGTATGCTTGGGAGCAGATGATCCTCCTTTCACACTTTGGGCACTCACAGCTTTTGGGTTGTCTCCCAGGACTGTAGGAGCAACCTGCTCCCTTCAAGACTCTGTGGATTCTCTCGGCTTTCCTGGTATGTTCCTGCAGTAGTTCTTGGAGCAAAAGTTCATGATGTGATTCTCCACATAGCGCTCTGTCTCTCCAAGTGGGAGCTGCAGTTTGGTCCTGCCTCCTATTCACCATTATCCTAACCTCTGTGATATGAAGATTACTTTTGCTGGGTACAGAATTCTTAGCTGACAGTTATTTTGTTTCAGGAGGCTAAAGATGGAATCCCAATCCCTTCTGACTTGCAGGGTTTCTGCTGAGAAATCTGCTGTTAATACGATAGGTTTTCCTTTGTAGGTAATCTGATGCTTATTTCCACAGCTCTTAAGATTCTTTCCCTTGTCTTGACTTTAAATAACCTGATGACTATGTGCCTAGGTGATGATCTTTTTGTGATAGATTTCCCAGTTGTTCTTTGAGCTTCTTGTGTGTGGATGTCCAGATCTCTAGTAAAGTCAGGGAAATTTTCCTCAATCATTCCCTCAAATAAGTTTTCCAAACGTTTAGATTTCTCTTCTTCCTCAGAAACACCAATTATTCTTAGGTTTGGCCATTTAACATAATCCCAATTTTTTGGAGGCTTTGTTTATTTTTTAAAAAATTCTTGACTGGGTTAATTTGAAAGCCTTGTCTTTGAGCTCTGAAATTCTTTCTTCTACTTGGTGTAGTCTTTGTTGAAAGCTTTGGGTGCATTTTGTATTTCTCTAAGTGTGATTTTTTATTTCCAGAAGTTGTGATTGTATTTTCTTTATGGTATCTATTTCTCTGGAGAATCTTCCATCCACATCCTGTATTTTTTAAAAGTTTCTTTACATTGCTTTTCACCTTTCTCTGGTGCTTCCTTGAGTAGCTTAATAATCAACCTTCTGCATTCTTTATCTGGCAATTCAGAGATTTCTTCTTGGTTTGGATCCATTGCTGGGGAGCTAGTGTGATCTTTTGCGGGTGTTACTGACCCCTGTTTTGTCGTATTACCAGAATTACTTTTCTGTTTCCTTCTCATTTGGGTAGACTATTTCAGTGGAAAAGTCTACAACTAAAAGCCTGCTGCTCAGATTCTTTTGTTTCACAGGGTGATCCCTTGATGTGGTGCTCTCCTTCTCCTAGGGATGGGGCTTTCTGAGAACTGGACTGCAGTAATTGTTATTGCTCTTCAGGGTCTAGCTACCCAGCAGGGCTATCAGGTTCCAGGCTGGTACTAGGGAGTGTCTACAAAGAGTCCTGTGATTGATTTGTCTTCAGGTCTCCTAGCCATGGATACCTGCACCTCTACCTCCCCTGCAGAAGTAGCAGGGGAGTGAAGTAGACTCTGTGAGAGTCCTTGGTTGTATATATGTTTAGTGTGCTGGCTTTCTCAAATACTGGTTATGCTAGCAGTGAAGTTGTCATGTGGACACACTCAGGACCTCTGGTTAGCCAAGATGTTTCAGACAGTGAAATTAGCTATTGTTTTCTCCTTCCTGGGATCAGGGTTATTCTGCCATGAGGTGCTTAATGGCCTGAGTTGGCTGGACTCTAGCCAGGAGGTGGCACTTTCAAGAGAGCACCAACTAAGGTAGTAGGGAGATCTAAGCTTGCCCTAGTTGGCCAGGGTAAGTCTTTTGGTTTCTCAGGCAATGGGCTGGGCCATAAAGCTCTCAAGAGTTTCTATCTTTTGTATTCAGCTACCAGAGCAGGTAGAGAATTACCACGAGGTGGGGACAAGGCCATGAGCACAGACTAGGCAGCTCTGTGCTCAGACTCTCCTTGGGCGGGGTTTGCCATGGCCACCGTTGGAGATGGGGAGTGGTTCTAAAACCAATGGGGTTATATTCCAGAGGGGATTTTGGCTGCTTCTGCTGTGCATGTAGTTTGCCAGGGAAGTAGAGGATAGCCAGTAGTGAGAGGCCTCACCCAGCTCCCATGCAGTTGGCGAGGCCTCTCTCACTCCTGCAGTGCCCCACTCAGGCCTTGCTCCAGGCTGTCAGCTTCCCCATTGAGAAAGCAAGTGCAGCTTTTGGACCTCCTCACTCCCCATCTGCCCACTCTGTTGGCAGTAGCTCCTGCACCCATATCTGCAGAAGTTCCTGTTTGTCCTCTGGATTCTGCTCAAGAAAATGTGTGCCCAGTCAAGAGTATTACTAATTTCAGCTGGAAGCTTCTTTTTCCTTGTGACCCATCCCTAATTCCACTGACTGCCTTCCTTGTGGGTCCCTGTGAGATATAGTCAGGAATGGCTTCCCTGAACTCGAGCTGGAGACTGGAAGTGCCTTCTAGGCACTGCTTCTACTTTTATTTTTATTTTATTTTATTATTGAGACAGAGTCTCATTCTGTCACCCAGGCTGGAGTGCAGTGGTGCAATCTTGGCTCACTGCAATCTCCGTCTCCTGGGTTCAAGTGATTCCCTTGCCTCAGCCTCCTAAGTAGCTGGGAAGCTGGGATTACCGGCATCCACCACCACATCCAGCTAATTTTTATATTTTTACTAGAGTCAGGGTTTCACTGTGTTGGCCAGGCTGGTCTTGAACTCCTGACCTCAGGTGATCCACCCGCCTCAACCTCTACTTTTATATTTCATGAGGTTCCCTAAATCTATGTCAGCTCTAGGTAAGGTTAAATTCTTCTCCTGTGATCTAGATTTTTAGATTCCCCAGTGGGGACGAGGAAGGTTTTCCACCTCTCACACTTTGGGAACTCACAGTTTTTTTGCCTGTCTCATACAATTTGCAGTGGTCTGCTACTTCTTTCAACTGATCTGTGAATTCTTGCAGTTTTCCTGGTACATTCCTGCTGTCATTCTTGGAGCAAAAGTAAGTTCATGATGTGAGTCTCTACACACTGTTCTGTCCATCCAAGTGGGAGCTGCACATTATCCCTGTCTCCTATCTGCCATCTTGTCTCCTCACCCTTTGTCTATGTTTAATATTTTTATTATTGAGTTAAGAGCTCTTTATCCCTTATTAGATATATGATTTGTGAATTTTCTACTATTTAGAGGATTATTTTTTAACTTTCTGATATGGTTTGGCTTTGTCCCCACCCCAATCTCATCTTGAATTACAGCTTTTATAATTTCCTTGTGTTGTGGGAGGGACCCAGTGGGAGATAATTGAATCATGGGAGCAGTTTCCCCCATATTGTTCTTGTAGTAGTGAATAAATCTTATGAGATCTGATGGTTTTATTAGGAAAAACTCCTTTCACTTTACTCTCACTCTTCTCTTGTCTGCTGCCATGTGAGATGTGCCTTTCACCTTCCACCATGATTGTGAGGCCTCACCAGCCATGTGGAACTGTAAGTCCATTAAACCTCTTTCTTTTGTAAATTGCCCAGTCTCAGGTATGTCTATCAGCAGCATAAAAATGGACTAATATTCTTAATGGTGTCCTTAGTGGCTTAAAAACGTTTCTTTTTTAAGTTCTGGGGTACATGTGCAGGATATGCAAGCTCATCACATAGGTAAATGTGTGCCACTATGGTTTGCTGCCCATCACCTGAGTTTTAACCCATCACCTAAGTATTAAGGCCAGCAATGCTTTAGCTAGTTTTCCTGATGCTGTCCCTTCCTCTGCCACCTCCCCCAACAGGCACCAGTGTGTGTTGTTACTCTCCCTGTGTCCATGTGGTCTCATTGTTCAGCTCCCACTTATGAGTGAGAACATGTGGTGTTTGGTTTTCTGTTCCTGCATTAGTTTGCTTAAGATAATGGCTTCCAGCTTCATTCATGTCCCTAGAAAGGACATGATCTTTTTCTTTTTTATGGCTGCATAGTATTCCATGGTGTATATGTACCACATTTTCTTTATCCAGTCTATTACTGATGAGCATTTAGGTTGATTCCATGTCTTTGTTATTGTGAATAGTGCAATGAATATACACATGCATATATTTTTATAATAGAATAATTTATATTTCTTTGGGTACATACCCAGTAATGGGATTGCTGGGTCAAATGATATTTCTGGTTCTAGGTCTTTGAGGTCTTTGTTACACTGTCTTCCACAATGATTGAACTAATTTATATTTCCACCAACAGTGTCAAAGTATTCCTATCCCTTCACAGCCTTGCAAGCTTCTGTTTCTTCTTGAGTTTTCAATAAATGTCATTCTGACTGACATGAGATGGTATCTCATTGCGGTTTTGATTTACATTTCTCTAACAATCAGTGATGTTGAGCTTTTTTCATATGTTGTTTGGCTGCATAAATGTCTTCTTTTGAGAAGTGTCTGTTCATGTCCTTTGCCCAGTTTTTAATGGGGTTGTTAATTATTACTTAATAAATGATTGTATGTCTTTTAAAGGAGCTGAGAGAGGAAAAGAAAGCAAGCATACATTTTGGGGGGGGGCTGTTATATTAACCAGTTAATTTGCCATTTCTTGTTCTTTTCATCTTTTTCTATAGTTTTCAGTAAGCATATGGTGTCCTTTCCTTACTACAATACAGCTGTGTCCACCTACCTCCTTTTTGCTGTTATGATCAAGTATATTATATTCTACATGTTATAGGTCCACAATATAATTACACACATATTGCTTTATACCACTTTTTTTTAAGAGAAAGGAGAAGAAATATGCATTTATGCCATCTTTTATAATTACATAATCACCTCTATTAGTGCTTGGTTTCTTTATGTAGATTTAAATTACTGTCTGTGGTCACTTGCTTTCAGCCTGAAGAACTTTCTTTGCTATTTCTCGTAAGGCCATTTCTGTATTGTAGCAACTTTAGATAGTGATTTTCCTCCTTTTCCTGCGCTTGTTCATGTTACTTGCTTACTTGTTTAGTAACTTGGGTAGAGTATTTTATTAAGTCCATTTCCCATGCAGTGTGAAGCCTCTGATGTCATTCTTAGGAGGGTTCAGTCTTGGGCATGGGCATAGTCATCCTGGGATGACTGGTTTTGGCAGGCTCTCTTTGTCTCTATTTCTTATCTGTCTCCTAAACTGTATGTCTCTGTAGCATTACATCCAGCTGTTAAGCTTCATTCATTGCAGGCTGATGACTCAAGTTTTTAAAAATAATGTGCTGGTGCATAAATTGCTTCACACGCTGATCCAATTAAATTTGGGCGTCTTGACAGGGCCAGGCTTTGAGGATTTCTCTGACCACAGGAGGACTCATCTTAGAGTTATCTCTTCACCTGGTTCTGTGTGGTAATCCAGCTGGCTTATAGTTTTGCTTGTTGCTCTCCTGGAGCTACCAGCCTCTTCTTAATTGCTTATTACCAAAATCTCCATGGTCCATGAGAGTTCCTTTAGGATTGAACTTACCCACACTTTGTTCCAAATAAATTCCATTTCTTTGGGGGAAGCATCTGCATCTTATGTTATTTTGACTTGCCTCTTCATCTGGCAAAATCTCTGAACCACTGCTCTGGAGGTGACAGCAGGCAAAATCACCCACCTCTCTTGGAATACCATATTTTGTGAGCTGAGCACTGAGCAGGGGCAGTAGCCTCTGGTTTTCTCAGCTTGCCTCTTCCAGTATGGAATATTCTCCTTATGAAAAGATTGGGGTTAAGATAATTTGGCCCCAGTTTTATCACCCTTCTGTACCTGGAGTAGAACCAGTGAAGTTATAACTGGAGCTGGGTAGGGGAATGAAGTCTCTGACGTCTTGGCCACACTTGCCTGGAAACTAGCCTTTGTAACATGCAGCTAGGAGAGGATAAAAAATGTTGGCAATCTCTTTATCCCAGGAGGATACCTTACCACTTGATTGGTAGCTTAGAAGAAAGTGAGCCTCTCTGGAGTGGAGCTTCTATCAAGCTGAGCTTTAGGGGAAGGGTAAAGGAGGGAGTGGATAGTGGCATAAGTGACACAGGATCTCACTGTTATTACCAAGATTTAGTAGATTTTATTACTTTCTTCTTTTTTTAATTTCAAAGTATTTAATTGAGAACTAAAGATTATATGTATTCAAGGTGTGCAATGTGATTATTTGATATACATGTACATTGTGTAATAATTGTCACAATCAAATTAATCAACTCATCCATCACCACTTAAGCTGTACACTAGATCCCCAGACCTCATTCATCTTTTAACTGAGAGTTTGTACTCTTTCATCAAATTTCTCCATTTCCTCACCCCCAGCCTCTGGCAACACCATTCTACTGTCTGTTGCTCTGAGTTTAATTTTTTAGATTTCACATATAAATGAGATTATACAGTATTTGTATTTCTATGTTTAGCTTATTTTACTTAGCATAGTATCCTCCAGGTTCACTCATGTTGTCTCACAGATGGCAGGACTTCCTTATTTTCTATGGTTGCATAATGTTTCATTGTATGTATACATACACATACACCACATTTTAAAAAATTCATTTATCTGTCAATGGACAATTGGCTTATTAGGCCAAGGGCATGTGCAGAAAACATAACGCCCTCGTACACTGTTGTGTAACCTTCTGCAGGCCTAAATTTTTGTGGCTGTGGGATGGACAAGAACCCCATTGTGATGGTTAATACTGAGTGTCAATTTGAATGGATTAAAGGATGCAAAGTATTGATCCTGGGTGTGTCTGTGAGGGTATTGCCAAAGGAGATTAACATTTGAGTCAGTGGGCTGGGAAAGGCAGACCCACACTCACTCTGGGTGGGCACCATCTAATCAGCTGCCAGCACAGCTAGAATATAAAGCAGGCAGAAAAACATGAAGAGACTAGACTGACCTAGCTTCCCAGCCTACATCTTTTTCCCGTGCTGGATGCTTCCTGCCCTGGAACATTGAACTCTAAGTCCTTCAGTTTTGGGACTCGGACTGGCTCTTCTTGCTCCTCAGCTTACAGATGGCCTATTGTGGGACCTTGTGATCATGTGAGTTAAAACTTATTAAACACCCCTTGAGAGAGAGAGATATATATATATATATATATACACACACACACACACATATATATATAGTGTATATATATATATGTGTATATATATATATAATAGGAGATAGATATATATCTCTCTCTCTAATAGGAGATATATATATATATATCTAATAGGAGATATATATACACACACACACATATATATATATATATATTAGTTCTCCTATTAGTTCTGCCCCTCTAGAGAACCCTCACTGATACACTTATCTTTAGCTGAACTAAGGAAAAGTCCTGCAACAATGTTTTGCAAATATTTTCTCCCATTTTGGAGACTGTCTTGTCATTTTGTTGCTTGTTTCCTTTGTTGTGCAGAACTTTTTAGTTTGATGTGGTCCCACTTGTTTATTTTTGCTTTGTTGTCTGTGCTTTTGGTGTGCTATCCAAAAAACTATTGCCATGGCAATGTCAAGGTGCTTCTCCCTGTTTTGTTTTGTTTTGTTTTGTTTTTCTAGGAGTTTTATGGCTTAAGATACTACATTTAAGTATTTGATCTATTTTAATTTATATATATAGTATAAGATAAGGATTTGATTTTGTGTGTGTGTGTGTGTGTCTGGATATCCAGTCTACCCAAAACCATTTATTGAAGAAACTTTCCTTACATTGTGTATTTTTGGTGCACTAGAGAAATATTAGTTGACCATATAGATTTTCTTGAATAAATATGTCTTCATTTCCTGTATGCCCTTAGGAAATTTACAGAGACTTTAAATAGGTGCTAGTTTTAAAAAATAATTTTCACGAGTTAAAGCTATTTTGTATGGGAGCAGCTTTGAGCTCCTCACACTGTCATTCTAGAAGTCGTATCTCTCCAATTATCTTTAGAAGAAACTTAACTGATTAGGGTAAAATAAACAAATTAATGTAAATGCAAAGAGAGCAAACCTGAAGTCTAACTAATTTGGTTATTAGTAGTAATTATTATTTACAGATAGATTTTTTTGTAGTTCATTAACTGCAAACTTGCTTCATTTGTGTGCTGTAACTCATTAATCAGAAAGCTACATTGAGTGATGGAACTCTAATGTGGTTTGACTTTTTAAATAAATTTCACGATTTGAATATCAAATTTCAGTGGAGCATTAAATAAGCACTTTACGGCATTGAAGAATTGGTGATTATATGCATTTTTCTATAAAGCAAATACTTCAGTATCTTAAGTGTCAGTGTGCTTATATACCCAGGTTTTAATATGCCTGCACTGTACCATATCTTATGTTTGCAGAACTATCATAGTAAGAAATTATATTATTTTCTAGAACACACAGCCTCTGGTTTAATTAACTAAGAAATATTTATAGAGTGCCCTCTGCCTAGAAATTCAGCAAATGTAGTACAAGATACCTATCTTCAAGAAGCTAATTATTGAATTGTTAATATATTCTCTAAACACATCAAAAACAATTTCCAAGATATAATAGTTTAAAAATAGATGACTGGTGCAGATGGATTAAGAAGAAAGTGAGGCCCTTAAAAGTTGAAGTATTTTCTGTTAAATCATTGGCTTCAGATTATAGCAATCTTTTCCCCCTTTTTCTTGGAAGTCTTCAGTTTTGGTGGGGCACAGTGGGGAAGGTTTTTTCTGCTCCATGAAGTGTTTTCCGGGGAGTGGTAGGTAGTGGATGGTCATTAACTGAAGACTGGAGAATTTGCTTCCAATACAGCTCCCTCGTGTAACTATTTAGAATTACTAAGGAATTTCTTGGATTCTACTTGAATCTTGATTTGTTAAGATGCTCCTGTGCCCCACAAAGGGAGAGTCTGAGATTTTTGCACCATCTCATCTTTATATAATCTGGATCCAAATACTTCCAGAAAAGAAAAAGTAGTTTTCTTTTTCTGCCTCCTTGGGAATAATCCACCTTGGAGATTAAGAGAAGGCTGAGTAGTTCCTGGCTTCAAGCAAATTAAAACAGGGCTGAGGGGGCAGCCAAAATGATGCCACTGAGTGGAAATTTGCATAGGAATTCCAGTAATTTCCTCCAAAGAACTATGTGGCTTTATTAATAGTCACTTATTGGGTAGCCAAAGCTACTTGAGACTGTAGTCCATAATGAGACATAGTCCATAAAGGAGTATGCTGATGATTTGCCCCAGAAAAAGTGTTTGCCACCAAGGGGTTGCATTGATAGGAGAGAAGGCAAGGGGTGTCAGGAAGATAATTTAGGTGAAAGCCACCACTTCTGAGAGCAACCACTACTAAGGAGAGTTCTTCCTATAGAAAGCTCCAGGGTGTAGCCTCCAATGGGAACCAACTTTAGCTCCTGACCATCAGTAGTAAGGGAAGAAGTCTCAGTAGGGCTAAAGATGTTACTATCTTGGCTGGAAATGTCAACAGACACTGCTGTGAGCCCCTGAAGGGAAAGTATCAGAGAAACTAAATTTGGATTCAAAAACAGGGAGCATTCTTTGGAGGTCAATGGCCCAACCTTCCCTCCTAGTGAGCACTGACCTTAACATTTATTGGAAGAGTAGATTGACATTTAATAGACTTCAGTCAAAAAGCATATAGCATAGTGGAGAGAGCATGAGCCTTGGAGGCTGTGTGACAACGGTTTTCATCTATGCTCTGCCACTTACTAGTTTGTGCTCATTGGTGATTTGTCTCAGTTCTTGTCATCCACTAAAAAAAAAATAGGGTGTTATAGAGAGGGCTGAATGAGATAATACATGCAATAGAAACTGGCACATTACAGGTACTCAAAATGTAATAGCCAATATTGTTCTTTCCTGTGTGAATTAGAAACTGATGAAACTTCAAGGCCTCTAACCAATTATTGAGCCCTTGAATTATGTCCTGCCTCTTGTATTCTTATAGAAATCATCTAGGGGAATGTAGTATGGGAAAATTATTAAGTAAGCACTAGAGGCAGGCCCTGTGCCTGTGAAAGCCAGCACACTATTACATGGAGAAGGACTTGCAATCAGTCCTAGCAATTTCATGAGCTCTAGAGACCTGCATTCCCATTCTATGTATTTCCAGTGATAACTGCAGGACACATCATTATTACATTGGTGAAAGAATTGTAGTCACAAAAGATTTGGTTGCTGGAAAAGATTTTCAGCATAAGTTTCCTTTACCTCATGTATAAAAGATGTAAGCCAAATTTCTCTTAAAAATTCGCTGCTTGGTTTATTTCACCTTGCCCAGCTCTATGTGTAATAGGTAGATACTTTGGGGATCACTTTGCAATTCAAAATCTGAGCCTTTCAAAGATGCTTCTTGATTTGATGTTCCAGGTGGCTGAAGAGGAAATGAACTTTAAGTGATTGTTTGTGGCTTTGAAAGGTCATGATCTACTTCCTGCAGTAGGTTTAATGTGCACCTGAACTTTAGCCCTCACATTTTTCTGATTATGGAACAAAATCATATGACAGTGGCAAGTAGCTCATTCTCATGCATATCCAATGTTCAATCAAGGCAGGGCTCAAAGCTGATGGGCATTTCTGTGATTGGCATTTCAGAAGTGCATTTATTTCAGTCCTACACTGCATTTCTGCATTTCTTACTTAACTCCAGCATCAAAGGAATTTGAACAATTTGGCTGGTGGGCACAAAGGAAGGTTATGCCTCACTGTATGTATAAGCATTTACGCACTTAATGCTCTCAAAAGTGTGTCATTCTTTCACAACTCAAATTTTGCATGATTTATTGATAAAAGATAAAGAAATTGACGTATTTCAAGAAAATATTGCAAGAATTATGGATCTGAGCATTTGAAGCATCATTACACATTAAAAATTCATAAAGTTTTCAGAGATACTGCTATTGTGGTATAGCATCAAATCATTGTTCTAATAAGGAACACTTTTGAACATTATGAAATATTATTGGTATCTAGAGTTTGGTTCAGATAATACAATTAAAATGCTTTTATATTATCATTTATACACTCAATCTCAATGATGAAAATTCATTTTATTATATATCCTGTTTTTTTAAATTTCAGTAAGTTTTGGGGGAATAGGTGGTGTTTGGTTCCTTGAGTAACTTCTTTAATGGTGATTTCTGAAATTTTGGTGCACCCATCACTCAAGCAGTGTACATTATACCCAGTGTGTGGTCTTTTATCCTTCACCCCCCTCCCACCCTTCCCCCCAAGTCCCCAAAGTCCATTGTATCATTCTTACGCCTTTGAGTCCTCATAGCTTAGCTCCCACTTATGACTAGGAACGTATGATGTTTGGTTTTCTATTCCTGAGTTACTTCACTTAGAATAATGGTCTCCAATTCCATAATGAAGTAAATTCAGATGTTTAACAACAAATATTTATTAAGAGTCTGTTTTGTGTCAAGCCCTGAACTAGCAATGCATTTTAATAAGGTCTCATTCTAGTTGTATGTACAGACAACAAATTTTATACACAGACATGCAATAATTAAAGATTATTATACATGTTGTAAGGGAAAGACTGTGCAGGGATGATAAAGTTTATGAGGTGATCTACTTTAGATAGAACACTGAAGGAAGAACTCCTTAGGACTTAAGTGAAGTTACATATAAGGTGAGATCTGAAGAATGAGAAACCAGCCAATTTTTTCACTTTGTTTTGTTGTGTTTTAATTTTTGTAGATATATAGTCAGTGTATATAATTGTGGGGTACCTGAGATATTTTGATAGAGGCAATGCAATACATAATAATCACATCAGGGTAAATAAGGTGTCCATCACCTCAAGCATTTATCCTTTGTGCTACAAACAATAAGATTATACTCTTTCAGTTATTTTAAAATGTACAATTGAATTATTATTGACTATAGTCATCTCGTTGTGCTATCAAATACTAGTTCTTATTCATTCTAATTTTTGTACCCATTAACCATCTCCACTTCTGCTAACCCCTTCACCCCTACTACCCTTCCCAGTCTCTGATAATCATCTTTCTACTCTATCTTCATGAGTGTAATTGTATTAATTTTTAGCTCCCACAAATAAGTGAGAGCATACAAAGTTTTTCTTTCTGTGCCTGACTTATTTCACTTAACATAATGACCTCCAGTTCCATTCATGTTGTTGTAAATGACTGCATCTCTTGAGTATATGTACCACATTTTCTTTATCCATTCATCTGTGGAGGGACACTTAAGTTGGTTCCAAATCTTGGTTATTGTGAAAAATGCTGCAATAAACATGATAGTGCAGGTATTTCTTCGATATACTGATTTTCTTTCTTTTGGGTATATACCTAGCAATGGGATTGCTGGATCATATGGTAGCTCTAGTTTTTGTTTTCTGAGGAACCTCCATACTGTTCCCTATAGTGGTTGTATTAATTTACATTCCCACCAACAGTGTATGAGAATTCCCTTTTCTCTACACCCTCACCAGCATTTATTATTGTCTGACTTTTGGATAAAAGTCATTTTAACTGCAGAGACATCTCATTGTAGTTTCGATTTGTTGTCGGTTGTCTCTTCACTTTGTTGATTGTTTCCTTTGCTGTGCAGAAGCTTTTCAACTTGATGTGATCCTATTTGTCCATTTTCTTGCTTTGGTTGACTGTGTTTCTGGGATATTACTCAAGAAGTCTTTGCCCATTCCAATGTCCTGGAGAGTTTCCCAAATGTTTTCTTTTAGTAAGTTCATAGTTTGAGGTCTTAGGGTTAAGTCTTTAATCCATTTTGATTTGAGTTTTGTATATGGCAAGAGATAGGGGTCTAATTTCATTCTGCTGCATATGGATATCCAGTTTCCCAGCACCATTTATTGAATAGACTGTCTTTTCCCCAATGTATGTTTTTGCACCTTTGTCAAAAATAGGTTCACTGTAGATTCATGGATTTGTTTCTGGATTCGCTATTCTGTTGCATTGGTACATACGTCTGTTTTAATGCCAGTATGATGTTGTTTTTGTTCCTATAGCTCTGTAGCATAATTTGAAGTTAGATAATATGATTCCTCCATTTTATTGTTTTTGCTCAAGATAGCTGTTGTTATTCTGGATCTTTTGCGGTTCTACATAAATTTTAGAATTTTTTTCTCTGTGAAGAATGTCATTGATATTTTGATAGGGATTACATTGAATCTGTAGCTTGCTTTGGGTAGTATGAACAATCCATGTTAGATATCCTGTGTTTTTGGGTGTCCTCTTTCTTTCATTGGTGTTTTATAGTTTTAATTGTAGAGCTCTTTCACTTCTTTGGTTAATTTCTAGGTATTTAATTTTATTTGTAGCTACTGTAGATAGAGTTATTTTATTGATTTCTTTTTCAGATTGTTCACTGTTGGCATATGTAAATACTACTGTTTTTTTGTATGTTGATTTTGTATCCTGCAACTTTACTGAATTCATTTATCAGTTATATTAGTTTTCTTGTATAGTCTTTAGGTTTTTCCAGATATAAGATCATATTACCTACAAAGATAATTTGACTTCTTCCTTTCCAATTTACATGCCCTTTATTTCTTTCTCTTGTCTGTTTGCTCTAGCTAGGACTTCCAGTACTATGTTGAATAACAGAAGTAACAGTGGGCATTCTTGTCATGTTCCAGCTTTTAGAAGAAAGGCTTTCTGTTTTTTCCCATTCAGTATGACACTAGCTGTGGGTTTATCATACACGGCTTTTATTATGTTGAAGTACGTTCCTTCTATACCCAGTTTTTATGTTTTTGTTTTTTATCATAAAGGATGTTAAATTTTATCAAATACCTTTTCAGCATCAGTTGAAATGATCCTATGGTTTGTGTTCTCCATTCTGTTGATATCAAATATATTACATTGATTGATTTGTGTAGGTTAAACCATCCTTGGATCCCTGGGATAAATCCTGCTTGGTCATGATGAATGATCTTTTTAATGGGTTGTTGAATTCAGTTTGCTGTATTGTGTTGAGGATTTTTCCGTCAATATTCATCAGGGATATTGGCTTGTAGTTTTCTCTTTTTTTTATGTGTCTTTGTCTGGTTTTGGTATCCTCGTAATACTGGCCTCATAGAATGACTTTGAAATTATTCCTTCCTCTTCTATTTTTTGGGATAGTTTAAATAGGATTGGTATTAGTTCTTCTTTAAATATTCAGCAGAATTCAGCAGTGAAGCCATTGGGTCCTGGCCTGTTTTTACTGGCAGACTTTTTATTATGGCTTTGAACTCATTACATGTTATTGGTTTGTTCAGGTTTTGGATTTCTTCATGGTTCAATCTTCGTTGGTTGTATGTGTCTAGGAATTTATCCATTTCTTCTAGATTTTCTAATTTATTGACTTACAGTTCCTTGTAGAAGTCACTAACGATTCTTTGAATTTCTGTGGTATTGGTTGTAAAGCCTCCTTTTTCATCTCTGATTTTATATATTTGAGTCTTCTCTCTTTTTTTCTTAGTCTAGCTAATGTTTGTCAATTTTACTTATCTTTTCAAAAAATGAAGTTTCTATTTCATTGATATTTTGGAGAAGCCAGTCATTTGAAAAGTAGCAAGAAAAGTGTTTCAGGCAGAGGAAAAACAACATAGAACCATGGCAAGGGAAGAGTTTGGTATACTGAGGAATTACATAATGTAACTAGAGAAGCTTGAGCAAGGATTTTATGATGGCTCCTATATAAGATGTGAGAAAAACAAGGCTCAAGAAGTAATTGTTGAAGCATGCAGAGGCAATAAGTGACAAACCTGGGCATAAAATTCTTGTTTTCTAATTGAAATATTAAGCCTGTTCTGCCACTATTAAAGACAGAGAGAGGTGAAAAGAGATGAACAAAGTATGTAAAAGTCATTTTTCCTGGCCTCTTGATACTTGTGGTAATGCTACACATGTGTTTATTACACTCCTTTCTATCAGTTCATTTATCCAAAATAAGTATTGGCAAAGAAAGTTCTAGTACAATAAAAATGAAAACACAAATGATGGCAAAGAAAAATAGAGATGATTAAAAAAATAGCAATCACTACAAGGAAGGCAAAGGCAGAACATAACATTATAGTAACACTACTGGTTTACTAACTTCTTCAACTTCATTGCATGCTAGAAACTGTTGGGAATTTATTTAGTCACTAAATTTACACAGTTTGTAAAACACAAGCAAATTGACATATACCCAGGAATTCTGGCTTCTATATTTCTTGGTATTTGGCTTGACTTTAAAATAAAATTATTTTAATTGTAAGGTATAGCAAATGCTTCTGAAATTGGAATATTGAACTAACTAGAAAATATACTAATATAGGAGGGAAGTGGAGGAGTGATATCCCCTGATATGCTGCAAAATCACAATTACTAAGTATCTTACCTGTGGCCCACTGGAATGGGATACTGACATTTAAAAACTCACTGACACTTGAGAGATGTGATGCCAGTGGTAATTGTAAGAGTTGTGGAGTTGGGCGGCTCAACTTAACTAACCACTAATTCAGGATATAATGTATCCAAAACCAAAAGACCTCTCTGACAGCACTTAAAGACACCCTTTATTATTGTAGGCAGAAGGCCTATTGGCTTAAAAATCAGTCCCAGGACCTAACTGAGAGAGAGTCAAATTGTAGAGAAGGCTCAATTTGAAGTTCTACTAAATCTCAAATTCTAAAGTCTGAGCCTTGAGAAGGAAAGAATGGGATCCTGGGACACAGGATAAGAACATCTAGGTGAAGGAATTTGAGAACCTTGAATCCTCAGAATCCTTGAACCCTCTGGGCCTGTAGAATTCGTTCATTATTCTTTGCCTAAAAATATTACAGAGGTATCTCTTGAGGCAGATGCTTTGCAAGATGATAATATTCCTTCCTCAAGATTTGTCCCCCTCCCATCATGGCATTAACCTTGTTGGACTGGTTAATATTAATCGTAAGCAAATTGATGTAAAGTAACTTTTCAAATACGTTTCCAATTTCTACATCCAAAATGTTTCCATTGCTCAACACATTTTTGAAATTCCATTTATGAAAATATCTCATATTTGTGCAGTGCTTATGTGGCTCTGAATGTCTATATTACTTTTTGTGATGGATGGATGATTAAAAGGTTTTTGAAGTCCAGAAATAAGATTAGATTTGCACAATACTTACTATGACCTTTGCCCAAATAGGTCCCTTCAATGACAGTAAAATTTGGTAATTTAGTTCTTAAACGTCCTATTCATGTCAGGCCATTAAGAAGAAGTCTTTTTTTTTTTCTTTCTGACCCACCTCTTAGCTCTGCTGTAATATTGTCAAGGTCTCCTGGGATAGTTGCTCTGTTTTACTTGTAAGGGCTATACATTTTATTGGTGGATGAAGTGATTCATCCACATGCCAAATACAAGCAAAGTTCTTTGGCATGACAGATGTCACACAAAAAGAGAAAACACTTGGCATAAATGGCAACATACAGGTGCAGCTTCCTTTGGAGCTTTTCAAATCTGGAAAATACTGAGTTAGGGAAAAAAGAGTTTTGTACACTCAGTTTGTAGCTCAACCCATTTACTAGATTATCCTTTTCTATACCAAATAATATTGAAGAATCAATCTGCATAGCACCAAATGGCTTCAGAGAATGATAGAAACATATGTGGGTCACCTGTGGAGTAACATTTTTTTTTTTTATGTAGCATCTCAGAATGAGAATTGTCCCACCTGCTTTGTCAGAGCAGGAAGCACTCAATAAATACTTGGTGAAGTGAATCCAGGTCAGACTATGTCCCCAGTGCTGGGATACAAAAGGTAAATAAGACACATTCTACCCTGGAGGAACTCAGAGTTTGGCAGAAAAATCAGAGATGCTAACAAAGGAGGATAATAAAATATGATATAAGCAAGATGTTGTAGGAATCTAGTAAAGGGGAAGATTGTTAGGTGGAATCAGGGTTTGCGGGAAAGGTGATGCCCTTCAAGATCCACTAGGTGGAGAAACAAGGGGAGAAAGGAAAGAGAAGAGGTATTTCTAGGGAGCAACTATGAGGTTTCAATGAGTAAAAGCACTGAGTATTTTCATGAGATTCTATATAGTTTGGTTTGAAGGAAACATGAAGGTGCTAAAAGTAGGACAACAAATTCAGTCTAGAAAGCAGGTTGAGGTCAGGTTGTGAAAAGCACCATATATGATTTATGGTGCTTTTGTGACCATACCCAAAGGAGTTTGGATTTCATTTTCCCCATGGAAAAGTCAGTTTTTAAAGTTCCATATTGCCTACAGGACTAGGGTTTTCCAAAGACTATTCCTGGCATGCTAGTTCTACAGGATGTTAATAAGAGTTATACCAAAACACCTATGCAGCTTTTAGTTGAAAGGGGAAGGATAATTGTCTGGCACAGATAATATGATACAGTGGTTATGAGAGATAACATTTATAAAGAATTTTTTCTCTGAAACACGTACAGTCCATCCAGCTCTTAGATAGCGTTAAGTTAAGCCAAACTCAACTGCAGACTTAAACCCAATAGTCTACCTCCTCCTAGAATGGATTTTACCATTCTGCTCTTCCACAAGATGAGAATGGCCTATGTTGAGAATTGTAAGAAGGAATGGTTTGATTCAACATGTGTGAGTGCTACCTTCAAATACCTGGTTTGTCTTTATCTTAGTGTATAGGTGCTGTAATTGATTATGTATCTGTTTTTGCACTAAACACTAAGAAGCTTAGAGCCAAATTTGTGTCTCACTACCAACAGAGGATCCTTAGAACATTCTTTTTGGGGTAAAAACTAAACTCAGGATTTTTCTGACTTAAACCAGTTATATTCCCTTTCCCACAATGCCTTCATCTATTTATTTGATCCTATCGCAAGCATTTTGCAACCTCTCTCTGATCCTTTTGTGGGGGAAAAGGTGAGATTAAGAAATGTAATGAAAATATATCACTTACCACGGCATCTGGCATACAGTGCGTATTAACTAAGGATTTGTTTTTAATATGATGATTTTTTTATCAACCCCACCCATTTCATTTCACAGTCCTCCCCTGTTGACAGAAGATGAAAAGTAGTGTATCTGACTATCAGAAATGGTTTTCAAATTCTACTTTCATGGTTTCAAGTTCCATTAAACACATTAATAAATAGACAAATATTAGCCAAGCAATTACTGACTGCAAGGCCCTGAGCTTTGTGCCATGAAAGAGACAAATCAATAAGTCAAAGAGATGGTAATTGGAGCTTCTGATCTGATTAGAGAAGTATGA
Source organism: Macaca thibetana thibetana (assembly GCF_024542745.1). Lineage (NCBI taxonomy): Eukaryota > Metazoa > Chordata > Mammalia > Primates > Cercopithecidae > Macaca > Macaca thibetana. The sequence goes on along the minus strand of NC_065592.1, from coordinate 78,387,268 downwards.
TATCACTACGTGTCTCAGGATCCTCATCTGTAAAATGGGAATAATAATATAACCTACCCCATGGAGTCACTGTAAGAATTCTGACTTCATACATGTAAAGTGCAAAGATAGTGCCTGGCACATAAGTACTCAGTTAATGTCATTTATTTCATTAGTTTTTATTACTGTAAATTATCTTTGTGTGCAGGCAACACCAGAATATGCAATCATTAGGGGCTCTGTGTTCAGACATAGGGGAAATTACTTCCAGTTCAAGCCATTCAGGAAGGCTTCCCAGAAGTGGTAGGATTTGAGTTAGTCTTGAAGGATGAAGAGAATTCAACTAGGCAGAGAGAAACGTGGTCATTGATCCTTGTGGGAGCCCAGTTTAAAGAGGTGGAGGAGGGGGGATATCCCCTTGGGAAGAGACCTCATGTGGGCAGGGGATTCACCAAGGGGGCTAGTAGGTGGCAAGCCAGGCAAAGGCTCCTGCCTCCTCTTTCCTAAAGGCTCACACCATAAGCAATGTCATCCTGCCTCTTCACGGGCCATCCCCAGAAAGAAAATCGTGTGCTGTTCTCTGAAAAACCTCTGAGCACCCTTCTGCATCCTTTAAGTATCTTATAGTCATTAGGAAAATTACTTCATGGTGTGGTAATTATAGGGAGCTACAGACACCCTGTCCATTCTCCCACTAAATACCTACACGCAGACTGAAAAAAACTATGATTCTATTTCAGGCAGGCGAGTGCTTTGGAAAGAAAGTGCAGGAAATGTGAAATGAGAAGGTGGCAGCAGAATTCCCATCTGTGCAGACATTGAAAGTCCTTTATTACAGAATGTGAGAGAGAAATCCGGCGAGTTGTGGCAGTGATTGCTGGACTGGCTCCAGTGCGCAGGCTGCCACCAAGATGGCTGAAGTTATCTCAGAGACAAGGGTTCCAGCCTCCTTATCCACATTTATCTGTTTGTTTAAAGAGAGAAAATGTATATTTTTTAAATATCCCATAGTCTGATATTTATAGACCTCTTAAAATTTGGAGGAGAAAAACTTCACCAGCTCAAAGACGTTAATTTGGATAATTAAGCACAATTCTTGTAGCAAGAAGAGGAAAACCAATTTTAAACTGCAACGGTGAAATGTGAATCAATAAGGTCTGTGACAGATTTGATTGATGTGTGCAAGCCAGTAAGCTTACGCCCATTGAAGACAGAAGCCTTAAGAGCTGACGGATGGAGATAACAAGAAAAGAGGAAAATTCCATTTCCAATTTGATTATTTATATGCTGACTTATTCCAAATTATTTGCACTTTCTGAATTCAAGTTGAGAAATCAAACTATCCAAAGAATACCTGCTGACACAATTGAGCATCATGTTTCTCAAAGCAAATGCTAAACTCTGTCTAGGAAGATGATTTTTCTTTTACTTTTCTTTTCTACCATGCAACACCATTCTGAGTGGGGAAAAGAGCATCAATCAAGCTGGCGATGGACTTGAGTCAAACTTACACTCTCCATTTCCATCACTATCCTAAACGCCGCAGAGAAATATGTTTCACAAAGGGAACTTCTCTCAATTAAAATTTTATGGAAGTACAAAATACAGACATATGCATAAATCATAAACGTACAACTTGATGAATTTTTACAGTGTAAAAATGTCCATGTATCCAGCACCCAGATCAAGAAATAGAATATTACTGGGGTCCCAGATGCCCCCTATCAGTTACTCTATACCTTCAAGGTAACTGCTCTCATGATTTCTAATACCATGGATATGACTTTTGCCTGCTTTTGAGCTTATATGAATGGAAATATACATCATTGACTCTTTTATGTCTGGCTTCTTTCACTCAACATTATGTTTGTGAGATTCATTCATGTTGTTGCATGTAGCTGTAATCCAGTCAATCTCATTGTTGTATATAGGATTTATTTAAAGTGACATTGTACAGGTAGTAGACATTTAGATTATATTCTCTTTGGAATTAGTTCAAGTAATACTTGTGTAAACATTATTGAACATTAGGATTATACCCATGAGCAGAATTGCTGCATACAGTTTTGAGTGCCTACTGTTTACCAAAAGCCAGGCTAGGTGCTAGAATAAAACCACAAAAAGACCCAGTCTCTGCTTGCAAGGACCTTGGGATCCAGGGAAGGACAGAGATGACTGGCAAATACTATTCCATGTTTGTAGGAGTTATGCACAAGAATGTCTTGGGCTGGATGGGGGTACAGTGGAAGGTGGTGGAGTCAGGATAGGCTTTCCAGTGGAAATGACACTTAAATGGACTTTTGAAGGATAAGGAGGCATTTGACCAGGGAACAAAGTGCAAAGGCAGAAGGAACAGCATGCGGAAAAGTGGAGATGGGTGAGAAAGCAGGTCAAGTCCAGAAACCTCGTGATATGCCATAGAAAAAGGTGGCCGGGCACAGTGGCTCACGCCTGTAATCCCAGCACTTTGGGAGGCTGAGGCGGGTGGATCACGAGGTCAGGAGATCGAGACCATCCTGGCTAAGACGGTGAAACCCCGTCTCTACTAAAAATACAAAAAATTAGCCGGGCGTGGTGGTGGGCGCCTGTAGTCCCAGCTACTCGGGAGGCTGAGGCAGGAGAATGGCGTGAACCCGGGAGGTGGTGCTTGCAGTGAGCCAAGATCGCGCCACTGCCCTCCAGCCTGGATGACAGAGCGAGACTGTCTCAAAAAAAAGAAAAAGGTGGGAAATGTGTGGTAAAGATGAGGGCTGAGTAGATAAATTGGGGTCCTATCATGAAGAACCTTGTTCACCATCTAGTAAATACATACACAATCCTGAATGTGATGGGAGCTACAGAAGATTCTAGAGACATGGAGTGACCAGATCCACTCTTGCTGGTGGTTATATGGAGTCTGGACTGGAAAAGGAGAGCCTACAAGCTAGAAAGTGATGAGAACGCATGCTTTGTCTGGAAATGGGAATGAGGTATGGTATCTTAGCAAATAGAAACTAGATGATTCTTTGAGGAAAGTCTTGCTTTGGCCCAATATCCAAGCCAAGAATCTGGATGGCTTCTAATGGAATACAGAGTGTTGCGGGGAGAGGGGAAAGGAGCAAGGGAGGTGTGTGTATGTGTGGGTGCCAAGTTTCAATGTGCAGAAACCACACACAGTAATTCATGCAGAAAGCTTTTGGGGCCAGCAGGCCACCTGCTGACATCCAGACTGGTGCAGGCAAGGAGCCCTCTGCTTGAAAGCGGAAAGGGAAAGCATATGTGTGGGGAGTTCAAGCCAAAAAGCAAATTCAGTACAACATGAGTCTGCAAAGTGGTGCCAAGATCTCATAGCAGCTTTCCGTCCCCTCTGGAGACTGAGATGGAATGCTGAGTGAAGATGAGCAAGGTCTCATCCTGCCTAGCTCCCTGCTGGAATCACAAGAGGATTCTAGAAAGTCTCGTTGTCACTGATTGAAATAATAAATTCAGTAGGAATATTTTATGTAAATTTTCCTAAAGTGATGGCTTGGTTGGAGCCCAGAAAGTTGATGTTAGGACTAAGAATGGAAACTTGATATAGCAGAGAAGTGGGTAAAATAAAATATGACAGAAATATGCTAATTACTTTATTAAGTTCAATTTTATATTTAAGTTCAAATTTATATTTAAAAAATTTTATATTTATATTTAATAAAAATAAATAAATAAATTGTTTCTAGTTTTGATAAGTATAAAATTGGTAATATATTAGAAAGTATCAAAGTTCATGAGAGTTGAAAACATTTGCTCCAAATTCTACTGGCCAAAGAAAACTGGTTAGAAGAGATGTCTTCTTGTCTGTCTTTCATCTTTCTTTCCTTTTATTTCTTCCTTCCTTTTTCTTTCTTTCCTTATTTTAATGTATACATCCCTACATAGTTGTAATTGTAAAGCAACCTTTATCTTTTGCCATAATTGGCATTGTCTCATCTTATTAAAAAAAATTTATGATCTAAGTTTATACTTTATTTTTATTAAAATATTAAAACTTCATTGCAAAATGTAAAAGAAAATGCTATGCAAAAAGCAAAGAAAATAAATACCACCATTGTCTCTACCGTTCAGAGATAATCATTACTAATTCTTACTACATTTCTTTCTTGACATTTTATGTGTTCTTGTCAGCAATTTAACAAAATTACTGTGTTTTTATATGTAATTTTGTAATTTTTATTATTACCTATGTATTATGGATATCTTTTCTAACTGTATCCCATCGTATAACATCACATTTTATTTAAATAATTCCTATTTTTGGATACTTAATATATCCCAATTTTTCGTAATATAAGAAATGTTATACTTGTCCTAATTTAAAAATATGTAAACATAAATACACACACACACACACATACACACACACACACTTCCCATGGAATTGCTAAGCAAAAAAATAATTTACATGAATTTTTATGACTTTGGCTACATACTACCAAGTTTTTATCTGGAAAGTACATACCAACTTATACTACCAGCAGCAAAGTAATATCCATTTCTCTATGACTTCACCAACACTGGCTATTATTAATCATTAAAGAAAGCTATGTGGTATTCTGGTGGGTGACAATGAAATTATGTCCTTTATTACTAATGAGGTTACATATTTCTTTGTATGTATATGGCACATTTTTATTTCTTCTTTTTTTGAACTGACTGTTCACAGTATAATTTTTATACTGGCATAGTTCTGTCCTGTGGCTAGACCATTGTTTATCCAAGCATTCTCTGTTGAAAGGGGAAAAGCAAAGTATACGTGTAAAGAGTTCAAGTCAAGAAACAGATACAGTACTATATGTGTCTGGAACAATATAACAAGATTTTACTGCCTTTCAACTCTTCTAGAGACTTCCAGAGTTTTGCTCATCATATATAATGCTGGAATGAACATCTCTGAATACAAAGCGTTTTTGTATGTGTATGTTTGGGGTATTTAAGATAGATTCCTGGAAGTAGTGCTACTAATTCAAAAAGCATGGCTATTATAAGTATTCTAATTGTACCTAGTATTACTTTAATGTGGAATTATCCTTTATTATAGCAATTATATAAACAACCATTAGTCTGAGAACAGATGTCTATAAAGGCAAAGTAGACTAAATTCTGGTACTGGCAAGTCAAGGTGTCCTTCTGCATTTGATATAAAATATCAAGTAAGATAGGAAGCACATCTTGCCAAAGGTTCTACAAACATGGGGTCATTCATTCATCTCATCATACAAACACACAGGATTCTGGAGTTATTAGCCAAAACAACATGTCCTTCAATCCTAATCATGCATATGTTAGTGAAGATGGAAGAAGAAATGGAACTGTGAGGTCAAAGATGTTTGTACTAACTCCTTTTCCTTGTTCTTTTGTGATCAACTTCTGGCACTATGTAGCATGGTTACTCTAGAAATTATTGGGGAAAAAATGCTTTAGAAATTATCCTTGGTTATGATTTCAATCCCTTCATTTTTTTAATGGGGGAGGCTGGGAAGTAAATTTAATTATAGACTCGAGATCAGTATGTGTGAGTATACGTACATATATGTGTGCTTATGTATATGGTGGTAAGGAATAAAATAGTTTTTACATTGTATTTTAATGTGCTTCTCAGGTGTTTCTGATGATTGGTCAGACTTGTCTTCTGGTCGCTATTGGGCTGATGTCCCCTGTTATTCTAATAATTGTCCCTCCATATATTGTCTGTCTTTTCTTTCCACTTGCTCTTCAACTAGAATTATCTTATCTTCACTGTTCTGCTCTTCATATGATGTATCTAGCTGTAGATTTATATATTATGCACAGGACTCAGTGCGCTGCTTCAATCTGAGAATCTGCTTCTGCTTTTTATAATTTCTGGAAAATTCAATCTGCTTCTGCCTTTTATAAGTTCTGGAAAATTCAGAGCCATTTTCACTTAAAATATTGCCCCTTCTCCATTTTCTGCTTTTGAAATTTCCATTAGACCTAAGTTGTAACTTTTAATGTAATCTTCAATATCTCTTGATTTCTCTTTTGGATTGTAGCCCTTTTTATCTTTCTCTGCAGCAGTTTGGGTAATTTCCTCAGATACAGCTTTCATATCACTAGCTCTCTCTTCAACCATGCCTGATCTGCTTTTAAAGTTGGCCACTATGTTTAATTTTATCCATAATTTTTCATTTTGTTCTATTTGGTTGTTTTCCAGATGTTCCTGTTCCTTTTTCATGTCCTGTTTTTTTCCATGAGAGTTTTTATTCCTCTCTTTATCTCTTTAATGAGTCTAAATATATTTAATTTCTAGACAGTTTTAGACTGTTACATTATCTCAGGTTCTTGGGGGTGCTAGTTCTCTCACATGTGTCTGCTGACTCCCCCATATTTGGACCATTTTTTTTTTTGGTTTCTTCTTTTTCATTGTGAACATATTTTCAGCTAGAATAGTTTTTCCCTGTGGCATTCCTGTGTACTTTAAGATGTGGTAGTAACATTTTAGACAGTTTTATATTTGATTATTCTGGAAACTACAGGAGTTTCACTAGCTTGAAGTAATTATGATGTCTACATTAATATATCCATTTGAGATTCCTGTACTATGCAAATAGCGTAAAATTTGGATTCCATACCTATGCACAGCACAGATTTGTTTCCAGAGACAGAGTCTTGCTCTATCATGCAGGCTGGAGTGCAGTGGCTCAATCACAGAAGACTACAGCCTTGAATTCCTGGGTTCAACTGATCCTCCTGCCTCAGCCTCCCAAGTAGCTAAGACTATAGGTGTACCACCAAGACCAGTTAATTTTTTTATTTTTATATTTTGTAAGGATAGGGTCTTGTTGTGTTGCCCATGCTGGTCTCAAATTCCTTGCCTCAAGCTATCCTCACACTTTGGCCTCTCAGAGCTCTGAGATTTTATAAAGATTGGGTCTTGCTATGCTGCCCAGGCTGGTCTCAAATTCCTGGCCTCAAGTGATTCTCTCATCCTGGCCTCTCAAAGCTCTGGGATTACAGGCATGAACCACCATGCCCAGCCAGCACAGGTTTTAAAATTTCGCTTTATTGTGGGGAACTTTTTCTCATCCAGACATCTAATCAGTGAGAATTTTATCAGTTGCTTTCTAGAACATGAACAATGTGTTTTGTAGTCCCCTTGTATGAGGGAAGCAAGTCTTCAGTTCTAAGTCCTCACCTTTCACAGGCCCAAGTTTAAGTCCTTTATTCTATATGTGTGTTAAAGCCTAACCCATAGCTGTTAGGTCCTATAGCCATGTCTAATATCCTCTGCACCGTTCTGGCATCAGCTCATGCACTTACCACATTGACTATAAGATTCTTTCTTATCTGTGGCACATGGACATTTCCTCTGTTTTTTTTGTTTGTTTGTTTGATTGTTTTCTTTCTGTTTACCTGTCTATCTCTGTTTCGGCTATGTATGCAAAATAGCTTTGTTTTATCAGTATGCTAAGTAGGTGGAGCTAGAAAGCTGTGTCAGTCAGGTTTGTAGACTACTGACTGTGCAATAGAAATACATGACCTTTGGAACTGAAACCTGAGACTGAGCTGTGACTTCATCACTTACAGTCTGAGTAAGCAGTGCCTAGTCATTTAACCTCTCTAAGCTATATTTTTCTCATGAATAAAATATAGATAATGTTAGTACTGATCTTCATTACATGGTTTTTCTTATTGCTCTAAATTCACTTTTATTTAAATTCAAACCATTTTCTCCACCCCAATTCCTAGAAAAGCTAGAGAAGATTGCAATTTTCTTACATATCTTATTAAATATTTTCCCTTATTAAACAAATGTTATGAAGGAATAAAGCAGTTATTGATTGAATGATCTTATTACCTTTCCTCAATGTACTTTTCATATACCAATGGATTGAGGAAAGTTCTGACAGAAAAGAGACCTAAAATAGGAAAGAAATGATAAATTCCATTTCTTGGTAGATATGCAAGGATGAGGCTGGGGCGGAGTTACATCTCTGTGGAGTTTCACCCCTCACAGTTTTCATCTCTCTTTCTCTCCCTGCAGAGTGCAAATGAGTGAAACCTTATATTGGTTTAGACATTCTGCTTGGATACATGTTTAAGAGCCAATAAATCTGTCAGAGTAGATTTCAGGCTGAGCCAAGGTGAATGGCCTCACAGTAATTCTGCCAGAGCCTCAGGGTACCAGGCAACATAAGCAGAGAGGTCACCAAATGTCTGCTCACCCCATGCCCAGGAACAGAGATATTCCACATAGGAATATGAGGACCTTTCCCAAAACGTTGTGTTTGGCATGTGGTAAAATTCTTTGTCAAACAGCAGAACAGTCCAATAAAAAAAAAAAAGAGAGAAAAAATGAAGGCACATAGAAATAACAGGTCCTCTTAGTGATTCTGGTGGTTTGTAAACTCCACGTGAAAGTGATTATTCATCGCAGAAGACAATGTGGAGGTGTACACACCAAAAAGCTATCCACTTTTACCCCATAGACAGACTTACACAAAAACACTAGGTCATCCATGGAGTTTAATTTTTTTGTTTTCACTTTCTGCAGCTTGTTTCTAATAATGAAGACCTATAGGTACTGATCTATAGGGATCCCCAAAATTAAAAAGCCAGTTCGACCAATTATTCCACAGTGCACCTTATAGGCAACAAGCCAAGTTCTAGTGCATAGAACTTCCTATTGGCATTTTTAAAATATCTAACTTTTAAAGTATGAACAGATAGCCAAGAATTATCTGACATTTCCAGAAAACCTCCAGCATAAAAGATAAAGATATCAAAGCAGAAGAAAGGAAACTCAAAAGAAACAGAGACAAGATACTAAAGAAGAAAACTTTAATCAAACTATGTTTAATGACCTCAGAGGTATAAGATAAGCTATTTATCCTTAAAGTCAGGATGCTAGTAAGAAAAAAAGAGAAATAAATGAAGGTTATTGTTTAAAAAATAAAATGTTTTTTAGAAATTTAAATATGATAACTAAAATTATGTGTGCATGTGAGTGTAAGATTTGGAAAATAAAGGTAAGGAAATATCTCAAAATATTAAGAAAAAAATAGAAGACAAATCAGAAGAAACTAAAAGCCCAGTGCAGCAGGCCCAACATCCTACCAATAGGATCTAGAAAAAAATATATCAAGAGAAAGATTATGGGAAAATTTTTTGGACCTGAAGAACATGAGTCCCCAGATTGAAAAGGCCTATTCAGCATCTAGCACAATAAATGCAAAAAGACCCAGCTGTGTCATAAAACTTCAGTACACCAGGAAGACAGTAAAACTTTCAAGAAAGGAAACAATAGGTCACAAACACAAGACCAAGAATAACATGGCAGTAAATACTCAGTACTAGCAAGGAAAAATACAAATGTTTTCCGACATTTAAGATTTAAGAAATCTTTACCCACGCACCTTTTCTCAAGAAGTCTTCTAAAAGATGAGCTTCACCTAATGCAAGAAAGACAAAACAATATCCAGAAAATAAGGAATCAACACAGGAGGAAGATGAAAGAAATTCCCTTGACAATAATGAAAATAAGTCTTAATATGATAACCATACATAGGTTTAGAAAACAAGCAATACAGATGCAACAAGGGTCCAGAGACATATGGAGGAAGAGCTCCATTTAAAAAAAAAAAATTCAACTAATTGGATTAGGTGGTACAGCTGCTAATGTAGGTAGTTATACATCGAGATACTGTATGTCTTGTGCTTTGGAACATGAGTGCAGGAGTCAGACTGCCTGGGTTCAAGTCCTGGCTCTGCCACTTCCCATCTTATGTGAGCCAATTAATTTCTCTGTGCTTCATGCTTCCCATCTGTAAAACACAGATTCTAGTTACCTGCCTTATAGAGTTATAAAAAAATTAAATGCGGCACTGATACTGTGATGAAAACAATGTCTTGAATATTGCCAGATGTTAGGGGAAGCAAAGACAGTAACACAGACAGAGAAAACTAAGTCATTTTTTAAATGAGTGAATTATCAGCTCTAGAAAAAATGATAATAGAACAAGAAAGGAATTATAATGATAGTATGCTCCTTGGCTCAGCAGAAAATATTTCCATTGTCAGAATAATGCAAATCTTGAAAACTGCGATGTAATAAACTGGAAGGATAAAGGAAGGAAAAAGGGACTTAAGGGAGAAATCGTTATCTACCATAATAGAAGTGTGTAGAGGTAGTATTCTATTTAGAATATGGAATTAGATATTAAAATAAGTAACTACACACATCTGAAGTAATCCTCAAGGAACAGGACTTGGTTAACTATGGCATTTGGTTAGCATAAATAAATAAAGAAGGAGGCAAGGAAGGAAGGATACAGGAGAACCGGCGAGGCTGCAGTGATTCTGGAGCACCAAATTCTAAGAGAAGCCTCAAGATTGCAGGTCATGGTGGAAGTGCCCAGCATGGAGTCCACACTGCTAGGAAGTATTCCCAGGAAGGGAAGAATCTGCTATTCCATGAACCCATAACATGGGTCTCCATTACCCTGAAAGGGATTTTCCTGTCTGGAAAAGGAACCTGCAGAGATAAACTAATTATGAAGGAGGGAAAACGTTTTGTTTTTACCTCTTCTACCTAGAACATGAGTTAAGTTTGACTTGACACTACAATAACCCTTTAAAAAAAAAAAAAAAAAAGAAAGAATACATTTTGGTTTGAAATAGTATTTCCTAAAACAGCAAGTCACAATACTAAAAATTGACATTTGAACGCAGGTAACTGACATATAAATAAAGGGATAAATATCACTGTTGTGCTCTGAAATTAAATGAATAAAAAAAGGATTCTGCCAAATAATCATAAAAAGATGAAAGAGAAGGCATGTAGGTTGCCTGCATGAGGATAACACTTCAGTGAGGCCTGAATTTGTCTGAGCTCCACACGATGTTTCAAAGCCATGGCAAGCTGTGAACAGCCTGAGGGTTGTGAACATCCAGGTGTCATGACACTTTTCTCCATAAGTGACCCATCACCATGTGCGCCTCTGTCCTTGCAAAGGACCTGTTGAGGTCCTCAGCACTCACACTGTCTTTAAGGGCTGCACAAAAACCACAAGACGAACCAGCATGGAGGAAAACAACTTACTAGGCATTTTCCTGTCTGGGGTACAGATGTGTTTGGATTTCAATGAAGGAGCTGAAACTTCAGCAGCTGAGCTACAGACAGCTGTTCCAGAAACCCAGAGGGAGACCTAAAGGTCTTGTTTTGTGTTGTATCTTGGCAACAGTCCTTGCTATTGCCGACCCGTAGCAAAGGGCCAGTCCTTTGTGATAGGCCTTGAGAGGCGATCATATTTCCAGCCGTGTCAAGTAGAAACAGTGTGACACAGTCACAGGAACTCCTTGCTTGGGTCACAGAAACACCAAGACACCACCTAAGCATGAAATCTCACGCAAAATATAAGCAAGTTGATAGTATATGACAGCTATGGGAAGTGATGATTTTGTCAGAAGCAAAATAAATGCAGATGAATTTTTTTTTAACATGTAAAATTCTGAGCCAAATGGCTTTGGATTTATAACTCCCAGGGATTTTGGTGCTTTCAGTAATGAGCAGGAACATGAAGTTTGAGGGGGCGGGGTTAAATCCTTTAAGTATTTCTCTATAAAACCAATTCATGCTAGCTTTTCTGTCCTAAAAAAGTATTTCAGTTTACTTTCTTACTTTTTCCCCTAGGTTAGAGCAATATTTTTTTGTTTCTTTGTTTCTTTGTTTGTTTTTTTAACAAAAGCAGGGGCAGGGGAAGGGGAGAGATTGAGGAAGGGAACAAATATTTATGAAGTTCCCATCCTGTGTGGGCATCGTGGGAGAAACTTCGCCCACATAATCATAAAAATTCTCACAATTCTAAGCCAGGAATTATTATTATTATACCCATTTTAAACATCAAGAAACTGAAACTCACTGTAAAACATGTTTAAAATCACAAGGCTAATGTGCAGCAGAGCTGAGATTAAAATGAGGTCTGTTTGAATATTAAATCTATACCTTTTCCCCATATCTGCATCCCAGTGTTCATTGCAGCTTTATTCACAGTAGCCAAGAGATGGAACCAACCTAAATGTCCATCTGTGGATGAATCAATGAAGAAAACATGTTCTATATACACAACATAACACTATTCAGCCTTAAAATAAAAGGAAATTTTGTCATTTGGAACAACATGCACAAAACTCGAGGACATTATATTAAGTGAAATAAACCAGGCACAGAAAGACAAGGCACAATCTCACCTATGTGTGGAATCTAAAAAATTGAAACCCCTAAAAGCAAAGAGTAGGATGGTGGGCACTGGGGACTGAGGGAAAGGTGAGTGGGGAGATATTGATCAAAGGTTATACAATTTTAGTTAGACAGGAGGAATAAGTTCAAGAAATCTATTGAATAACATGGTGACTACTGTTAATAACAATTTATTGTATACTTGAAAAGGGCTGAGAGTAGATGCTAAATGTTCTCACCACATACACAAAAGTATGTGAGACAATGCATATGTTAATTAGCTTAATTCACCCATTCCACAGCTTACACATATTTCAAAACATCATGTTATACATCGTAAATGTATGTGATTTTAACATAAATATACACACATACTAAAAATTAATAATTATTACTAAAAGAGGTATAAATAAGTGAAGAAAGAAAGAAAAAGAACTATGCTCTTTCCTTTTGACCATGTTTCTTCTCATAAATGTCAAACACAGACCTTTGCTTTCTCTTACGCAGTAAGGCAGCGCTGTCCCTAACAGAGGTAATACATTCCTTTTATTCATGTAAGCCATATAGGACAGTCCATAAATTAAAACTGTGAGAGTAAATGTGCTTATCTCTAGTTTATCAATTAAGTTTCCTGCTGTGACACATTTCTCTCTTTTGCCAAGTATTCTAAAATCTTCCTTATTCATTGCTTCCCATCTTGCCCAAGTAAAATTGGCAAGCACTGTTATCCTCACTTAATAACACAAGTTACCCAGGGAATAGCCTGGATTAGAAGCTGTGATGCCCAGAGCTTATGGATAAGCACTCTGGATCTTCTATCTGGACTCAGTGAAGAATTCAGAGGTCTATTTGGTAGAAATTCAGTTAAGAGTCTGGCAGATTTGATTATTTCAGAGCTGTGGTTTCCAGGACACACTGCCTCTGCCTGTTTTCCTCCTCTGATGGCTTCTTTTTAGACGGAATCTTCTTATTCCCCTAACCTTTTAGATTTGGTATAACATACAGTTCTGGTCCTAGACTTCTCCCTGATTATTCTCTTTATTCATTTAGCCAAAACGTATTTGAGCTTCTATTACATGTACATGTCAACTGCCTTTTGACTTACAGGCCTACTTCAGCCCCTACTGTGGTTCTACCTCCTGCTAAACAACAAGCTCTTCCTTCACTGTCCCTCAACCCTCAGCGTGATAGCAGCTTCCAGCTGGTACTAATCTCTGGGCTACTCCCTGCTCCTTGCAGGGCTTTCCAGCTTCTCTACCACCCTTTTAACCAAGTATCCGCATTAAATCCAATCTGTTTGAAAGACCTAGGAGGCCATTTTCCCGGCTGGATCCTAATGGGCACAAACAGAGAGCGTTCTTAGTTACAAGCTACAGAAACAAACTTTGGCATTTTGGCAGGAAAGAAATATAAAGATATTGAAGAGCTCAAAGAATCTCTAAGAGGATCAAAGAACCAGGCTGGGAGACCACAAGGGAAAGAGCAGTGCTAAAACGTCTCAAAGTAGAACTGTTCTGGCAAAGCCACCATTACTGCTATGCTCCATGTCTTCAGTTGCACCACGTCACCAACACTGGATTCGGGAAGCCTCCTGGTTCAGACATGTGAAAAGGCAAGTACAATACAATGGGCAAGAGCAACAGAGACAATACAGGGAGCTAGAGCGACACTTCTGGCCTCCAAGACCCAGGAGGATGGGGTCAGCATCCTACTCATTTTTCAATCCCATTGCCTAGAGTAGTACATATTCAATACATGTTTTCTGACCCTATGCTGAATTGTCAGGCACATTCCTGACGCATTATATTCATTGTCTCTGTTTCTTACTATTACCCAATAAGGAAGGTGTGCCCCTATTTTACAGTGGAGGAAGTTAAGGCACTCTTAATTCCTCCTAACTGCCTTACTACTAATATGCTTCACATCTCAGTTTTGATGTAATCTCTCCAAAAGGCCTGCCTGTACCATGTGCCCCCATCTCCAAGCTGAGATTATCTTTATCACAGAACTTATCCTCTGTTTTGTAATTGGCAACTCATTCTCATGAATTTTCATGAGCAGAGCTCTTTAAGAGCAGGAACTGTGTCTGTTGTTTAGCAATGTATACTCAGCATCTAGGCTTGTGCTGGCACATTTCATTTGCACCAATCATTTTTTGAATGACTTGAATAAGTGACTAAGGCCCAGAGACATTAAGTAACATGACCAGTTACAAAGCTAAGAGGTGACACAACTGAGGTTTGAACTATAGTCTGTCTGACCCCTAAATCTCTCCTACATTTTGCTGAGGGGTAAGCAACTTAATCCATTTATAGCAACCAGAAAATTTAAGTTGGATTAAATGCTTGTATTTTAAGGTCAAAAGTAATGGGTAGGGAGTCTAAGAACTTCTCATAGTCATCGGGTTGAGGAATTAGCAAACAGAACCCTGGACCCAAAGCTAGAAGAAGGTTCCTAGAGGACAATACTCCCTATCTAGACTTTGCCTGGGCTGGACAACATTTAAAACTCTCCCTTAATTTAACATTTTAAGATTCTAAGGTTTTTAACCGAATCTCTAGGTAAAAGGAAAATTGTTCCCTCTAGCATCAATAACTAATCGACCTCATCAGCTTACTAAAATAACTTTAAAATATTAGAGATAATTGTAAGGCACCTGATATGGTTTTTTATGCTCCTTTAGACATTGCAGAAAAGTCTTCTCAAACTCACACTTGTCAGACATACACAGAGTCACATTCAAAATAAAGAGGATGGGGGAGATAATGGTTTGGAAATCAAAGGAATTCTTTTCCTGCCTTATTTATCCAGACAATGTTCCCACTCCCTCATTTTTGCCAAGTTAATGAGAGCCATCTATCCTCTAAGCATGCACTTTCCACAGACCCTAAATTCTAAAATGGCCAAGAAGCAACATAGATTCAATAACAGTCTTTTGGTACTGGGGGTGGGGATGGGAGGCCGAGGTAGGGAAGTGAGAGATGAAACAGACAGGAAACACTCAATGACATGTTCACTGAAATTACAATGCACACATCCTGATTTTGGAATGCTAACATGAAGCACTAAGAGAGCCTTAGAATTGAAAAAAACATGCTAATTAAACAGAAAATTATTAAATGATATTTATAAAATGCCTACATATTTTGTCCAGATGATATTTCCAGACATAACTAAAAAATAGTGGTAACACCAAAAGGAAGTTTCACATAAATTACATGTCTTGTAATTACTTAAAAGTAATTACATTACTTTTAAGATGCATTTTAAAAGTTCCTTGTTTCAGCTTTCTACTTATGGCTAGCCAATTTTCCCAGCACCATTTATTAAATAGGGAATCCTTTCCCCATTTTTTGTTTTTGTCAGGTTTGTCAGGATCCTTTCCTTACTCCTTATATGAAAATTAATTCAAGATGGATTAGAGACTTAAATGTTAGACCTAAAACCATAAAAACCCTAGAAGAAAACATAGGTAATACCATTCAGGACATAGGCATGGGCAAGGACTTCATGTCTAAAATACCAAAAGCAACGGCAACAAAAGCCAAAATTGACAAATGGAATCTAATTAAACTAAAGAGCTTCTGCAGAGCAAAAGAAACTACCATCAGAGTGAACAGGCAACCTACAGAATGGGAGAAAATTTTTGCAATCTACTCATCTGATGAAGGGCTAATACCCAGAACCTATAAAGAACTCAAACAAATTTACAAGAAAAAAACAAACAACCCCATCAAAAAGTGGGCAAAGGATATGAACAGACACTTCTCAAAAGAAGACATTCATACAGCCAACAGACACATGAAAAAATGCTCATCATCACTCGCCATCAGAGAAATGTGAATCAAAACCACAATGGATACCACAAAACCACGATGGTATCCACAATGAGATACCATCTCACACTAGTTAGAATGGCAGTCATTACAAAATCAGGAAACAACAGGTGCTGGAGAGGATGTGGAGAAATAGGAACACTTTTTCACTGTTGGTGGGACTGTAAACTAGTTCAACCATTGTGGAAAACAGTGTGGCGATTCCTCAAGGATCTAGAACTAGAAATATCACTTGACAGCCATCCCATTACTGGGGATATACCCAAAGGATTAGAAATCACGCTGCTATAAAGACACATGCACACGTATGTTTATTGCATCACTATTCACAATAGCAAAGACTTGGAATCAACCCAAATGTCCATCAGTGACAGACTGGATTAAGAAAATGTGACACATATACACCATGGAATACTATGCAGCCATAAAAAAGGATGAGTTCGTGTCCTTTGTAGGGACATGGATGCAGCTGGAAACCATCATTCTCAGCAAACTGTCGTAAGAACAGAAAACCAAATACCGCATGTTCTCACTCACAGGTGGGAATTGAACAATGAGATCACTTGGACACAGGAAGTGGAATATCACACACTGGGTCCTATTGTGGGGAGGGGGGAGGGGGAGGGATAGCATTAGGAGATATACCTAATGTGAATGATGAGTTAATGGGTGCAGCACACCAACATGGCTCACGTATACATATGTAACAAACCTGCACGTTGTGCACATGTACCCTAGGACTTAAAGTATAATAAAAAATAAATAAATAAATAAATAAAAGTTCCTTGAAGTGTTTAAGGTATTCAGATTTGTTTCTGAAACTAGCAAATTGAAAAATTACCAGACCAATCAATACATATATACATACATAATAATGTGGGTGCTCGGATAATCAGTGTGAGCTTTCTTGGTAAAAGTTGAAGTAGGGTTTAATTTCTACTCTAGCTCTTTTTCTTCTGGAGAAAAAATATGTCTGTGCCCCATCAGCTTTCAAATGAAAATCCATACACGCAGCAAATCAAATTAACAGTTCATCAGTCATCCCTTTGACTTGATCACTGATTCAGAAACTCAGAAGTGAACACTACGTTGTATTTCATCTGGTTTTTGCCACTTCATTAGTTTCCAGCCGAGTCCTGCCACAGCACTCACCAACAAGATTGAAATAACAGCCAATAGCAAAACACCCTTGTGAAAGGATCAGCATTTCATGAATCCCTCAAGGATCTCAATATACAATCCAAGATATCACAATGAGAATCAAGAGCAGGAGAAAAACATTTTGATTACCAAGTTAAAAGAAGGTGTGAAAGAAAACACTAAGATCAAGAATACATATGTGAAATGTACACAGTGTAGCAGAGGGATATAAAATGTATGGCACTAATACTCTGTTGCCCACTCTTATGCCCACAGCTAAGCCCCAATCAACCCCAGAGCCAGATGCAGCCTCAGAATCTATCTTAACACATTTCTTCAAAAAGCCACTCCAGATCATTGGCCCTAGAATCAAGATAGAATTCTTTCTTCCTGCCACTGAAAACTGAGTATTTCAAGCCATGATGGCTCTCATATATATTGGAGCCTGGCTACATGGAGCTACTTAGTCATCTTTGAATGTACTGAGAAACTTCAAGCCCTGTGCCTTTGTTTTTTCTGTGTCCTACCTGGAAATATATTTTCCCTACTCCTCTACTGGTGGAAATCTTATTTAGTTTTTGTGGCTCCATGCAACAATTTCCTCTTTCATAAAGTGTGCCTCATTCATTGCCTCTAACCATAATGAATTGTTTGTAGTTGTTCATTTATTCCACAGGTTTCAGTGAGAGGTACTTAGGCAATCTAAAAGAAATATTATGACCAAATAATGATAATAATAATCACTATTATTATTATATATAACATATTTATATAAAAATTCATTTCGGTCAAAACACCAAACTAAAGTGGGAAATGATAAAATTTATGAATTACAATTCCTTTCCCTATTTTTAAAATAAAGCTGTGCTGTTACTATAAAGTGAGTCAATATATAAAACTTTAGTGTTATCCTGCATCCCTACTGTAAAATGTAACAAGGAGAGAAATTCAAATATAATATCACTTTGTCCTGGGGTATTAAACATTTCTATCAGGGCAGAGTATCTTACACTACGAAAATTACGTCAAGGGTTACCAAATGCTCTAGTTCAGCTGTTCCCACACTGGACTGATAACTCAGAAGCATAAGATTCTATATTTGAAGAATATAGATTTCCTAAGTCTTATACTTAGCATATGAACAACATCTTTAGGGTGTGGGGCTCAAGAATCCATACTTCATGAAAGCTCCCCTAGGTGAACTGGCAAAATGCTAGGCTGGCTATCTTAACTGATGATTTTTATAATAAATGTCTGAGCTAGGGACAATGGTGAACATTCCTTACAAGTATAACCTAAACGAATATACTCATTCAGGCACACAATATTTGGATTCCATCTATGTTGTTAATTCCAGGGAAGACACAGACTGTCAGTTCATTCATTTTGCTATTTTGGCATTGTAATTACGGGAGAAGGGCTGCTAAAGGTTTCGAGTCTGATAAATTTCTAAAGAATCAAAAATTGACTTATCTTAAGATAAATGTGTCATGTCTGTCTTCAATCTAAACAAGAAAACATTTGGGGGCAAAACTTTGTTAAAATTCAATTTAACTGATTTATCTAACCATGTATAAAAGCTGTTTTTCACATGTTAAAAGACAGTGTGAAAGTATGGGTTTTTCATTTTGTTTTGTTTTACATGTCAATTCTAAAAGAGTTTAATTTTTAAAATTTCTGTGACATAATGACCTTAACTTCTTAAGGAAAACAGGAAAAAACATGTATATGTCCAAAGAAATAAAAATTTACAATAATAGTGTTCCTAAAAAGTAGAATCCCTGAAGATGCAATTTACAGCTCATTTTGGGCTAACAATTCGCACCATAAAACAAAAGGAAATTCTAATCTAGTGGACTCCATTAACTGGATGTTTTCTGACAATCCTCCAAGCACTACTCTATGGTTAATCAATAAATACAGGGTGATTAGTCTCCTGTTAATGGTCTAGCACACATGCCCTAGTTGGAACCAAAGGCATCAGGGATACAGATGAATGAATTGACTCCAGTTCTAATAAATAAATAATATGAGAAACGAATCCAACTTTCAGACAACACAGTAAGTCCCACACAGCCTGTACAAAGCATAGCTGGTACACAGGAAGGATACTAATGTGCACTGAAGAGAACAATTTGAAATTCCATTGCAAACATTCATTTTCATGAATTTCCTTTCTGTCCTTTATCTTTGTTTGCATTTGAGGAGTAAAGCTTAGAAACAAAAACAAATAATAGAAACCTACCGGCTTCCTGGGTCAGACCAAGCAAAGGTAGACTTTCACTATGCCTGGAATGTGTCAATTTGCCTTTTAGGTTAAAATAAATTTGACAGTGCACTGGGAAATTAATTTTAAAATCATAGCTGTGCTAAGCATGGGAAAGATAATACTCCATTACTAAAATTATTTGGCTTCCTATGTAAAAATACAGCTCTCACAATGTATGAATGTGGTTTTGGAGTCGAGTTGCAATTCTCACATTCAGCTGTGGCAACTGAGAGAATCTGGATAATTTTTTACATTTGCACTGCAAAATTGTGGCACAGATAACACTGGAAAGGAGGACTTATTTTGGCTATTTACATTTTCCAAAAATGGTCACATTAATATTTGTGATTCCACATGCTCTTCCAGAACTTGTTACTTGTTCATCAAGAAGGAGAATCTATTTTTTTCTCTGGGTGATGCATTGTGACTACATTTACTGAGAGAATGTGGAGGAAATGATACTGTGTGACTTTCAAGAATAGATCATAAAAGTTGATACTAACCCAAGCATGGTGGCATGCACTTGTTGTCCCAGCTACTGGGAAGGCTAAGGCAGAAGGATCCCTTAAGCTCAGGAATTCAAGGCTGGCCTGAGCAACATAGGAATAAATTGTCTCTAAATAAATAAGTAAGCAGGGTATGGTGGTTCATGCTGTAATCCTAGCACTTTGGTAGGCTAAGGAGGGTGGATTGCCTAAGTTTAGGAGTTTGAGACCAGCCTGGGCAACACGGTGAAACCCTATCTCTACTAAAATACAAAAAACTAGCTGGGCGTGGCGGCATGCACCTGTAGTCCCAGCTACTCTGGTGACTAAGGCAGGAGAATTTGCTTGCATCCGGGTGGCGGAGGTTGCCATAAGCCGAGATCGTGCCACTGCACTCCAGCTGTGGTGACAGAGCGAGACTCCATCTCAAAAAACAAACAAAGAAGAAGAAGAAATTAAAAAAAATAAAATATAAAGTTGATACAGCTTCCACTGGGCTCTCTTGGGACACCTTTGGAACTTAGCCACCATATTATGATGCAGACAACCACGTGGAAGGGCCACATGTAGATGTTCTATATAGTCACAACCACATGGTGGTCCCAGCCAACAACCTGCACCAACCACCAGACACATGAATGAGTGCTCCTGAAGATGATTTCACCCTTTAGCCTTCTAGTCACTTCATTTGATGTCATATGGAGCAGAGACAAAATGTGCCCCTAGGCAAATAGCAAACCTGTGAGCAAAATAAGTATTGTTGTTTTAAATTACTGTATTGAGTGGTTTGTTACATAGCAACTGAAATACAGATCGAGTGTCTTGATTTTGTTTTATCTTCTCTACCATTTAAGTAACTTTTTACCAGGAAAACAATTCAACAATCATTTCACAGTGATTCTATCTGCAATAATTCATACATGGCAGTACCTGACTCTCAGAGCTGCCTTGCATGCACTATGTGTTTGGTCACTGCTGGACCAGCATCCTGTGAAAGCTATGTTTGTTCAACTTATGCAATGTAAATTCATTTTCCAAAAAATTATAAAAAGAATGCATACTCATGAAAATTCAAATTTTACAGATTTTTAGTTAAAAAAAGCCCTGTTTGTTGCCTAACCCCCCTTCAATTCTACATCTTCAGAGACAATTTCATCAAATCTAGTATGTATCCTTTCTAAGACTTTTCTACTTATCTACACCTTTGCACACACACAAACACAAAACACACACATACACATACACCTTAAGTATATATCTTAGACATTTTCCCCTAAATATTATGAGTTTCTTTTTGATACACTGATAAAACAAGCCTATTGATAATAAAAAGTAAGAAATTGTTATCCAGATACCAAGAGAAGAAGAAGCAGGAGGAGGAGGAGAAAGAGGAGGAGGAAGAGGAGGAGGAGGAGGAGGAGGAGGAGGAGGAGGAGGAGACCATTTTCTGAGTTCTTACTAGGGCCAGGCACTATGCTAACCAGTTGGTGTGCACTACTCCAGTTAATATACTGCCTATTAAGTGAATACAAATCTTTAAAGAAAAAGAGTTCAGAAAATAAATTCAGTAGTCACCAAATCTTATTGAGTTGCCAAGATGCATTACTATCCCCTTATACAAATGAAAAAGAATCCCAGAAAAAAAAATTTAAGCCATCTGACACGTGCTTGGAAGACGACTGCTGCCCAAAGAGTAGGGTTAATGGCACAGGAGTCTTCAATTTTCTTTTACATAAAAATTACTCCAAAATGTAGACTCTAGGCCAGACCTCTACTCTGAATTCTAGGCCTATATATCTAACCTATTTGACACATCCACTTAGATGTCTCAAAGATTATCCACACTCATTATGCCCAAAACTTCTGATTTCTCCCTGCTGCATGTGCACACATGCATACACACATGCAGTGGTGTTCTCATACTTTCTCTCTGGCATCACTACCCAGACAGTTGTGCAAACTCAGGACTTGGCAACATATTATTGGACACTAACCCATATTAACTCATCTTAATTTAGAGTCATAAATATCTCAGAAATCTTTCCCCTTCTGTCCATTTTTATTGCCATCACCCTAGGGCAATTTACGAGCATCTCTTACATAGGCTACCGTAATAAACTACTCATTGCCTCCCAGCTTTCCATTCAGGTCAACGCCAGTCTTTTCTCTGTGCTATAGCTAGAGTGATATTTTCAAAACAAAATTTCATCATTTTAATCCCAGGCTTAAAACTCTTCAATAGATAACCTCTGCTTTTGGGATAAAGGTCCACATTTTTCTCATAGCTTATAAGCCAAGAATGGTTCATGCCTACTGCTTCAAACTCAGCACATGCTCCTTTTCCTCTCACTGTTCAGCCACAAAGCCTTCTTTTATTTTCTTCAAATACACCAAGTTTTTCCTACCACAGAGCCTTTGCATTAGCTGTAACTTCTATCTGAAATGCTCCTCCTTTCCATGAGTAATCTTTTGCACCTTCAGCTCTCAGCTTAAATATCAGTTTCCCAGTGAATACTTCCAATAATTTCACAAACTAGTTTATATTCATTTATTACAGTCTACCATAATGCCACATTTCCTTTCTTCACAGCCCTGTCATAGTTTGAAGTTGCACTTTTACTAAAGTAATATTTTAAATGTATGTCTTCCCAATTTGACTGTAAGCTCTTGGACAGCAAGGACCAGAAGTGAGCTGAAGCCGGCTCATGCTGGCTCACATTTGCTTAATGCATCCATATCTTCTTACACTGTAGAACAACAATAGCTTGAAATTGGCTGTAGTGGGAGTATTTACACCACAGGAATGGACAAATACCAGAAATCAGAGTTTTTGTTTTTGTAAAGCCAGGTGTGTTAAACATTTACCAGCAAGAACCATGCTTGCCTTTGCTTATTAACATATCTCTAGCACCTAGAACAGTGTCCAGTACATGAAAGCCTCTCAATAAATATCTGTTAAATAAATGAATGAATGCTCTAATCATAAGTTCAGCCAGCATTCCAGTGGATGCCCTCTTGCAGTGAATGTGACCTCTTGGGTTTATGAATGAGAATACTTCCAAAATGCAACTCCTATTTGTTGTTTGTTTTCAGACATTTCTTTATTTGAATAACTACCCTCTGTCTGAGTCTCTAGAGCCAATGACATAGTTGAAACATGCAATTCACTGAGAGCACAGTTCCCCAATGGTCAACTGATCATGCGATAATACATTTAGACTTTATAACCAAAAAGGATCGTCCTTTTTTCCAGGATTCCTGGAATAACTGAGTCAATAAATGGAATAATTGAGTCAAGAAAATAACAGAATATATCTGGAAGCGTAAATGTACTTACTGTAAGTATATGTGTGTGTGCATGTGCACATGAGCACACATGGGCATATGTCAATCTTTTTGGAAGAATCTACATATATAATGAATAATATCTCATTTAAACAGAAATGGTGGGAGGGTTGGTGGGAGATAGAGGACAATGTATGTAAAATGAAACATAAAAAGGACAGCAATCCAGGGTTTGTCACCTATAAAGGAAGAAAATCATACCTGCAAGATGGGTGCCTCCAAAATTAACCAACTACCCAAACACAAGCAACTCATGCCCTTGGGCCTAAAAGAGCCAATGCAGTGTGACAATGATCAGATAGGGGACAAAAACTGTGGACATTTAACCCTTAAAACCTGCTCCACGTTTCAGGTCACTGACAATAATCATGGTGTATAGAATGACAGATGTCTACATGGCACTTCCCCAAATTCCATCTCTCCGTAAAATACAGATGTTTTCCAAAGTAGATGTATCTTTTCAATTAACATTTTGTGGGCTCCAAGAAATTCTATTGGGTAAGGCAGAATATGAAGGAGATGAAGGATAGCAGTATTGGTACGGGTTGATTCTCCAATCGTTCTCTAAGGATGGTTATTTCCAATGCTGGGCTAACAAATGGGTATTTGGTTGAATTCTTTTTTCTTTCTTTTCCTTTTTTGTGAAATCCCAGGAAATGTTAGAAATCTCTGTTCTGTTTATGTGAAAAAACTCATTAGTGTATTATAAATAATGATGTGGCTTTTGCAAGAAATATACATCACTGCTGGAAAGTAGATACTCCATGATTCCTTGCTTCTGAGACATATCAATAATTTCTACCACAGAAAATGCAGCTTTCATTCTGGTGGCATTTCCAAAAGCAAAGGCACTAGAAAAATGCAAGGAAGTCAAGAGAAGCCTTGTATTCTTCCTGTAGAAGTCAAAGAGAATGAATTAAGAAAATGTCTAAGAAAATTTCTAGCATTCCAAATAATTTTCAGGTCAGCAAAATAAATTATCTAGACATCTTAAATAAAAGAGTAGAAAAAAAAATCAAAGCACAGCACATTACGAAGTCCAAGGGTGAGTCAATATTAGAGAAACCTATTAGTATAATTCACTAAATTATAAGGCAAAAGAGAAAAACACCTTTCTCTTCCCACTCCTCTTCCCTTTCTGAACAACTCAGCCCAAAAGCCATTAGGTAGCTCCAAGAAGGAGTTGGTGGGGAAAGGGGGCATGTTGGAACATAAGTGGTGTGAGAAGGGCATGTGCAGGGTATAGGACATTGGTGGTGGATAGAAAATTGATTTTGTATAAGGCTTTGATCACATAAGTACTTATCTAAAGGAAAATGGAGGTTGAGTTTCTTATTCTCAGAGAAGAGTTACAAATAAGGGAAGGGAGAAAACTAATATTGACACATAGAGTTGTATTAGAGTAAAAGTATCAACATTTAGGCATTTTTAAATATATTGAAGGATGGATAGACAAATAATGAATAGGTGGTTAGATACGTGATACTGAAAATCACCTACACATGAGTGTGTGTGTGTACACATAAACATATCTCTATTCTTTAGCTCAGTCCAGTAGGAGGGGCCTGGAAGCAATGACACCCAAAGAACAGTGAGCATACCTTAGACATTAAATTGTCGTTTCTAAATACCATCTCCATTGAAAAGACCAGGGCTCTTTGGAAAAAATAGACGATTCTAGGGCCAGGGTAGGCAGAGTACAAGATAAACCTGGAGGAGCATCTTCTTTTACCAGAAAATAAGGAAGTGCTCAAAGAATGAAGGGGACATACCACATGGATACAGAAACCAGTTTGAAGGCGCTCCCACTGGCCAAATCTAGGATAATTTGAACATTGAAATAGATAATTTCAATAATGGATCATAATATGACAAATTAAACATGAAAGTATGAATTCATACCAATATAAATGAACAAATGTTTGAAGAAAAGTGGGACATTTATACAATCTCAAAGTACCTTTCCACAAAACAAAATAATTTCAAAGGGGAAAAAAATAACTTTATGGGACAGAAACCTGACTGATAACATCTTAAGCAAGCAAATTGAACATCACCAGTAATGGGATAAATTCAAATCATATACCACTTGATAAGATACAATGAGAAGAACACTATATCCACCTTGTGATATTTGGGCCAAAATGCAGAACCTGAATCTAATAATAAGGAAACATTAGACAAACAGAAATTGAAGATCTATTTATACAACAATGGGCATGTAATTTTCAAAAGTGTCAGGGTCGATAAAGTTAAGAAAAGGGTGAACAATTGCTTCATATTGAAGAAGACAGATATGACAACTAAATGCAATATACAATTCTTATTTTTGAATAACAGATTTATTGAAATAAAATTTACATCGCAGAGAAGTCACCCCTTCAAAGCATACAATTTAAAATTTATTGATGTATTCACAGAGCTGTGCAGGAATCCACACCATCTAATTTTAGAATATTCTCATCCCTCCAAAAAGAATCCCCATACCCAATGGCAGTCACTCTCTATTTCCTTTCCCAACACCCCCTAATCCCTAGGCAACACTAATCTACTTCTAGTCTCTATGAAATCTTAAAACATACTGTCAAATTGTTCAGAATAAAACAGGTTTTTTTTTGTATTGTACTCACAACTTTCCTCTAAGTTTAAAATTGTTGAGAGACAGAAAGAGACAGAGAAACATCACATTCACATAAACAGATGCTGAAAGATTTTAAAATAAAATTCAGCATCTACTGTTGATTTTTTAAATTGTGAAAATGTCAGAATAAATGAATATTTCTTTAACAAATATGCATTTACTTTGATAAGTAAACCAAAAAGCCAGTATCATGCTTAATAATAAAACACTAAACTATTCCTATTAAATTCAGGAACAAATCAAGATTCCCAGTATAACCACCATTATTTAGCATTGTTCTGGAATTGCTAACTAATGCAACAAGACAAGAAAAAAAGATGGGATTCAAATATTAGATTTAAAAACTATTTACATGAATATGAATGTTTAGCAAGCTCAACGTTAGGTAACACATATTAGGTTGGTGCAAAAGTAATTGTGTTTTTGCCATTATGACAGAAAGCGCAAGTACTTTTGCACCAATTTATTACACAAAAATATATAACTTTCCTAAAATCAAGAACAATCTAACAGTGGAATCTCAAAATCAAAGCAATTGAACTCATGGACATGGAGAAGAGAAGGATGGTTAACCAGAGACTGGGAAGGGTAGTGAGGGAGCTGGGGGAAGGTGGGCATGGTTAATAGGTACAAAAAAAAGTAGTTAGAAAGAATGAATAAAACCCAGTATTTGACAGCACAACAGGGGGACTGCAGTCAATAATAATTTAACTGTACATTTTAAAATAACGTAAAGATTATAATTGCATCGTTTGTAACACAAAGGATCAATGCTTGAGGGGATGGATATTCAATCCTCCATGATGTGACTTTGACACATTGCATGCCTGTACCAAAATATCTCATGTACTTCATAAATATATACATCTACAATGTACTCACAAAAATTAAAAATAAAACAATGTTTGAAAAAGAATAGTCTGATAGGAGACACAATCCAGAACACATTCCAGTCATAATGAAATAAAAAACTAAAAAGCAAATCATGCATTGGGAAAATTATTTGGGATTAATAGCCTTTGCACTTAAACAACTATTATAAATCATTATGAAAAATAAAAATGTTCTAACAGAAAAGTTTATTCCCTCAAAGAAAAAATTTAAATGGCAATAGACGAAGTTTAAAATGTTCAATCTTATTAGTTATTAAAATGCAAAATAAAACAATGGAACTCCATTTGTTTTTGTTCATCAAAGTGTCAAAGGCATTTTTTAATGAATGTGGGTGCAGATTGGTACTGTTAAATTACTGTTAGTGATAATGCATTCTATTATTAAAACTTTCCTAAAGGACAGTATGACTGATTATACTAATAAGCTCAAAAACCTTAATTATCCTGTCTTTTAACACAGTAATTTCACTTACAGGAGTCTACCATTTTCAAAAAATGTATATAAAATTTAGGTACCTGGGTGTTTACAAACGCATTAATTAACGACAAAAAACAATTAGAGACAACATGAATGTCCAATAATAGGAAACTAGTTGACTAAATTGCAAACATTTCAATGTGATTAAATATCATCTAGCTAATAAAAATGATGTTGTTTGAAACATGTTCACAAAAGATTGTTCAAAGCCCTTATAAAATGTAATCGATAATCAATACAATCAATGATCCCTCTGTTCAGAAAAAAAATTGATTTTTATATTTCAACATATTAAGAATGGTAATTTTGCTTCCTCATAATTTCTAAATTTCTAAATATTTATTTCATAATAAAAAATTCACAGCTTCTTTGAAAAAAAATGATCTCCACAAGTGCTAGATGAGTCTATGGCAACCAGTGAGAAAAACTGGGCTTTTTCTTATCAACCAGTTTCATTCGGAATCTAAGGTTTAATGTGGCTGCCAAACAACCAAGATGCTTGAGGATTCTCGGGCAGAAGTGGGGAGTCGACAGCTAGCTGATAAGCAACAAGCCCGTTTTCTCCTTTCATGTTTGGCGAAGGCTTGGAACATTGTGCTCAGTTAGATGAGGGGCACCTAATGGACATGATTCCTGGGAAATTCCAGGGAGTTCTGTGATTTAACTGCTAAGTTGATGAGTAGATTTAATCCACTGAAAAGAAGGGTTAAGGGGAATATAAAAAATGTCTTCAAATTTGCAAATGACCGTCAAGAGAAAGAGGTATTAGACTTATTCTTAGCGGTTCTAAAAATAGAACAAGAACCAATGTACAGAAATTGCCCAGATAGCATCTAGGGACAAGACAAACTGCTCCAACAATAAGACTCACTCCACAAAGGCAGACAAGGTGAAGCACAACAGAGGTCTTCCAGCAGGGGCTTCTGATGACTCATTAAGACTGTTGCGATGTAGATTCCAGCCTTGGTAAGAGATTGTAGTAGACACGTGGTCTCTAAGACGTGGCAACTCAAAGTGCAGTCCATGACTGGTAGCACAGACATCACCTGAGAACTTGATAGAAATTCAGATTGTTGCCCCCATCCCTACATCTAATTCATCAGAATCTACATTTCTAAAGAACGTGACTTATATGCACATTAAAGAGTGAAAAGCAGATGTGGAAGAGGTCTTCCAACTGTACCCTCTCCATCCACTTGGGTTCTTGGGTTCTCCTGTTGCTACCCCTCATTCACCTAATCTTACATGACCTACCAAATCCTCACTGAATACATATGCATTAAAGGCAGAAGACTTGTGGGTGGTTTAGAATAGAATAATGAGCTTCCAAACTAATATAATCTGATGAATGACTATATTGTTTATTAGTGACAATTTGGGAGGAGAGGGATTCCACTGAAATCCATTGACAGATAAATGGATGTGAATGCAGCCACATACAGACTCCTTGGGCCCAATGATTCAGACCACGTGAAGGGCTCTCACCTTCCTATGATCCTCATTCATCATTCTTATTCATCTCCTGGCAGCAATTGTAGGCTGTCCATCCACTCTTTAGGGTTATCTACAGAGGATGAATGACATTTTGCCTGCCAACCAGCACGTGTGCATTCATCAGTCCTATACTCTAAGAAAGTCTATCGTCGTGGACGTAAATCTCCAACTTTTGGCAGCTGATAGTCCAAAACGTCAAAGAAATAAATAGTGGAAAAATAACCAGACCTCATGTATAAGTCAAGGATCAGAGCATTTAATGGCAGCTGGATGTTAAAGAATTGCAAGACCAAGCTTCACTTCTCTTGCAGCTTCACCTTCTGCCAGAACCTAACTCATAATGTTTTATGAAGAACCAAATGCTCCCAGTGCCTAGAAATACCATGCCTCATGCCTTTCCCGTTACCTTCATCTGGAGGGCCCTTTAGACTTGGCTTTGCCTGGACAACTTCTGCTTATCCTTTAACACTCAACATAGGCTTCACCTGCTCCCCTGGGCAGAAGGACAGGCTGTATGACCTGCTGCTCCTCTGAGTTCTCCCTGTACCCTATTTTAACCTCCATTGTATCACATGAGACCAGTTCTGTTCAATAAAAATAGAACAGGAGCCACTAGGCACAGTAATCCCAGCACTTTGGGAGGCCGAGGTGGGCAGATCATTTGAGGTCAGGAGTTTGAGACCAGCCTGAACAACATGGTGAAACCCCATCTCTACCAAAAATACAAAAAAAAATTATGCAGGCATGGTGATGTGTGCCTGTAGTCCAAGCTACTCAGGAGGCTCAGGTAGGAGAATCACTTGAACCTGGGAGGCAGAGGTTGCCGTGAGCCAAGATTGCACCATAGCACTCTAGCCTGAGTGACAGAGTGAAACTCTGTCTCAAAATAAAAAAGGAAGGATATATAATAGGAGCCACATAAATGTAAAATGTCCAGTAGCCACATTTTTTAAAAAATCAAAAGAAACAGGTGCAATTAATTTTAATTGTATACTTTTAACTCGGTATCTATCTGATCTAATTATTTTGACAGGTAATGCCAAATAATGTTAAAACGATTAATTAGATATTTTACAGTATTTTATCATAATAACTTGTTAAAATCCAATGTGTGTTTTACGCAAAGAGCACATCTCTATTCAGACTAATCACATTCTCAGTGTTCAGTAGCCACATGTGGCTGCTGGTGACTATGTTGGACACTGCAGCCTAATACTGAAATAATCAATTTCTGGGTTTGCCTTCCCTTTTAGAAAGTATGCTGCTTAAGGGCTAGTCAATGTTATATGTGTGATATCATCAGTGTATCTTCAGTGCCTTATATATATGGAGCGCTCATGAAATACTTGCTGAACTGAACTGACCTGAAGGTACTTTGAGAGAAAGTAGAATTTTAGCAGCTGCTCAAATGAAGAGCAGCTTATGCATACTTACAATAATTATGATGACAGAAATGACAGATAATCTTTTTTCTTGAATGATGTTCTATGCTTTTTAAATATATTATCTCATTTAGCCCTCAAAATGACTCTATATACCATATGCCATTATTATATCCATTTTATGAAAGACGAAACATTCCCCAAATTATACAGCTACTAAGTGGAAGAGCCAGAACTTATCAAAATAGAGAAAAACAAAGTAAATAACATCAATTACGTGTACACTCACCCACCACAATAAACAGAAAGTTGAAAATAAGCTATCGCCACATAAATTAAAAGCCCTCTCCAATATGGAAGACTTCTCTTAAATTTCATTCACCAACTCCTGCAGTGTCTTTTCCAGAGCTTGATGATCTGCTGAGTTTTCCCTTATGCAGGACCTGCTTCTTTACAGATTTCTGAGCCAGACATTTCTGGCTTGATATTTAACATCTTTCATACTCTCCTTCTATATTCGCATTCTGCCTGTCTGGGTCAAAATGGCAGAGATTTTTACAAACCACTCCAGTAACTAAAGTCACCTTTCTCAGGTCCTCATCTTCTCCCAAAATAGTGAGAAACAGCAGTGCATAAACTGCTTTCCTCTTCCTGCTGCCTGAAGGACCCCACAACCTCCCTCACATGGCCTGTGAGGGAGGTGAGCAATAATTGTTGACATGTGCTTTTGTTTAAGAGAACTGGGCTGAACTGTGCCTAAGAAAAATGACGCAGATCTTAATTTTTTTTTTTTTTTTGGTGTACAAAAATCCCATTATCTCTAAACCACAGGAACCAGAGTCACATCTGGCAAGGGAAATAAAGCTGGAGATGTAAGGAAAGAACAGATTAGGAGAAGCCTTGAAAATAGGCAGCTGAGTTTAGATTTGATGTGGTGGGAAATAAAGATCCCTTAAGGGTTTCTGAGCATGGGAGGGATGTGATGAAAACAGTGATTAAAGAAGATGAAATACAAGCAGGACAAATTGAAGGGAGGGACTAGAGTCTAAGAGGAAGCAGTGATCTAGGCTCAGGGGAGGTGGAGAAGGCAAGGGTATTTATTAGAAAAGAGGTCCACGATCCTATACAAATTAATTAACATATGCCCACTCCTAATTCACTTTACTACCAAGTTACTACCCCATCTTTTGGTGGGTTTTTTTAAAAAAATGCTTTTCCTATATTGGGAAGGCAAAAATAAACCCAGGAGGAAGCAAATATTTTCATTAAAATGATAATAAAATGTCACCCCTATGAATATAAAGGTTTAACCGTGTACCCTGCTGAGCAAATGAGCTTTATTGCAAGCATGTGGAACAGTGTGCTGGGCTGAAATGGATTTCAGAAAAATTTACCTTAGAGCCTTATTCACAGAATTAAACAAACACAATGAAAACAAAGTAGTTTTTTAAAGCAGCCTCCTGCAGATGAAGGCCATATGACAGAACAGAAACGGCTGCCCTCAAAATGGCAACTCCAGCCTAAGGGTGCACCTAACTCCTTGCCTTCGAGGATGCCAAAAGCATCCCATCCAACCCAGGTTCTATGTGGCAGGAAGAGCACATCGACACTCAGATACCATAAGCCATCAAACTCTTTAATTCTGGCTGCAATTTTAAATGGTCCAGAGACTTAAAAATTACTTCCATTTGTTTAGATCTGGAAAGAACCTTGGAGGACATCTAAACCAATCATTTAATAATATTTTTAAGCTACACAACCCTTTTGCCAATTCAATCTAATGGAAATAGAATGGATCAATATTAAAGTGGAGCTCCTTGGGTAGGGACTGTGGTAAAAGACCCAGAACTCCATCTACTCATTCTCTCTCATTTCCTGTGTCCACCTCTAACCCGCAACTTACCCACACTGGGGCAGACCCCCAGAACTCTCCCCAGGGCTGCAGAGAAAGGAGCCTGCAAAATACGGAAGCGTCTACTACCTTTTGTGTGTGTGGCTTCTTGTGACAGATAAAAAATTGAAACCCAGAAAGCTTAACACAGGACTTCCATTTCCAGCAAACTAAATAACCTGGAAAGCCTCCTTCTAGAAATACATGGAATACTAGCTAAATACAAATATCCATTTAAATGCATAAAATGAACTCAGGTAGACAAACTTATGAGTTTGAAAATGGGCACAACCTATGACCCAGCAGGTCCATGTCTATGTATGTATCCCAGAACTGTTTTTCAACTTGTCAGTGGAGATGCATCACTGGGTCATAAAACACTTTCCTAAATTACAACGGTGTATGAAATAGTACAGGTTAAACTGAATTAGAGGTTAACTGTGGTGGCTCACACCTATAATCCCAGCATTTTGGAAGGCTGAGGGGTGTGGATTGCTTGAGCCCAGGAGTTTGAGACCAGCATGGACAATGTGGTGAAACCCCATAAGTTTAAAAAGAAAAAAATCAGCTATGCGTGGTGGCACACACTGGTAGTCCCAGCTACTCAGGAGGCTGTGGTGGGAGGATCACTTGAACCTTGGAGATTGAGGCTTCAGTGAGCCATGATTGCGCCACTGCACACCAGCCTGGGTGACAGAGCAAGACACTGTCTCAAAAATAAATAAATAAATAGGCCAGGAGCAGTGGCTCACACCTGTAATCCCAACACTTTGGGAAGCCAAGGTTGGCGGATCACTTATGGTCACGAGTTCAAGACCAGCCTGGCCAACATGGTGAAACGCTGTCTCTACAAAAAACACAAAAATTAGCCAGGCACGGTGGCACGTGCCTGTAATCCCAGCTACTCAGGAGGCTGAGGTAGGAGAATGAATTGAATCTGAGAGGCAGAGGTTGCAGTGAGCTGAGATCACGCCACTGCATTCCAGCCTGGGCGACAAAGCAAGACTCTGTCTCAAAATAAAATAAAATAAAATAAAATAAAATAAAATTAAAATAAATAGAATTAGACTTAAGTAGAAAATAAAGATAAATATTATTCTGAGAAACTTTTGTTCCATATATGCATACATATGCATAAATGTAGAACATGTATGTGCTGGGTTTCCATGTAACTGCGTGGACAAAATATTTTGAAAAATGCTATTGTAGAGAAGCTTTTGTATGTTAGGACAAGGAAATGGACAAGAACACTCACTGAAGCATTGTTTATAACTGTGTAAAATTAAAAGCAATCTAAGTGTTCATCAACAGAAGAACAGACAAACATAGTGGTCTGTTCATGAAACAAAGCAGTTCAAATGAATGAACTAGAGCTAAATTGTTGAAATCTTATGCTAAATTAGATAACAAACAAATGGTAGAATATGTGTGGTGTGCTTCCATTTATGTAAACATGTAAAACATGCAAAATGACAGTACATATTGTGGAAAGATGCATGTGCATGCAGAAAAGGTCTGAAAGCATGTACATGCAAGATAGTGTTTATCTCCGGATGGAAGAAAGGGAAACGGGATTAAGAAGTCTGCAAAGAACTTCAACTATGTCTGAAGCAAACCCATCAAAATGTTGGGATTGCCTCAGACTGGGTGGTGGGACACAGAGTTTTGTTATTTCATTCTATTTTTCTGTTGATTAACTTCCTATGTCACCTGTGTCCATGAACTATGTCAGTTCATTTTATGCATCTGCACATTTAATGATTTTTAAAATCACTCACCTGCGGCCAAAAAGCTGATTGGCAGAGTATTCTGGACTAAACCGAGGGCAGGATCCTAAGTGATCCTCAGTCTAGTCTTCCTTCCACATGGCTGCCAGTTCATGATCTGTTTGCAAATGAAAGGATTTGCATCATTTGGCCCTAATCTTGGTAATTTATTTTTACCTGAGAGATGATGCTCCCCACAGTCCACCAAGGCCACATCTGCTCTGGCAAGAAAGTGCACAAAGCACATTTGCTTTGTGAAGGCTGAACTGTTACTTCACAGTTTGTCACTTGGCTCTGTTTCCCAACTTCAGTTGTGCATTGCAACAAAATGCTAAGCCACTGAAAGGTCAGTAGAGAGATGATCTAAACATGCAAAAAATATCAGCAGAGACAGGGAGAAACACAAAAGGGAGGGAGGGGAGGAAAAAACAGCTTTGAATGGGAAAAAAGACAAACATAAAAAGCAATCAAATTAAAATCAGAATACTACTGAGAAACCACAAAATAAGTATCAGGTATATTTTAGATGATGGGAGTAACTTGAAAGAGTAGCATTTTTATAGCCTTTGATCACAGATACACAAACTAACAGAAGGAAGTTCGTTAACGTTTGTTTTAGTCTATTTGAAGACAAAAACAACAAGACAAATGATACCTTGGCAACAACTAGGGAAGCATAACAGAGAGATTTATGGTGCTTTGGAAAAGTTCAGGGCAATGGTTTTTATTATTGGCTCCTTTACACTCTTCAAGTTATATAAAAGGCTCTTACTTCTGTTTCTTCTTTTGGACTAAATAAATACACAATCATAACTTCCAGGTCAGCTTTAGCTTTTCATGTGGGTGAGTTAAAGCCTTTTGCTTTGTTGAGGGGTGTGGGGGCAGAGGGGTGATACTGGCAGAAAATGAAGATAACCCTTGTCATATAAGGTCCAGAGCAATCATTACCCCGAGTTAAGTAAACTGGGCCAGGTGCAGTGGCTCACACCTGTAATCGCAGAACCCTGGGAGGTCGAGTCAGGCGGATCACCTGAAGTCAGGAATTTGAGACCAGCCTGACCGGCATGGAGAAACCCTGTCTCTACTAAAAAAATACAAAATTAGCCAGGCATGGTGGTGCATACCTGTAATCCCAGCTACTTGGGAGGCTGAGGCAGGAGAATTGCTTGAACCTGGGAGGCAGAGGTAGCCGTAAGCCGAAATCGTGCCACTGCACTCCAGCCTGGGCAAAAAGAGGGAAACTCTGTCTCAAAAAAAAAAAAAAAAAAAAAAAAAGTAAACTCTATGTGATTCTGTCTTTTGGATACCTATCACCCTGGCATGCCTACCGACTCCATGAACTATGAACATATTCCTTTTGTACTCGTGAAAACTCAGCTCTGTGACAAAATTCTTTCGGTTGTCTCAAGAGCAAATGCAGCAGCAACTAATATTTATTGAGTACTTTACTCTCCTAAGGTTTTTTTTTTTGGTTTTTTTGTTTGTTTGGTTTTTTTTTGTTTGTTTTTTGTTTTTGTTTTTGTTTTTTTTTTACCTCCTTTAGTCTTTAACCTTCTCAGGAAGGTACTATAACTAGCCCCCTTTTTATAGATGGAAAAACTGAGATATAGGAAATTTACATAAGATCACTCAGGTCATCTAAAGCGACAGAACCAGGAATTGGAGTAGCCAGCGGATTCTAACAGCTTGAGCTTTTCAGTACCACACTATCCTGGGAGGTGGTATTTAAGATAAGGAGAGGCAGCTGCTGAGATGACAGCACCAAATTATGTTAGCAGCCATGAGGCCCCGCTCTAGCTACAGTGGTTCTAAGAGGGAAGTATTTACATGCCAATGAAGGTGAGTCACTAAAAATCAGAATCCTTTCTTTAGAATTTCTAGCAACCCACAATATCTGCTTCCAGAATAGGGTAGAGACTTTTCAGAGCTCCTATATATCTTGCCCTACCCAAGTTATGGCTAATTTCTGTTATACCATCAATCTCCAGAGAATCAAAGTGGAGATAGACTTGGAAATGATATTGAATAAAAGGCAAAAGATTGAAGTCTGAGTTCAGGAATGGACTTAGCCCTTCTGGGCCTTGTTTTCCTTGTGTGTAAAATGAAAAAAATAATGCCCACTACATAGGATGGTGAGAATCAAACCAGACAGAGGCATGGAGAACTTTGATGGCACATATTTTTGACATGCAAGGATTTTTTTTTCTTTGTCCTATCAGTCAAAGGGCACATTACAACCAAATTCTATAAACACCTATGACAAGACCATGTGAATCCCAAAGAGCCTTCCTTTGTAGTATTATTATTAGTCTTGGTCAGGTCATGTTCCTTTTATTTTTATTTTTTTCTTTTTTCCATCTGTAAGAGGAGGGATATTAATCACCAAGGTTGCCTCCAATTTTGGTATTTTGTGGTTTTGTGTTCCAGGTGTAAGAAAACCAAACCCAGGGTTTCTAAATGGCAGGTTGGGCACTTCTAGGCATCCTTACTCTTCTAAGGTGAACAGTCACATTCCTCACATCCCATCACTCACACAGGAAATCTAACATCTATTATAATTATAGTGGTTCCAATGGCCGGCAAGTTCAAGTGTTAGAGAAAAAGATAACTGGATTGTCTACCAGAGATGGGTGGATATCCCGTTTCACAGGCAACCTGTTAGAAGTGGGGTGATAACATTCTTACACTTTTGTTCCGGGTAGAGCCAGACACACGAGGAATGCAGGACAATGTGACCTTTGAGGGAGCTTCTAGCTTTGTGATCTCATGTGACTGCTTCACTGATAAGTATCACTTGAAGCTGATGTCAGGTATGACCAGCCCAGGGCTCTCACAGGTTTCCTGCCTCTCTGCAGGGTCTCTACACAGGGGACTCTCAAGCGCTAGACAATGTTAACTGGAGCGTGGTCCTGTAGCAGCTGTGTGCTAGCTGAATGCTCTCCCAGTCCCTCCAGAGCAGGGCTGACCCCATTCCAAGGGAAGCTAGTCCCCTGGGGAGCATAGGAGCTGTGGCTGGGAATGATGGATCCATTCTCAAAGGGAAAGAACATGAGGGGATCAGTCAGTCTGGTCAGAGTCCACTGCATAGACCACCCCCAGTGGTCTCACCCCCTGGGCTCTGCCAGCCTCAAGCAGGTGATGGGACAGTTCACCTATGCAACATGAAACCTGGTTAGCAGCCTCAAGATTCATCATGATGCCAGTGGGCTGAGTTGCTGGCACATTACCATGAGATGAGCATGGGCAGCCTCCCCAGGCCCCATGCAGTGGGAACCCACTATCAGTTCATTCTGGGTCTCCAGCAGGCCATGCTCATTTCTGCCTTGGCTGTTCCCTCCTGAAATGCTTGGTCCTCAGCCTTGCACAGCTGGCTCCCTTCTGTAACTCAAGTTTCATTTCAAATATCACTTTCTTAGGCCTTCCACGGACACAGCCTCCCCAACCCTCTATCACACACCCTGTTTTGTATTTTTTATAGACCTTTTCAATTTCTGAAGTAATCCCATTCATTTGTTTTTCATGTTTATTTTCTATTTTCTCTTTTAGAATGTGAGCTCAATTAGAACCAAGACCCTCTCTGTCTTCACCAATCAATGCTCAGCACCTAGAAAAATGTCAAGCAGATAATGCAGAATCAATAAATATCAGTAGAATTAGTTAATTCTATCTAGGACAGGTGTGCAGTGGCATGAACAGCATTTCTCTCTATGCTTTAAAGCACTGGTGAGATTTCAAGACTCCAGGGTGGCTTTGGTAGATACTTTTGAATATCTAACCATTGTAGGTGCCATCTCCTCTTCTTCTATATAATTCTCTCACTTAGGAATGTTTTTGGTTGCAGGCAAAGGCAACAATAACAACAACCTATTAAAGTACACTGTGATATCAACAAATAGGTTTTCATTTTTCTCAAATAAGAATAAATCAGGAGAGATGCTGTCCAGAGCCAGTGCGGCAGTTCAACCATACAGGGACCTTGGCTCTTTCTCCTTTGTGTCTTCTATTCTTAGCACACGCCTTTCCTCTCATACTTGTCACATCATGGTTACAAGATGGCTGCTGAATCACCAGGCATCATGCCTGCATTCCAGAGGAGAAAAGCAAAAGGAGTCAGAGCCATGCCTGGGAAATCTGTTGTTCCTTTTTATAAGAAAGACAAAAGCTTTCCCAGAATCATATCCAACGAACTTCTATTTATATCTTCTACATTAGAATTGGGTCACAATGCCACTCTCATCCAATTACTGACAAAGAGAAATGGGATTACTATGACTGGTTTAGACTATCACAATTCATCCTCGGAGACTGGGGTGGGAATGTATCTTCCCTGAGATCAAGCTATTGTCACACTGTCCTGAACAAATTGGGATTCTAATAGGAAAAATGAGAGAGACATGGCTGTTAGCTATACTATAGCTAAATGAACTAGAGGGGGATTTGACTGACAATTAGGCCTATATACTTCTCTTTGCCAAGAATTACAGCTGAGACACAGACACAGAGAAAAAGGGAGATCCCCTGCACCATCGTGTTTCTGAACTTTCTTGAGATGGGGTTGTTTAAATTCTTTAAATTTTATCAGTTGCTTAAGTATTTTACTACCCTAAAAGTGTCTTCTTTTCTGAGGCAAGTTCAAGGTGATTTCTGTCGTTGAAAACCAAAGTGTCTTTGTTACAGGAGCGTCTAACTACAAACATTCTGCGTGGCCCAATCAGGCTGTGCTGCATGGTTTAATATAGGGTGTCAGACAGTCATTCACACCTCCCTCAGGAACAGCAGGGCCCTTTGCACCAAACCCTCTGCTCCTCCTGAGGTGACCGGAACACTGTAGACATTATGTCATCAGCCCGACAACATCCTCCTTTTCTCTTTCACGTTCAGACAGCATTTGCTGAGGTCCCAAGTGAACAGAGAGGCCTTTGGACACTAAAGGCCTGTGTTGTACAGAGGGATGGAGGTTGTACATCATCATCCACGCTAACTAGTGGAGCACTGGGACTGCTGAGATATCACATCACAAGTCCATGACAAAGGCAAAAAACACACTGTACCTTCTGATCATTAGCCCAGTGCTCTTTTTCTTTTCTAAACCACCTGATTATCTAGGTCAAACACAAATACATTCACACAGTCATCCACACCCCCTCACACAGTCATCCCCCACAATGAGGAGAGACTATAATGTGTAAAGCCTGCCCAGCCCAGCTTAGGATTCCCTTCCTGCTAATAGCCACAAGGAATATTTTGGGGCAGATTACAAGGATTATCACTCACCTGTTCTACAAGGATATCTCCACAGATTTCTTGCTCTGTCATCTCTAAACCTGATCTAAATTCTTTGTTAATGTGTATCTTTCCCCAACTTATGCAAATTTTAGACAGGGTTTCTCAAAATGTGTTGCTTGTAACTTACAGGTTTTACGTGAACAAATGGTTCTGTCAGATAACTTTTGGGAACACCTGGTTAAAGAAAGTTAAACGGCTTTTTCATTGCCAGACACTGCAAAGCTGTCAATATTCTAACATGCATGATGAATATCTAAGAAAGGGATGCAGCATGTGGCATTTTCCAAATTTATTTAATCACTTAATGAAAGTTTTTTTCTTGACATATATGAAAGACTGATCATCTAAGAGATGAGCTTTGGGAGACACTGCTGGTGGGAAGGAGTGCAGGGGTACATCCTAAAACCTCCTACCCGTAAGTACCAAGAGACATATTCTGTGACTTGGTTTAGTAGGTAAGGCCTGAACTTAGGTGTTCCCTAGTAAATATTGCTAGATAGTTAGAACTGCCACTTAGCACACAGCACCCGAGTCCTGCATTACAGCTGCTACGCTGGGCAGAAGCACCTTGCTGTATGGGGGGAGTATACTGTGTTCTTGGACTAATCATGTTATTTCTCTCAGCATTAGGTTCCCCTCCTTGAAAATAAGCATTTTAGGCCATGTGAGAATGGGAAGAATGAAGTCATTACTGGAGAGTTGAATACACTATTAGTTTTCTTCTGTTCCAACCTTTAATCCAAGCAATTTTGGTTGATGTGAGGGTAATAAGCCACACTGACTTCAGTGACCTGACATGAATTAAACAGTTATTTGTCTTGTCTAGATCCACTTTCCCAAAAAGACCACTTGGCACAACATAAAAATATCCTGCCTACCTATATGCAAACATATCCCTAAATATCTGGCACTGATTCCGTTGCCACCTAAACTTTATATGCTTCAAGCATCCCTGAACTGACAACATGATTTCACGAGAATTAAATGCCTGGATTGACAATGGTTCTGCCAAAGCTTCATCTGTAGGCCATCCAGAAACAAAAGCTCCTTTTCCTGGCAGGCTATTTTTCAAGGGTAGAGAAAGTCAAGTCAAAGAAGAGAATAACTGAACAAACTCATTTATCATCAGAATTTAATAATATAAACTGCAATTCATAAAATAAGTCTGAGAGAATTTTGTGTCTAACTCTAAAGGTTCAACATTAATAGCCATGTGATAATACAAAAAAAAAAAATCATTGTTTATCTTTATCCCCAAGAGGAGTATGTTCAGGTTATATTAATAAGGATCATAACTTCTCTGAATTTACTTTGGCCTTATACTCCTCTAAATGGAATCATCTGAAGTGTCTGAGAAAAGTTCAGGTTTTAACCATATCCCTGTCTCTTAGTTCTGTGAAAGAAGGAATGGTCTCTGTAGCAACGGGAACAATAATATGAAAAGGCATAGTAGTGTAATAGGAAAAAAATGAACAAGAGCATCAGAGGACCAAGATTCTAGTCAGTTTTCAGATAGTTGATGTGCTTAGGGGTTGGACTGTGTCCACCAAAAAATTCATATGTTGAAGTCCTAACCCTCAGTACCTCAGAATGTGATCTTCTTTGGAAGAGAGGTCTTTACAGGGGCAATCAAGTTCAAATAAGGTCATTAGAGTAAGCCCTAATCCAGTATGACTGGTGTCCTTATAAGAAGAGGAAATTTGAATACAAACATGCAAAGAGGGAAGATAATGTGAAGAGACACAGGGAGAAGATGGCCATGTACAAGCCAAAGAGAGAGCCCTGGAACACATCCTTTCCTTACAGCCTCAGAAGGAGCCAATCCTGCCAACCCTTTGACCTGTGGATGCTCCATCTCCAGAGCTGTGTGAGATAGTAAAGTCCTGTTGTTTAAGCCACCCAGTTCGTGATACTTTGTTATGGCAACCCTGACAAATTAATGCAGCTGTTTTCCTGGGTAAGTCTTTTAATATCTCAGGGTCTTAGTCTCCTTGTCTATAGCATTAGGGGGTAGATGGCCTTTGGAATTGCTTTTATCTATAAAGGTTAGTGATCAATGATACAGGTAGCCTCTCTCCAACTCTCTTGAGATGTGCACAAGTACCATCTTCTGAGAAAAGCTTTCCGTCTTATCTACAGATCAATGGATTATAGATGGGTTGAAACCAGCTTTGATTATCCCATCTGGCCACCCTAATTTATAATTCAGTAATGACTTTAGTAAGCAAAATAAGGAGGAAAGGAGGCTCATAGTCTCCTGTGAAAGGCTACAAACTCAGTTCATCTCTTTTTACAAGGAATTCATCATCTGGAAAAACTGACTTCTAACAGATTCTAATG
Organism: Macaca thibetana thibetana; assembly: GCF_024542745.1. Taxonomy (NCBI): domain Eukaryota; kingdom Metazoa; phylum Chordata; class Mammalia; order Primates; family Cercopithecidae; genus Macaca; species Macaca thibetana. Next base: position 78,345,829 of record NC_065592.1, on the reverse strand, counting down.
GAGGTGCTAGGGTGGGGCTCAGGCAAAAAGATCAATAACAAATGTAAATTTTATGATGCGGTTCTCCATGGCGGAACCTCTGTCAAACAAATAATAAAAGCACACATTTTGTGCTCTCTTTACAACCCATTTCTGGACTCTCTGTCACTCAAATGTTTATCCTGAAAGAAAACGTTTCAGGCACAACTATTAAACTTCTGAGTGTTACTATCCTGTTCCTTCTCACCAATAGAACAGTTAATGACAAGGACTTTTTGCAACATTTATCAACCTCTCATCAGCAAGTATTATCTTGGTAAAATCCCAAACTATTAATGCTTCTTCAAAGCCTGGAATATAGTATTAATGTCAGAATCATAATGGGTAAGAGGAACATTTTGGCAACAGAAATTGTAATTCTAAATGCTATAAAACAGAACTAATGTTCTAGCTCCCCTTCTCTATACCTCATTGAATATATACTTTCCTGCCAAAAGAAATAGGAAGATAAGCATCCTACTCTATAATACAATTTTATCATTGCAAACCAGGGTCGCCTTCTTAAGTAGCTGAACAGCTGGCTTAGCATCAAGTATACTAAAATAAAACTCAACATACTTTGCAAACATATATCCACCATTTAAATGGACAGTGCTTGCATCAGTCAGGATCCCAGTGAGAAAGAACACTCATATTAGGATAATTCAAAGAAGGTTTATTTAATAAGGAATTTTTTACAAGGGTGTATACAAGATGTAATAGAACCACAAGGGTTTACAGGTAAAAACTGAAGATTAGAAGCTGAAGTGCTTACGCCACCCTTATGCACAAGGAGATAAGGAGGAGTTGCCAGAATCAGGAAGAAGAAAGTCATGTTGAGAGGAGAGCCCAATACCCTGATTTTACTTACCTCCCTCACTTCAGTTTCCTCTCAGGACACCCCATTGTTCAAATCCAATTACAGACAGAAAGAAAGAGTGCCCATTAATGTGTTCCATGAGGGTCAGCCTCTAAAGACCAGGGTGAGTAGATTTGGAGGGGGTGATTGGACAATATGTAGCATAGTGCTAAATAACCCCAACAAACTCATTGGGATACTACTTGTAAATTCTGAGAGTAGAAAGATGTCTACTCCTGTTCACCACTTTATTCCCAGCTATATCATTCCAATACCAATGAATTCTCTGCTTCTCTTGTTACCAGTGGAGGCTGTCTAGGTTCTGGGCATCTTGAACAAAGAATTGGACAAAACGCACAAAACAAGGAAGGAATGAAGGGATTTATTGAAAATGAAAGTACATTCCATAGTGCGGGAGTGGGCCTGAGCGTAGGGGCTCAAAGGCCCTGTTACAGAATTTTTAGGAGTTTAAATACCCTCTAGAAAATTCCATTGGTTACTTGGTGTATGCCCTACATAAATGGAGAGGAGGAAGTAAAATTACAAAGTCGTTTACTCAGTGTACACCCTATGGAGAGGATATTACCTGTCATAGCTGAAGTGTGAATGGGTCTTATGTCCCCTGCCTCCAGATCCTATTTTCCTGCCTCACTCTGAAGCCAACTGGGTGGCAACAATTCAACTTGATTCAGACACTAGCTACCCAGAGTTACCCTAGACCCTACACAGTAAGGCTTCGGTTCTATAAGAAGCCCTCACTTTAGATGCTAGCTGTACGTGATGTCTCCAGGCTACCTGCACTTCTGCCCAGTCTACCACAAATTTGGGGGTTTCCACTACAACTCCCCAGGTTCAATAGTTTGCTAGAATGACTAGCAGACTCAGAAAAGCTATCTACTTTCAATTATACTTTTATTATAAAGGATACAATTCAGGAGCATCCAAATGGAAGTGATGCACATGACAAGGTATGGGGCAGGGAGGGGACACAGCTCTTCCATGCTGTCTCTGGGTAATACACCCTCCCAATATGTCAATGTAGTCACCAACCAGGAGGCTCCCTTAGCCTTATTGATTCAGAGTTTTTATGAAAGCATCGTTACCACATAGACAGGATTTACTAAAGCATTTCCTACTGCTGATTGAACTCAGTCTCCAGCCCCTCTCCCTTCTCTGGAGGTGGGGAGGAAGGCAGGGCAGAGCTGACAATTCTAACCCTATAATCAGATGGTTGGCTCCTCTGGCGACCAACCCTTATCCTGAAGCTATCCAAGCACTGCCCTCTTTAGTCACCTCATTAGCATGCAAAAGACACTCTATCACTCAGGAATTTCCAAAGGTTTTAGGAGCTCTGTACCAGAAACTGGGACAAAGACCAGATATATATTTTTTCTCATGTTACACCAACACATTCAGGACCTGGTCCATAACAGACACTCAATATTTACTCATGGATGATGCAGTCTTCAGCAGGCCACTCTAGGGTTCTTTCTTCATTCTTTCCTGCCTTATTTTCAAGGTATTAGTGCATCTGTTAGGCCTAAATTCTACATGGCTTTAAGATCCACGTCCCCGTCTAGCTGGATACCTTGAGAAGACAAACCTTAATGGCTCCCTGAACCTTAGAGAAATTCATACCTCTTGACATCCCAGGCATAGGTAGACTCAAAGAAGAAATATTCACTAAGATCTTTTAGAAATGGATTCTTAAGTATTGATGAACTAGCTTCTTCAGTCTCTTCACAGTTTCATCTCTTCCATCATCAACCACCAGGCTCTTAGGTCCTTAAAAAGAGGAGGAAGCTAACGTTGGACATTTTCTTGGGGTGGTGGGATATTTTGTTCTAATGTCATATGCTGTACATCATGCTACCAAAAAGAATGTACATTCTGGATGGTTACACAATGATGTGAGTTCCACCTTATTCTTTAAAAACTCCAAGTGATCAACATTTTACATATTACAGGGGGAAAAGATTTCTACCAGGAGAAAATGTGAAACCAGGAATGAGGAAAACAAAAGGATGGAGCAAGGCTATTCCAAATCAACTTGAGAAAATGAAAGTGAAAAACATAAACCCATTTAGGGCTAACGTATCTTGAAAACATGATGTGAAAGTTTGAGACTTAAATAAGGGTAAGTCGGAAGAGTGTTGAAGTTTTGTACCTATGAGCAGAGCAAGGTGTCATTCTGATGGCCTGATAGGTTTCCCTATGGCTAGTAATGGCTTTCTAACATTAACAAAAATGGACAAAGCTCTATTACCAAACTCTAGGTTCTCTACATGAAGAGTTATCCAATGGCTTGAATAGGTCCTTTAGGGGAACATTTTTAGCCCTGCTCACACAGTCATAGCGAACCTTTCTGTGGAAGTGGGGTGCCTTTCAGCCTGAGCAACAGTAGTAAATGGATTCCTGAATTTCTTCAGTTGAGTGTCCTCTCTGGGTAATGCATCCTCTGTGCATGAGACACTTGCTTTGATTAGTAAGCACACATATCATCACTTCAGGCACTGATCAAAAAAATGCAGCCAAGAATAGATTGTGATATGCAGACTGCAAAAGTTTGCTAGAGACTCTTGATACTAGGAACAATTGCCTAAGGTCATTGTTCTAAAGCCAGTTGATCATCCTAAATAACCAGGTGGGGAGGGATAGACAGGTAGGTCATTGAAAGGAAAGACAGCAACAGAGAATGGAGTGAATATCTAAGCCCCCCTCAAAGTTGTACTTAATCAAAGTTTCTAAAGGGAGGGACTTTTAAAAATCACAGCCTTTCTCCCTCCCCACAATCATACAGTAGTGAAAGGTAAATCAATTATCCTTTCCATATCTCTACACTATACTTACCTGGACTGGGTACATTAAAATAACATGGAGAATCTTTTCCAAATATTCTGAACCTCCTCTCTTCCCTTCATCCCAGCTCTTCTTCAGTTGAGATGCACTGAGCACTACTTCTCTATTACACTCAGCTACTAAAAAGAAATATATTTGGGTCACATATCTTAATTCCCTGCTGACATACTTTAATGGAATTAATATTTAACAATACACACTTGACTTAGATCAGAAATGCCTTACAGGAGTTACCTATTTGAATTTTACATTGTTACATCTTCTGGAAAATCATAGTTTCAATCATCTGACACATTGTCCCATGTCTATTACATAAACCCTTCACAAAAATTTCATGTCAGAAGAGAGGTGGTCCCCCCAGCAGAACATGTCTGTGTCTTTCTAACAGACCATGATAATGAGATAATGCAAAGCATTGCCCCAGTGTCTCAGTTGCTAGGAAACAAGCCTTTTTTAAAGAAATAACTGTGCATATTGATAAGAATCCTTTGAAGTGGAGCCTTATAAGACAATGCTGTCCAATAGAACTTCCTGTGATGACAGAAATGTCCTATACCCATACTGTCCAATTCAGTAGCCAGTAGTCACATGGCTAGTGAACACTTAAAATGTGACTAGTGCAACTGACGAATAAATTTTACATTTTATTTAATGTCAACTAATTTAAACAGCAGCATGGCTAGTAGCTACATTGAACAGCATGACTGTAAGGTTACTTTTTCTTTCAGACTTTGGAGTTAGTACTTACACAGAAGTAAAACAATAGAATTTTTTATGGTAGTTTCAATTTAGGTGCAAATACTATGCTTAAATTACGAGTCTCATTGTCTTTTAGTAATATTGTTTGAAAGGATTTGTGCTTAACCGGCCTTGACTATAGAAGTTTGGCTGCTTCCAATAGAGAGGAAGAGTCTCACGTCCTCTCTCTCGGGCAGACTTATTTAATAGGACATGTCTCTGGTCTGGGCTGACAATAGAATCGCTGACCCTCTGCTGAACAGTGCCACCCCACCTAAGTGATGGTGGGGAGTGGGGATAACATGTATTCTCCCCTCAGCTAGGGAGGGACCCTTCAATATTCCAAACCCACCTAATAGAGGGAGGGCAGGAGGTGGCTTTAAAGCTTGCTTTGTTTAATTCACACATGGAGAAAGTGCTCTCTGTGTAAGGAAGAGCCCAGTGGGTTTGCCAGATTTCTCAACCTCGACACTACCGACATTTGGGTCTGATAATTGCTTTGTTGTTGGGGGCTGAATTGTATTTTATTAGATGTTGAGCAGCATTGCTGGCTTCTACCCATTAGATTCCATAGCATCCCCCATTCCTCCTAGCAGTGGTAACTGAATATTTCCCCAGGCGCTGTCAAATGTCCTCTGGGGGGCAAAATCACCCTGGATTGAGAACTGTTGACTTAGACAGTAAGGTTTTAGACTGGAGACAACTTAAGAAAGGAGACCCAATCTAGCTTAGTGTTTTTTTTTTTTTTTTTTTTTTTTTGGCTGTTATTTTGTTTTATTATTTTTTTTTAATATCCAGTCCCTAGCAGATGCCTGGTACATGATATGCATCCAAGTAAATATTACTTGGATGAATGAATAAAAAGCCACTATTATATATTTTTAACCTTTAAATTATCTGCTTCAGTGCCTAACATAGTGTAAGAGCCAATGAACACATGTTTTCTGGTCTGTTAATATTCTTACAGGTGTAAACGAAAAGCAAGAATTCCTACCAATGACTACTTGAGGAAGAAAAATCATAGGAAAAATAAATCTTTTGCATGTCTTAACGTGCATGAAGCCATCTTCCTGGCCCGTTAGGAATTTAAGCTAGAAATGTAAGCCTAAAAATATAGACTTACCATGTCCAAAGGAAGTGCCATAATTGCAAGTGAAAAAGCAAGGCTCCCTTTCTTCGTTGGGCCGGTTACCGACCGGGCCCAGTCCGCAGGCGGGGGGAAAGTTGAACTAATCAAGTTTGTACGAGTGGAGGCGGCGGCAGGTTGAGTAGAGGAGGCGGCGGTGAGGACCCGGACCAGGCTTTGAAGAGCTGGGGCTCCGGGAAGACACGCTGAGGGTCCTAGCTGCCTTCCTCAGGCGTGGTGAGGCTGCCGGGTCTCCTGTTCCAAGTCCACTCAGCCCTGCCCAAGAAGAGCCAACAGACTTCCTGAGCCGCCTTCGAAGATGTCTTCCCTGCTCCCTGGGGCGAGGAGCAGCACCCGCTGAGTCCCCTCGGCCTTGCTCTCTGCCCATCCGCCCCTGCTATGGTTCAGAGCCTGGCCCAGCTACTCCAGACTTCTATGCCTTGGTGATTCAGCGGCTGCAACAGCTGGTCCAAGAGCAACTGAAATCTCCGCCTAGTCCAGAATTACGGGGTCCCTCACCCACAGAGAAGGAGGCCATACCGCGGAGGCTGGTGGCCCTGCTGGAGGAGGAGGCAGAAGTCATTAACCAGAAGCTGGCCTCGGACCCCGCCCGGCACGGCAAGCTGGTCCGCCTGTCCTCCGGCTCTTTTGCCCGCCTGGTGGAGCTGTTCTGTAGCCGGGAGGACAACTCTCACCAAGCCAAGCATGCCCCGGGCCCCCGCCTCCTTCCCCGGAACCCCTGGCCCTCCTGGCCCTGGCCATGGAGCTAAGCCGGCGCATGGCCGGGCTGGAGGGCACCCTGGCCGGATTCAGCATGGAGCACGTGCACAGCTTCACGCCGTGGATCCAGGCCCACGTGGGCTGGGTGAGCCATTGAAGCCTCTCTCTCCGGGCCTCACTTTACCCAACTGTCATGTGATAGAGGTTCTTAGGTTCCTCTCAAACCTCAGGTATTCTCCCAGCTCCACTGCGTTCGTTCTGTGTTGAGCCCTTGCTGTATGCCAGGACTGCAGTGATGAGTGCGGACGCTATGCCTGGCGTCAACGACTTGGTACACTAATACTGTGAGCGTGAAACCAGTGACTGAGGTTACTCAGGGAGAGGCCGGGAGAGGTGGCTCATGCCTGTAATCCCAGAACTTTTGGAGGCCGAGGCAGGAGAATCATTTGAGGCCAGGAGTTCAAGACCAGCCTGGACAACATAGTAAGACCCCATCTCTACAAAAATTGAAAGTAATTAGCCAGGGTCAGGTGTGGTGGCTCACGCCTGTAATCCCAGCACTTTGGGAGCCCGAAGCAGGTGGATCACCTGAGGTCAGGAGCTTGAGACCAGCCTGGCCAGCATGGTGAAACCCTGTCTCTACTAAAAAAAAATACATAAATTAGCTGGGCTTTGTGACAGGTGCCTGTAATCCCAGCTGCTTGGGAGATTGAGGCATGAGAATTGCTTGAACCTGGGAGGCAGAGATTGCAGTGAGCTGAGATCGCGCCACTGCACTCCAGCCTGGGTGACAGAGTGAGACTGTGTCTCAACAAAATAATATAATAATAAAAACCGGGTGCGGTGGAAAAAAATAAAAAATTAAAAAATTAAAAAAAAAAAAAAAGAAAAAGCAAGGCTCCTTGACCTCCTCACCTCCTCTCCTCACCAAAGTTCATCTGGGTGCTGGGTCAGTAAAATTCCTTCCTCACTGACTGTGGGGGCCGGTCCTCTTCAGCACCAGATACAATCTCCAAGAGCCCAGGCTGACCAGCTTCCCTGCAGGAGAAAAATAGACAGCTCGGTTCAGTTTGTGGTTCCTGAACCTTTAAGCTTCATTTGCCAGCAGGTAATGCTTTTATCTCATTTGTCACAATCAAACCCTGAAGAATAAATCTACTACCTAATTAAAGCTAAACCGTCTGCACTTAAAATTTAGGAGATGTCTCATCTCCAAATACATATGGAATAGCATGGCAGGGAGAAAATCAAGGCTTTCCCACCACGTACAGATTTAAACCGACAATACATTTAGCATAATCTGCCCTTCATCGTCTCTTTACCTAAACTCTTTATGGCATTTTAAGCTTCCTGGACAAGATTTTCTATTTAATGGGAAATATCACTAAGTTCCATATCACTGGCTGTACATTTAAAGAACTGCTGCATTCAAACAACCAAAATCATTAAGGCACACTGCTATTTTTATCAGGGATAAGGTCAGAGCATTTATTATAATTAAACAAAAGAGCAGAAGGAAGGAATAGTGGTTTGCCGGAGACAAATTAGAAACACCTGGGAGGTGTTTAAAAGTCCCAAGGGTCAGGCCACACCTCAGATCAACTAAATCAGTATCTCAGGGGTGATACCTAGGCATTGTAATTTTTAAAAAAATAAATGCTTTATTTTAGAACAGTTTTAAGTTTACAGAAAAATTGAAAAGGTAATAAGGAAGTTTCCATATATGCCACATCCAATTTCCCCTACTAATAACACCTTACATGAGCATGGTACATTTCCTGCAATTAATGAGCCAATACTGATACATTATCATTAACTAAAGTCTGTAATTTATTCATGTGTCCTTAGATTTTCCCTAATATCCTTTTTCCTTTTCCAAGATTTCATCTGGAAAACCCCAGTACATTTGGTTATCATGATGTTTTAGGTTCTTCTTAACTGTAACAGTTCTCAGATTTTCCTTGTGTCTGATGACCTTGACTTTTTTTGAGGAATACTGGTCAGATATTTTATTGAATGTCCCTCAGTTGGGGTTTGGCTGATGTGACTGTGATTAGACTGTGATTATTAGACTGTGATTATGTGCTTTTGGGAAGAATACCATAGAAGTAAAGTGTCATTCTCATCACATCTGATCAAGGGCACATACTGTCAACATGACATTGATGTTAACCTTGATCACCTGGCTAAAGTAATGTATGTCAGGTTTCTTTAGTATAAAGTTACTCTTTTTCCACCTTTCCATATTGTACTTTTTGGAATAAAGCGAGTATGTTTAACCCACACTTAAGGAATGGGGGAGTTATGTTCTACTTCCTTGAGAGCAGAATATCCACATAAATTAGAAGTATTTAGCACAGGAAATTTGCCTATTCTTCATTTATTTATTTATTCAATAATGTACTCACATCAGCATGGATGTATATATATTTATTTCACGTTTTGGGTATCAGTTCAATACTAAAGTACTGTATTTATTTTGTTGCTCAGATGTTCCAACTTTGGCTACTGGTAGTTCTTCTAGTTGGCTCTATGACCCTTTGACATATCTCCTTTGTTTTGTGTGTGTGCATGTGTGTGAGGGCTTTTTTTTTTTTTCCTGGAACTTCCTTACTTTTTGGCATACAAGATGCTCCATGCACACCTTCTATATTTTCTTCTGTCATCCTAGAATCAGCCAGTTATCCAAGCTGTGGTTCATTTAGTTGGAGAATAATATTAGAAACCAAGAGCTTGGTGCTAGGTATACTCATTGCTACTGGGGTGTCATTAACTCTAGACCTTCTCAACTGACAGAGCAAGGAAATACGTGCGCATATATTAACCCATATCGATATAAATACACACATCTATAAATATTTCTATATGTAACCATCAATATCTATAATAAGCTAATAGGAGTTGATATGATGTCTCCAACTATTATCCATTACCTCATAGATGATTCCAGCCTCCTCGTTTTGCTTATCTGTAACCTCCCACACCAACAGTGAGAAACTTGGCTCTCCCCATTATCCATCCATTTACTTAATTGCTCAATTCTCGTATGCATGTATAGCAGAGTCAGAATTGCTAACCTGTACTTCCACAGAAACAACTTTATCAGCTAGAGTAGCATGCTTATGTTACAGGCTCCTTTATAGCCTTTACTCTCACAGTCTCCATTCATTTCTAAAGTTGTTTAGGTCACCACCATTTTTCCTTCACACTCCTCAGTGAGGTTGTTTTAATACATTTGTAATACAGTTAGCTTATTTTGTCATAATTTTGCATTTCATCCTGGAAACCTCCAATCCCCTAAACGATTTGTTAAAGTCTCACATACATTAAAGTTCACTCTTTGTGTTCCAAAGTTCTATAGGTTTTGACAAATGCATAAAATTATGTAACCATGATTACAGTATTATATAGAATAGCTTCACTGTCGTAAATAATCCCCTGTGCTTCACTTATTCAATCTTCTTCCCCTTTCCCTAAGCCCCTGGAAACCACTAATCTTTCTATTATCTCTATGGTTTTGCCTTTTTCAGAATGTCATTGAATTTGAATCATATAATGTGTAGCCTTATCATACTGGCTTCTTTCACTTAGCAATATGTACTTAAGATTCATCCATATCTTTTTGTGGCTTGATAGTTCATTTTCTTTTATTGTTGAATAATATTCCATTGTGTTGATATGCCACAGTTTGTCCATTCATGTATTGAAGGACATCTTGGTTGCTTCCATCCATAATTTTAGCAATTATGAATAAAACTGCTATAAACATTCACATACAAGTTTTTATATGGATATAAGTTTTCAAGTCAATAACTTAGTTTACACATCAGTAAAAATATTTGATTACTAGATAGTATATTAAGACTGTCAGGCCTCTTGAGCCCAAGCTAAGCCATCATATCCCCTGTGACCTGCAGGTATACATCCAGATGGCCTGAAGCAACTGAAGAACCACAAAAGAAGTGAAAATAGCCCGTTCCTGCCTTAACAGATGGCATTTCTCCATTGTGATTTGTTCCTGCCCCACCCTAACTGATCAATCGACCTTGTGACATTCCTTCCCAGGACAATGAGTCTCATGATCTCCCCACCCTGCACCTTGTGACCTCCACGCCTGCCTGAAAGAGCTAACCACCTTTAAGTGTACTTTTCCACTACCTACCCAAATCCTATAAAACTGCTCCACCCCTATTCTCCCTTTGCTGACTTCTTTTTCAGACTCAGCCTGCCTGCACCCGGGTGATTAAAAAGCTTTATTGCTCACACAAAGCCTGTTTGGTGGTCTCTTCACACAGACTCGTGTAACATTTGGTGCCAAAGACCCGGGACAGGGGGACTCCTTCCGGAGACTGGTCCCCTGTCCTCGCCCTCTCTCCTTGAGGAGATGCACCTACAACCTCGGGTCCTCAGACCAGCCCAAGGAACATCTCACCAATTTTCAATCGGGGAAGCGACCTCTTTTTATTCTCTTCTGCAGCCTCTCTCGCTATCCCTCCACCCTTCAATCTCTCCCTTCCTTAATTTCGGTTCCTTTCCCTTTCTGGTAGAGACAGAGGAGACGCATTTTATCTGTGAACTCAAAACTCTGGTGCCGGTCATGGACTCGGGAAGACAGTCTTCCCTTGGTGTCTAATCACTGCAGGGACGCCTGCCTGATTATTCACCTACATTCTAGAGGTGTCTGATCACTGCGGGGATGCCTGCCTTGACCCTTCACCTTGGTAGCAAGTACCACCTGCCCTCTCTCCGTGTCTCTACCATCTCTTTTTTCTAAACTTACCTTTTTACTATGGGCAACCTTCCACTCGCCATTCCTCCTTCTGCTCCTTTAGCCTGTGTTCTAAAAAACTTAAAACCTCTTCAACTCTCACCTGACCTAAAACCTAAGTGTCTTATTTTATTCTGCAACACTGCTTGGCCCCAATACAACCTCGACAATGGTTCTAAATGGCCAGAAAATGGCACTTTGATTTCTCCATCCTACAAGATCCAGATAATTTTTGTCGAAAAATGGGCAAATCGTCTGAGGTGCCTGATGTCCAGGCATTCTTTACACATCTGTCCCTCCCTACTCTGCTCCCAATGCCACTCGTCCCAAATCTTTCTTCTTTCTCTCCTGTCTGTTCCTTCAGTCTCCACCCCAAGCTCTGAGTCCTTTGAATCCTCCTTTTCTATGGACCCATCTAACCTCTCCACTCCTCCTCAAGCCAGGCCAAGCCAGGTCCCAATTCTTCCTCAGTCTCCACTCCCCTACCCTATAATCCTTCTATCACCTCCCCTCCTCACACCTGGTCCAGCTTACAGTTTCGTTCTGTGACTAGCCCTCCCCCACCTGCCCAACAATGTCTTCTTAGAGAGGTGGCTGGAGCTGAAGGCATAGTCAAGGTTAATGCTTTTTTTTTTTTTTTTTTTTTTTTTTTTTTTTTAAGCCGACCTCTCCCAAATCAGTTAGCATTTAGGCTCTTTTTCATCAAATACAAAAACCCAGCCCAGTCCATCGCGCGTTTGGCAACAACCCTTAGATGCTTTACCGCCCTAGACCCAGAGGGGCCAGAAGGCCATCTTATTCTCAATGTGCATTTTATTACCCAATCTGCTCCCAACATTAGAAAAAGCTCCAAAAGGTAGATTCCAGCCCTCATACCCCACAACAGGACTGAATTAAACTCGCCTTCAAGGTATACAATAATAGAGAAGAGGCAGTCAAGCAGCAACGTATTTCTGAGTTGCAATTACTTGCCTCCACTGTGAGACAAACCCCAACCACTCTTCAGCACACAAGAACTTCAAAAAGTCTAAACCACAGCGGCCAGGTGTTCCTCCAGGACCTCCTCCCACAGGATCTTGCTTCAAGTACTGGAAATCTGGCCACTGGGCCAAGGAATGCCCGCAGCCCATGATTCCCCCCAAGCCATGTCCCATCTGTGCAGGACCCCACTGGAAATTGGACTGTCCAACTCACCCAGCAGCCACTCCCAGAGCCCCTGGAACTCTGGCCCAAGGGTCTCTGACTGAGTCCTTCCCAGATCTTTTCGGCTTAGTGGCTGAAGACTGACACTGCGCAATCGCCTTGGAAGCCTCCAGGACCATCACAGATGCTTTGGGTAAATCTTAGATTGGAGGGTAAGTCTGTACCCTTCTTAATCAATACAGAGGCTACCCACTCCACATTATCTTCTTTTCAAGGGCCTGTTTCCCTTGCCTCCATAACTGTTGTGGATACTGATGGCCAAGCTTCTAAACCTGTTAAAACTCCCCAACTTTTGTGCCAACTTGGACAACATTCTTTTATGCACTCCTTTTTATTTATCCCCACCTGCCTAGTTTCTTTATTAGGTTGAGACATTTTAACAAAATTATCCTCTACCCTGACTATTCCTGTACTACAGCCACATCTCATTGCCGCCCTTCTCCCCAACCCAAAGCCTCCTTCATGTCTTCCTCTTGTATCCCCCTACCTTAACCCACAAGTATGGGACACCTCTACTCCCTCCATGGCAACCGATCACACGCCCATTACTATCCCATTAAAACCTAATCACCCTTACCCCGCTCAACGCCAGTACCCCATCCCACAACAGGCTTTAAGGGAACTAAAGCCTGTTATCACTCGCCTGCTGCAGCATGGGCTTTTAAAGCCTATAAACTCTCCTTACAATTCCCCCATTTTACCTGTCCAAAAACCGGACAAGTCTTACAGGTTAGTTCAGGATCTGCGCCTTATCAACCAAATTGTTTTGCCTATCCACCCTGTGGTGCCCAACCTGTACACTCTTTTGTCCTCAATACCTTCCTCCACAACTCACTATTCTGTTCTTGATCTTAAAGATGCTTTTTTCACTATTGCCCTGCACTCCTCATCCCAGCCTCTCTGCTTTTACCTGGACTGATCCTGACACGCATCAGTCCCAGCAGCTTACCTGGGCTGTACTACTGCAAGGCTTCAGGGACAGCCCTCATTACTTCAGCCAAGCCCTTTCTCATGATTTACTTCCTTTCCACCCCTCTTCTTCTCACCTTATTCAATATTTTGATGATCTTCTTCTTTGCAGCCCCTCCTTACCAATCTTCCCAGCAGGACACTATCCTGCTTCTTCAAAATATCTACTCAAAGGGGTACCAAGTATCCCCCTCCAAGGCACAAATTTCATCCCCTAACATTACCTATCTTGGTATAATCCTCCAACAACATACATGTGCCCTTCCTGCAGACCATGTTCAGTTAATCTCCCAGACCCCAATCCCCACCACCAAACAACAACTCCTTTCTTTCTTAGGCATTGCTAAATATTTCTGACTCTGGATACCAGGGTTTGCTATCCTAACCAAACCACCTTACAAGCTCACAAAGGGTAACTTAACTGATCCCATAGACCCTAAGTCTTTTCTCCATTCTTCCTTTCACTCTCTCAAAAAAGGCCGTGGAGACAGCTCCCACACTAGCACTCCCTAACTCATCTCATCCTTTTTCCTGAGTTTCAGCACAGCTGAAACACAAGGCTGTGCTGCTGGAGTCCTCACACAGGAACCAGACCCACAACCTGTTGCCTTTCTATCAAAACAACTTGACCTCACAGTTCTAGGCTGGCCCTCATGTCTGTGTAGGGCAGCAGCTGCCGCTTTAATACTTCTAGAGGCCCTCAAAATCACAAGCTATGTTCCACTTATCCTCTACAGTTCTCACAACCTTCAAGCATTAATATCCTCCTCACACCTTTCACATTTATTGTGTGCCCCTCCACTCCTCCAGCTCTATTGACTCTTTGTTAAAACTCCAACAGTAACTATTACCCATGGGCCTCATTTCAACCCAGCTTCTCAATGAGCACCCAACACAAGTCCTGAATCACATGACTGTATTTCTTTAATACACATAGCATCTTCCCCCTTTCCTCTTATTTCCATTCTTTTCAATTCCAAAGACAAATTCTATTCCATTCCAAACACAGACCACACTTAGTTAATCTATGGCAATTCTTCTAAACCCCATCAATTTTCACCAGCTAAAGCTGGACATGCTATCATGTCCCATACCTCTATTATTGAAGCTGCTGCACTTCCTCCCTCCACCACTTCCCAACAAGCCGAACTGATTGCTTTAACTCATGCGCTCTCTCTTGCTAAACAAATGCACATTAACATTTACACTGACTCCAAACATGCTTTCCACATCCTCCATAAACATGCTGCCATTTGGGCTGAAAGAGGTTTTATCACCACACAAGGCTCTTCCATTATCAATGCCTCCCTAATAAAGGCCCTCCTTAAGGCTGCTCTTCTGCTGGCAAAGGTTGGAGTCATTCATAATAAAGAACACCAGAAACCTACTGATCTTATTGCAAAGGGAAACGCCTATGCCAACAGGACAGAAAAAAAAAAAAAAAATAGCCAATGCCTCCACACCCACTAATATTTCAACCCCCACTCCAGAGGGCCAGTATTTTTCTTTCTCCTCTATCACTCCCACCTACTCTTCTTCTGAAAACCTGCTCTACCAGTCTTTTTCAACGCAGGACAAGTGGTTCTTAGATCATGGAAAATTCATTCTTCCTGCCTCACAGGCTCAGTCCATTCTTTCTTCCCTTCATGACCACTTCCATATGAGATACAAGCCTCTGGCTCTCCTTCTGCAGCCCCTCACCTCTCAATGCTCTGTCTGCCATGCCACCAGCCCCCAAGGCTTTATCAGGCCTCCTTCTTTTCCTACGCATCAGACTCATGAATTTACTCCAACACAAGATTGGCAGATTGACTTTACTCATACGCCCCATGTCCATAAATTTAAGTATCTCCTGGTTTCGGTCAACAACTTCAATGGATAGGTCAAGGCCTTTCCCACTAGCTCCGAAAAGGCTACTGCAGTCATCTCTTCCCTTCTAACAGATATAATTCCCTGATTTGGCCTCCCTTCTTCTATTCAGTCTGACAATGGTCTGGCTTTTACTAGTCAAATCACCCAAGCAGTTTCTCAGGCTCTTGGTATTCAATGAAACCTTCATACCCATTACCATCCTTAATCTTCAGGAAAGGTAGAACGAACTAATGATCTTTTAAAAACACACCATACCAAGTTCAGCCTCCAACTTAAAAAGGAAAACTGTATATTTTTAAATGAAGAGTGTTGTTTTTACCTAAATCGATCTGGCCTGGTATATGAAAACATAAAAAAACCCTCAAGGATAGAGACCAAAAACTCGCCAAACAAGCAAATAATTATGCTGAACCCCCTTGGGCACTCTCTAATTGGATGTCTTGGGTCGTCCCAATTCTTATTCCTTTAATACCTGTTTTTCTCCTTCTCTTATTTGGACCTTGTGTCTTCCGTTTAGTTTCTCAATTCATACAAAACTGCATCTATGCCACCACCAATCATTCCATACAACAAACGCTCCTTCTAACAACCCTAGGATATCACCCCTTACCATAAAATCTTTCTTCAGTTTAATCTCTCCCACTCTAGGCTCCCACACCACCCCAATCCCACTCAAAACAGCCCTGGGAAACATCGCCCATTCTCTCTCCATACCATGCCCAAGCATTTTTGCTGCCCCAACACTTCAGCACTATTTCGTTTTGTTTTTCTTATTAATATGAGAAGACAGGAATATCAGGCCTCTGAGCCCAAGCTAAGCCATCATATCCTCTGTGACCTGCACGTATACATCCAGATGGCCTGAAGCAACTGAAGAACCACAAAAGAAGTGAAAATAGTCAGTTCCTGCCTTAACTGATGACATTCCTCCATGGTGATTTGTTCCTGCCCCACCCTAACTGATCAATTGACCTTGTGACATTCCTTCCCTGGACAATGAGTCTCATGATCTCCCCACCCTGCACCTTGTGACCCCCACCCCTGCCCACAAGAGATAACTACCTTTAATTGTAATTTTCCACTACCTACCCAAATCCTATAAAACTGCCCCACCCCTGTCTCCCTTTGCTGACTCATTTTTCAGACTCAGCCGACCTGCACCCAGGTGATTAAAAGGCTTTATTGCTCACACAAAGCCTGTTTGGTGGTCTCTTCACACAGACTCGCGTAACAAAGACTATGTTAAGCTTTGTAAGAAACTGCCCAACCGTCTTCCCAAGTGGCTGTACTATTTTGCATTCTCACCAGCAATGTGTGGGACTTTCTGTTTCTCTACATCCTTGTCAGCAATTGATGTTGTCAGTTTTTAAAATTTTAGTCATTTTGATTGGTATGTAATGGTATTTCATTACTGCAACTTGCAATTCCCTAATCATAAATGATGCTGAATATCTTTTCACATGCTAATTTTCCATCTGTATATCTTCTCTGGTGAGGTATCTGTTCACTTGACCATTTTAAAATTTGATTGTTTTCTTATTGTTGAGTTTTAAGAGTTCTTTGTACATTTTAGATACAAGTCCTTTATCAGATATGTGTTTTGCAAATATTTTCTCCCAGTCTGTGGCTTGTCTTTTGATTTTCTTAACAGTGTCATTCACAGAACAGAAATTATTCATGTTAATAAAGTCCAGCTTATCAATTTTTTCTTTCATAAATCATGCTTTAGGTCACATAGCTAAAAACTCATCACCAAACTATGGTCACATAGCTTTTCTCCTATGTTTTCTTCTGAAAGTTTTATAGTTTCATATATTGCATTTTGGCCTATGATCCATGTTGAGTTAACTTCTGTGAAAGTGTAAGGTCTGTGTCTAAGTTCGCTTTTTTTGTATATATCAACTTTCAATTGTGCCAGCACCATTTGTAGAAAAGCTTATCCTTTCTCCACTGAAATGCCTTTACTCCTTTGTCAAAGATCAGTTGAATATATTTGTGCAGGTCTATTTCTGGGCCCTCTATTCTGTTCCATAGATCTATGTGCCTATTCTTTCACCAATGTAATACTATCTTGATTACCGAAGCCTTACAGTAAGTCTTGAAGTCGGATAGTGTGACTCCTCCAATTTTGTTCTCCTTTTTTAGTATTATGACAGGCATTGTTTTTATTATTATTATACTTTAAGTTCTGGGATACATGTGCAGAACATGCAGGTTTGTTACATAGGTATACTTGTGCCATGGCAGTTTGCTGCACCCATCTACTCATCATCTACATTAGGTATTTCTCCTAATGCTATCCCTCCCCTAGCCCCCACCCCCTGACAGGCCTAGTGTGTGATGTTCCCCTCCCTGTGTCCAAATGTTTTCATAGCTCAACTCCCACTTATGAGTGAGAACATGCAGTGTTTGGTTTTCTGTTCCTGTGTTAGTTTGCTGAGAATGATGGTTTCCAGCTTCATTCATGTCCCTGCAAAGGACATGAATTCATCCTTTTTCATGGCTGAATAGTATTCCATGGTGTATATATGCCACATTTTGTTTATCCAGTCTATCACTGATGGGCATCTGGGTTGGTTCCAAGTCTTTTTTGCTATTGTGAATAGTGCTGCAATAAATATACATGTGCATGTGTCTTTATAGTAGAATGATTTATAATCCTTTAGGTATATACCCAGTATACCCAGTAATGGGATTGCTGGGTCAAATGGTATTTCTGGTTCTAGATCCTTGAGGAATTGCCACACTGTCTTCCACAATGGTTGAACTAATTACACTCACACCAACAGTGTAAAAGCATTCCTATTTCTCCACATCCTCTCCAGGATCTGTTGTTTCCTGATTTTTTAATGATCGCCCTTCTAACTGGTATGAGATGGTATCTCACTGTGGTTTTGATATGCATCTAACGACCAGTGATGATGAGCCTTTTTTCCATGTTTGTTGGCTGCATAAATATCTTCTTTTGAGAAGTGCCTGTTCATATCCTTCAACCACTTTTTGATGGGACTGTTTGTTTTCTTCTTGTAAATTTGTTTAAGTTATTTGTAGATTCTGGATATTAGCCATTTGTCAGATGTACAGATTGCAAAAGTTTTCTCCCATCCTGTAGGTTGCTTGTTGACTCCGATGATAGTTTCTTTTGCTGTGCAGAAGTTCTTTAGTTTAATTAGATCCCAGTTGTCAATTTTGGCTTTTGTTGCAATTGCTTTTGGTGTTTTCGTCATGAAGTCTTTGCCCATGTCTATGTCCTGAATGGTATTGCCTAGGTTTTCTTCTAATGTATTTAGGCTTTTAGGTCTTATGTTTAACTCTTTAATCCATTTTGAGTTAATTTTTGTATAAGGTGTAAGAAAGGGGTCCAGTTTCTGTTTTCTGCATATGGCTAGCCAGTTTTCTCAACACCATTTATTAAATAGGGAATCCTTTCCCCATTGCTTGTTTTTATCAGGTTTGTCAAAGATCTGATGGTTGTAGATATATGGCATTATTTCTTAGGCCTCTGTTCTGTTCCACTGGTCTATATATCTGTTTTGGTACCCGTACCATGCTGTTGTGGTTACTGTAGCCATGTAGTATAATTTGAAGTCAGGTAGCATGACGCCTCCAGCTTTGTTCTTTTTGCTTAGGATTGTCTTGGCTATATGACTCTTTTTTGATTCCATATGAAATTTAAAGTAGATTTTTCTAGTTCTGTGAAGAGAGTCAATGGCAGCTTGAAGGGGATAGCATTGAATCTATAAACTACTTTGGGCAGTATGGCCATTTTCACGATATTGATTCTTCCTATGCAAGAGCATGGAATGTTTTTCCATTTGTTAGTGTCCTCTCTTATTTCCTTGAGCAGTGATTTGTAGTTCTCCTTGAAGAGGTCCTTCACATCCCTTGTACCTTGTATTTCTAGGTATTTTATTCTCTTTGTAGCAACTGTGAGTGGGAGTTCACTCATGATTTGGCTTTCTGTTTCTCTATTATTGGTGTACAGGAATGCTTGTGATTTTTACACATTGATTTTGTATCCTGACACTTTGCTGAAGTTGCTTATCAGTTTAAGGAGATTTGGGGCTGAGACAATGGGGTTTTCTACATATACAATCATGTCATCTGCAAACAAAGACAATTTTACTTCCTCTCTTCCTATTTGAATACACTTTCTTTCTCTTGCCTGATTGCCCTGGGCAGAATTTCTAATACTATGCTGAATAGGAGTGGTGAGAGAGGGCATCCTTGTCTTGTGCCAGTTTTCAAAGAGAATGCTTCCAGATTTTGCCCATTCAATATGATATTGGCTGTAGGTTTGTCATAAATAGCTCTCATTATTTTGAGATCTATTCTATCAATACCAAGTTTATCGAGACTTTTTAGCATGAAGGGGTGTTGAATTTTATCGAAGGTCTTTTCTTTTCTTTTTTTTTTTTTTTTTTTTTGAGACGGAGTCTCGCTCTGTCGCCCAGGCTGGAGTGCAGTGGCCGGATCTCAGCTCACTGCAAGCTCCGCCTCCCGGGTTTACGCCATTCTCCTGCCTCAGCCTCCCGAGTAGCTGGGACTACAGGCGCCCGCCACCTCGCCCGGCTAGTTTTTTTGTATTTTTAGTAGAGACGGGGTTTCACCATGTTAGCCAGGATGGTCTCGATCTCCTGACCTTGTGATCCGCCCGTCTCGGCCTCCCAAAGTGCTGGGATTACAGGCTTGAGCCACCGCGCCCGGCTTATCGAAGGTCTTTTCTGCATCTATTGAGATAATCATGTGGTTTTTGTCATTGGTTTTATGTGATGGATTACATTAATTGATTTGCATATGTTGAACCAGCCTTGCATCCCAGGGATGAAGCTGACTTGATTGTGGTGGATAAGCTTTTTGATGTGCTGCTGGATTCAGTTTGCCAGTATTTTATTGAGGATTTTCACATGATGCTCATAAAATTAGTTAGGGAGGAGTCTCTATTGTTTGGAATAGTTTCAGAAAGAATAGTACCAGCTCCTCTTTGTACCTCTGGTAGAATTCAGCTGTGACCCTTCTGGTCCTGGGCTTTTTTTGGTTGGTAGGCTATTAATTACTGCCACAATTTCAGAACTTGTTATTCGTCTATTTAGGGATTCAGCTTCTTCCTGGTTTAGTCGTGGCAGCATGTATGTGTCCAGAAATTTATCCATTTCTTCTAGATTTTATAGTTTATTTGCATAGAGGTGTTTATAGTATTGTCTGATGCTAGTTTGTATTTCTGTGGGATCAGTGGTGATATCCCCTTTATCATTTTTTATTGTGTCTATTTGATTCTTCTCTCTTTTCTTCTTTATTTTTCTAACAGTCTATCTATTTTGTTAATCTTTTCAAAAAACAAGCTCCTGCATTCATTGATTTTTAAAGGGTTTTTTGTATCTCTATTTCCTTCAGTACTTCTCTGATCTTAGTTATTTCTTGTCTTCTGCTAGCTTTGGAATTTGTTTGCTCTTGCTTCTCTAGTTCTTTTAATTGTGATGTTAGGGTGTCAATTTTAGATCTTTTCCACTTTCTCCTGTGGGCATTTAGTGCTATACAATTCCCTCTACACACTGCTTTAGCTGTTCCAGAGATTCTGGTACATTGTGTCTTTGTTCTCATTCGTTTCAAAGAACTTATTTATTTCTGTCTTAATTTCATTATTTATCCAGTAGTCATTCAGGAGCAGGTTGTTCAGTTTCCATGTAGTTGTGCAGTTTTGTGTGAGTTTTTAAATTATGAGTTGTAATTTGATTGCACTGTGGTCTGAGAGACTGTTATGATTTCCATTATTTTGCATTTGCTGAGGAGTGTTTCACTTCCAATTACGTGGTCAATTTTAGAATAAGTGCATTGTGGTGGTGAGAAGAATAGATATGCTGTTGATTCAGAGTGGAGAGTTCTGTAGATGTCTATTAGTTCTGCTTGGTCCAGAGCTGTGTTCAAGTCCTGAATATCATCGTTAATTTTCTGGCTCATTGATCTAATATTGACATTGGGGTGTTAAAGTCTCCCACTATTATTATGTGGGAGTCTAAGTCTCTTTGTAGATCTCTAAGAACTTGCTTTATGAATCTGGGTGCTCCTGTATTAGGTGCATATATACTTAGGATAGTTAGCTCTTCTTGTTGCATTGATGTCTTTACCATTATGTAATGCCCTTCTTTGTCTTTTTTGATCTTTGTTAGTTTAAAGTCTATTTTATCAGTGACTAGGATTGCAACCTCTGTTGCTTTTTGCTTTCCATTTGCTTGGTATATCTTCCTCCATCCCTTTATTTTGAGCCTATGTGTGTCTTTGCACGTGAGATGTGTCTCCTGAATACAGCACACTAATAGGTCTTGGCTCCTTATCCAATTTGCCAGTCTGTGTCTTTTAACTGGGACATTTAGCAAGTTTATTTTCAAGGCTAATATTTGTTATGTATGAATTTGATCCTTTCATTATGATGCTAGCTGGTTATTTTGCCCATTAGTTGATGCAGTTTTTGCTTAGTGTCAATGGTCTTTATAGTTTGGTATGTTTTTGCAGTGGCTGGTACCAATTTTTCCTTTCCGTATTTAGTGCTTCCTTCAGGAGCTCTTGTAAGGCAGGCCTAGTGGTGACAAAATCTCTCAGCATTTGCTTGTCTGTAAAGGATTTTATTTCTCCTTTGTTTATGAAGCTTAGTTTGGCTGGATATGAAATTCTGGGTTGAAAATTGTTTTCTTTAAGAATGTTGAATATTGGCTCCCACTCTCTTGTGGCTTGTAGGGTTTCTGCAGAGAGATCTACTATTAGTCTGATTGGCTCCCCTTTGTAGGTAACCCGACCTTTCTCTCTGGCTGCCCTTAACATTTTTTTCTTTCTGGTGTTCTCTGTATTTCCTGAATTTGAATGTTGGCCTGTCTTGCTAGGTTGGGGAAGTTCTCCTGGATAATATCCTGAAGAGTGTTTTCCAACTTGGTTCCATTCTCCCCATCACTTTCAGGTACATCAATTAAATGTAGGTATGGTCTTTTCACATAGTCCCATATTTCTTGGAGGCTTTGTTAGTTCCTTTTCATTCTTTTTTCTCTAATCTTGTCTTCACGCTTTATTTGATTAAGTTGATCTTCCATCTCTGATATCTTTTCTTCTGCTTGATCGATTCAGCTATTGATATGTGTGTATGCCTCACAAAGTTTTCATGTTATGTTTTTCAGCTCCATCAGGTCATTTATGTTCTTCTCCAAACTGGTTATTCTAGTTAGCAATTCGTCTAACAGTTTTCAAAGTTCTTAGCTTCCTTGCATTGGGTTAGAACATGCTCCTTTAGCTTGGAAGAGTTTGTTATTACCCACCTTCTGAAGCCTACTTCGGTCAGTTTGTCAAACTCATTCTCCGTCCAGTTTTGTTCCCTTGCTGGCAAGGAGTTGTGATCCTTTGGAGGAGGAGAGGTGTTCTGGTTTTGGAATGTTCAGCCTTTTTGTGCTGGTTTTTCCTCATCTTTATGGATTTATCTACCTTTGGTCTTTGATGTTGGTGACCTGCAGATGGGGTTTTTGTGTGGACGTCCTTTTTATTGATGTTGATGCTATTTCTTTCTGTTTATTAGTTTTCCTTCTAATATTCAGTCCCTCTGCCGCAGGTCTGCTGGAGTTTGCTAGAAGTTCACTCCAGACCCTGTTTGCCTGGTATCACCAATGGAGGCTGCAGAACAGAAAAGATTGCTGCCGGTTCCTTCCTCTGGAAGCTTCTTCCAAAATGGCCACCTGCCAGATGCCAGCTGGAGCTCTCCTGTATGAGGTGTCTGTCAACCCCTGCTGAGATGTCTCCTGTTCAGGAGGCACAAGGCTCAGGGACCCACTTGAGGAGGCAGTCTGTCCCTTAGCAGAGCTCGAACACTGTGCTGGGAGATCCGCTGCTCTCTTCAGAGCCCACAGGCAGGAACGTTTAAGTCTGCTGAACCTGTGCCCATAGCTGCCCCTTCCCCCAGCTGTTCTGTCCCAGGTAGACGGGAATTTTATCTATAAGCCCCTGACTGGGGCTGCTGCCTTTCTTTCAGAGATGCCCTGCTCAGAGAGGAGGAATCTAGAGAGGGAGTGTGGCTACTAGCGGCTTTGCAGTGCTGCAGTGGGCTCTGCCCAGTTTGAACTTCCCAGCAGCTTTGTTTACACTGTGAGGGGAAAATCGTACTCAAGCCTCAGTAACGGCAGATGCCCCTTCCCCTACTAAGCTCAAGTGTCCCAGGTCGACTTCAGACTGCTGTGCTGGCAGCGAGAATTTCAAGCCAGTGGATATTAGCTTGCTGGGCTTTGCGGGTGTGAGATCTGCTAAGTTAGACCACTTGACTCTCTGGCTTCAGCCCCCTTTCCGGGGGAGCAAACGCTTCTGTCTCACTGGTGTTCCAGGTGCCACTGGGGTATAAGAAAAACATCCTTCAACTAGCTCGGTTTCTGCCCAAATAGCCACCCAGTTTTGTGCTTGAAACCCAGGCAGGGCCCAGGTGGTGTAGGCACCCGAGGGAATCTCTGGTCTGCGGGTTGCAAAGACTATGGGAAAAGCATAGTATCTGGGCCAGAATGTACCATTCATCATGGCACAGTCTTTCACGGCTTCCCTTAGTGAGGGGAAGGAGTTCCCCAACCCCTTTCGCTTCCTGGGTAAGGTGATACCCCACCCTGCTTCTGCTCGCCCTCTGTGGGCTGCCCCCACTGTCTAACCAGTCCCAATGAGATAAGCCAGGTACCTCAGTTGGAAATGCAGAAATTACTTACCTTCTGTGTTGATCTTTCTGGGAGCTGCAGACCAGAGCTGTTCTTATTCAGCCATCTTGCCCAGGTCCTGGGCATTGTTTTTTTTTTTTCGGCTTCCCAGATGATTCCAATGTGTAGCCAAGGGTAAGAATTACTGCCTTGGAGGCAACTAGGAATAGAAATAAGAACATAGATTTTAAAGTCAAGAAGCCCTTTGTTCAAATTCATGGTCTGTATTTCAAGTCATTTGAAATGTTGGGGCTTTAGTTTCATGTTCAGAAAATGGAAGATTAAAAGGCTTACTCAGGGTGTTTTGTCAAAGCAACATTTTGGAAGAACCCAATATAAGGATGAGCATGTAGCAACTGACCAGTCAAGACAAGTTCTCTTTCCTCTACTTTGAGTGCTTTCTTGACTGTTTTCTTAGTGTACTCTGCTTTGACCAAATATTATGAAAGATTGGCATAATTATTACTATGAAATATCTCTCCATAGATGCAGGAACACACAAAATGGGTTATAATCCAGCATTTTGCTTCTCCTAGAAAATGACTGCATAGATTAAAGAAATAAGGCTGTTTGACTTTTTTTTTTTTAGAAGGGAGTGATTCATGTTAAGCCCAGGGGACTTAACTGGTCTATTTTTATTAATGATTTGAGGAAGAGAATAATCTGACTACATGAAAACATTAATAGGAGAATAAGAAGCAAATAGCACAAGTGATTTTTAAAAATAAGGGTGAAGAAAGTATGTGCTTTTTAAAATAAGGCAAGCAGCAGAATGATCAGGAAGGACATATCTGAAGCAATGATGGATTGCTATAACTCTGTACTTTTTTATTTGAACCATTATTTTAGCACACATTTACATAAAGAAAATTATTAAGTGAAAAGTAAAGTTTAAAGATTTTTCTATAAATGCCATCTTGCTTTCTAAAAACTCTTCCTTTGTTTTACGGAGTAAAAAATTATATTTACAAGCAAGCAAACAACAATAAAACAAAAAGTCAGAAAAGGCAAAAAGAGAACTAGCATTTATCAAGTTAGTTGCTCCAGGTTTCATGCTAGGAATTACATACATTTAAATTACTTAAACCTGTGACAAATTTAATACCATTCTCACTTCACAAAATCTCAGAAAAGCTAAATAACTTGCCATAAGGCATACCTTTAACATGGCGTGGCCAGGATGCTTCCCAACTGTGCCACAAATCCATTCCCATTCCAGGATTCATTCTGTTGTAATGCTCTGATTCTTTCATTTCTGAAAAGGAAAAAGAGTGTGGGGTTACAAAAAAATCCCCAAAGTTTCTATAGATCTTATTTTTTCATTTTTAATTTTAAAATGCATTACCTATTGAAATGATAAAATTTTGGATACATAAAACGTTCAACTTTGGTTACAAAATACACTAATAAAATTTTCAGTAATTTATTTTCGCTTTTTTATTTTTAAATTTTTATTTTTTAAATTTTATTTTCTATTTTAGATTTAGGGGGTTTGTTACATGAGTATATTGCGTGATGCTGACATTTGGGTTTCTAATGATCGCCCAAGTAGCGAATACAGTAACCAATAGGTAACTTTGCAGCCCTTGCTCCTCTCCTTCTCTCCCTCCCTCCCCACTTTTGGAATTCTCACTGGGGATTCTATACATTTTATAAACTGAATCTTAAATTCTGCTTATTTTCCTGTATGGATATCCCAAGAATTCTGGTTCTAAGCATTTATGAGAGGAAAGAAATCTGTCATTACTTGCAGGACACAGGCAGGCACACTTTCACAATCATGCCCCAAGACGGTAAACTCCTGTCGCGTCTCCCCAGCTGTCATTAGTGAATCCCAGGGGCCTCCATTCTGCTTTCAAATCATCTGCCAGCCCAGCAGCAATGGCCGTAATGAGACTTAGCCACAGCATAAGAGATGCTGGCTTCTTACAGGACAGCGGGACCAGGCCCACCTGTGCCTTTCCCTCAGCCACAAGCATTAAGCCCAGACAAATTCCTCACAACAAAACTGAAGGCAAAACTCAAACGAAAATATCAGGTCAGAACTGGTCACAGAAAGCACGGAAGAACCCAGTTAAAAGTTGCTGTTCCCCAGCCTCCCTTATGACAGGTACTTTTGTGCATAACCCGTCTTCATTTCCCTGAGGCAAGGTGATGAGACATAGACCAATAGAGTGGGAGATGCAGCTCTAAGAAAGGAACTGTTAGAGAACTCACAGCAGCTAGCAGGCACGAAGCAATGGAGCAGTAATTAAAGATACTCTAAAAGAAAACAACCCTCTGTCATGTAAACTAAGAGGAAATGGGGAATCAGTGACTTAAATTTTATGACATTTTATTCACAATAGAGCTGAATGGCATTCCCCTCATACTCATGCTGGGAATTCCAGGTGGGGTGATTTGAAAGTCATTTGTCTAGGGTCTGATCGTACATCTTGAAAGCCAGAAATTTAACTTTGTCCACCTCTTCAGAGCTACTCATGTTCTCCAAAACTTTCATGCTAGCTGACTTATAAGATCCTAAAACACATACTAAAATGCTCATGTTTTTGTTTTCAATTTATAATATTTTTGTTTTTATTTTAATAGCACAGAATTTTCTATTAGTCATTACACTCACGTCAGGATACCATCCTAATAGCAGTTAGCTCTTGCTGTGTAACAGCCATGCAAAACTCAGAGACTCTTTTTGTACTTCAATGGATGCAAATCAGAGACTTCAAACAAGGCATCATTTGTTTTTTTCTCACGTATCTAAGATCAGCTGGAAAATTTTGACATTCTGGGCCAGGTTCAGTTAATCTCTCCTGGGCTTTCTCAGGCCTTGATGGTCAGCCAGTGGTTGGACTACAGGCTGGCTGATCAAAGAAGGCCCCACACACGTGTCTGGTGTTGCGTGGTCATCAATCAGAGTAACAGGAGTCAATAGGCCTCATTTCTCATCACTGAACAGGTTGGCCTGAGTATGACCCCATGGTGGTTATGCAGGTTGTTCAGAGAGAGAGAGAGAGAGAGTTAAGCATTCAAGGCCTCTTGACGCCTAGGCTTAGAACTGACACATTATTGTTAGTTACTCCATCTTGAATAGGGGCCAGGTAAAGTGAGGATGAGACCTGCTGGGCTTCATTCCCAGGAGGTTAGGCATTCTTAGTCAAAGGATGCTATAGAAGGTTGGCAGGATTGGTACCACAAGATGCAGGTCATAAAGACCCTGCTGATAAAACAGGATGTGGTGAAGATTCCAGCAAAAACCCACCAAAACCAAGATGGGGATGAAAGTGACCTCTGGTCATCCTCACTGCTCATTACACATTAATTATAATGTATTAGCATGCTAAAAGACACTCCCATTAATGCCATGACAGTTTACAAATGCCATGAGATGTCTGAGTTACCCTGTATAGTCTAAAAGGGGGAGAAACCCTCATTTCCAGGAATTGTCTGCCCCTTTCTTGGAAAACTCATGAATAATCCATTCCTTGTTTAGCATATAATCAAGAAATAACCATAAATTTACTCAGTCAAGCAGCCCATGCCACTGCTCTGCCTATAAAGTAGCCATTCTTTTCTTTCCTAATAGACTTACTTTCATTTTATGAACTCACCTCAAATTCTTTCTTGCACGAGTCTGGATTGGGAACCCTTTCTGGTAACACCATCACTTCCGCCACATTCTATTGGCCAAAACAAATTGCAAGCCAGCCCAGGTTCAAGAGGGTGAATAAATCGTTTCTACCCTCTGATGGGATGAGTTGCAAAGTCATATTGCATGTGGGCCTATATACAGGAAGGGAAATAGTTACAGCTATTTAGGCATCAATCTATCACACTTCCCATTCTCAAGCTCTTGGAAACTGAATTAATAAGCAGAGGTTGCTTGATGAACACAAAATCACATATAACTGAATGATGCTCAGGGATTATTTCAACCAACCGTCAAAAGAACTTAATGAGCACCCTAGCTCCAAAACTGGAATGTACCAGAATACCAGACTCACGCTTTCTCTCTCAATCTCTCTCTCTCTCTCTCTCACATACACACACACACACACACACACCCCTTACATGTCCCTTTGGAGATAATCTCTCAGGGTGGATTCCTTTTGCAGATGTCTGCCACTAAACTTTTCTATTATGCATCGCTTTTTGCTGGTTTTACTCTTACGGTGACACCAGTTTTCACATAGTAGATTTACTTTCTGTGATCTCTATATCAATGACTATGTTTGTTTTTTAGTCAGTTATGGCTACTGAAATTGTTTCAGGAAGAAAGGAGGAGACATTCTCTCCTTAACTACCACCTACCTCCTCAGGAGTATAAAGACAGTGGCACTCCTGGAATCTGGAAATATAATCCTTCTTCTTTTTTTCATTCATTATGACTATGATCAGGAATTTCTGGCCCAGTCAAATGGAAGAGCCCAATCTCTGTGGGTCACAGCTTTATTGCACACCTAGGAATGTTTCCTGAACTAATTTGAAACTGAAAGTTGGTTATTTTGTGGAAATTCAAGGAGCCCAAACTCTATTAGAATAAATTAACATTTTGGTTTTCCATATTGCTTTGGAATGAGTCATTCTGTAGAAATTAGTTTTCTAGGTCGCTATTTCATTACACAGTGCCCTCCTTATAACAGCCCAAGGGAAAAATTTCTCTCTGATCTCAGAATGGGAAATGCACACTGCTTTCTAGTACTTAGAATGGTTTTGTGGTGACTCTTATTGCAGATAACGAGGATCATGGACATGAGGGCATCACCTTCTTTGCATTTCCTGCTGGACAACTTAGCACCAAACCTGAGACCCATTTATAGCTGATTGACAGGACTTTTTGGTGTGAATTTTAGATGTTAACCTTGTGCTGGCTTTGCCTTATCTTTCTTATTTCTATATATAATCTGTTCTGCTTCCTCATTCAAATATTTTTATATTTATATTTTTCTATTTAAGATACTTATTAAACAGCCTTAAATATCTTTGGAACATCAAAGAGAATAAATAAATATATAAATACCAACTTCACAAGAGAAGCCAGAGTTTGTTTTAAAAAAAAATTTTTTTAATTATCTTCTTTCATCTATTTTGGTGGAACCCTTACTTTTTGAATTCAGGTACTGAAGCTGAGTTAATCACCCTTCTCAATGGTTTATTATAATCTTTGGTCCAACAAGATCTCTCTCATTTTATTTATTTTTCCTTTATCCCACTCTAATTCCTCTACTGCCCCAAGGCAATCATTCCAACTATGTCCTTTTGTTAATAAGTATTCTTATAAAGCACACAGTTTTATATAAGCATGGGCCTTAACTATGTGCAAATGTCGTTGTTATCTACCTCAACCTATTTCTTTCTTCATCCAGCTTTCTGCTGAATAGTGTGAATCGAATGCATTTTGCCTCTCCACTCCCCAAATTGCCTCTAGTTCCCCATCACCAAGAATATCCTGTGATGACCAGCCTTAATCACAGGGAGAACATTTTTGAGAATGGAAGGGTGATATTAATAATTACACTAGGACAGCAGTTGTACACTATGACTATCCCAGGCAAGTTAGGATGTCTCATCACCCTATTCCTATAGGGCCCTTAGAAACTCTTGGATAATTTTTTTGTGATATGGTTTGGCTGCGTCCCCACCCAAATCTCATCTTGAATTGTAGTTTCCATAATTGCCATGTGTCATGGGAGGCACCCAGTGGGAGGTAATTGAATCATGAGGGCAGGTTTTCCCGTGCTCTCATGATAGTGAATAAGGTTTTCCCATGTTCTTGTGATAGTGAATAAGTCTCACGAGATCTGATGGTTTCATAAAGGGCAGTTCCCTTGTACATGTTCTCTTGCCTGCTACCATGTAAGACACACCTTTGCTCCTCCTTCACCTCCTGCCATGATTGTGAGGCCTCCCCAGCCATGTGGAAGTGTGAATCCATTAATTTTCTTTATAAATTATCCAGTCTTGGGTATATCTTTATCAGCAGCATGAGAACAGACTAACACATTTTGTGATATACATATGCAGAAATGGATTTGGCTGGCTAGGTCAGAAAGTATACATAGATCTATCTGCCCTTAGCACTAGAGTCCTCTGCAGAATTTCTACACTAGTCTACAATCCCATTAGCAGTGTGTAAGTATTCTGATGGCCCCACATCCCTGTTAACACTTGGCATTATCCAGCTTCCTAATTTTTGCCAGTCTAATACATGTAAAGGAGTATCTCATTGTTTATTTTACATTTTTCTGTCAACTAAGTTTGAACACCTCTTTAGAGTCTTGCTAGCTTTTTGTATTTTATCTTCTCTGAAGTTTAACTCTTCATTATCTTTGCCCATTTTCCATTGATTTGTCAGAGATGAAATTTTTCTATGGTGAGTACATATTTTGTTGTCTTAAACGGTGCATAGCAAGCATAACTATACTTTATTGAAGAACTAGGTCACATGATGATGATATAAGTAACAACGCTGTAATTATAAGATACTATAGATCACACCTGTAATCTCGGGACTTTGGGAGGCCAAGGTGGGTAGATCACTTGAGGTCAGGAGTTTGAGACCAGCCTGGCCACCATAGTGAAACCCCATCTCTATAAAAACACAAAAATTAGCAGGGTGTGGTGGCAAATGCTTGTAATCCCAGCTACTCGGGCAGCGTAAGCAGGAAAATCACTTTAACCCAGGAGGCAGAGGTTGCAGTGAACCAAGATCATGCCACTGCACTCCAGCCTGGGCGACAGAGTGAGACTGCCTCAAAAATGAATAAATAAATAAAAAGATACTATAGAGTCTAAATGGGTACCAACTAATCAACATGTAGAAACAATTTTCACATTTAGCCATTTGTATCTTTCTCTCAAGATAAAATGAAAGATGCTCAGCTGTATGATCTGCTAGATAGTATAACCTGGCTGTCTTTCCAGAAAATTATTCACTGAGTCAACAACTAAGGAAACCACATTCCAAATGATTTCTTTAGACTCTAGCAATTTTTTTTTAATTGCAGCTATCAATGTCATCTGTCTTAGCAGCATCTTCTGAAGAAGCCCAAAAAATAGATTATGGGTACTGCCAGTCAACTTTTTTTGTCTCTTTTATATAACTCACCCTGCTTAAGGATATGAGGGATGATTATCTTGCATAATTTAAAAGTTTGATTGAAGCTGGGCGCTGTGGCTCATGCCTGTAATCCCAGCACTTTGGGAGGCTGACACGGTTGGATCACTTGAGGTCAGGAGTTCGAGACCAGCCTGGTCAACATGGTGAAACCCCATCTCTACTAAAACTACAAAAATTGGCTAGGCATGGTGGCGGATACCTGTAATCCCAGCTACTCGGGAACCTGAGGCAGGAGAATCATGTGAACCTGGGAGGCGGAGCTTGCAGTGAGCAGAGATCGCACCACTGCCTTCCAGCCTGGGCGACAGAGCAAGACTCTGTCTCAAAAAAAAACAAAACAAAAACAAAAAAGGAGTTTGATTGGGACTTCAATAGAGGGGTTTTACTTGAAAACCTGTACATTTTTTATCCTTCAGGGAAAATAACACCTTTAAAGAGATGATACCGGAACAAAGATGGAAAGTAAGTTTTATTTCACATAATACCAATCAAATTGACAATGGTTGACCAGAATATTGTGTTGAGAAAAATTCAGAAGCTGAGTATAAACTCAGTAGGCAAGAAAGCCAAGATGGATTAGTAATGTCTGCCACAGTCCTGCTGTGGGGTGTTGGTATGTATGCCATGTATTTGTTATTTCTATGTGAATAGACCCTCACTTTGTTTTTAATGTTTCACTATGTAAAACAAATTCTGGCATAGGTATCCTTCAGCATTTCATCTTGAATGTTATGAGATTCAAAGCTCGGTATATTATTTACAGGATGAAGAAAAATGCTTCATGATATCACCTCTTAACTTCATTTTCTTTTCTGGGAAGTGCTTGATTAACAGTGCAAGTCAATGACCATGAAGCACTGAATACTTTCTATGTGCCTGGCACTGATGTGAGCACTTCATATCTATTAACTCATTTAAAGTACACAGAATACCCATTTTACAGATAAGGGCACCAAGGCCCAAAGAGGTTAAACACCTTTTTAAGGTGCCAGTAAGTGAGGATTTGAACTCAGAAGTCTGACACTGTAATTATTGCTCTGAAATATTACATCATGTTGATGCCTAAAAACACCTTACCAAAAATGAATGCTGTTTTTCAGAGTAAGCTACTAATGAAAATGGTTTCCAATCCCTAGGCACTCGGGTACTGAGTGAGTACTCAGGTTCGAAGCTCGTGATACTGATGTGGAAATTAAAAGGAAAATACGTAGAACTAATTAGAAAAAAAATGTTGCTTATCAATCCATTTGTTTCTGGAATGTTCTGAATGTTTATCATTCCCTGTGATGAGGTTTATAAAGATTATTTTATTTAATCATGCAGATTATCCTATGAAGTAATTATTCCTATTAAATGAATGAAGAAATGGAGGCAAGAGAAGTAGCTTGCTCCCAGATCACACAACTGATGAATAATGGAGCCAGGATCCCAAGCTAGGTAGTGTGACTCTAGAAACCAAGTCTTCTCTCTCTCTCTCTCTCTCTCTCTCTCTCTCTCTTTTCTTTCTTCTTTTGATGGAGTTTCATTCTTGTCACCCAGGCTGGAGTACAATGGTACCATCTTGGCTCACTGCAACTTCTGCCTCCCAGGTTCAAGCGATTCTCCTGCCTCAGCCTCCCAAGTAGCTGGAATTATAGGTGTGTGCCACCATGCCCAGCTAATTTTTGTATTTTTAGTAGAGACGGAGTTTCACCAGGTTGACCAGGCTGGTCTCGAACTCCTGACCTCAGTCCACCGTCCTCAGCCTCCCAAAGTGCTTGGATTACAGGGATGAGCCACCACACCTGACCCGAACCCAAGTCTTAAAAGTACTCTGTTACTCTCTACTCAAAATTTACAAAGCTTTACTTTAGGTTTACTCCAGTTTAGATACAGGTAAATATCTGAAACTCACTTCAATTGCTTACCTCATTGGCCAGTTGGAAGCATCAAAACTTTCTGTGTAACACTTGGAATGTTTATTAAAAATCAGTTACATCATTTCTATAAAACAGTTCATATATAACAGACTGCTCATAAATCAGGTACTTCTTCCCCTGGAAAAGTCACTGAATTCTTCAACTTTATGACTTCTACTTTTTAAAAAATTTGTTTTCCAATATGATAACCTCCTCTGATAGCACCAAGTCCCCTAGAGGAAAATACACATAGCTCAAACACCTGTGCTGCTCTTATAACCCTTTTGCTTCTGCAATTAACAATGGGCCAGAGATAAAGGGGCGAACCTAAGATTTTTCCAATGGGTGCAAGTTTGTCATGGATCCCATAGGATGGTTTCAGGGATAGTGCTAATTATTTTGCTGCTTGTAGGTATCTCACCAGCAACTCAAATAATCCCAAACATTATGATCTGTTCCTGTGAATCTGTAGAGAACTAACTGTGATTTTCTCAAAGCTAGAAAAAGCAGAAGCAGGAGTTCAACTCAGCTCTGTCTGGTATCCAAATCTAGGCTTTTCTCACCATTTCAATTGACCCAAGATAGTGCTTGTCTGATCTGTTATGGATATGCCTACGTAACAGTTTCCCACAATTCTTCTATAGGTGTCCTTAGCTACTGGAGCCTCCGAAAACCCATTTTAATGCCACTTCTCTCTCCTGCTTAGTATTGCTAATACTTCCTGAAAGAGCCTATTCTCTCAGCAGCTGGTGATATTTGATTTGATTAACACCCTGGGACCAATCACCAGACTTAAAGATGATGCCTAATTAACTGCTTACGTTAAAGAGCTGGCACTTTCTGCATTTGGTTCACACTTCCAGCCTCAATCATGTTTTCGTTTCAGCAGTAATATTTACATGATTAGCAAATAGTCAATTCATACTCTGGTGTGGACCTAAGCTGTGTTTGGGACTTCCCAAAGCAGATGTCCTTGACAGGTGTAAAGAAATAGGCTTTTTTCATAGCAAGAGTCATAAGCAAGATCTTCTGCTCATTTGTCAATGAAAAATTATGTTTGGATCAAGAAATATTAGTTGAGCACTGACCTAAGTGCCAGTCATTATATTTCCAAGGCCCCCATACGCCCTCACTAAATAATCATATTAGACTCATCTCAGTTTTGTTATCCTTTTTCTTTCATTATATATTTACTTATAAATTTATTTATTTAGATGCATAGATTAGGAAAAGGCATTCTACGTTAGACATTCGAAGTTTTAAAAGGCATTTGCAAAGGTCTCTCAAGTCATTTTCATGCAAAACCCAGAAATACATAGCCTTATGATACTACAATTAAGTAAGCTTGTGATGTTAAATGATCCCCAAGATGTGAATAGACATTGAAGGAGCACAGAGAGTTTCACCCCAAAATAGGGCTCCCTGATATAGTGAATGTTTTGAATTGGAAACCCTTTGAAATCAATAGGCCTTGGAAGAGACTTTTCCCCTTCTTCATAAGGATTAGATGGAATCACCAAGATGAACAATTGCTTTTCCTTTCTTTCCCTATAATCTTATCATCTATTTCAAGAAGGGAGAGGAAGAAGGTAACCGGACCAGGCCCAGCCTTTTTACAAAACAATGTCTGTCTCTCAGGTTCATTCAACTTCCAAAGAGAACCACAAGTCAATCACTGTTCACCACCCACCTGCTCTGCAATCCACTAATTCTCCCAAATCTTCATTCATTTTTCCTGGTAATCATTTAATGCCCTTCAACAGAATTACCTATATTCTCCATGTTCCGCCTCGCCTCTAAAAGGTTATATAAGTGTTTGGGCCTCATTGGGATATTGGGAAATCACTCTGATTCTCCCTGTGTGCATGGTTAAATACATTTGTATGCCTTTTCTCTTATTAATCTGCCTTACCATAAGTTGATTTTTCAGTGCACCCTCTGAGGGCAAGGGGGAAGCTTCCCCTTGGCCCCAACAAGGTCAAACTGGAAAGACGCAAAGTGCCACAGGGCTATTCCTTTCTTTCTTTTTCTCTTTTCTTTTCTTTTTGAGACAAAGTCTCTCCCTGTCACCCAAGCTGGAATGCAATGGTATGATCTCAGCTCACTGCAACCTCCATCTCCCAGGTTCAAGCGATTCTCCTGCCTCAGCCTCCCCAGTAGCTGAGATTACAGGCACACGCCATCAGGCCTGGCTAATTTTTTGTATCTTTAATAAGACACAAAAATTAATAGAGATGGGGTTTCACCATGTTGGCCAGGCTGGTCTCGAGCTCCTGACCTCGTGATCCTCCCACGTGGCCTCCCAAAGTGCTGGTATTATAGGCATGAGCCACTGAGCCTGGCCCTATGCAGTATTTTTAAATCAATAATTTGGGTAATGATATAGAAAAGCAAGATTATATCTTCAGGTAACAGGAATTTGGAAGGGAGAAGCCAGCATTTTGGATGACAAAGTTCTTGACAGACTGGATAATGGGTTGAATCATAATGTCATGAAATTTAGTAGGAACAAATGCCAAAAAACCACCAGCACAAGTACTGGATAGGGAAGATGTGGCTTCATGGCAGCAAGGGTGGAAAAGACTCGAGAACTGCACTTACACGAGACAAGCTTATATGAGACAATGGTGTGACATATGGACCAAGAAGACTTGAGAACTGCACTTACACGAGACAAGCTTATATGAGACAGTGGTGTGATGTACAGGCCAAGTCCCTAACGCATCTGTTTGGCTGCACCTGTAGTGTACCAAGGCTTAGGATGGTGAGAGCTCTGCCCTCACTTTTGCTAGTCAGCTCACTCTTAGATATTACATTCTGTTCAGTTTTAGGTAGGTTTACCAAAAATGATATTCTAATAAGAACACTTTTGAGAATGAAGGAGTTGCTAGTAATAATTAAGCTCAGAAAATAGCCATAAACTAAGATCCCTGGACACAGAGGACCTATGTTAGCTAGTTATAAAAGATGTAGACAAATTGGAGGATATTTGGAGGAGAGGCTCAAGGAAAGGAAGGTTCTCAAAGAAACAGACTATGATAAAATTAAAGGGGTGTTCAGCCTGGAGAAGAGTAACCTGAGGTTTATAAGAAAGTTTTTTTTTTTTTTTTGGGAGATATTTAAAGGCAACAAATGGAGGAGGGATGGGGCTTGTGAATTATGGGTCTTAAAGTATAGAGAAAATTACAGCTTCTCAGGCCAGCCCAAGAGGGAGTGAAAAGCCAATCTCCAACCCTAGATGTTACAATTTTATAAAACAAATTTGGAGTGCTTACAAGACACCAAATCTCCAAACTGCACCCCCACCCCAATTCCAATTCAGTGATGACTATTTTCTGTTGTTGTTCTGTTTCCAGAATGGACCCTGTGAAAGACTTTTTGAACATCAGCCTAGCTACCACCATGAGTTCTTGTTCACATACCTACTTACTTCTTCAAAAAAATCCAATAAAATAATTCTTTCTTAATGAAACCCAGCCATTTTTCTTTTTAAAATGTTATTTCATTGTCTAAATATATGGTGGTTCCTCTCTCTTTTTAAGATCTTGATAGCTGGACTTTATGGAAGTTAGACACCTACAGGTTTGTGATTCACTGGGCTCCTATAGTTTCACATATGCCTTTTTCAGGGAACTATTTGGACTTCAGAATCTTCTTCAATATTCTTCTCTGTAAAGACCAACGCAAATATCATGTTATACTGAACCTAAGACACCAGTGGTTGTAAGATGCACCACTATTATGTACCAGTAAGACAGAATAAAATGCTGCCAATTAAACTCTATTCCAAATGTCTTCACAAGTAGAGTATCCAACTCCTCTGAGTCACTTTTCAACTCAGAAATGGCACCTTTGTTCCCATTTTTTGTATGATATTGGTATCCATGTCATCAAGAGCATTGAGAATGCAACACTTATTTACAAAACACTCTAATATTATCTTTGAATCTTCTTCCAAGCACTAACACTTGATCTAGAAGCATTGATGTTTACTTTTTAAAAAATCTAACCAGCAGACGACAACAGTAGATTTACTTTTTTTCCAGTAAATCAGGATTTACTTTTTCTTAGTTTGTTGACTGAAACTTTGAGGGGTTGAAGTTGACCAGTTATGCCATTGTGACTAACAACAAAATTTATACTGCATGGGCAATGATACGACATCTCAATGCCACCAGGCCAACAGATGTCTGGGATGTTAAAATGTAAAATATGATTGTATTAGATTTGACAAAATACAATAACTCCTTTTGCATATCTGCCTTCTTGTCTTAGGTGATACCCTTACCTGATAATCTGAGCACTGCTTTCCTAGCTGACTGGGACAACCTTTATTAGCTCCTTTTCACTTTAGCTGAGCATCTTCTCAATTGCTCTACTGGGTTGTCCTTATTTCCATGTTATGTACAACCTACTCTACTTTGATAATATTCCTAATTCTTTCATTTCAGCTAGTTTTCCATTTTATGGTCATCAACTAGTAGAAAACAAAACAAAAATGAAAAGGTCAACCAAGGTTTTGCACCTCAAAGGAAGACACACTTCATCTCTCACTGTTTTAAAGAAGAGCTATACAGCTTTATGGTAAAGAGGCAGCTCTTAGCCAAGGCTGTGAAAAAAAAAATAATTTGTGGAGATACTTAAAATGTAGACTGCAGTGGGATAACGTAAGACCCACTCACTCTGACTCTTGGAATGAAGGATGAGGCTTTCAAAGAAGCAGGCATTTATAGCTTTCAAAAAGTTCCACAGATTAATGTGACATGTCATCTAAGTTGCAAACCCTCAGGAAGAGAAAGAAATCAGGCATTTTCCAGTTCATCTAGGGACAGCTCTATTGGCACATACAAACATAAATTTGAAATTAAGAGGGCTTAAGTCTAAGCCCTCTTAAAGCTGCAAAAAACAATCCACATGGACGCACCATGCTTGTATTCAAACCATGATATTCACACCATCCTGTACTCAATATGATTCAGTTAAGGGCTGTGATGGACGCTATGATGACCAGACATGGGAATGGGTATGGTGAGAGCATAGGCAGAAAACAAAGGATGAGATTTCCTTTTATCGACATCCCAATATCCCAACTGATGCCTGGTCTGAAGAAACAGAGAAAGTGATCTTTTCCTCCATTCTCTAGCCATAGCTTTCCAGGTCCATTTCAGGGGCAAGATGACCTACAGATAATTAAGAAACAGTTTCACGCATTGGGGATATCCTATAGCTTTAGAGTGGAGAGTGCCACTAATGAGGGCTTACACTTGGAAAAAATTCAAATCCCTGCACCCAAGGGCTCAGAAGGCAGGTTATGGCTGTGGCAGAGCTCTGACGTCCTCTCCTGATCATCTCCATTTTTGGCAAAAGTTCTTCTGAATTTTAGATAGATATTAAGATCCCCCATGTTGCCTGGGTAAAGCAGATAATTGGTGATTCTACTGTTAGCTCTATTGCCTTTTAATTGTGCCAGGGAATTCAGAATGCAGTACCAACTCCAAATCCCAGATCACCTCTTGCTCACCTATAGATCCAGGGACCTCTTGTTTGTGACCATGGAAGAGTATAAGAGTGATTGTCTCCTGTAAACTTCTTTTCCTTCTGAGCCTAAAGTAGATGCTGGAAGCAAGAACACCAAAAGCACAAATCATTGCAAATCGGTGCTGATGGTTCAAATATTTATGCTGTCCTTTTATTTTGGACAAACACTATGTGCCAGGCCCTTTACATACAGTCTCATCTATTCCTCACCACAACCTATGTAGACATTATTGTTCACCCCCATTTTACAAAGAGAAAACAGACTCAAGTTAAGCAACACCCCCAAGGTTACAAAACAAGTAAGTGCTGAATCCAGGAATTAATCTGAGATCTGATTCCAAAGTCAAAGGTCTCTCATACGTTGGATGTATTTGAAAGGCAGTGAGGAAAAAATACATATTGATGGATGGATAGCAGGATGAGTAGATGGACAGATATCATAACATAAATATAATAGAGGGCATATTATAGAAGCTATGTGGTCATTACACGGGTGTTCAATGAATGAGTCTTTAAACTGTTTGTATGTTTGAAAAAAATTGAAATAAGTTAGGGGTAAAGAAGAAAATTGTGAGGAATTCAGAGACATTGCCAATTAAACATTCTTGTAAGCATCTGTCTCATGTTTCACTAACTATGTGTTTTAGAATTTTAAGTTAATTTAGTTTGACAAATATGTGTTAAGGCTTTATTATGTAATAGGCACCAAAATACCTGCCAGCCTAGGATGCTACATTCATTGTAGGTGCTGGGGCTGCACAAGATGGAGCTCTTCTGGGGTTTGCAAATTAGCGGCTGACACTATCGTGACCAAAAACCTGCAATACAAAGGTGACTTGATAAAGGGCTATCATGGATGTGTGAGGTGCTGAAGGAGCATGAGGATGAATAAGATAATAATAGCTGAGAGGTTTGGAAAACTGTCAGGGAACAGACAAAATTGAAATTGCACCTTAGAAACTGGGGAAGATGTCAAAAGGACAGGAAGAGGAGCAGTATCTGAAGTAGGGGCTTTGGAGCAAAGGCACAGAGGTGGGACAGGGCCTGTGAAGAATGCACAGGAAAAGAAGAGACTGTTGGAAAAGAAGGAAGGAAGTGCTGGGCATTACCCACCAAAATGTGGAACCAACTTTCACAAAGGAAATGTTTGACAATTATTAGAATTCTCTCAGATTTCACTTTGTTGAGTCTTCGTTTACTTATCAGTAAAGTGGGAATAATATGTGGTCTCACAGATACTATTTAAAGGATTAAATGAGGAAAAATGGTAGAAGTTCCTAGAAGAGTGCCAGCCACATATCAGCACTTACTAAGCAATGCAGACTGAGCTACACCCACGAGCCTGGGGCTGCACATAAACTAACTACACAGCAATAGTCAAGATTTGTATTAGGCTGTAAGACAAATCTTGATTGGGAATTGTTACAATTCTCCTAAATTCCAGAAAGGAGGAGCTAAATAGTTTTGTCAGGTATGACTGATTTTTTTAAAATTAACTTATTGATTGAATGACTGGTTTTACTTTGGGTTCAGGACTCAATCAACAAATTCAATTGTACAAGAAGTGAAACTTTATTTTTCTGTAACCACTTATCTATTTTGAGCCTATCTTCAGTGTTAGAATGTTATTTCCCTCAATTCTGCACCCCCACTCTTTTCACTGGTTTCCAGGGGTCTTACACTGTACCAGAGCAATGGGTGGAGATAGCATCACACATCTCTTTGTGATGCTATCTCAGCACCAGCCTTGGCTGATATGACCTTATTCCCGGTGGGTTTTCACCACTGAGCTGTTCCCCAGCATGAGACTCCTTCAGACATGGCACATTTTCTCTCAACTGTTGCCAAGCCCCTTGTTGGCACAGGAAACTTTACTGCACTGCTTTCAGGCCACAGGGGCACCAGGAAGCTCTGTGGGTCCTTCATTACTATTCCGGTGGGACTTTTGGGCACAGAAGACTCATTCTAACACTTGTGAGCTGTGCTGGGGTACACTCAGTTCTTTGAGGCTGGCTCCGACCATCTGTCCCCTGGATACCACTCAGCCATTTCTGTTGTGGATTTTGCAGTCTTCTTGAGCTCTGCTTGGAGGTGATGACAACCCCAATCCATCTTGAGTTCTGTCGTCCACAACCCTCTCCTCTGGGGAGCAGGGTGTAGAGTCTTTTTCTCAGAGGAGAAGGGAGCCACCAGCATCTGAGAGCTGTCTCTGCTTCCTCTTCCCCCTCCACCTTCCCTTCCCTCCTCCCCACCAGCATCTAACAGTTCCCTTTCCTCCCCTAGCTCTAACACTGTCCTCACAGCACACCTGAAAAACTTCAGGTCCTACAAGGGATGGGAAGCCTTACATCAGTTCAGCTTAGTGTCTCTATGCCAAGTGCCCTCAGGGTCTTGACTTTGGAAAATCAAAAGGCTTTTTTTCTTGCTCTCTGGTGAAACTTCTTCCTGATAGAACAAATGATATCTAAATGGGTTTGGGGGAGGCAGCAGAGGCAACAGGAGCTGCCAGAAAGGGAAAATCAGTTAATATATTTAAAATATTCTGCCAGTGTTCTCCTCATCCCTTTAAATTGACTTCATCCTTTGAACAAGGTGGGACATTTTTCCTGCTAGTTCTTATGTCTCAGAATTTCATTTCCAGGTGACCTGCTGCAGACTGGGCTAGAGTGGCACTAGGTGACCCTAATACTTACAGAAGA
Source organism: Macaca thibetana thibetana (assembly GCF_024542745.1). Classification (NCBI taxonomy): domain Eukaryota; kingdom Metazoa; phylum Chordata; class Mammalia; order Primates; family Cercopithecidae; genus Macaca; species Macaca thibetana. The sequence goes on along the minus strand of NC_065592.1, from coordinate 78,304,743 downwards.
TGAATCACACTTCTTGAAAGCTGCCTTACCCTTAGAGTTATGGCTGACTCCCTGGAGGTTTCTTCAAGAAATTCAGCCGATGGCTCCCCGAGTTGCTAATCACCAAAGTGCATGATACTTTAGAAATAACACTTGATTTCTCGTATTTGTATGGCTGGTGTGCCTACTGTACAGTCTGTGAAAAATTATAACACAAGATCCTTTAGTTGGGGCTATGTGCTTCACAAGTTTCATGTGCTAGTAATCACAACAGGGAATTAAGTATTGCTCATACTGCCACCTGTTCATGCACAGCTTCTTTCTGGCCTTGCTGGTAAGATTTCTGCTCCTCCTCATCCTTTAAGGCGTGTCTTTAGCTTGATGCTGGAGTAATTTCTTTCGTTTCAGTTACCCTCTCTGGGTATGATAGTCTTCTATATCAAGCTTGGAGCCTGAAAGAGAAGTAACTTGTCAGTTTAAAAAAAAAAAAAAAGATAAAAGTCAAAGATCAGGATGTTTGAGAAAAAAAAAAATATTAACTTGGTTCTTTTCTTCACTAATTACTCACCCCAAACAAGACCCCGAAGAGTTTCATTTCTAAAACATAACTCTCTATATTAAGAAGACTCCCAGTTCAGGTTGATAAATACCCATAGGGTCTATCTCTCACCATGAACCTGCACAGGTAAGGGGCAGAAAACTCTCTCTCCATTAAGCACTAAGAAACTTTCCTTGTCACAATTAAAGTCCTCTTTGGTGGCCAAGGATTTATCAGCAACCTTGTTCATAATGATCATCTTATGAATGGTGACAGAGAAAAATAAATCGCTTCCTCTTGCTAATAAATTGCTCCAATTGCTTCAAAATGGCAGACTTTCTGCTGAAATGAACCTTCCCTGGGCCAATAATAATATTCCTAGAGAAAAACTGGGGAAGTGAGGGGTTGAAGTGGGGTGGGGCCTGTATTTCCAGCATCTGAAGGGAAACAACAACACATGGCTTCATGACCTTACCTATATTCTTCAACAGCCCCTAGAAGAGAAGCTGACCTCAGATAAGCTGAGGTTCACCTTCACCCATCCAAAGAGTTACATCTTAATTATTCAGTTGAACTTTTATTATTTAATAAACAAGAATATAAGTGCCCAATATTTGGTGTTTTATCAATTACAGCCTTTGTCTTAATTCTGTACAAAATACACAGAAATTTCTCTCCCAACAACATCCTCCCTCAAAATAAGCATATGCTTAAAAAAAAAAAAATCACCTAACCAGACTTTTTCCAAGAAGCACATATAGTCCTTTTTATTCAAGGTAACATGCAGACCTGTTAAACTTTTTTTTAAATTTTTTAAAATTTGAAGTCTTCTCTGAAGACTTCAATAAAGGGAGCTCATATGCCTCACCCAGTCTGCCTGACTTAAAGCAGCGTGAGGCAAGAATCATCCACATGCAGAGTTAAACAATGAAATTTTCCAAGTATATACACGCTGTGAGAATCAATAACCTCTTCTCAAACGAGCAAATTGGTTTCAAGTATTCGGTTCACTGGTTACATCCAACAGCCACAATAAGAGGCCACCTCCCGAGCGAAAGGGAAGGTGAAGATGAATTCTTGAAAAATGCGTTCTCATCAGAATTCCTGTGCTTCTTACTGCATGGATGGTATTTGTAAAACTCTTCGGAAAGAACACTGAGTTTAATTTCAGGCAACCTTTTTTGTTGATTTTTTTTCACTAACTTTAATTTTCTTATGTGAACTGTGATATACAAAGGCAATCACTTTCAGTATAAAATTAAGAATGGCAAAAGTAATTTTATAAAAACTACTGTAGAAATAACATCATCCAATTAAATTTATAGAATATGCCCAAAAGAAAAATGTAAGAATATTCACACGAAGAAATATTAATCTAGTGCTCAGAAGACCAGAATATGTACTCCAGGCGAGTCAGGGGCAGGAACTAGGAAATAGAGATAAAAGTTGCTTTTTGAGACCTTTCTCGCATTAACCCTGAATGCTTCATGCTCCCAAAGAATCCAGTTATGGAAACACAAATTACCTCATCCTCAGTTTCACTTAAAATACAAAAAACAGGTTACACTTTCTTCTTTTTTTATTTTTCTTTGAGACGGAGTTTTGCTCTTGTAACCCAGGCTGGAGTGTAATGGCACAATCTCAGCTCACTGCAACCTCCGCCTCCCAGGTTCAAGCGATTCTCCTGCCTCAGCCTCCTGAGTAGCTGGGACTACAGGCACCCACCACCACGCCCAGCTAATTTTTGTATTTTTTTTAAGTAGAGGTGGGGTTTCCCCACATTGGCCAGGCTGGTGTTGAACTCCTGACCTCAGGTGATCTGCCCACCTCGGCTCCCCAAAGTGCTGGGATTACAGGCATGAGCCACCACGCCTGGCCACAGGTTACATTTTCAAGTGTTTTTAAGTTGTTTATACAAATTTAAAGTCATAAGCATGACTTCAGGATCTGTGCTTTTTATGTCAAGTGCTCCTCTTTGTTGGAATTTTAACAATAAAGTTTTTTTCAGAGTGCTGTGCAGTATCTCATTTCATGAAAATAATTCATGGCATAATTTGATGTTTTCTGGCTTAGATTTCTCTTTGCAGCCAGGCTATCCTTTCTAAAATAAAACTGATACTATCTAGAAAGGTTTGCCTGAAGTGATTGCCGTTTCTACTGAGCTATGTTCTGGGAATATCTGTCAGAAAATCTGGTCATTGAAAGCAGAATTGTCTGTGTCCTTCGTTCCCAGGCAAATAACCTGTGTTTTCTCTTTTCTCCCTTCCTTCCCTCTCATTCCCTGAGGGCATCCACCCTTCTCTCCAGCAATCCCTGTGTGTCATCACCTCCTCAAACTGCCTTTCCTCCCATGCTCTCAGAGGGCTTCTGTTCCAATCCTTCTACTCTTGGAATCTCCTTTTCTTTTCTTCCTCTTGACATGGAATGTTAATATAGAAATTCTTGCAAAAATATGGCTACCTTTATAGTCTAGATAAAAGAAAAATCTTCCTCCTAACTTGTGCTTTCTTTCTTTAAATTTTTTTGGGGGGGTTGTTTCCTAAGTTCTGGGATACATGTGCAGGGTGTGCAGGTTTTTTACATAGGTAAACATGTGCCATGGTGGTTTGCTGCATCCATGAACCTATCACCTAGGTATTAAACCCAGCATGCAGTAGCTATTTTTCCTGATGCACTTCCTCCTGCTGCCATGCCACAGTAGGCCTTGGTGTATGTTGTTCCCCTCTCTGTCTCCATGTGTTCTCATTATTCAGCTCTCACTTATAAGGAAGAAAACGTGGCGTTTGGTTTTCTGTTCCTGAGTTAGTTTGCTGAGGATGATGGCTCCCAACTCCATCCATGTCCCTGCAAAGGACATGATCTCATTCCTTTTTACGGCTCCATAGTATTCCATGGTGTATATGTACCATGTTTTCTTTATCCAGTCTATCATTGATGGGCATTTGGATTGGTTAATGGGATCACTGATGGGCAATTGGGTTGATTCCATGTCTTTGCTACTGTGAATAGTGCTGCAGTGAACACACATGTGCATATATCTTTATAACAGAATGATTTATATTCCTTTGAGTATAAACCAGGTAATGGGATTGTTGGGTCAAATCGTGTTTCTGGTTCTAGATCTTTGAGGAATTGCCACACTGCCTTCCACAGTAGTTGAACTAATTTACATTCCCACCAACAGTGTAAAAGCATTCCTATTTCCCTGCAACCCCGCCCGCATCTGTTGTTTCTTGACTTTTAATAATTGTCATTCTGACTGGCACGAGATTGTATCCCACTGTGGTTTTGATTTGCATTTCTCTAATGATCAGTGTTGTTGAGCTTTCTTCATATGTTTGTTGGTGGCAGAAAAGTCTTCTTTTGAGTAGTATCTGTTCATGTCCTTTGCCCACTTTTTAATGCGGTTGTTTTTTTCTGGTAAATTTGTTTAAGTTTCTTGTAGACTCTGGATATTATCCATTTGTCAGCTGGACAGATTGCAAAAATTTTCTCCCATTCTGTAGGATGTCTGTTCACTCTGATGATAGTTTCTTTTGCTGTGCAGAAGCTGTTTAGTTTAATTAGGTCCCATTTGTCAAATACTTGCTTTTGGTGCAATTGCTTTTGGCGTTTTTGTCATAAAATCTTTGCCAGTGCCTATGTCCTGAGTGGTATTGCCTTGGCTTTCTTCTAGGGTTTTTGTAGTTTTAAGTTTTACATTTAAGTCTTTAATCCATCTTGAATTAATTTTTGTATAAGTTGTAAGGAAGGGGTCCAGTTTCAATTTTCTGCAGATTGCTAGCCAGTTCTCCCAGCACCATTTGTTAAATAGGGAACCCTTTCCCCATTTCTTGTTTTTGTCAGGTTTGTCAAAAATCAGATGGTCGTAGATGCGTGGTCTTACTTCTGAGATCTCTATCTTGTTCCATTGGTGTATGTGTCTGTTTTTGTACCAGTACCATGCTGTTTTGGTTACTGTAACCTGTAGTATAGTTTGAAGTTGGGTGGCATAATGCCAGCTTTGTTCTGTTTGCTTAAGATTGTCTTGGCTATACAGCCTCTTTTTTGGTTCTGTATAAATTTTAAAATAGTTTTTTTCTAATTCTGTGGAGAATGTCAATGATGGTTTAATGGGAATAGCATTGATTCTGTAAATTACTTTGGACAGTATTTTCTACTTAAGCACACGTACTTTCAAAGGGACATATATGGAAGAAAAGGAAAAGGGACCTATCCTAGCCAGCATATCACAGGGCTCATGAGCAGCTTCTTCCTTTGAATGGTCTCTGGGCTCTCCTCCATTCCCATCACTCTGGCCCACCCCACACTCACTACTAGAATTGCAGACATCAGAACATGGCTTGATGATATCTTTCATCCATGAAGCTCTGGAAATTGCTAGTAATTGGAATTCTCTTTCCTTTCATAGCCTCCAAGTCCTTCTCAAAGGTCATAGGACTTAGTAAATGTTAGGGCTTAAAACTACTATTTTAGGGACACCTCATCCATTCAACAGGCCTTTATGGACTGACCTAGAACTACTACTAACACTAATTTATTTTATTTACTGATAACCTTATACCCCTATTTGTTAAAGGAATTTTAGCATTATTAATAGCATTGTTGATGACAAGCCTAGCACCTAAGAAAAACTATGAGTTAGAACCAACTGAATTATACACCTAATCTTTCATAAAGAGTATAAAAGTTGAAGGCTCCTCCTTGTCTGTTTGCTTGCTTTTCACATTTTTTACCTTTCTGCATATTTATTTATTCAACAAATATTTGATAATCCCCTGCTACACATTCTATTAGGTGCGATGACTAAAACAACAGGCTAAAGCAGAGAGCTCCTGCCCTTGTGGAGCTTACAGTCTAGTAGAATAGACAGACAACCAAATACTGGGGGAAGGGGGAGTACAACTGCTACAATAACAAATGATGAAAAGGATGGGTACACAGTGCTATACTAGGAATAATCAGTCTAGTCAGAGAGGCCAAGGAAAGCTGAGTAAAGGTGGCAGAAAAGAATGTTCCAGGAGGAACAACATGTGCAAAAGCCCCATAGCAAAGGCAGCTTGGCAAGGCAAGGGCCTGAGGAGAAGTTGATGTTGGCTGGGTGCGGTGGCTCACGCACATAATCACAGCACTTCGGGAGGCTGAGGTAAGCGGATTGCTTGAGCCTAAGAGTCCAAGGCTAGCCTGGGCAAGATAGTGAGACTCCATCTCTACCCCCCCAAAAAAAAAAAAAAATTACCCAAGCATGGTGGCATATGCCTGTGGTCCCAGCTACTCAGGAAACTAAGGAGGAAAAATTGCTTGATTCTGGGAAGTCAAGGCTGCAGTGAGCCATGATCGCACCACTGCGCTCCAGCCTGGGCAACAGAGAGACCGTCTAAAAAGAAAAAAAGAAGCTGATAATCAGGAACATATATAAGCAGCAGAGTGGGGCGCACGATGAGTCTGCACAGGCTGAACTTTATGGGGCTTTATGAGGAAGACTGAAGGAAGTCTGAAATTACCTGAAAAACTTGACAGGATCAGTTAGGAACTTTAGATCAACTCTATAGTCATGGTGTGGAGAACCATTGGTGGCAAGAGCAGCTGTCCACCATCTACATCTGAAAGGCCACTGCTGGAGTTCTCATGAGAAATAAGGGTCACTTAGACTAGAGTGGATGGAGAGAGACTCAAGATAATGGTAGATAGGAAAGCTCACAGGATCTGGCGGTGGGTTGGATAAGAGGGCTGAAGCTCAGGAAGCATGGCTAAATGATGCTTAGGTTTCTGACAGATCCTAGTTTAACTATTTGGTCCTTTGCTCTGTCATTGGCTGTTGCCTATGGTTTTTAAGCATGAATTATTTTTTCTTCATGTTCCTACCTTATCTTGAAGGGAAAATTCTCTATTGCTTCAAACCTAACAATGTAAGGAGTCCCTCAGCATTATTCCATCAATTTTCCCCAAATAAGTTTCCCAAACAACTTCTGTTTCTAATTTTTTAAGTAAGTTTGATCTCTCCCCCGTATATATTATTTCTGTCTAGTGCAATTTCCTTCGTTGAAATGGGAAATCTGTAAGTGTGACATAGCAGTGAAAGATTTTTTGCTACAAATCATTGAAATCAACTTGAACCAACTTTGACACTAAAGAGAATTTATTACAAGAATATGAGAGTGTCTCATGCAATCAAAGGCAAAAATGCAAGCAAAACATAGGAGTAGGATGAAATCCCTCAGATTCTCTCTCCATATTATCTGTTCTTCTCTGTAAGGTGGCTTCAGTCTCATCTTGGAAGGCCAGCTTTCTCCACACTTCAATCCACAAGACGGCCCCGTGATAGCTCCTGTGTTTATCTGCTCTGATTTTAACCACAAGGACTGACCTTGTGGTTTGTTTGTCCTCAGTGTCTCAAGGATGGAAATGTAGCCTAGCTATGGGTCAGGTGTTCAACCCTCATCATTTAACACTGGCTGGGGGGTGACTGGATACAAGACTTCAAGGAAGAACTAGCCAACACCAATTCTGAGTTTTCAGAGAAGGGAGAATTGTTATAAACTTGGCAGACACCCCACATGGAGAAGGAGGGAAACAATAGCTCCTTTGCTTCAGTGAACATGTATTAAGCACCAACCATGCTCCACGGCCAGGCTAGGCTTGTGGGTATAAAAACAAGTACAAAAATTTCTACTTTCAAGGAACGTAACATGCAGCACTGACTGCGAACATACCTGTAAAGCAAGGCTCATTCTTACCCCCTCATTGTCAGTGTGGGGAAGAGGGAATTAAAAGGAATACAGAGCATAAGGGTAGCCAACGAAGTTACGAGAAAGCAGTCCAAATCAAGTACCAATAATAAGCAAAAGTAAAGAAGTGGGACCCACAAGAACTGCTGGAAGTTTGGGCAGCTGAGCTGACAAGAGTACAGTGTCTGTGTAGATGATGTGGTAAGAAATGAGGCTGAAAATTCATACAGGAGCCTTCGCTGAGGATTTATAAGTAAGGGGGAGGGATGAGTTAAGAACAAAGGGAATAGAAACACACAGGCCACGCAATAGAAAGATTCTCTTCCAGACTTGTGGCTTGATTACCAGGTAGTTAACCTGCAGGCTGTACATTTCCAGTTTTCCCCAATGCGTGACATGCCTGTCACTTTGCAGATTTAGTTGTGTTTAATCTTTCCTTTTCAAACAAAGCCGAAACAAGCTACATAGTTAATGTAGTGACTTTGACCTACAAAAAAGAAAAGTTCATACTATTTCCTTCAGCTTCCTTATCCAGTACGATTTCCCCTCCATCCTTTATCCTCTCAAGCTCTTTGTTTCCTTTTATGATAAGCTTACATTCAGATTAGCTACCTCTCTAGAAAGCTTTCGTCTCCTTTTCAACTTCTTTTATTTCTGGCCTCACCAGATTTTATTTTTGCATTTTCAGCACTCACTAAATCTCTATTCATTTCTCTGAGCATTGCGTCCATTTGAAATGCCTATAGCATTTTAAATCAATAGTATTATTTTTCACTTTTCCATTGCTCTCTCAATATGATCTCAAACTGCAGAACAGGAGATACTAAACCAATTTTAATTGAATAAGTAATTTAAGCACCATTCTTAAAAAACCAAAAATGCTTTTAGAATTCACTCCTCTGTTACAAAGAATATTTCCCCGTAGGTATGAAAATTGGTTCTTAGAGAGCAAAAATATCTTAGATATCACAGTGGGTTTGTAATCCTCCAATCCTTCACCCTGTCCAACTGCATAAAGAGATATATACCATACCTGTTGTGTAAAATTTCATGGGAAGAGGAGGCAATTTTTTTAAGTCTTAAAAGTCTCCTTAGTGGGGCAATAATAAAAAGAAATAGAAAATGTAGAAGAAAACAGGTTTAGTTCTAACTTACACTTACATAGTGTATAAATTTACACAAGTTAAATGCAATCTTTAATTTGATCTCTACAAAAACCGAGGTGAATTGGCTACTTGTTAACATCTTTCCCAACATGTAGATTGATTACCAGAAAGGTAACTTCCTAGTTGTGTGACTTTGATGGGAAATTCCCCTCCATCTATGATAGCATAAAATACACATTTCTTTAAAGCAGGGATTCTCAACTTCAGAACTACTGATATCTCAGGCATGATAATTCTCTGTTGGATGCATCCCTTGCACTGTAGGATGTTCAGTACATCCCTAGCCTCTACAAAGTAGATGCCAGTAGGAACTTCCTATCACCAACTGATGGGACAACCAAAAATGTCTCCAGACATTGCCAAATGTTTCCCAGGTAGTGGGGTGGAAGAAATCACTCCTGATTTACAACCACTGATTTACAGCCTACTTAAAAGAAAGATTACTGTTTTTAAATTCATAGGCAGTTTCATAATAGTCGAAAGTTACTGAGCATTCACTATATATCAGGCACTTTATATGAATTGGCTCAATAATCCTCCCAACAACCCTGTGGGGCAGATACTTGAATCATGCTCATTTATGAATAAGAAAACCTAGGCCATAAGCATTGTAGTTAGTAAGTGGCAAAGCTGGGATATATGGGTACTTGTGTTATCACAAAGAAGTGCTTGAACTATTGATTCAAATATAACTATTTTCATTTATACAAAATTATCTGTATCATAATTATGATTATGATGTTGACTTTTAATTTAAACCCAGGTCTGAGCAATGAACCACCATGCTACACTATTGGTTTCAGAACTAACATGTCCTCAGCTATTCTCCTCAATTCTACAGTATTTCTCCTCTGTTATCCCATTTTACATGCAAATATCAATTTCTGGTAGGTGCTGCTTTTTAGTCTATTCATTCATTTACTCAATATACTTAAAATGAAATAATCTTAAAAACATATATAATAAACAAATATGTTAATACATTTTTAAACTTATAACTATATGCTCAGTATAATTTCATTGTTGTAGAAGATTACATATACCGTAGTCACACACCCACAAATACATGCAGAAAAAAGGCTGAAAATGTACATACCAACTTCACAGGATTTATCTATAGAAGTAGGATGATGAACATTTCTAATTTTTACCTTTTTGTTTACCCATATTTTCAACCTTTGCTACAACAAATAAGCTTTTGAAATTATAAAAATAATTTTTAAAAGATTTGATGAGTTAGGTGAATAAGGATAGAATTTTGGGGGGTAGCAAAAAGTATTTTGTTACATAAGTTCCCTAAATTTGAATTGCTTACACACTAACAGGAGTACCATGTCCACAGATAACTAGAATCTAGACCAGTGGTTCTTTGTTTTCTAATTTTCTACTGAGACTAAATCATACCCTTTTCCAAATTTTCAAGAATAATTAAATTTAGGGACAACATTTAAAGCTTTGTCCTTGTACATTTTCTTTAAATCTTAGATATCTCCCTCTACTTGTTTCCAGCAAGACTACAAAAAGGCAAAATGAATAACTGAATTAGAAGCAAATAAGTATTTTGGAAAAACTTGGACATCTAAGTAGACACTTAATTTGTGGGACTGGTAGTCGTGCAATCATATTATTTTCTTTTTGGATGATTGAATTAAAAATAAGTAGTTCATGACTTCCGTTCATGACTTCCAAATACAATGACAGCAAAACAAGGTCGGACTAGATTGAGTTCAAGGGTAGGCCCTGCACCTGATTTTTTTCTTTATAACTCCCATCAATTGGCATGCTGTGGAAGCACATCATGTTGTTAATGGATTTAATGAATGAATACAATGAAGAAAGTGTTATAATGTCTTAAGAGGAATAAGTAAAACAACTGACATGAGAATTGAGAGGAGAGATGCCAGGCTGAGTTGTGGGGACAGAGACTGGCTAGTTGTTCACCAAACAATGTCTTCTTTCTCACCTGGAAATGCAGTTAGACAACATTCCCAGCATGCCTTGCATTTAGGTGTGGAAATGTGATCTGTTTACATCCATAGGAATGTAGGCAGATGGCAGGAAACCACTTCTCAATCTGGCCCATAAAACGTACCAACTGAAGAAAGAGGACCATGAGCACCTGGTGGAAGGTAGAGTCATGGAATGGAAGAAGCCAGAGTCCAAGAAACTCTGCCAGAATAAAAACTGCCCAACTGGGAACACCTATATTGGACTTCAGACACAAGAAAACAGGTATGTTACACCTCTGGAATTTTGGAACTATTTGTTACATCAGTTGGCTACCCTGACTAATACATTTGGTTTAACCTGAAACCACAAATGCTCAGAACCAACCCTGGAACTGGAATCTTTTTCCATTAAGCGGATTCATAAAATCTCTAACTGATGCTGCCATCAATCTATTTTGCCTCTGGAGACAACAGTACCACTGTTATTAGGATAAAGGCAGGTGTGTGAATAAAGCACTTAAGGTCACAGCTGAACTAAGATATACGGAATAAGAAAATTCCCTTGAACCAAAAGTACTTAAAGAGGCCTGTCTTCATTTTCATGTACCTTTAAATACTACAAAGGGTTTGCTTGTTTTCATCATTGGCAGAAGATAAGCATTAGCAAGAAACATTGCCAGAAATACAGCAAGAACAAAAATGCATCTGTGAAAAAATATGGAGAGGGGTTGCCCAACAGACCCAGGGTATCATTCCAGCCCATCTATGCCATCCCATTTCCAATTAACATTTACTGAGTACACCCATGTGAGTCAATGTGCTTGTTATTGGAGATATAAAGATGAAAGAGGCAGCCCCTGCACTCAGGAAACACCACGTGCAGGAGACGAGCATGTGCACAACCAACTCTATAGTGTGAAAATATTTCCAGGCTATTCAAATAGGCATAGCGGGACACTGAAGAACAAGTGCTTAGCTCTACCTGGGATGATTTCACAGAGGCAAGTGGTTCTTAAGAGTCCCAAGTCTACCCTTGATAAAATAGCAACTTCTTTGCCTTTTCTCCCATTATACATAAAATAACAGGTTTGGTTGAACACTAGCTGATTATCCAGAGAAGAAGGAGCAATAAAAAAAAAAAATATATGGAGGCTCCCTTATTATCAAGAATTTGAGTACATGCCACCTATTTATCTGTATTTGCTAGTTAACATCTGTTAATGCTATATAAATGCTAGAAAAAATAAAGAACTTACACCTTATTAAATTTACAATAAACATAAATTTACTGTGTTTACCCCTGTAGTCAACAAATATCTTGAGGGAGACACTTTGAGACTATGCAAATCTCTTCGTTCCTCTAACCTTGGCCCACTGGGTCTAGCATTCATCTGTGGATCCATCTGCAACAATGACCACTGTGGAGGTTTCCTAGTGGCAGTTTTCTCTCATTCTTTCCACATTTATTAATTGAAATTCTATGCAGAAAAAAAGAGCTGCCAGTTCTCCTTACACAGTCAATCTTTATTCTCATGGATTACATATTTGAGAATTCACCTGCTTGCTAAAATTTATTTGTAACCCGAAAATCAATACTCATGTCATTTTCTTGGTCATTCACAGACGTGTGCAGAACAGCAAAAACTTTGAGAACTCAATGTGCATGTTCCCAGCTTAAATCAAACAAGGTGATACTCTGCCCTTCCTGTTTCAGCTCTCATCCTGTAAACAAGTGCCCTTTTTGCAGTCTATTAAGTGCCATATTTTTCATATTTTTGTGCCTTTTGTTGGTCATTTTGCTGTTTAAAATGCCCTCAAGCATAATGCTGATGTGCTGCCTAGTATTCCTAAGTACAAGAAGGCTATGACAGGCCTGCCAGGGAAAATAACATCCATTAGAGAAGCTTCACTCAGGCATGAGTTACGGCACTGCTGGTGGTGAGTTCGATGTTAATGAATCGACAAAAAAATATTAAATAAGGTGTTTTTAAACAGAAACACACATGAAACAAGATTATGTATTGATTAGTTGGCAATAGCTCACAGAAACCTAAACCTATATTTCCCCAAAGAGCAATGGGTCAGTATTTGCTAATTCAGTGTTCATAGTGACTTTATAAAACACAATTACCATGAATAATGAGAATTGACTCTATCTATTCAACCAATTATTTATTGGTGTCACTATGAACTCATGGTTCATATTTATATTATTTTATGGACTACAATCCAGTACTATCATTATGTATTTTTTGGCTTAAATTTTTCCATCTTTGGCCATTTGGATAGCAACTTTATAGTGGAAAAGTCTAGTGGTGATCATTTCCACCAGGTGATCAGCACCAATATCACCAATAACAATACATTCTGGCATCATGAAGGCCATGATTTGATGCACCTAGAAGGATGAGGCACCATTTCTGTGGTACTCTTGACAGGGATGCATAATCTCAGTTCAATCATGAGAAGATTCCAAATGGCCCAAACTGAGGGATGTGCAGCAAAATAACAGATCAGTACTGTTCCAGGTGTCAGAATCATGAAAGACAAAGAAAGGTGGAGAAGCTGTTGCAGATGACAGGAGACCAGAGAGAAATAACAATCAAATGTAACATGGAATCCTGAGTGGAATGTTGGAAACAACAACAACAAAGAGACATGAATGGGAACCTTCAAAGTGAAGTTCAACTGTAATCTTTAGTTTATGGTACTGTACTAATGTTAATTTCCTTGTTGTGATAATTATACTATGGCATGTAAGATGTTAACAATGGAGTGTCACAAGGACATATGGAAACTCTCTGTACTGTTTCTGCGATTTTTTTTGAAAGTCTAAAAGTAGTTCAGAATTTTAACCATTGGGTCATCTTGCACACCCCTGGTTGCAGAATTTGTGGAAGGCAGCAGGGAGGAGGTGGGTGAGAAATTCAGTTTCGGAGACCATTACTTTAGTGAAGTGTTCCTTCTTCCAGATAGTTTCTCTAAATCCAAAAAGAAATGTGAGGAATAGTACAGTAAATAAATGCCTTCTATTTTAAGATATTACAGAAGGCTTACTTGTTTCTAGGCAGGAAACTTCACTTCTAGATGGTGACCTTAGGCAAGCCATCATTTCAATTTCCTCATCCATAAAATGAAGGGACTGAAAGGAATAATCTTATATCTCAGATTCCTTAGAACATAAATTCTTATGATTCTAAATTAAACTTGTTATTCAGCATTTGAAATCAGGTTCTGCAAGAATACTCTTTTGGATGGTTATTTATTCTGGTTTCTTAGTAAAAAGCAGTAGTATTGACATATTACAGAAAATCTAGTAAACAAATCATCATCGTTTGAGGAAATTCTGTGGCAGTGCTCCCTGAAGCTCATCTACAAGATAGATACAAATTACATACTCATAAACAATATAAACATACCTAAGAGATCAAGAATTATGCAGCTCTTTAAAATGCGTAAGTTGCTAGGCCCGGCGCGGTGGCTCACGCCTGTAATCCTAGCACTTTGGGAGACCGAGGCAGGCGGATCACGAGATCAGGAGATCCAGACCATCCTGGCTAACACAGTGAAACCCTGTCTATACTAAAAATACAAAAAATTATCCGGGCGTGGCAGCGGGCACCTGTAGTCCCAGCTACTCGGGAGGCTGACGCAATTTAGAATGGCGTGAACCCGGGAGACGGAGCTTGCAGTGAGCTGAGGCGCCCCAGCTACTCAGGAGGCTGAGGCAAGAGAATGGCGTGAACCCGGGAGGCGGAGCCTGCAGTGAGCTGAGATGGCGCCACTGCACTCCAGCCTGGGCGACCAAGCGAGACTCCGTTTCAGAAAAAAGAAAAAAAACAAAAAAGTATAAGTTGCTAAAACATTACATGGAAAAGCAGGTTATAAAAGTGCACATATGCACATATATAATGATCCCAGAAAAACATTTTCTCACAAATATTTTTAGATGGGGGTGTGGTAGAACTTCTGATAATAGTCTTGTTGATTGTTATTTTATGAGACATAAGTCACTGATATAAGAAAAATATATGCTATACACTGATAAAATGTAGCATTCAGAATAAACGATAAAATATCTATATATGTTAATCATCCTCATATCATAATGGAAATCATAATTTTGTCAGACATTGCTGAATCAGCTGAGAACTTTAACTTCTGCCTATTTCATAAGTGATTCCATTGGGGAAATACCAGGAGGGTAGGATGAGAATTAAATCAATGGATTTAACAGCCCTCAGTGTGTGATCACTTCACCAGGGTTTCAGAAGGAGGCAGGGGATGAGGAGATTGAATGTGAATTGTTTGTGGGTTCATGAGACAATTTCTCTTAATCTTCCTTCTTTTTTCATGTGACAAATCCATCAGTTTAGTTGAACAGTAAAGAAGGAATGAGAAACAAGGTTAAAGACAAGAATGGAGTTCAGTTTGTGGCGTTTCTCATGGGTAGTAATTCTCTGCCTCATTTAATACAGGCAAGAAAGGTACTCTGTTAAGAATTTTAAATTTAAATATTTTGAGCCACAATTAACACACATTAACTTATTTATTTAAAAGCTAATAACTCATTAGATTTAAAATAATCATCTAATCACTAATAAATTCAATTTAAATATTAAGATCTATTATTAATAAAACAAATGTGGTGACCAAATTAGCATAGGATAAACATCATGGACTCTTGTCGTCCTTAATTAACTTGGTCAAATAATTTCTTTCTCTGGGCCCTATTTCAGCATCTCTAGCATGGAAATAATGTAGGTTATATCACATTCGATTATAGTGAAGATTAATTAAATAAAATAATGTACACAAAATGCTTGGCACGGTATCTAATAAATGCCCCATATGTATAAACTATTAGTATAAAGTAACTTTTAAACAGATAAATTATGTAGTTATATGTGTACTTAATAAATGTGTGAAGAAGATGGGAAAGAAATATAGCAAAATATTGACAGTGGTTATGTATGGGCAGTAGGGTTATGGTACTTATGTTTTTATTTATTAGATTTCTTTATTTTGCCAAACTTCCTACAATAGACAGATATTTCCTGTATAATGAAAAAATATATTGTTTTACAAACTAAGCAAACAAGAACTGTAAATCCACAAATACATTTATTTATATCTTTTTCTAATTTTCAGTGATCCATTATCTAATTATTTCTGACCCAGAGAAAAAGATAGATATTGACAGTTCATTTTCACTTTATCTTAATAGAAGTTGGGGTGGGTTTACCAGGCATCTTCATAGACAGAAATGCAGGATAATAAAAAATTAATTGGGGAAGGGTGAAGAGCAAAGGAAGAAGATCTCCAGGAAGAGGCAGATCTAGAAAAAAATGAAGAGACAGGAAAAGAACTAAGAAAGGGAGCATTGCCAAAATTCTCACAGACCAAAGAGAGGTTGCCAACAGAGCATCAGAAGAAAGAAAAGATCAGATTTTACTGTGGAATATTTTGTGCAAGAACCATCCATAGGAATTTTTAAAACTCTATTGGAGACTTTTGGACTCCAGCCCTACATGTATGGAGCTTGGAAGTTGCTACTCTACCTTAACATTAAGCTGAACAAACTAAAACATCAAAAATTATTCTTAAATTTGTAAAAGAAGCGAGATCACAATTGCCATAAATAAATCGAATACCTGGTAGTACAGCTAACAAGGGAAGTGAACGATCTCTACAAGGAGAACTGCAAACCATGGCTTAAAGAAATCAGAGATGACACAAACAAATGAAAAAACATCTCATGCTCATGGATAGGAAGAATCAACATTGTTAAAATGGCCATACTGCCCAAAGTAATTTATAGATTCAATGCTATTCCCATTAAACTACCATTGACATTCTTCAGAGAACTAGAAAAACCTTTTTTTGTTTTGTTTTGTTTTTGAGACAGAGTCTCACTCTGTCACCCAGGCTGGAGTGCGGTGGGACAATCTTGGCTCACTGCAACCTCCACCTTCTGGGTTCAAGTGATTCTTGTGCCTCAGCCTTCCAAGTAGCTGGGATTACAGGTATGCACCATCATGCCCAGCAAACTTTTGTATATTTAGTAAAGATGGGGCTTCACTGTGTTGGCCAAGCTGGTCTCAAACTGGCCTCAAGTGATCTGCCCGCCTTGGCCTCCCAAAGTGCTGGAATTACAGGTGTCAGCCAGCGCACCTGGCCCAAAACTGTTTTAAAATTCATATGGAACAAAAGAAGAGCTCAAATCGCCAAGGTAATTCTAAGGGGGAAAAAAAAAAAGCTGGAGGCATCACACTACTCAACTTCAAACTACACTACAGGGTTACAGTAACCAAAACAGCATAGTACTGGTACAAGAATAGACACATAGACCAATGGAACAAAATAGAGAACCCAGAAATAAGACTGCACACCCACAACTATCTGATCTTTGACAAACCTGTCAAAAACAAGCAATGGGGAAAGAATTCCCTATTCAATAAACGATGCTGGAAGAACTGGCTTAGCCATTAGCAGAAAATTGAAACTGGATCCTTTCCTTACACCATATAAAAAAATTAACTCAAGATGGATTAAAGATTTAAATGTAAAACCTAAAACTATAAAAACCCTGGAAGACAACCTAGGCAATACCATCCAGGACATGGGCACGAGCAAAGATTTCATTACAACACCAACAGCAATTGCAACAAAAACAAAAATTGACAAATGGAATCTAATTAAACTAAAGAGCTTCTGCACAGCAAATGAAACTATCAATAGAGGAAAC
Source organism: Macaca thibetana thibetana (assembly GCF_024542745.1). Classification (NCBI taxonomy): domain Eukaryota; kingdom Metazoa; phylum Chordata; class Mammalia; order Primates; family Cercopithecidae; genus Macaca; species Macaca thibetana. Next base: position 78,287,635 of record NC_065592.1, on the reverse strand, counting down.
AGACAACCTACAGAATGGGAAAAAATTTTTGCAAACTATGTGTTGGAGTGATCAGACCCAATACCAGGTCATGGGGGTAGCAAAGTCTGGCAGAGTCAAAGGATTGAGAAAAAGTTTGAGAAGTAAAGTGGGACCAGGGTGCCATCGTGATTGTGGAGGCTGTGAAGGCCCTGAGCTCTGGGAGCCCACGCTATTTATTAGTAATCCAACAAAGCAACAGGTGGTGAGAATGAGGGGGTCAAAAGGGCGTGTTGCATTAAGCACATGATTTACAGATGTGATGGTTTAGCATTTTGCTCTGCTACTTGAGATAATGGAGAGCAGGTTCTTTTAACTCAAGATACAATTGATCCCAGGAGAGCAAGGGGCAAGGAGCCAGCAAGTCTAGACACATTCCAGAGCCACAAGCCCTGGATTCTATCCAAGCCACAGGGATTTTATGCCCTGGGCTTAGATTATGGTGAGTCACGGTAGCCTTCCATCCTTTAGCACAGAACTTGGTGTTCCAAAGGCCACAAGGCATTTTAGACCCTGGACCCTGGACATGTTCCCAGACTCTTTTACATTATGTCCGACATGCAAGCCCTGCCTCAGCTTCTCCCAACACTCACCTTTTCCCAACAACTATGCATCTGACAAAGGTCTAATATCCTGCATCTATAAGGAACTTAAACAAATTTACAAGAAAAAACAACCCCATTAAAAAGTAGGCAGAGAACATAAACAGACACTTTTCAAAAAGAAGACATACATACAGCAGCAAGCATATGAAAAGAAGCTCAACATCACTGATCAATAGAGAAATGCAAATCGAAACCACCATGAGATACTATCACACACAAATCAGAATGGCTATTATTAAAAAGTCCAAAAATAACAGATGCTGGTGAGGTTATAGAGAAACAGGAATGCTTTTCCACAGTTGGTGGTAATGTAAATTAGTTCAACCATCGTGAAAGACAGAGTAGTGATTCCTCAAAGACCTAAAGACAGAAATATCATTTGACCCAGCAAACCCATCACTGGGTATATACCCAAAGGAATATAAATCATTCTATTATAAAGACATATGCATTTGTATGTTCACTGCATCACTATTCACAATAACAAAGAAATAGAATCAACCCAAATGCCCATTAATGACAGACTGGGTAAAGAAAATGTGGTACATATACATCACGGAATGCTATGCAGCCATAAAAAAAGAATGAAATCACGTCCTTTGCAGGGGACATGGATGGAGCTGGAGGTCATTATTCCTTAGCAAACTAACAGACGAACAGAAGACCAAGTATCACATGTTCTCACATATAAGTGGGAGCCGCACAATGAGAACACAGGGACATACAGAGGGAAACAACACATACTTGAGCCTATCAGAGGTGGGAATGGAGGAAAGAGGGGATCAGGAAAAATAACTAATGGATACTAGGTGCAATACCTGGGTGATGAAATAATCTGTTCAACAACCAACCATGACACATAGTTACCTATGGAATAAACCTGCACATCCTGCACATGTACCCAGAACTTAAAATAAAAGTTTAAAAACAAAATTATTTCCTTTGTGTTGATTTTAATAGCTTGAAGACTATAGACCTTGGTGATATCTTTTTGCAATGAATCTCTGAGAAGTTCTTTCAGCTTCTTGTATTTGGATATCTAAATCTCTAGTACAACAAGGAAAGTTTTCTTCAATTATTCCCTCAGATAAGTTTTCCAATTTTTTGCTTTTTCTTTCCCTTCATGAACACTAATTATTCTTAGGTTTGGCCATTTTGCATAATTCCATATTTTTTGGAAACTTTCTTCATTTCTTTTAATTTGTTTTGTTTATTTTTGTCTGATTGGTTTAATTCAAAACCCTTGTCCTCAAGCTCTGAAATTCTTTCTTCTACTTGGTGTAGTCTGTTGTTCAAACTTTCCACTGCATTTTGTAATTCTCCAAAGGTTCTCTAAATTTCCAGAAATTTTGATTGGCTTTTCTTTAAAATATCTCTTTAGATAATTTTTTCATTCATATACTGAATTGTTTTTTAAATTTCTTTATGTTGGTTTTCACCTTTCTCTTGCATTTTCTTGAGTAACTTAACAATCAACCTTCTGATTGCTTTATCTGGTATTTCCAATGTTACATATTGGAAAAAACTCACTTTAAATATAAAGATGCATGTAAATTAAAAGTAAATGGATGAAGAAAGATATAACATGCTAACACTAATCAAAAGAAAGTGAGATTGACTATATCAATTTCAGACAGAGCAGACTTTAGAGCAAAGAAAGTTATTAGGGATAAAAAATGTATTACATAATGATAAAGGAGTAAATTCTCCAAAAAACATAATAATCCTTATATGAATGTACCTAATAATAGAGTGTCAAAATATGTGAGGCAAAAACTGATAGAACTGTAAGGAGAAATAGATTAATCCACTATTGTAGTTAAAGACTTCAACACTCTTGTATCAGGAATGAACAGATCTAGCAGGCAGAAAATCAGTAAGGGTATAGCTGAACTCAACAACACCATCAATTAAATGGAAATAATGGTTATCTATGGAATACTTTATCCAGTACAGCAGAATGTACACTCCTGCCAATCATACATGGAAAATTCACCAAGATAGACCACAAAGGAAGAAAGGCTATTACAAGGGAGTAAAGATAGTCTTTCAATAAGTTATGCTATAATAACTGGACATCCACATGCAAAACAAAACAATACAAAACAAAACTAGAAACAGACCTTACTCCCATCAGAAAAAAATTAACATGAATAGATTACAAACTTAAATGCAAAACACAAAACTATAAAATCTTTAGAAGATAACATAGGAGAAAATCTAGACAACATTGGTTTTTGAGATGAGTTTTTAGATACAACACCAAAGGCTGAACTATGAAGGAAATAATTAATAAGCTAGATTTCGTTAAAACTATAAATTGCTGCTCTATGAAGGACATTGTCAAGAAAATGAAATGGCAAGACACAGACTGGGAGAAAATATTTGAAAAGACATATGTGATAAAGAACTATTATCTGAAATATACAAAAAAACTCTTAAAACTCAACCATAAGAAAATAAACAACCTGACTAAAAAATTGTCTAGAGAGGTAGAGCAAGATCTCCAAATAGAAGCCTCCGCCAATTGACCTCCAAAGGAACACAAAATTTAACAACAATCTCCACAAAAAAAGCACCTTCATAAGAACAAAATCAGGTGAGCAATCACAGTACCTGGCTTGAACTTTATATCATTGAAAGAGGCACTGAAGAGGATAGGAAAGACAGTCTTGAACTGCCAATGCCACCCCTCCCACACCCCCTGGCAGCAGCCGTGTAGCACAAAAAGAGAGTATGTGTGTTGGGGGAGGAAGATTGCAGTAATTTAGGGAATTTACATTGGAATTCAGTGCTGCCCTGTTACAGTGGAAAGCAACACTGGGAAGAGCTCAGCTGATGCCCACAGAGGGAACATTTAGACCACCCCTAGCCAGGAAAATATTGTCCATCTCAATGGTCAAAACTCAAGTTCCAGCAAGCCTCACCATCACAGGCTAAAGCGTTCTGGGGCCCTAAATAGAAGTGAAATGCAGTCTAGGCCACAAGAACAGCAACTCCTAGGCAAATCCTAATGCTGTGCTGGACTCAGGGCCAGTGGACTTGGGAAGCATGTGACTAAATGCAATACCATCTGGGGCAGCCAAGAAAGTGTTTGTGTTATCTCTCCCTCAACCCTGCACAGTGCAGCTTGCAGCCTCTGAAAGAGACTCTTTCCTTCTGCTTGTGGAGAAGAGAAGGAAGAATAAAGAAGACTTTGTCTTACGGCTTGGATACCAGCTCAGCCACAATAGAATAGGGCACTGGCCAAAGTCCTGAGGCATCCATTCCAGGCCCTAGCTCTAAGATGACATTTCTAGACATACCCTGGGCCAGAAGGGAATCTGTTGCCTTGAAGGGAGGGACCCACTCCTGATAGGATTCATCACCTGCTGACTACAGAGCCCATGAGCCCTGAATAATCAGCAGCAGTAGCCAGGCAGTACCTGCCACGGGTCTTGTGTTTAACTCTAAGATGGACCAGTTGTGGTGGCTATAAGGAGCGCCACCTTCTGATTGAGAAAAGCAGAAGACAGAGTAAAGGGGACTTGTCTTGTGGCCTAGGTACCAGCTTGGCCACAGAAGGGTAGAGCACCAAGCAGGATCTTAGGGTACCTGAGGCTAAGGGACAGCCTTGGCCTTGGCTCTTGGACAGAATTTCGGACCTGCTCTGGGCCAAAGGGGAGCCCAATTTCCCTGAAGGAAGAGTCCCAAGAGTGGCAGCATTCACCACAAGCCAACTGAAGAGCTCTTGAGCCTTGAGTAAACATTGACAGTAGCCAGACAGTGCTTCCCATGTGTCTGGAGCAGTGGTGGCCATGGGGAGAGACTCCTCTGTTTGTGGAAAGGGGAGGTAAAACTGGGAAGGACTTTTTCTTGTTGCTTGGGTGACAGCTCAGCTGTAGTACAACAGAGCACCAGGTTGATTTCTAAGGTTTTTGACTCTAGGCCCTGCTCCCAGATGGCACCTCTGGACCTACCCAGGGCCAAGGGGAACTCATCACCCTGAAGCGAATAACAAAAGTCTGGCTGACTTTGCCACCTGCTGATCGTAGAACACTAAGCTCTTGAGTGAACATAGGCAATAGCCATGTAGTGGTTACAGTGAGCCTTGGGTGAGAGTAGTGCTGTGCTGGCTTTAGGTCTGCCTCAGTACAGTCCCAGTGGTGGTGGTCACAAGGATGATTGTGTCACCCCTCCCCCAGTTCCAGGCAGTTCAGCACAGAAAGAGAGAAAGACTCTGTTTGGGAGAAAGTAAGGGAAGAGAACAAGAGTCTCTGACCAGAGAATTCTTCTGGATCCTATCAAAGACCACCACAGCAGTACCTCTACAAGGCTGCAAGAGCCACAGTATTACTGGACTTGTGGTGCACCCCCAATGCAGACATGGCTGCAGTGACCAAAAACATAGATCACAATACCCAAGTCACTTTGAATATCTGAAAAGCCTTCTCCAGAAGGATGGGTATAAAAAAGCCAAGACTGCAAGGACTACAATAAATACCTAACTCTCTAATGCCCAGACACCAACAAACATCCACAAACATCAAGACCATCCAGGAAAACATGATCTCACCAAACGAACTAAATAAGACACCAGGGAACAATCCTGGAGAGCCAAATACGTGACCTTTCAGACAGATAATTCAAAATAGCTGTGTTGAGGATCACAGAGAAGGATTTCAGAATCCTATCAGATAAATTTTATGGGGACTGAAATAATTAAAAAGAAACCAGCAGACATACTGAAGCTGAAAAATGCAATTGATAATACTGAAGAATGCAAGAGAATCTGTTGAGAGCAGAATTTACCAAGCAGAAGAATTAGTGAGCTTGAAGACAGACTATTTGAAAATACAGTCAGAGGAGACAAAAGAAAAAAGAATAAAAAACAATGAAGCAAGCCTACAAGATCTAGAAAGTAGCATGAAAGGGGCAAATCTAAGAGTTACTGGCCTTAAAAGGGAGGTAGAGAGTGAGATATGGGTAAAAAGTTCATTCGGAGATAATAACAAAAAACTTCTAAAACTAGAGAAATATATCAATATTCAAGTACAAGAAGGTTATAGAACACTAAGCAGATTTAACCCAAAAAAGACTACCTTAAGTCATTTAATTGATTATTAAATTTCCTAAAATTCCCCTAAAAGGATCCTTAAAGTCCCCATAAAATTTATAAACTTCCAAAGGTCAAGGACAAAGAAATGTTCCTAAAAGCAGCAAGAGAAGAGAAACAAATAATATTCAGTGGACCTCCAATATGTCTGGCAGCAGCCTTTTCAGTGGTAACCTTACAGGCCAGGAGACAGTAGCGTGACATATTTTAAGTGCTGAAGGATTAAAAAAGTTCTATTTTACCCTAGAATAGTTTATCCAGCAAAAATATCTTTACAACTTGGAGGAGAAATAAAGACTTTCCCAGACAAAAAAAAACCTGAGGGATTTCATCAACACCAGACCTGTCCCACAAGAAATGCTAAGGGGAGTTCTTCAGCCAAAAAGCAAAGGATGTTAATGAGCAATAAGAAATCATCTGAAGATACAGAACTCACTGATGTTAGTAAGTGCAGAATAAAACACAGAATATTCTAGCATTGTAATTGTGGTGTGTAAACTACTTGTATGTTAAGTAGAGATATGAGTAGAAGATGAAATGATAAAATATAATAACTACAACAAGACATAGGCAATATAAAAAAATATAAATTGAAACAAAAAGTTAAAAAGAGGGAAAAAGTTAAAGTATAGATTTTTAAAATTAATTTTCTCTTTGCTTGTTTTGTTAGTTTGTTCATGCAAACAGTCATTGGGCCCTACTTGAGGGTGGAGGGTGGGAGGTAGCTGAGAATAGAAAAATTGCCTATCAGGTACTATGCTTATCATCTTGGTAACAACATACCATGTACACCAAACCCCCATGACATGCAATTTATCCATAGAACCAACTTGCACATGTACCCCTAAAACTAAAACTAAAATTAAATTAAACTAAAATAGAGATAGCATATGATCCAACAATCCCACTGCTATGTATATACCCAAAAGAAAGGAAATCAGTATATCAAAGAGCTATTTGCATTCCTATGTTTATTGCAGCACTATTCACAATAGCCAAGATTTGGAAACGAGCTCAGTGTCCATCGACAGATGAATGGACTTAAAAATTTTGGTACATATACACAATGGAGTGCTACTCAGCCATAAAAAATCACGAGATCCTGTCATTTGCAACAACATAGATGGAACCAGAGGTCATTATGTTAAGTGAAATAAGCCAGGCACAGAAAGACAAACTTTGCATGTCCCCATCCCCACTTATTTGTGGGAGCTTAAAATTAAAACAATTGAACACATGGAGACAGAGAATAAAATGATGGTTACTAGAGGCTGTGAAGGGCAGTGACGTGGGGTACTGGGAATGGTTAATAGGTACAAAAAATAGTTAAAATGAATAAGATCCAATATTTGATAGCACAACAGGGAGACTATAGTTAATAATAAGTTAATTGTACATTTTGAAATAATTGAAAGAGTATAATTGGATTGTTTGTAACTCAAAGGATAAATGTTTGTGGTGATGGATATCTTGTTTACCATGATGTGATTATGCATTGTATACCTATACCAAAATATCTCATGTACTGCCTATAATTATATATACCTACTATATGCCCACAAAAATTAAAAATTTTAAAGGATTAAATACGGCCAGGTGCGGTGGCTCATGCCTGTATTCCCAGCACTTTGGGAGGCCAAGGTGGGCGGATCATCTGAGGTCAGGAGTTCGAGACCAGGCTGATCAACATGGAGAAACCCCATCTCTACTAAAAGTACAAAATTAGACAGGCATGGTGGCACATGCCTGTAATCCCCACTACTCAGGAGGCTGAGGCCAAAGAATCACTTGAGCCTGGGAGGTGGAGGTTGTGGTGAGCCGAGATCAGGCCATTGCACTCCAGCCTGGGCAACAAGAATGAAACTGTCTCAAAAAACAAAGAAAAAGGTTTAAATACTTTAAAAAAACCGCCTAACTAAAGAAGATATACAGATGGCAAATAAGCATAGGAAAAGATGCTCTACATCCTGTGCCATGAATAAAATGAAAACTAAAATGAGATACCTCTCTATACCTAATAGAATGGCCAAAATCCAGAACACTGACAACACCAAATGCTGGCAAAGACGTAGAGAACAGGAGCTCTCATTCATTGCTGGTGGAATTCAAAATACCTCCACTTTGAAAGGCAATTTGGAAGTTTCTTAAAAAACTAATCATACGATCATAAGATCCAGCCACCATGCTCCATGATTTTTACCCAAAGGAAGTGAATACTTATGTCAACATAAAAACATGCACATGGATATTGATAGCAGCTTAATGCACAATTTGCAAAACTTGAAAGCTACCAAGATATCCTTCAATGAGTGAAGGGATAAACAGTCCTAAATCAAACAATGGAATATTATTCAGCACTAAAAATAAATGAGTTATCAAACTATGAAATGACATGAAAGAAACTTAAATGAATATTAATAAGTGAAAGAAGCCAATCTGAACAGACTATATACTGTATGATTTCAACTATATTATATTCTGGAAAAGGTGAAACAATAGACAGTAAAAAGATCAGTTGTTTCCAAAAGTTAGGGGAGACAAATAGGTAGAGCACAGACTTTTAGGACAGTGAAACTGCCTTATATGATATTGTAATGATAAATACATGTTATACATTTGTCCAAACCCATAGAATGTACACCACCAAGAGTCAACCCAAAGGTAAACTATGGACTCTGGGTGATAATGATGTAGGTTCATCCACTGTAACAAATGTGCTACTCTGGTGAGGGATGTTGATAATGGGTGAGGCTATTCATGTGTGGCAATAGTGGCATATCAGAAATCTCTGTATCATCTAATCATTTTTGCTGTGAACATAAAACTTCTCAAAAGAAGTCTGTTAAAAATCTATTGAATGTCTGAAAAAAGAAAATACAATTAGCATTAACTGCTGTATTAGTCAGGATTCTCCAGAGGGACAGAACTAATAGGATATATATATATATATGAGTTTATTAAGGAGTATTAACTCACATGATCACAAGATCCCATAATAGGCCATCTGCAAGCTGAGGAGCAAGGAAGCCAGTCCAAGTCCCAAAGCTGAAGAATTTGGAATCTGATGTTCAAGAGCAGGAAGCATTCAGCACAGGAGAAAGATGTAGGCTGGAAGGCTAATCCAGTATAGTCTTTTCATGTTCTTCTGCCTGCTTTTTATTCTGGCTGTGCTGGGAGCTGATTAGATTGTGCCCACCCAGATTAAGGGTGGGCCTGCCTTTCCCAGCCCACTGACTCAAATATTAATCTCCTTTGGCAACACCCTCGACAGACACACCCAGGATCAATACTTTGCATCCTTTAATCCAATCAAGTTGGCACTCAGTATTAACCATCACAACTGTGTGCCATGCCTCTGAGTAACCATTCTTGGGGACTCTTTTGTAGTCATGCTCACAAGTTAATGACTGTGTTTCATTTTGAAACTTCGTAAAGAGACGTCAGACAGTGATAAGGATCCAAACAACCAGCAGATTAGACAAGACATATTTTTTTTTTCTTATTGTTTAGAGACAGGGTCTCACACTCACCCGGGCTGGAGCACAGTGGCTACCACAATTCACTGCAACCTTGCACTCCTGGGCTCAAGTGATCCTCTACTTCAGTTTCTGAAGCAGGCAGGACTACAGACTCATGCCACCACATCCATTTACTTTTTAGTTTTTTGTAAAGATGAGGTCTTGCTATGTTGCTCAGGCTGGTCTCAAACTCCTGGCCTCAAGCAATCCTCCCACTTTGGCCTCCCAAAGTGCTGAGATTACAGGCATGAGCCTCTGTACCTGGCCTTAGACAAGAAACTTTCTATTCACACTTGCGACTCCTAATTAAGCATCTTTTTTTTTTAAGACTGCTATTTCCAGTGTTATATATACAATTGCAAAATTAACACCTATGTAAAGAACTGCCAATGACCTTACATAACCCACTGGTAGACTGGGGAGCAATCTCTGCAGGCCTTCTCCCTTGGATTACGAAATTCCCTTAACAAACCGTGATACTACTGATGTACCAGTCATCACTGAAAGATGTTTTCCAATGGGGCTAAAATATTTACACTGACCTAACTACTTGTAATACTATTTAATCTTCCTTGGGGGCCAATTTGCCACAGCCACCTATGATGAAAGGTACAGCCAGTGACTGTAAGAGAGAATCAAGCAGAAATATAACTAGGAATGGAATCCACGAATGGTTTCATTGAATCCATGGACCAGATGGCTGCCCGTCATCCAGTCAGAAAAGAGTTAGGGTTAGACAGTTTCAAAATATAATCTGGTAGGCTATGAGCAGAACTGAAAATACAATTTAATTCCACTGAGTTCTATTTTTGGGAATAGCTAGGGGTTATTTACTGGTACATCCTTGGTGAATTATTAAGGGTTACTAAATAAACTAAACTTAGTATATTGCCTGAATTTACCAAGAATTTATTCTACATTTTCCTAAAATGGCTTAGTGCCAAGCAATACTTGCCAATGTTCAAAAGCTCCCACTGGGCATGCCCCACATATAAATAGAATTCCTGCAAATTTTTAGAAAGGGTACTTAGGGAGGAGCCTCACTACTGTTGATTTGAGTTGGTCAGGTTTTTAATCACTGTTAATTCTCCTTTTTAATTATAAATTCCTCTTAGTTTTGCATCTTCATTATGGATTTAGTTTGTGCAGGGTTGTTCAGTTAATAACAACTACTATTTGAGTGTTTAGTCCAGGCCCTAGGCTGAGATCTCTACATGTTCATTTGTCGCTCTTAACACCCTTTTGAGACAGATAATAATATCATCCTCATTTGACAGATGAGGAAACTAAGGCACAGAGAAATTAGACAACTTGCCTATGATCATACAGCTAGACACTGCAGAACCAGGACCCAAACTCAGGGATCTTCACTGTAGGTCAGAAGTCAGCAAACTGTTTCTGTAAAGGGCCAGATACTAAATATTTGGGGCTCTGTAAACTGTAGAGTCCCTACTGAACTATGTTGTTGTAGCCCCAAAGCAGCCTTAAACATTACATAAACAAACTGGTATGACTGTGTTCCAATAAAACTTTACAAAAACAGACAGTAGACAGGATTTGGTCTCTGGGCCACAGTTTGCTGACTCTTGCTCTAGATGCCTTGCTGTTAACCACTATGGCAATAATATTTGCCCTCTTAGGTTTCAGTGAAACACATATACAGACTAGGAAACTAAAATGCTCCAAGAGCTATATACTGAGACACAAAGGCATTGCAATTCAAATATTAATCAACTGTGCCTTTATTGATAAAGAAGATATGAAATGTATGCCTGTACAGTCATTGCTGATGTGAAGAACTTTTGCTTGCCTTTTTTTAGCTGCAAATTATTTGATTACCTAAACTTATATTGTAGCATTCTAGAATGTAAAATCTATACATAAGCTTACTATTTTAAAGTAGGCATAAAATCCACATATTTTGGGCCTCAATGCTTTATATAATCTAGTTTGAACACTTAAAGTAGAGAGTCAAGAGGTATTTTGAACCACTGGGCTGGCTATAGTCCAAAAATGTTTGAGAGCCATCACTCTGAAGAAATGAGTAGGAAAACTTCTGGGGCCAAATCATATCTTGGAGGAGATCCCAAATGGCAACAGCAAGGAGTGAGGGCGTTTTATATTCAGCAATAGTTTAACACAATGGTTCCTGTTAAGGGCTAAATGGTGTTACCCCAAAATTCATGTTTGAAGACCTAATCCCCATGTGACTATATTTGGAGATAGGGCCTTTACAGAGATAATTAAGGTTAAATGAGATCACTGGGTTGGGGCCCAAATCCAGTAAGACTGATGTCCTTCAAAGAAGAAGAAAAGACACCAGAACTAACACTTTGCCCATGAATACACAGAGAAAAAGTCATGTGAAGACACAGAAAGAAAGTAGCCATCTACAAGACAGGGAGAGGGGCCTGACCAGAAATCAACCCTCTTGGAACTTTGATATTGGACTTCCAGCCTCCAGGATTGTAAGAAAATACATTGTTATTTAAGCCATTCAGTCCCTGTTATTTTGTTATGGCAGCCAGAGCAGCCCAATACAGTATCCAACTTTTGAATGCAAAAAATTATATGAACTTCCACAAACTTTTAGTTATTCTATCTTCATTAACTGTTGACTGAAATGATATATAAATACATATATACACACACAAATAACTAGATATAACGAATTCAGCATTACTTATATGTTACTAATCATAACAACATATAAATATATTTGTGGGAAAAAGTTGTATACATATTTGGGAGATTTGATTTTATTCAGGTTCAGATAATACTTGATATTAATGTGTTTTCACAGTCCACACCCTTACAACAGTTACTCCATTGACTTCTTGGGATCCTCAGTCTTTGGGGTAGGAATCATCTATTCCCCACCCCTTTTAAGTCTAGCCATATTAGGATTAACATGGGCTCAGTCCCTCTTCTGCAGCTGCTTCTCTTGATAGAGGACATGGCACACACACACCCAGAATAAAATGTGTCAGTCACAGTTTGAGTAAATGATCTAATTGCAGGGATCCCATGAGCCAGGACAGATTTTCAGGCCAGGAAAAAGTCATGGCAGCAATGGGATTAAAAGCTGACCGACCTATTGGTGTCTGTCTTACTACCCAACCGTCTTATTTGCCTGAGACTAGAAGCTCATCAGGAAGAAGCATCAACACCTTCATCTTAAACCTCTTTCTATATCCCTTATGGAATTTATAATTGCACAAGCTTAATTAACATTGTTTAACAAAAGAGGGGTCCAAACCAGGTGTTTCCAAACCTGGCTCATCATCAGTGTTTTTAAAACTGGGGGTGACCAATCCTACCCTGTGCATGTCTAAAGGGTAGAGAGATTGGAGGACCTGCATTTTTACTATGCTTCCTCTGTTAATTCTGATGTAGCCATTTTAGCACCATTTCTCAGATTTGCATTTGATAACTGTGTTAGATGAATATAGCCAATGGCCTCAATTAATGGTCACCCCATATTCTCCCCCTTTGCCCTGTAACTTTATAGTGTCATGCCACTGTGACTCTGAGCTTGCCCCAAGTGACTTGTTTTGGCCAACAGAATTTCAGCAAATTTGATGCAAGGAGAGACTTGGAAAAGTGCTTGCCTGCATGTCTCCATTTTCTCTCTTCAACCCCTGTCACTGCAATGAGACTATCCAAGGCTAGCCTGGTGAAAGGGTATGAGAAACACATAAAATAGGACTGAGTCATCCCGGCTAAGGCCACACTAGACCAGTCATCCCCCAGCCTACTCACCAGCTGGCTGAAGATACATAAGTAAACCCAATTGAGATCAATCAAGACCATTTCAGAGAGCAGTATCAACCAGTGAACTGCAGACTTGAGAGAAATAATAAATGGCTATTATTTTAAGCTACTAAGGATTGGGGTGGTTTGCTCCACAACACAGCTAATTAATACAACAACCATGATGCAGACCGACTGGAGGGATGGAGCATCTAAACCAAAGTCAGAGACTTGTAGAAATCTTCAATGTCTATTGCACAGGATGGTATTAAAAAGAAGAAAGGATTTTCCAAGGTCAGGTATATGAGAAGTGCCAGGTTACAGTTTAGTTGGTTTCCTTGTGTATTCCAAAGAAACAGCATATAAGCAATCTTTCCCAAATTTATTTGACCACAGAACCTTCTTTATCCCCCACTCCCAAACTAAGAATCATACAAAATGAATATTCCATAGAGCATACACGTTGGGACATTATTTAAGATAAATTGGTCTTCATCCTGCTTCAATGTTGTTCCAAGGGGTAGAACTGAATTTAAGGCATTATAATTATAGGGAGAATTGGGATTACACATATTCAGGCAAGGGTTTGTCAACTATGAGAATTATCCAAAGATGAAACTGCTGGCCTTGTGAAACGGTGACTCCAAACCCCAAGACTGAAGGTATTCAAAGAGAGAGGAATCTGAAATTTAGAGGATTTGGGTGGTGACAAGTTACCTTCCTTGAAATCTTTATTCCCCAATAGCATGACAAAGGCTTCTAATTACTTCTTTCAGTTCTAAGTGATGTGACAGTTCATTTTATGTGTCAGCTCGGCTAGGCTACGGTGCCCTCTTGTTTGGTTAAATACTAGTCTAGATGGGATGTGAAGGTATTTCGTAGATGTGATTAACATTCGTAATCAGTAGATTTTTTAAGTAAAGCAGATTAGGCCCCATAATATGGGTGGGTCTTATCTAATCAGTTGAGGGCCTCTTAACAACTGAGGCTTCCCACAGAAGAAAGAATTCTGCTTCAAGACTGCAACGTAGAAATCCTGTGAGTTTCTCTCCTGCCCTGCCCTGTGGATTTTGAACATACCAGACCCCATAATTACGTTAGCAAATTCTTTAAAATAACTAGAATAATTCTTTTTCTCTCTCTGCCCTACCACATGTATGTATGTGTGTGTGTGTGTGTGTGTGTGTGTGTATATATATCTCCTATTGGTTTTGTTTCTCTGGAAAACCCTGACTGATACAAGTAAATATCAAACATCATTTATATTTTATCACAATCCTAGACTAAAATACGCAGCAGTTCTACCCTGCTTCCTAATACTTGCCTTGGAATCAGAGTGTTAGGTTTCCCAGATTTCCCGTGTGGTTCCTCTAAGGACTCTTGCGGGTAGTCATCAGAGAACCAGAACTCCTAATTGCATTATTGTGGTAGCCAGGAGGTGATATTTCTCATATTCCCTTTTTAAGAAGGGCAGATTTTATGAGTCACCTTGGGTGGCATAGCAATTTTGCAGCTGTGTAGTGTTTGTAAGAAACTGACAGTCCCTCATGAACCACAGTGACCCAACTTGGCAGGGCCCCAGCACCTATTTATGGCCTGAAATACGGGGGAAGAGGTCACAGGAGGAGGTTCTCTCTCCTGGAATTGAGCCAGACAGATGGTAACACTCTAGGTCAGAGTTAACACAGTCTGATTCACTGTAACGTGTTCTCTGAATGACTTCCTAGGAGCCTAACTGAACTACTACAAATCCAGTGCTGATATCCAGTATTTAGCTGAAGATTTAAAAAATTTAAAAGATTTTAAAAATTTAGAAAAAGATTTAAAAAAATAAAAGAGAATAACAATAATAAAAAAGTAGACTTTAAGAGAAATAAACAAAAAATACCAAGTGTAGCCCAGTGATAGTGGGAATACAGACCTGGAACAACCCACTTGTTCAGTTAGATGCTCCGTTCACGTTACTCAGAAGCTCTCTCACACTGCAGCCACCGTCAACAGTAGCTAGTGCCTTGAGGACAAACTCTTGTTTTTCCTTGCCTAGTTCAATACCTAGCACATACAAGGAGCTTAAAAACTATTTACCGAGTGAATGAGCTACTAAGGACATAGAGCCCTTCACATCCTGTAGCTATTAAGCCAGGATTGTTTTTCATCCTGTCATTGAGCTTCACACAAGCCCAGTATGATCCAGCACCTGAGAATATTTCTTTCTAAACTAGCCCTTATACATGTGTGCAGTTTCTGGGTTCTTAAAATCTTTAGAACTAAGGTCCTTATATTTGGGTACTGTGTTTGTATTCGTTTGCTAGGGCTGCCAAAACAAAGTACCATACACTGAGTGGCTTAAACAATAGAAATTTATTTTCTCACAGTCGTGGTGGCTAGAAGTCTGAGATTAAGGTGTTGGCAGGGTCGGTTTCTTCTGAGGCCGCTGTCTTTGACTTGTGAATAGCCATCTTCTCTTTGTATCCTCACATGATTTTCCCTCTGTAACTGTCTGCATCCTAGTCTCATCTTCTTAGAAGGACACCAACCACATTGGATTAGGGCCCACTCTAATTATCTCATTTTATTTCATTATCTCTTTAAAGATCTGTCTCCAAATTTAGTCACATTCTGAAGTACTAGGGCTTAGGAATTTGACATACACACTTCGGAGGGTCACAGACACATATACACACACATATAAGATACATATCATAGATCTATAAATCTTCTCACAGCTTTAAGGTCAGAAAGGGAATGTCTTTACATCTATTCTATCTTAATATCTTTTCTCTGGCTGCATACTTAGAACCCTCCTATAAGTGTGAAGGAACAAAAACTATAGTATACAATCACTGTATCTTTCCTCTAATAATTAAACTAACTTTAATTAATTGATTTCTTTTACATGTATCTCAAATTTTTATTTCCTCTTTGTGTTAAGCTGTTCTCGCATTGCCACAAAGAAATACCTGAGACTGGGCAATTTATTTAAAAAGGGGTTTAATTGGCTTAGAGTTCTGTAGGTGTACAGGAAGCACAGCAGCATCTGCTTCTGGAGAGACCTCAGGAAGCTTCCAACCACGGCAGAAGGCAAAGGGGGTGCAGGCACGTCCTATGGCAGGAACAGAAGCGAGAGAGAGTGGAGGTGGGCAGGAGCGAGAGAGAGTGGAGGTGGGAGGTGCCACACACTTTTAAAGGATCAGATCTTGCCAGAATTCACTGTCACGAAGACAGCACCAGGCCATGAGGGATTCATCCCATGACGAAACACCTCCCACCAGGCCCCACCTCCAGCACTGGGGTTTACAATTCAACATGAGATTTGGGCAGCAATAAATATCCAAACCATATCACTCTTAGAATTCTTATAAGCTGAAAGAAACAGAAACACAGGAGTCTAGAAGTGGCCCACAGAGAAGTTGTTATGTCCTGAGCTCCTTGAAAACAGGCTGGGTCTTATGTCTGTGTACTGTGAGCATATACTACATTACCTGGCATGGAATGGTTGTTCTAAAAATATATAGGTAAATGATGTATGCAGGAAACAAACCTCATGCTAGGTTCCTAGTTTTATGTTCCAGAATCACATTTGCCCCCTAAGCAATGTTAACATATGCTGACTTACGTTGGCCCACTGCACCCTTAACTTTTTAAAACACATTTATATATAATTACTTATTTCCTGGTGTTTCAACAGACTTGCTTGCAGCCATTTATGTTAAAACAAAAGATAAATGTCTGCAGAGTATTATCTACACATAAACAAACCCCTAATAGCATCAATCTGCGAGACAGCATTGTCCCATTCAGAGATGAACTTCACTGAAACATACACTGATTGTCACTCATGGAGCTCCCCTGACTCCCCATTGCTAAGAGAGTGTATTCAAGAGTCACATACTTGTCAGGGTCAGCCTTGCATCTGACCTTGGCTTTGCCCTGGCCAAATAGGCAGCACTAAGAGGCAAGTGTGGGAACTTAGTTAATCTTCAGCACCTTTCTTGTTTAATACTATCAAGGTATTCCTGTAATGGGCCAGTAATCCATTGATAAGGAGACTTTGTTGCTGAAAATCTTGAAAATTGAATGTCTAACATTCTATATCTGACCTGTGGCTGATTATTTAACTCTGATCCTTGAATGAATTATTCTGATCTGGTTAACCTCCTATCTCTGTCTCTGGACCCAGACTACCTATAGTCTAGGTCCTGTTATGACATGGTTGTCTATCTGGAAGGGGGATGTGGAAATAAATAATAATTACTACAACACAGTGACTAACCAGCAATTTGGTTTACATTTGTTCATTCAGAACAACAACAACAAAAAAAGTAAACTAGTTGGGCATGGTGGCTCATGCCTGTAATCCCAGCACTTTGGGAGGCTGAGGCAGTTGGATCACTTGAAGTCAGGAGTTCGAGACCAGCCTGGCCAACATGGTGAAAGCCCATCTCTACTAAAAAAAAATACAAAAATTATTTGGGTGTGGTGGTGCATGCCTGTAATCCCAGCTACTCAGGAGGCTGAGGCAAGAGAATTGCTTGAACCCAGGAGGCGGAGGTTGCAGCGAGCCAGGATTGAGCCACTGCACTCCAGCCTGGGTGACAGAGTAAGACTGTCTCAAAAACAAACAAAAACTAAACTTATTATTCTCCCTATTGAGACTGAGGAATCTTGATTAATAGATACATAGATGGGTCACAACTTAATTTCTTGAAAAAAATCATTATCAGCTGTAAACCAGCTGTAACCTAATGATTCTGTCCTCCCATTAAACATCAATGACCAAATCCTGGAATGCCACTTGCCAGAACTCATTAGCATTGCCATATAGTTCCACATCACTAGGTGGGGTTAAAAGTGTGATATGATGAACACTGAACTCAGAGTCATAAGGACAAAAGTTCAAAACTCAGCTCCATAGTAGCTGTATTCTCTCAGCAAGTTACTGAGCCTGCTTTCTCAGTTCATCAGATCAAAATACCAGCATCTAACCCATAAACGAAGTGCCACAAGGATTAAATAAGATAAGGAATTATTCCATCAATTAGTCAACATATATTTACCGGGGCATATTAAGTGGCAGGCACTGTTCTGGGACCTAGGGAGAACATCTCTGTGAACATCCTGGTGGGACTTTTATGTTAGTAGGGGTAGAGGAAGTGATGGAATGGACGATAAATGAGCAAGGCAAAGAGAGATGATGAGTAATACAGTCTGGGGATAGGAGTCTGTTATTTTATTAATAGGGTGACCAGGGAAGGCTTCTCCAATGAGAGAACATGTACAGAGCTTAGAATGAGGTGCAGGAATGAAGTGTACATGTATGAGAGGGAAAGAACTTCCCTATCCCCTAGAGAGAAGAACAGGCACAGATGACCCAAGGCAGGAACATGTGGAGGAAGGCCAGTATAGAGGAAACAGAGTGAGCAAGGGGGATGTTTGAAGACGACGTCAATAAGTTGGCCTTATGTCATCTAGGGTCTCGTAACTAATGAATGGATATTGGATGTTATTCTCTCATAGGAAGCACATAGATGATCAGAGCAGCAGATATGAACATATGTGTGTTTTAAGGGAGCACTCTGGCTGCTGTGTTGAAAAAGATCAATAGACAAGGCTGGAAGTAGGGAGCCCACTGAGGAAAAGATGGAGGTCTAGGTGAATAAGACTGGAGGCCTGGACTAGAGTTGCAGTCTGGAGATGGGGAGAAGCGGATGGGATCGGGATTTTTTTTAGATGGAGCCACTAGGATTTGCTAATATATTCGATGTGGATATGAGATAAAGCACATGTACATAGTGTTACTCGGTACCTACTGATTTGGGGACTCTGTAGAGAGGCATCCTTCTTAAGAACATAGATCTAAAGAAGTTAGATTGCACCTAGGCATAAACTCTAAGATCAGGACACAATGGCTCATAACCAAGGTCTGCAGTGTCACCTTAACAGGACAGCCCAATTCCTCTGCCAATAGGATGAGGCCTCAAAGGTTTTAATATAGGTAAAGAAGGCGTGTGTCAGCCAAATGAGGGTTTCCCAGACATGGAAACATATACAAAAAGAAAATTATAGAGGCAGAAGCTGACTATACCTTTCCAAATACCATCTGGAGGATGGGAGCATTTGCCAAGTGATTTCATTTATTATGGTTCCATTGGCACGACCATCTCTATGGTAAGAATTGATATAGGAAATTACAGCTAAATGACTTCGAGTATCCTAGACCTTTGGCAAGATAAGCCTTATTGTGGAGACGGATGCTGATTGCTTGGTAAGCATGGCAGGCAGTAATAAGGGAAACCTGGCTGGTACTATCACAAAAGTCCAGCAAATGGCTATTAACAGGAGAGAAGTCAACAAATCAAGAAATCATTGTTCCTTTGCCCAAGTGAGAGAATTGTAGTCAAACATAGGTTCTTTCTTCTATTGAAGCCTGATCTGTATCATCACCTCTAAATTAAAGGACAATAAGACTTGTCATGTAAAGACGTGTTTCAATAAGAAAGCACTGTAATCATTATTTTCAACCTTGGTGCTAGGCAGTAAAGAACCTAGTGGATTATTTTCAATGACTGAAATACCAACATTAAATTTTGTTATCTCTTGCATAATTCAGTAGAAAAAAAATTGTTCCTACTGAGTGACCCTAGAAAATACTGAAGTGTTTGTTAATGCATGAGATTTATCAGGTTTTAGACAAAAAACATTCCACATAAATGATATTTCAAATGATTGATTACAACCCACAGACACACCAATACTTTAGGTACATTGACAAAAATAATTCTAAAATAGATTACACTCGTCCTTGCCCTCTTAAACAAAGGACACTGAAGATAGTTCCTAGAGACTCAGAATCATTACTGTGAACATTAGTCATCATGATACTCACAAGAACCACTGACCTCCATAGAGTGATATGTCCCTGCACTAAATGGTCACTCTTAAAAATAAAATATTAGCTGGGCGCAGTGGCTCATGCAGGTTATCCCAACTCTTTGGGAAGCCGAGGCAAGGGGTTGAGGGAAGGGGTGGTGGTGATTGCTTAAGTCCAGGAGTTTAAGGCTATGGTGAGTTCTGCACTCCAGTCTAGGTGACAGAGGAAGATCCTGTCTTTAAAAAACAAAAAACAAAACTTAAAAAAAATAGATAACAATTTTTCTTTGGTCCTTCCCTAGCAAACAACAACTTTCTTTTGATTGCTATTGTTATGTCTGACTTTGCAGGGGGTGCCCCCAAATTCATATGTCGAATCCCTAACCCAATGTGATGTATTTGAAGGTGAGGCTTTGGGGAGGTAATTAGGGACCAATGAGGTCATGAGAGTGGGGCCTCTATGCTGGCGTAGTGCCCTTATAAGAAGAGACATGCAAGAGCTCACCCTTGTTCTCTCTCCGTGTGCACATACCTAGCAAAGGCCATGCAAGAAGGGGTTCATCTGCAAGACAAGAAGAGAGCCCTCACCATAAACCTGAATTGACCAGCACTTTGATCTTGGACTCCTAACCTCTAGAGCTATAAGATTAAAAAAAAAAATTCTGTTGTTTAAGCTACCCAGTATACAGTATTTTGTTATGGCAGCCTGACCTGACTAGACATAGGGTGACTGCATTTCATTTCTGATTCACTGCTTCTAATCTCCTGTGAACTGCTTGATTAAATTTTGCTTAAAATAAACATTTAGATATGTTCCATGGGTGCTGTTTCATTTATTTTGACTGTTTAGGTGTCTTCATTGTCTACTTTCAAATTCCAAGTTAAATCCTGGCATTTGGAAGTTCAGTATTTACATTTGTTTTCTAGGCTGCTAATAACTAAAAGCTGTTTGGCAAAGTTAACAATGCAGACCATGATTTCTGTTTTTTGTTTTTAACTTAAGGAAAAAGAGAAAAGTCTTCAATTGTTCCTCACATCTGATTTAGGAGAAGAATCTTGAAGCCCTCTCAAATTCAAAAAGAGTTCCCTTTGAGAAATCATAATTATATTCTGACTGTTAACGTTTTTGGTGTGAATGGTTGAAAGATGGGGGCAGGTGAAACAAACAGAAAATGCATATGCTAGCATTTATTTTATCTTCAGGGATATAGTTAAGATGATATTTTTAGATGCTAGCCCTTCCTCAGAGTATGAGAGTATTTGGGAGCAAGGGATGATTGTTGCTTATGAAACCTCTGGAATAATAAAAGTAATTAGTATGCAGTTCACATCAAACCTATAATTACTGTGGTTGGGTGACAAGATATGCATAAACTGCAAAAGACTATTATTCTCAGAGTAAATAATGTGACTTCTGACCAGTTTTAACATTTGCTGTAGGGAGAAGCAGCTAGAAGCTTGTGGGGGTGGGGGATGGGGTGGGGGAAGGCTGAACTGTTTTTCTAAGATTTTCGCAGTTGGCTTAACAATGAGCGGCTAGGACACTTAACAGAATGGGGTCAAGGAATATCTGATGAGGACCCTGCTAAGGAGATGAAATTTTAAGATTGCCAATTGCTAACAAGGCGCTGAGGAGAAAAAAAAAGTACTTTGTGAGTAATGACTTGTTATTTCATGTACATTTTATGCCACGTATATATTATTGAGGGTTTCAGGATATAAGAGAGGAAAGGAAATGGAGCTTAGTTATAAAGCAAATAAAGAGACCATTTACTGATTTCAACTTCCACCTTTGGAGCACAGCCAAGTGTGTCATGTGGGTAATATATAAAATGAATACAAATATTCTATGGGCCAGGTGCTAGAACTTTAGGAGTGGCAATTGAAAAATTTAAAAAGCCAAGAAGAAAATGATTTGACTCTCCCTTGTCTATCTCATAAGCACAGGTTCCTAGGTAGTGCAGTTAGATGTCTAATATCCCTCTCCCCAGCAAATTTTACAACCTGGCCAAGCATCATAGCTTAGAGACAGTAAGGCAGCTAACAAATGTTTGTGTAAAAAATAGCTATATTTGTGAGACAGTTTACTAAACACTCTCACCTAAATTATTACTATAGCCTCCTAAGAGAGAATGCATTGTTCTTCCCAATCCACAGATGAGGAAGGCAAAACTCAAGAAGTTGAGTTCTTTGCCCAAGATCAAACAGCTTAAAAAGGGATCAAAGACAGGTTTCAAACTCACACCTGCCTCTAAATTCAATGCTCTTTCCAATGACTGAAGACAATACACACCAAATAAAGAGGCGTATTGATCTTACAGCCCTGGGCTTGAGCACAGCCTGGCAGCACAATAAATATTAGCTTCAGAGTAACAATCCACATCCAAATAATTGGTTTCATACTCTACCTTACATTCCTAACTTATTTCAGATACCTAAGTCTACCCAAAAGTACCATGACATCCTGGCTGAGAAAGAGCATCTCATTATACACCCCATCATGCACCCTTTTCACTGGGAAAATATGTATTTGTTTACAAGCTTTCTGACTGTAATCCATTGCACAACTCTCAATCGATTGTCTGTGGGCAGCACCTGAAAGACAGAGCTTATTTGCAATGAATGACAGAGTAATTTCTAGTGATGCTTAAGCTTATGGACCAGCAAGACCAAATGTGTTAAGTGAGATTGAAAATGCCACCACATCGAATGGTTTTGAAAGTTTTTCAAAGTTTTAAGACTTTCCAAAGCATGAGCAAGAATCACCAAGTTACTCGTCTATGCCAGTAGTTTGCATTGAAAATAATTTCAGAGGCTACTTTTACATGGTAATTCTGACCCAAGATTTTATTTTCCAGAAATGTCTTATTTCAACTCTTTGATCCTATCTTCCACCTGGAGTATTCTGTATTCTATTCTACCACATGTCCTTTATAGCCAATTTATCTCACCTCCACCAAAAGGTCATGAGAATTTCAGGGGTTTCTTCCTTTCTTGAGTTGCAATAACCTCCTCATTTAAATCATTAAGTTTTACACTTAACATGTGATCATCTGTAATTTCTTCACACATATAGTGTTTTATTTCTTGTCAAGGTAATACCTTCCCTAAGGATAAGGATTATGTATTGTAGACTTCATACTATAGCAAAACCCCACAGATGGATAAAGTAACTACACTAAGTCCTTAAAATAGTGGGAACATAAAGGGAACTGATTACACAGAGATAGAAGAGTTGAGAAGCCAAATGGAGTATGGCAACCCACAAGATAGCAACAGTAGGAAGCCTCTACCATCCTTAGAGGTGGGGGAAGTAATGGAAAGAATGGGATTAGCATAACTCAGGTGGCAGGGCCTTCCAGTAAGAGCTGGAACCATGAAGGAGACAGAGCTACTGTCTGAGAAACCACAGAAAACAAAAATAAGAAATGAGAATACCTTGACTTCTCTTCCCTGCTGTCACTCTCCAACTTTCTACCAGCACCTCCTTTTGGTCACATGTCCTTGGAAACCAAAGAGTGAGGGAGCTTCTATCTATGACACACATCAGAGAAGAAAAGGAGCAAGGACTAGATCTGAGTATAAACGAGCAATTTACAGAATGGTTATCAATACATTCTCACAATAGATACAGATATAAATGAATCCAGATGCAACCATTGTATATTACAATTCAATTTTTCCCTTTAAAAATGATTACTATGAAAAACTGCAGGATGATAGACTGTTTAAGGAATGCATAGAACAGGCTTTTGCTTCTGGTAATGGTAGACTAGGAGATATGGACTAATTATCCTGCTGAGGATAACTAAGGATATACACACTCATATACATATACATATTCTACTTGACAGCATTAGAGAGCCAACACAATAGTAAAGATCCAATGTTTGGGATTTTCCTCTGGGGCGTTTTCCAATTCAGGAAGTGGTAGCCAAATGGATAGGTAGCACTTTTGGCAGTCTTATGGGGATAAAGTCACAAACGTTGGATTATTGGGCTTGGTAATAGAGCCTGGTTCACCCTAACAGTGTTGATCCAGATGTAGACCGGCTCTTCTAGGAACTTTAGTTCAGCTTTAAATCACCTTTATCCCTGAAATTGGATTACGGTGATTCTAGATGCAAGAACCACCAGACACTTAGAAGAAAACATAGAACCTCCCTGCAGAAAGAAATTATTATAGGCACAAATTATTTAAGCAAATACTTTTTCAATACAATGTCTGAAACAAAATAAAAGCAAGAAGACAAGAACAAGGGACAGTAGAACCAACAGATAATGGAAATGGGCCCACAGTGGATCCAGATATTAGACTTTCAGGCATGAACTTTAAAATAACTACAGTCACTAAATATTGATAATTGCTGGAACTGGGTGATAAGGTCTTTCAGGTTCATATACTTTTCTCTCTACTTCAGTGTATATCATAATTTTTATATGGAAAATGAAAAAAAAAAAGTCTATAAGCCAATCCAAAGAGAATTTTAGTTGCTGCCTTTGCTGCTACCTCATCAAGAACACACTGAATACCACTGCCTGGTGAAACACCATATCATCTCTCTGACATTCATTGGTATGGCATAAATAGCAACGAAATGTAGACTACATAAAAACATAACCATGTGTACTCTTTCAAGGAAATAAAAAGAATTCAGCCCAGATTATAAATTATTTCTTAAAGGACTTACAAGATTGGAAAATAGGTAAAAATTCTGTAATTGAAAAATACAATAGCCTGGGCGTGGTGGCTCATGCCTGTAATCCCAGGACTTTAGGAGGCCAAGGTGGGCGGATCACAAGGTCAGTAGATCGAGACCATCCTGGCTAACACGGTGAAACCCCGTCTCTACTAAAAATACAAAAAAATAGCCAGGTGTGGCAGTGGGTGCCTGTAGTCCCAGCTACTCCAGAGGCTGAGACCAGAGAATGGCGTGAACCTGGGAGGTGGAGCTTGCAGTGAGCCGAGATCGCCCTACTGCACTCCAGCCTGGGCAACAGAGCAAGACTCAGTCTCAAAAAAAAAAAAAAAAAAAAAAAAAAGAAAAATACAATAAACAAAATTAAGATGTCAGTGGATCATTTAGAGCAGTTTATATCACAGCTCAAGAGAGATTTAACGAACTAGAACTAGTGGACAGGATCAGAAAAAAAACCTCAGATTTAAGCATAAAGAGACAAAAAGTTGGAAAATATTTTTAAAAGAAAGAAAGTTAAGTGGGTAGTGAAAATAGTGAAAATCTCTAAGACACATCTGAAATACCGAAGGGAAAGGAGAGGAAGAATGACACCAAAACAACAGTTGAAGAAACATTAGCTGAGAATTTTCCAAAATGATGAAAAACAACGAATTGTGGGTTCAAGAAGTTTTATGAACTCCAAGCAGGTTAAAGAATCAGTTTAAAGGAAAAACTTTGAAGATAAGTTTTAGGCACATCATGGTAAAACTATTGAACCTCAGATATAAAGAGAGAACATTTAAACATAGCCAGAGTAAAAAGAAAATTGTTTTCTGTGATGGTTAATACTGAGTGTCAACTTGATTGGATTGAAGGATGCAATATTGATCCTGGGTGTGTCTGTGAGGGTGCTGCCAAAAGAGATTAACATTTGAGTCAGTGGGCTGGGGAAGGCAGACCCACCCTTAATGGGATGGGCCCCATCTAATCAGCCACCAGCGAATATGAAGCCGTCAGAAAAATGTGAAGCGACGAGACAGGTCTAGCCTCCCAGCCGGCATCTTTCTCCGTGGTGAGTGCTTCCTGTCCTCAAACATCAGACTGCAAGTTCTTTAGTTTTGGGACTTGGACTGGCTCTCCTTGCTCCTCAGCTTGCAGACAGCCTATTGTGGGACCTTGTGATAGTGTAAGTTAATACTTAATAAACTCCCCTATCTATCTATCTATCTGTCTGTCTGTCTATCTATCTATCTATCTATCTATCAATCATCTATCTCCTATTAGTTCTGTCCCTCTAAGAGAACCCTGACTAATATACTTTCAAAGAGGCAATGAGAACAATAGCCATCTTCTCAAACCATAAAAATCAAAGTTGAATGTCACTGGAATAATTTCTTCAAAGCAGTAGCCTTTTCAGGGCAGGAAGGAGTGACTGGGAGAACCTAAGAGGAGGACTTCTGGGCCTCTGTCAGTGTTTTACTTCTTGATCTGGGGTTGACTGTGATAACTCATTGTGCTAGTTATTGTTATGTTTTGTGCACTTTTATGTATGTTTTTAATAATTCACAATAATTTTAAAAAATAGATTGTGGTAGAAAGAATTCTAATTATTCAGTAATCATATAATAACTGTCATACTGCGCTAGCTCTATTTGAAAGCACACTATATTGCATTGTAAAATTTTAGACTACAGAAGGAAAAGGCTGAATATTTGGGGAAAAAAAAGTATATGAGTTCCAGATTTATAATTAAAGCTAGTCTAACCTCATCTTTCTTATTTGTGATTTTAAAAAAAAAGCCTGACTGTAATGACTGAATAAATCTGCCAATCACAAATATTCACATCAACAATATGTTAAAGATGCTTCTAAAGTGGGTAGTTGAGATGTTTGAAAGATATTGTTCTCTAAATCCTTAACTATCCGCCATCTATGCTCTTTGTATTGTTTGTCAAAAGGTAATAAACAAAAGGGAAAGACTAGGTCTTTTAATACTATCACAAATGTAGAATAAAGCATCATTGGTTGTATTGTCTTAGATACTTTGCTTTTCTGTATAATAAATTTGCATGCTCTCAAAATTACAGGAATAGAAATGGATTGACATTATTCATTGCAGTGGTGGTAAGGCCATATCCATGCTGCCTGTTACACTCTCCAGGGTTGCCATGAAAACGTGAAGAGAAGCTAATTGCACATAGTAAGTGTTTTAATTGACAAGTACCTGACCATTACAGCAATTTCTACTTCCCAGAAGTATCCCAGCTGACATTGTTATAGAGTAGCAGAACTGAAAAAAGTGAGGCTAATTGGAGCAATTAATTAAAAACACACAATCAGTTTCCATGGCAGACTTTTTTTTTTTTTTTTTAAACTTCTTTTCCTCATTGCTTGAGGCCTGTGAGGGTTTTATTGAGTTTTACCACATTGGGGGTTGTCTGTGCTGATAATTAACAAGGAAAGACTGGAAAAACAGGGATTGAGCCTGCAGCCGAACCAGGTGAGAAGGTTTGGCCACTTTTCTCTCTGGCAAGCCAAAAACAGAGCAAAGACCTGAAGCCTAAATAGGAATTCAGGATGGGGTCTACATAAGAGCTGCTGAAACTGAGAATGTGGATAGCTCTTGCCAGATCCTTTATCTGTAAAAAAGTAAGAAAAGGATTACTTGTTTATTTCCCAAGAACATGGAGAAGACAGTTCAACGATTATGGTGTTGGCAGAAAAGAACACTGCCCCTTGCAGCTGACCATTGCTGCTGCCCAGCCTAAGGTTGGGCTATTTCAAGATTTGGCAGCTGGCTTCTAGAATCAAGTTTGATTTTCTCTTTCTCTCTTTCTTTCTCTCTCTCTTTCTTTCTTTCTTTCTTTCTTTCTTTCTCTCTTTCTTTCTTTCTTTCTTTCTCTCTTTCTCTCTTTCTCTCTTTCTCTCTTTCTCTCTTTCTCTCTTTCTTTCTTTCTTTCTTTCCTTTATTTGGCTGCACATCTGAGTGATATGAAAGAATCAAAACATCTCTAAAAAGACATGAAGAGTCAAGAAAGGGACACATTCTTCTTCATTCACATCCCAGTCTCACAGAGACCTGACCCAGTTCTCACCTGAAAACATGCCTAGAACATGCCAGTAAGCCTGGGGTACAGGATAAATCACAAAAAATCTCTAATACATTTAAAATCAAGGTTGTCAGGCTGAAGCTTGCACCCAGTTACCTGGCCACAAAGGAAGCTGAAAGTGAATGAGTGAACTGAAAGTAAAAATCCTTATTAGTAAAACCCTTCTCTGGAAAAGGTCACCACTTGATTTCATGTGTCAGCCTGTAACACCTTCCAAAGCTTCGGACCTAAACACCATCACAATGGGCCTAGTAGTCAACATATTTGGGGAAAATAAACATTCAGTCTATAGCAATACTCATATTTTTAATGAATAAATTGTACAGATAAAGCTCTAGATTGACTGTAAGAACAAACTAGCAATCCTGAGAGGACCCACAGACCCTCTGAAGGAAGCGGACTGCTCCTGCAGGACCCAGGAGATACCCCAAATACTCCTTGGAGGCAGAAAGCCTTGGGCAAGTTTTCAAGCTGGTCTTCCCTGCACTTGGAAACAGACTTGGAAACCAAACATGCTCTTTTGGAGGGCATGGTGGGAGTGACACTGGCCCTTTGGTTTGCATGGGAGCTGGGTGAGGCCTGTGATTGCCAGCTTTCCCCCATTTCCCTGACAAACTGCATGACTCAGCAGAGGCAGCCATAATCCTCCTAGGTACACAACTCCAGTGACCTGGGAATCTCACCCCCATCCCCAACAGCAGCCGCAGCAAGACCTGCCCAAGGAGAGACTGAGCTCAGACACGCCTAGCCCCGCCCCCACCTGATGGTCCTTACCTACCCACCCTGGTAGGGCATATAATCTTGGGAGTTCTAGGACCCCACCCACTGCCAGTCCCTCTCCATACTACTACAGCTGACGCCTTCTGGAAAGGGCAACCTCCTGGCAGGAGGCCAACCAGCACAAAAATAGAGCATTAAACCACCAAAGCTAAGGACACTCAGTGGAGTTCATTGCATCCACCACAACCTCCACTGGAACAGGCACTGGTATCCATGGCTGAGAGACCCATAGACAGTTCACATCACAGGACTCTGTGCAGACAACCCCCAGTACCAGCCCCAAGCCAGGTAGACTCACTGGGTGGCTAGACCCAGAAGAAAGACAACAATCACTGCAGTTCGGCTCACAGGAAGCCACATCCACAGGAAAACAGGGAGAGCACTATATCAAGGGAAAACCCTGTGGGACAAAAAAGATCTGAACAACAGCCTTCAGCCCTAGACCGTCCCTCTGACAGAGCCTACCCAAATGAGAAGGAACCAGAAAACCAACTCTGCTGATATGATAAAACAAGGCTCGTCAACAATCCCCAAAATTCACCCTAGTTCACCAGCAATGGATCCAAACCAAGAAGAAATCCCTGATTTACTTGAAAAAGAATTCAGGAGGTTAGTTATTAAGCTAATCAGGAAGGGACCAGAGAAAGGTGAAGCCCAATGCAAGGAAATCCAAAAAGTG
The DNA here is from genome assembly GCF_024542745.1 of Macaca thibetana thibetana. Classification (NCBI taxonomy): domain Eukaryota; kingdom Metazoa; phylum Chordata; class Mammalia; order Primates; family Cercopithecidae; genus Macaca; species Macaca thibetana. The sequence goes on along the minus strand of NC_065592.1, from coordinate 78,258,528 downwards.
ATACAAGAAGTGAAGAGAGAAATATTCAACAAAATAGATAGCTTAAAGAAAAAAAAAACAAAATTCAGGAAACTTTGAACACACTTTTAGAAATGTGAAATGCTCTGGAAAGTCTCACAGTAGAATTGAACAAGTAGGAGAAAGAAATTCAGAGCCCAAAGACAAGGTGTTTGAATTAACCCAATCCAACAAAGACAAAGAAAAAGAATAAGAAAATATGAACAAAGCCTCCAAGAAGTTTGGGATGATGTTAAATGACCAAACCTAAGAATGATCGGTGTTCCTGAGGAAGAAGACAATTCTAAAAGCTTGGAAAACATATTTGGGGGAATAATCAAGGAAAACTTCCTTGGTCTTGCTAGAGACCTAGACATGCAAATACAAGAAGCACAAAGAATACCTGGGAAATTCATCACAAAAATATCTTCACCTACACACACTGTCATCAGGTTATCCAAAGTTAAGATGAAGGAAAGAACCTTAAGAGCTGTGAGATAGAAGCACCAGGTAACCTATAAAGAAAAACCTATCAGGTTAACAGCAGATTTCTCAGCAAGGACCCTACAAGGTAGAAGGGATTGGGGCCCTATCTTCAGCCTCCTCAAACAAAACAATTATTAGCCAAGAATTTTGTGTCCAGTGAAACTAAGCATCATATCTGAAGGAAAGATGCAGTCATTTTCAAACAAACAAATGCTCAGAGAATTCAGCATTACCAAGTCACGACTACAAGAACTGCTAAAAGGAGCTCTAAATATTGAAACAAATCCTGGAAACACATCAGAACAGACCCTCTTTAAAGCATAAATCATACAGGATCTATAAAACAAAAATACAAGTTAAAAAGCAAAAACAAAAAAATCAAAGTACACAGGCAACAAAGAGCATGATTAATGCAATGATATCTCACCTTTCAATACTAACATTGAATATAAGGGCCTAAATGCTTCGCTTAAAAGATACAGAACTGCAGAATGGATAAGAACCCACCAACCAACTATCTGCTGCCTTTAGGAACCTCACCTAACACATAAGGACTCACATAAACTTAAAGTAAAGGGGTAGAAAAAGGCATTTCATGCAAACGGACACCAAAAGCAAGCAGGAGTAGTTATTCTTATACCAGACAAAACAAACTTTAAAGCACCAGTGGTTAAAAGGGACAAAGAGGGACATTATATAGTGGTAAAAGGCCTTGTCCAACAGGAAAATATCACAATCCTAAACATATATGCACCTAACACTGGAGCTCCCAAATTTATAAAACAATTACTAGTAGACCTAATAAATGAAATAGATAGCAACACAATAATAGTGGGGGACTTCAATACTCCACTGACAGCACTAGACAGGCCATCAAGATAGAAGGCCAATAAATAAATAATGGACTTAAACAATACCCTGGAACAAATGGACTCAACAGATATATAGAGAACATTTCATCCAACAACCACAGAATACTCATCTATTCAACAGCTCATGGAACTTTCTCTAAGATAGACCATATGATAGGCCATACAATGAGCCTCAATCGATTTTTAAAAGTTGAAATTATACCAACACTCTCTCAGACCACAGTGGAATAAAACCGGAAATCAACTCCAAAAGGAACCTTCAAAACCATATAAATACATGAAAATTAAATAACCTGCTCCTGGATGAGCATTGGGTCAAAAATGAAATCAAGATGGAAAATTTAAAAATTCTTTAAACTGAATGACAATAATGACACAACCTATCAAAACCTCTGGAATACAGCTAACGCAGTGCTAAGAGGAAAGTTCATAGCCCTAAATGCCTACATCAAAAAGTCTGAAAGAGCACAAACGGACAATCTAAGGTCACATCTCAAGAAACTAGAGAAACAAGAATAAACCAAACCCAAACCTAGCAGAAGAAAGGAAATCACCAGGATCAGAGAAGAACTAAATGAAATTGAAACCAACAAACAACAACAACAAAATACAAAAGATAAATGAAACAAAAAGCTGGTTCTTTGAAAACATAAATATAATTGATATACCATTAGCAAGATTAACCAAGAAAAGAAGAGAGAAAATCCAAATAACCTCACTAAGAAATGAAACAGGAGATGTTATAACTGACACCACTGAAATATAAAAGATCATTCAAAGCTATTATGAACACCTTTACACACATAAACTAGGAAACCTAGAAGAGATGAATAAATTCCTGGAAAAATACAACCCTCCTAGCTTAAATCAGGAAGAATTAGACACCCTGAACAGACCAATAACAAACAGTGAGACTGAAATGGTAATTTAAAAATCACCACCACCAACAACAAAAAAGTCAAGGACTAGACAGATTCACAGCAGAATTCCAACAGACATTCAAAGAAGAACTGGTACGAATCCTTTTGACACTATTCCACAAGACAGAGAAAGAAGGAACCCTTCCTAATTCATTCTATGAAGTCAGCATCACCCTAATACCAAAACCAGGAAAGGATATAAGCCAAAAAGAAAACTACATACCAATATCCTTGATGAACATAGATGCTAAAATCCTTAACAAAATACTAGCTAACCAAATGCAACAACATATCAAAACCACCATGATAAAGTGGATTTCATGCCAGGGATGCAGGGATGGTTTAACATATACAAGTCAATAAATATGATACATGACATAAACAGAATTAAAAACAAAAATCACATGATTATCTCAATAGATGCAGAAAAAGCATTTGACAAAATCCAACATCCTTTTATGATTAAAACCCTCAGCAAAACCAGCATTCAAGGGACATACCTTAATGTAATAAAAGCCATCTATGACAAACCCACAGCCAACATAATACTGAATAGGGAAAAATTGAAAGCATTTCCTCTGAGAATGGGAACAAGACAAGGATGCCCACTCTCACCACTTCTCTTCAACATAGTACTGGAAGTCCTAGCCAGAGCAATCAGACAAGAGAAAGAAATAAAGGGCATCCAAATCAGTAAAGAGGAAGTCAAACTGTCGCTGTTTGCTGACAATATGATCAGTTACCTTGAAAACCCTTAGGACTCCTCCAGAAAGCTCCTAGAACTGATAAAAGAATTCAGTAAAGTTTCCAGATACAAGATTAATGAAGACAAATCAGTAGCTCTTCTATACACCAACAGCAAACAAGCAGAGAATCAAACCAAGAACTCAATCCCTTTCACAATAGCTGCAAAAATAAATAAACAAATAAAATACTTCGGAATATATCTAACAAAGGAGTCAAAAGACCTCTATAAGGAAAACTACAAAACACTGCTGAAAGAAATCACAGATTACACACACAAATGGAAACATATCCCATGCTCATGGATGGGTAGAAATCAGTATTGTGAAAATGACCATACTGCCAAAAGCAGTTTACAAATTCAACACAATCCCCATCAAAATACCACCATCATTCTTCACAGAGTTAGAAAACACAATTCTAAAATTCATATGGAACCAAAAAAAGAGCCCACATAGCCAAAGCAAGACCAAGCAAAAAGAACAAATCTGAAGGCATCACACTATCTGATTTCCAACTATACTATAAGGCTATAGTCACCAAAATAGTGTGTTACTGGTATAAAAGTAGGCACATAGACCAACGGAACAGAATAGAGAACTCAGAAATAAGCCCAAGTACTTATAGCCAATTGATCTTCAACAAAGCAAACAAAAACATAAAGTGGGGAAAGGATGGCCTTTTCAACAAATGGTGCTGGGATAATTGGCTAGCCACATGTAAATGAAACTGGATCCTCATCTCTCACCTTATATAAAGATCAACTCAAGATAGATTCAGGACTTAAACCTAAGACCTGAAACTAAAAATTCTAGAAGATAACATTGGAAAAACCCTTCTAGACATTGACTTAGGCAAGGATTTCATGACCAAGAACCCAAAAGCAAATATAATAAAAACAAAGATAAATAGCTGAGACCCGATTAAACTAAAGAGCTTGCACATGGCAAAAGGAACAGTCAGCAGAGTAAAGAGACAACCCACAGAGTGGGAGAAAATCTTCACAATTTACACATCTAACAAAAGACTAATATCCAGAATCTACAATGAACTCAAACAAACCAGAAAGAAAACAACAAGCAATCCCATCAAAAAATGGCCTGAGGACATGAATAGACAATTCTCAAAAGAAGATACACAAACCGACAACAAACATATGAAAAAATGCTCAACATCACTAATGATCAGGGAAATGCAAATCAAAACCACAATGTGATACCATCTTACTACTGCAAGAATGGCCATAATCAAAACATCAAAAAATAGTAGATGTTGGTGTGGATGCAGTGATCAGGGAACACTTCTGCACTGCTGGTGGGAATGTAAACTAGTAAAACCACTATGGAAAATAGTGTGGAGATTCCTTAAAGAACTAAAAGTAGAACTACCATTTGATCCAGTAATTCCACTACTGAGTATCTACCCAGAAGAAAATAAGTCATTATTCAAAAAAGATACTTGCACATGCATGTTTATAGCAGTACAATTCACAATTGCAAAATCATGGAATCAGCCCAAATGCCCATCAATCAACAAATGGATAAAGAAACTCTGAGATTATATATATATATATATATATATATATATATATATATATATATATATCTCATATATATATATGATGGAATACTACACAGCCATAAAAAGGAATAAATTAAAAGCATTTACAGTGACCTGGGATGAGATTGAAGACTATTATTCTAAGTGAAGGAACTCAGGAATGAAAAACCAAACATTGTATGTTCTCACTGATATGTGGAGGCTAAGCTATGAGGATGCAAAGGCATAAGAATGATACAATGGACTTTGGGAACTTGGGGGTGGAGAGTGGGAGGGGGGCGAGGGATAAAAGACAACAAATATGGTGCAGTGTACCCTGCTCAGGTGATGGGTGCACCAAAACCTCACAAATCACCGCTAAAGAACTTACTCGTGTAACCGAACACCATCCATACCCCAGTAACTTATGGAAAAATTAAAATTTAAATTTAAAAAAGTGCCAGTCTCCAAAGGATGTACTCAGGTTTTCCTTTGCAAACATTTTCTAGATACTCTGGTAGGAAATAACATTCTACAAGGCTCCTTTCTACCCATCATCTGTTTCTGTTCTCATCAGGTAGAGCTAGAATCATGATAACAAGGTTATGTAAAGAGTGTGCACCAGTAAGCAAGTAATATGAGTTAGGCTTCAAAGAAAGCTCTTTTTCATAACTGTTTTCGTGGTCTAGTACATGTTACATCTGAAAAAGAAAATGAACATAGTGATTCTTGGTCACAAGTAAACCAAGTCTTTCTTTCAGTATTTTAGTTCAAGCCCAGAATTGTAATTATATATTTTTGCCTTTTACTTTCACATATTTAAGATGACTAAAGCATTATGTAGTAGTAAAATGCTGACCAGTTCTATGCATCCCTACATATCTTATGAGAAAGAGTGCACAGCCAGAAAACACTGCAAAACCTGCCCGAAAATCTCTCACCTAGGTAAAGCTTGTGATTATTACACAAAGGTAAGAGGTTAAATTTGCCTTTATTTTCCAACTTAGTTCAACACTTATCATATCAATGACTGAACATTTGATAGATTTCTCTTTAACTTCAAACAATTTGCATTTTCTTGGCCATACCTCAGTTGAATGCATATAAATAATAACTACTTGTGTTCAGTAAATATGTACATCACATAGTTGATCAAAAATTGATGATACTCCGATGATTGATACAAAATGCCAAAAGGTATTAATTGCCTTATATACCCAAGGTTTGACCTCACTCCAACAAAATCAATTTAGGCACTGGCATAAGAGTTTCCAGCACAGAATAAATATATGTAACCTCAAATTACATTCATTACCAAAACTGTTGCAATCATTGTGTCAAAATCAGAGTAGTATACTGGTAGTTAGATGGTAAAAGTTACCAAGATCAGCCTCCTCACCTTACCAGGACTTAGAGGAGAGATATCTACAAGAAACAATGGTAATTAGGAAACAAATACCTATCATTCTGTATGTTTGTGGGCCACTATTCAAAGCTGAAAGTTTGGAGAAGTTGTTATAGACAATCACTCTCCACCATTTGTTTCTATTTGAATTGAGCCTACATAGCTTTAGGCTGAATCAAGGTGACTTACTGGAATAAGGCAATATGTTAGTTTTTATTAATATAAAGGAATACCAGTGAATGGGTAATTTATAAAGAAAAGAGGCTTATTTTGGCTAACAGTTATGTGGGATGTACAGGAAGTGTGGTGCTGGCATCTGCTTTGGGTGTGGACCTCAGGGAGCTAACTACAATCATGGAGGAAGACAAAGAGGGAGCCAGTGTATCATACCTTGAGAGAGGGAATAAGGCAGGTGCAGGTGCCAGGCTCTTTTAAACAACCAGATCTTGCTTGTACCACCAGAGCAAGAACTCACTCATTGCTGTGGGGACGACACCAAGCCATTCATAAGGAATCTGCCCCCATGACCTAAACACCTCCCATCAGGCCCACCTCCAACATTGGAGGTCACATTTCAACATGAGATGTAGAGGAGACACACATTCAAACTGTATCATTCTGCCCCTAGCCCCCCAAATCTCGTGTTCTTCTCACATTGCAAACTACAATCATCCTGCCCAATAGTCCCCCCCAAAGTCTTAATTCATTCCATCATTACCTCAAAGTCCAAAGACTCACCTGAGACTTAAGATCAAGTTCCTTCCACCTATGAGCCTACAAAATCAAAACAAGTTATTTACTCCCAAGATGCAATGGTGGTACAGATGTTGGATAGACATTCCCATTCCAAAAGGAAAAAATCAGCCAAAAAAAAGGGACAAAAAACCCCATGCAGGTCTGAAACCCAGCAAGGTATTCATTAAATCTTAAAGTTCCAACATAATCTCCTTTGACTCAATGATCTGCATACAGGACACACTAGTGCAACAGGTGGGCTCCCAAGGTCTTGGGCAGCTCTGCCTCTGTGGCTGCTCTCACAGGTTGGAATCTGGTACCTGAAGCCTTTTCATGCTGAGGGTGCAAGCTGCCAGTGGCTCTACCATTCTGGTGTCTAGAGAGTGACAAACCTGTTCCCACAGCTCCACTAGGCAATACCCTGGTGGGAACTCTGTGTAAGGGCTCTAACCCCACCTGTCCCCTTGGCACTGCCCCACTAGAATTCTCTTTGCAGGGTTCCACCACTGTAGCAGGCTTCTGCCTAGGCACCCAGACTTTCTGATACATCTGAAATCTAGGGAGAATCTGCCAAGCTCCTTTCATGTTTGTATTTTGTGTGCCTGCAGACTTAACATCATGTGGAAGCTGCCAAGACTTACAGCTTGTGCTCTCAGGAGTGGCAGCCCCAGCTGTACCTGGAGCCCTTTGAGCCATGGCTAGAACAAGAGCAGTCAGGATGCAGGAGGCAGTATCCAAGGATGACCAGGGCAGCATGACCCAGAACCTGGTCCCTGAAACCATTCTTTCCTCCTAGGCCACTGGGCCTGTGATGGGGGCCATTTAGACCTCTGAAATGCCTTCAAGGTCTTTTTCCCATTGTTACGAATATTAGCACTTGGCTCCCATTTAGTCATGCTAATGTCTCTAGCAGGTGGTTGCTGCATAACCTGCTTGTGTTCCTTGCCTGAAAATACTCTTTCCTTCTCTATCACATGACTATACTGCAAATTTTCCAAACTTTTATGCTCTGCTGCCCTTTTAAATATAAGTTCTAACTTTAAGTTATTCTTTTACTCCCATATCTTATCATAGGCTGTTAGAAACAGCCACACCACATCTTGAATGCTTTGCTGCTTAGAAATGTATTACACCAGATACCGTGGGTCATCACTCTAAAGCTCAAGCTTCCACAAAGCTTTAGGTCATGGACACAATGCAGCCAACTTCTTTGCTAGGGCATAACATAGATGATCTATGCTTCAGTTCCCACTTAGCTCCTCATTTCCATTCAAGGCCTCATTAGCCCAGCCTTCACTGTCCATATTTATATCATAATTTTTGTCACAACCATTTAACCAGTCTCTAAGAAGTTTCAAACTTTCCCTCATTTTCCTGTCTTCTTCTGAGTCCTCCAAACTCTTCCAACCTCTGCCCATTACCCAGTTTCAAAACTGTTTCCACATTTTCAGGTATCTTTATAGCAACATCCCACTTATTGGTAACAATTTTCTCCATTAGTCCATTTTCATTGCTATAAAGGAACACCTGAGACTGGATAATTTGTAAAGAAAAGAGGTTTATTTTAGCTCACAGTTCTGTGGGCTGTATAGGAAGCGTGGTGCTGGCATCTGCTTCTGGTGAGGACTTCAGGGAGCTTGCAATCATGATGGAAGGTGAAGGGGAAGTTGATGTATCACATGGCAAGAGAGGAAGCAAGAGAGATTGGGGAGGGGTTTGCCAGACTATTTTAAACAACCAGCTCTTTCATGAACTACCAGAGCAAGAACTCACTCACTACCATTAGGAAGCCATCAAACCATTCATGAGGGATCCAATCTCATGACCCAAACACCTCCCGCTTCTCCCTGCTTCAATCAAAAGCAGGACTCAGAACAAACACCTCCCAGACCCACCTCCAAAATTGGAGGTCATATTTCAACATGAGATTTGAAGAGGGTGCACATCCCAAATATATCAGGCAGGAACAATCAGGAACAGACAACACTGAGAAGCAATGATTTTCCCTAGTTCTTTGCCCAAGAATGAGCATTGCCACTAGTGTGAATATAATAAAAGGAAGATAAAGTAGGTGGGCCTCATCCCATTTAGGAAGAGCCTTGGCCTTTTAATTCCATTCTTACATGGAATATTTATAAAATGGCAAGCTATAATCAATAGCTAAATGTGGTCTTGACTAATATTTGGGTGAACCAGAAATGCTTTCAGCTGAAAGTAACAAAAAAGCCATCTAACACTGACTTGACCAAGGGTGTATTGTCCTCATGTAAGAAGGCTGCAGGTGGGCAATGGTTAGTGTTGGTTCAGCAGGTCAAAGATAGCAGAGACAGAATCTCCACCATTCTCTTGATCCTTCTGTCAGTTCCATTACCTTATGGTTGCAAAGTGACCACCAAAGTCTAGGCATCACATGTGAATTCAAGCCTAGAAGGTAGAGAAGGGGGTTCCAGTATCACTATGCCTTTATTCAGAAAATGAGTCTCTTCCCCCAAAGCTCTCAGTAGAATTCAGTTTACGTATAATTGGACAGAATTTTGTCATATCACCACTCTTGGCTGCAAGAGAGTATGGAGAAGTGAATATTTGGACAGGTGCACAAGGGAGTTCTTGGGGAAGAGCAAGAGGTAGGGCTGGAGGCATGGTAGAAATGAGGAAATGAGAGCCTTTAGGGAGATCACATAGTAAATATCTGGCATCAGATTTTGAAGTAAGATCACTAGAGGAGAGAAGGAAACATTCTCTTCCTTTATTTAACACACATAGGAAAATAATTTCAAGAAAGAACAGAATGATACACATCAGCATATATTAGCAGGATGAGTGAAAAGGGCTTCCCTAACTAACTCAATCCAAAGTAGGACTCAGATCATGTCTGGAGCTTCACTGAACCTTCATCAAAACTGGCAGTCCAAAGTCACAGGCAATTACAGTGTTCTTTAGTATTTTAATCTACCAAACAAGAAGATATGGGTAAATAACACCACACTAAGACACTGAAGAAACCCTTGCATTTGACGATGCATGTCCTGGTATTCAAAATGCCTAAATAAATTAAATATTTCATAATCAATTGAATAGTGATGAGAAGGACAAGACAACTGGCATTTACCACTTCTTAAAGAATTTCAAATATAAAACTTAAAGATGAAATATGAAAAAGTGGAGAGAGCTCTGCAAAGCTTTTCTAAGAACTAACTGACTATATGGTAAGGCTATGCGGGGTAGGGCATGCTATTTGGCCTTACTTTTTCCACATATATGAAAATCCAATTGAGACAAAATATTTTGGCCATGAGCATAATTTCACAGTATGTTTTTCAAGTTAATGAGACAAAACATATAGTACCCTGATACCAAAGGGTGTTGAAGAAGAATATTTTTCATTTACTCAGTTAGCAAAATGGTTCTGAACCCTTTTTATCAACTAGAGTCACTGGGAGCTTTTAAAATTACAGATGCATTGGCAATCACACTGCTTAAAAATTCTAATTTAATTAGTTTGGGGTAGAGCCCAGGCATAGACATGTCTATTTGTTTGTTTGTTGCCCCTGTGTTGATTCCAAAGTGAAGCCAGAGTTGAGAACCATTGGATGAAGAAAATAATACTCAACAGCATTGAAGATGCAGTAAAGTTGGAGCACACAGAAACACTAAGTAAAAATTAGTATCATCTGTCTAAAATATAATTTGGCAATATCTCATATGCCCAAACAATTGACTGTCTTTCTAAGACTATGCTCTAAAGAAACAGGCAAAGAATCAAAGATTAATATACTGAAATGTTCACTGCAACATCAGTTATTAGTAAAAATATCCAATAACCATATAATAGCCTGACACATTTTCATTAAATATTTTCAAATAAAAATTTCAAAAATGAGAAACTACTAATGAAGTTTATATAAATGTAGAATACAAGTGTATATATTATGGTATACATCAAATGATATGAAAAAAAGGATACAAAAAAGCAAAGTAAGAACATTAAGGTAGTAGTAGCAAAGTATTAACAATAGTTTTATGGTATGATTACATTGTTAATGTTTATTTTTATATTTTATGTATTTTTCAAATAATCTATATACATGTTAATTTTATAATCAGAAAAGCAAACATTTCTTTCCAAAGCCTTTGGTTTTAGCATTTGCGGATCCTTTCTTTGTTTAGAAAACCCTAATCTGATTGCTGCCATATAAACTGAGTATACAGACTTCTAGTTTGAAGAAAAATGTAGGTTTTCATCATTAAAATGATGAGTTCAGTAAGTTGGGGAGGTAGTTCTCAAAATACTTTTTAAGTTTCCATAGCTTCTTTATGAAATGAGCTCTTTTATATAAAATATAATTTAATCTCAAAATGTAATTCTAAGATGAGTGTAACTGTACGTAGTCAGAATGTATAACAAGATTAGCCCAATTTTCTGTACTATTGTTGCCAAAGATGTTAACATCCTAGGGGAAATTTAACCAGCACTGTTTCTCAATTTGTTAACTATACTAAATAATCTGTGATATAATAAACAACAAAGTTGTAGATATTCATTCGTAAAGATATTCCCCTAGACATAGGTACTTTTTCTTCTTACTCTCCTATTTGTTTCCCTTTGTTCCAATCATCTTCCTCCCAAAAAGAAATCTAGTACATTGCCTCTCTGAATGTAAATATTTACAACATTTACATTTGCAATATTTAGTTTTGCTTCATGGGAGTTCATGGCTTAGCCAAGCACACTATAGCATTGGTTTTCAATTTTACATTCCCAAAGGAGACAGCTGGCTTCATGTTATGGTTATTGAGTTAATTGCTGTTTTGATGACTTGGGGTAATGACTTGTATAACCCTTTAATTTAAAGCATTTCAGAAAACATACACAGACGCTGTCGGGTATGGACAAGAGTCCAATCTGAGTCACCATGCTACACAAAAGATGGAAGAGAAAAGTCTCCACTTCCATGCCAGGCTGAGAATTTAGGAGGAGAACCTGACCATGCTACTTCTGTAGTGTAAGAGCCTCTTGCTATTAACTTGTCAGCCATGAGCAAGAAAATGGGCTCTTGCTCAATGATTTGGGGGAGCTAGACTTGAGCTTCTACTATTCAAGTCATGAGGCTTGAATACGCTAAAGGGAAGGGGTGAGTAGTTACCATGGGACACACAGAGGATTACAGCTTATATGGATTAAGGTCAGCCTAATTAGTGCATGGAAACAGCCAAACTAAAAGCCAGTGTGATTAGAGAGTCTACATTTGTTAAGGGCAAAGATAATGGGCTATAGATTGTATTCTAGGGAAGCCTAGCAAAGGAGCAACATGTAAATGAGCTCCATAACCTACACAACAGGCAATTTGTCTCTGGGCACTTCTCACCTGCTCTGCAAGCTGGCTTTTCCCCAGCACCAATCCTGAGATCTTATTTTTGCTTTCAAACAATTGTCTGCCTAATTCCCACTAACTCTAAAACAGCAAAGGGGCTGGCTGGCAACACCCCAAGTGGTGATGCCCCTCGGGTCTATTCACATTGTGGAGCAAGAGAAGAGGGGGAGGTGAAGAAATCCAGAAAAAAGAACCTGTCTGTGGCCTTGCAGGATCAGCAGCTTCTGTGAAGGGGCCTAAGGCAGCTCCATCTCACTGTCATCATCCCAGGACAATACGGGGACATGGGGACTATGCTACAATGAAAGAAACCTAGAGATGACTTGAGACCTCACTTAAATTTAAATGAACAAATACTGTCATTTCAGAAAAGCTGTTGACTGTCCATCTAAACTTGATAGTTTAACCTACCCCCGTCTCAACTCTGCCAGACCCCAGAAATTCAGCAGGGATTTAAGACTTTGCTCTGGGACAAAATATTAGTAATCATATTATAATAACAAATAACTATTGAACATTTACCATGCTTCAAGCACTCTGATACAACTTTAAATGAACTTCGGTAGGTATATTATCAGCATCATCATCAATTCTGAGATGCAAAAACAACCTCAGAAAGGTGGCCGGTTCTGTTCTGAATCAAATAGGAGGAACGGGTGGGACCAAGATCAAGTGTAGGCAGCCCCATGACAGGGTTGTATTGTGAACCACTGTGGGAGGTAGGAGAGGAGTGGAGGAGAGGAGGCAGGAGAACAGTAACTGTGAGGCAACCACACCTGAGTGCTAATTCTATGCCAACCTCTTTGCTAGCATAACACAGCATAACAACTGAAGATAGTTTGTTTCATCAGCCCCCATTTTACACATGAGGAAAAGGAGGTTTTAAGGCATTATGACCCCCAGCAATCCAGACAGATGCTCTAGTGACATTTGACTCAATATTCTTGCTGCTACCAGGAAGAGGCACTTAACTGAGCAGTCTGGCTGGAAACTTGAACTTTGAGGATCTTCTAACTTCGAGTAGGATGAGGAAAGTTTTCATTTCGGTCTCACTTTGATGTTTTATGTTTGTCTGCCTTAAAAAGCATGACAAATGGGCAGGTAAACGCCCTCAAACACTATAACTTAATCCTGAATAGAGATGGCTTAACAGCACAGAGAGAAAGTGGATCAATTACTCTTCCTCAGACCACAAGTCCAATTACTAGGGAGTAATAAAACCAAAGAAAGCTAAAAATGGAACATGTAAAAACAAAGAGAGGATTGCTCTTTAGTTTTATTATTTTTCATAGACTAAATCAAGTCTTTTCCCCCATAGCAAGTACCATCTACTGCATGAGTCTCGAATCTCAGATGCTTGTGGGAGTCTATTACCCATCACATTATTTCCCTGATATTTGGTCAGAGTGAGAAGGCACGATGAAAATTTTGGCAGGCTTTCTACAAGGCTGATCAATATTTTTCATTTCCCCATTTATGTGTCACTACAATTCACAGCTGAGAGGACAAGTTAACCGGATACAGCATAGGACAGAAAGCCAAGCAGATACTCAAGTCAAGGCAAAGACAGAAGGAAAAAATTAATGGAAAGAAGCTGAAGGAAGAATGGTTAAAAGAAGCAAAACAGGCCAGGCATGATGGCTCACACCTGTAATCCCAGCACTTTGGGAGGCTAAAGAGGGAGGATCGCTTAAGACCAGGAGTTCAAGACCAGCCTAGGCAATGTGGTGAAACCCCGTCTCTACAAAAAGTACACAAATAAGCAGGAATGATGGTGCACGCCGTAGTTCCAGCTACTTGGGGGACTGAAGCGAGAAGACTGCCTAAGCCCAGGAGGTCAAGGCTGCAGTGAGTCATGTTAGTGCCACTGCACTCCAGCCTGGGTAACACAGTGAGATCTTGTCTCAAGAAAAAAAAGAGGAAGAAGAAGGAGGAGAAGGAGGAGGAGGAGGAGGAGGAGGAGGAGGAGGAGGAGGAGGAGGAGGAGCTCATAAAAAGCTTACAAATCCACCACTGTACATAAAATGAAGGTGATGGACCCAGTCTAGCCAGGACTAGCGTGTTCCCACATACACCCAGCACTAGCCCAGCATCATCAGTCTCATCTATGCCACTATCAATGATGACAGCGGGGTCAGGTCCCAGACTCAATACCAAGAGGGGACCTAGAAGAGAACCTTGAAACTGTGGCCAATTTCAACATGCCTCCCACTAAGATCTGTCTTGGTAGGCAACAAGTTGATGTTGACACCTCAGGCTCTAGGTTCCCTGGCACTGCTAAGTTTTGGTGCCTTTCTTCTTGGGTCCCCACTTACCCTTAGGGACCGGAAAACTGGCAACAATGGGACAAAGCTGTGCAGATCTAGGGGCACAGTCAACTTTTAAGTCAGTTAGATAGCCAACCTCTGTCTACATCCAAGTTTGCCCTGATGGGTTAGGATGAGGAGACTGCATCTGAGCCCATTGATTGTGTCTTCAACTAAATTAAGCAGAGCTTGGGGATAGTGTAGATTTAAGAACATCAAAATCAAACCATCACATAGCCAGAAAATCAATAAACAGCCCATGAGGCCAGGATTAGATATATAGACATTAAAACCACTTTTTTTAAAAAAGAGAGAACTATAAAGAATGAGATCTGGAATGCTGAAGACCAAGTCAGGTTTCCTGGAAAGGAAATGGGAATTAGGAGCAGTCACTAATTCTGCTAAAGTCTCCTGCACTTGATTCTTCCTCACAAGTTTACTCCATGGCACATCAAATCTATTTATTTTTCCATACAATTTGGGTAAGAGTAGATATTCATTAAATTTGCTTCTGGACTACTCACTGCCCCCTTTAGCACAGCGCCCCCATCAACATCTAATAAATTAATGACCTAAAGCAAGAGAACAGCCTCCCATGAGGCTTCTGTTAACACAGCTGTGCAAAGGGTCATCAGATGGATCTTTTGGCTTTGTGAGATATTTAATAGAGCAAGAGGAAGAGAATGGAGCTGGAGCATCAAAAAGGACTTTAATTGTATTTGTTATATTTTCTTGTATTAAAAAAATAAAACTGGGGGTAGAAACTGTTAATTAAATTTTACGTGGCATTGCTAGTTTTAAAAAATATGTCAAAATAAAAAAGAAACCAAAGGATGATGAGACTGAGGGAGGGCAAAGGACTTGGGGAGAGAGAGGAGTAGGACTAGAGGGGGCAAATGAGAGAGAGGGAGTGAGACTGATGAAGAAGGGGAGGAAACTTCCATTCGAAAGGCTCTATGAGGCGCTTGGTAAACCCCGTGGTGAAATGACATGGAACCCAGCTCTGTCAGAGGTTGTAAGTACCCAAAGTAAGGGATAAACAAAGATAAAGTTCTAGAAGCCACAAATATGAGACAGAAATTCTTCAGATACAGAGAAGGACCCAGGGAAGTCCTTCTAGGAAGTACTACCAGAGGCTCCAAAGGAGAGAAGAGAATTATGGTCGATGGGTAAATTCCACTCATGTTCCCAGAATTCCAGGGACCTGGTCAACACCAGAACCTCCCATCAGACACTTTCAATGCATTTATATAGTTCAGTAAGGAAATGTTATTCTGGCTTTAAAATAGGAGCCAATGAAGAAAGAGAATTCTCTTTATAGTTAAATTATGAATTTTTCAGGAAATTGAACTTTTGTATGATGGGGTACCTATACTGCATTTACATCTCTGAAACCTAAGTATGGGCAATAAGCAAACATACCACCTAGTGGCAGACTACCTGTTGTGCTAGAAACACAAAATCCATTCCCTTTTGATATAAAAAAAGGTTTTTTTTTCCTCATAAGACTTTAATATCCAGTAGTGAAACTAGCAGCTTATAAAATATGCAGTATTGGAGAGAAGGAAAACATCCAAATATATATTATTTCCTTTCATTAACTGAATACTAGAGAATGGAAGAGACTTTATAACTGCAGGAAGAATACATCCTTTCATTAATCCCAGCTGCTTAATTAAATCAATCGGAAGTCTCTAATTTCATTGTGTCTTTTCAGATACTTTAAATCCATTTATTGGGAGAAGAAGATTTTAGATGGCTAAAGTCACATTTGGTTGAATTTCTTTAGAAGACATAATCTCTTAGTGCAGAAAGGGATTGTCTGAGACAATCAACTGACAGATTCCCTCCCAGTACTTCTGAAGGCTGTCAGAGGACAAAGCAATCATCATACACAGCGAGGCTGATTCCTATAAGCCACGTATGATAAAAAGAAAAAAAGATTAGCCTCCTCGTTCAATAGTCACACTTTAGTCCCTGGAGAAGGTGGAATTTTAGCACAACATCTGACCAGCAGAAAACTACCAGGATTGAAGAAAATGTATTTACCCATCCCTTCCTGGAACAGAAGGTAATTCAAAGTAGCAAAGAAAAAAGTGACACATTTCAAAACAATAAGGGGAGAAAAAAATCTGTACAAGGTCAAAGAAGGAATATCAGAACCTAATGGTCATTCAAGATATGTCTTCAATGACTTTCTGGTTGTATTTAAGCATCAGAAACATTTTTATTTTGGGGAAGGAGAGATACAAAATTTAACAAAGTAAGCGATGGATAATTTAGAAGTGCCTGTATGTGGGGCTGGTTGGAGTGTAAACACCAGTGTTCCTCTGTAAGTAACAGATTACTGGCTGGGCTTGGGGGCTCGTGCATGTAATCCCAACACTTTGGGAGGCTGAGACAGGCGGATCACCTGAGGTCAGGAGTTCGAGACCAGCCTGGCCAACATGGTGAAACTCCATCTCCACTAAAAGTACAAAAAATTAGCCAGACCTAGTGGCACATGCCTGTAATACCAGCTACTCGGGAGGCTGAGGCAGGAGAATCGCTTGAACCGAGAAGGCAGAGGTTGCAGTGAGCCGAGATCACACCACTGCACTCCAGCCTGGGTGACAGAGCAAAACTCCATCTCAAAAAAAAAAAAAAAAAGAAAAAGAAAAAGAAAAGAAAAGGAAAAAGTAACATTACTTTGCTACCCACCACATCCCCGCCCCCCCCCCCCCCCACCAAAAAAGAGAAATTCTCAACTATGGAAAAATGTGATTTCTGGAAAGCTGCTGCTAAAACAGAAAAATCTTGTCAAATTGTACTACCATATTATCATGACCCACCACTGTTCTCTTTCTACCTCTTTTTATGAAAGGGCAGAACTTACACATGTTTATATTTTAAAAAACATTACAAAAGGTGGACTTGTTCCATCTTGAGATAAAATTGAATCCCTAATGCCACATTCACGGGGAGCTCCAAGTGGTTAGTAAATTCCCTTGGGGCTTATGTTCTCCCAGTCATTTCCCCTTCTGATTCTCTGTTTCTGCTGAACTCCCCACACTCAGCTCTCACCTCCTACATCCCCTCTGGCCTCTTTATTGATTCCCAGTCTATTTAAACAGTCTCGCTAATTTTCCTAAAGCATCAGTTACTCATGGCAGGGGGTATATGATACATTTTATAGAAGGTCAGAAGCCATGATGGGGATTATATTACAGCAGCCCACAAATCCCAATAAAACAAAATATAATAACTAATTTTATGGTGCTTAATTGAGTGAAAAACGATATAAAATTGTATGCCTAGTGTTTTGGAGGGGTCAGGGGGAAGGGTCTTGCTCTGTCACCCAGGCTGGAGTGCAGTGGTGCTATCACAACTCATCACAGCCTCGAACTCCTGGGCTCACCACAGCCTCCCACCTCAGCCTCCCAAAGTGCTGAGATTACAGGTGTGAGCCACTGCACCCAGCGGTGTGCATATTCTGATTGTGTTAACATTACCCACTAGGAAGACAAAAAAAAAAAGAAGGAAATATACAAAAGTGTGAATAGTGGTTATCTTAAGTTAATAAAATTATTGTTCATTTTTTTCTTCCCCTTCCTCTCAAACTTTCTACAACTTCTTTGATGGACTTGCCTCTCTACATGTCAAGGTGGATGACCTTCTCTTCCAGCCCCCATATCTTTGGGCTTCTTTTTCATATTTATAATGGAATGTCATCTCTGCCCAACTTAGTGAAATGTTGCAAGCCTGTGGCTTTGCACTTTCCCATCTGCTGAGAAGAGTTGCATTCCAGGTACTTATCAGAGATGACCTCTAACTCTTTGCTGCTCAATATTTCGCAAAACTTCAGTTGAAAATAAACAGTATAAATGGAAGATTGCCTGGAGGTTATTTCTTTCCCTTTATAGAATTACACTTTGGCAAAATGCCAAGAAGGAGGGACGTTATACAAAGAGGTCTGACACAATTCAGTCGCAGTCACTGCAGGGCATTTTAGGAACCTGATCATCAGATCTCAAAATACTTTTTATGAGTAAGTGTGAGAAAACTTACTTCTGTTCTTAACACCAGGGACAACTGAGCTCCTCCTAAAAAACTTCATTTTTTTAAATCACATAACCAAATGGGATTTTCCTCTTTGCTCTAGTCACTGGGAAGCCTACAAATGTTTATTCCACAGGTATACATTTTCCGTATTTACCTTTGCCATATTTATCCTTCCCCTTAGTCCTCATTTATTTTATATTCTTATTTTTTTGTCTTAAAGTTTTTATGAACCAAGACAGTTATAAGAAAAGCACTTGCCCCACTGTTATGAAGGAAAACAAATTTGAACAATTGCCCATGGAATGATGGAGACATATGATCAGAGCTTCTTTTCACTCTTCAATGAAAAAGACAGACAGCATCTTCTTTGGCAAAACAACACTGATCAAGGAAAAGAAGAATACTTCAATATTTCTCTGTGAATCCTGGGCTGTTTTCCACAAGAAAGCTGGATCTCTTTAAGAACTTCTGAGCTGGCAAAATGTTTTCATTAAACATATTCAAACAGTTTTTCTCTGTGTTGTTCTGGGAAAATGTGTGTGCATGAGTGTACCTAGTTGCTTGCTTTGCATCAACAAAAGGACACCTTAATATTCACTTTTTAGGAAAAGCACGTATATAAGGAACAATCACATGAATTTCTGTTCCAGGGCCCTTGCAGAGCAGTAATAGGTTCTAGCTCTGCTTAGCTGGGGATAAGTCACGTGAGACAGTAAACCTGGAATTTCATGGCAGAGCTTGTGTATACCTCCTGATGTATAAAGGTTATTGTGTGATCATCATACTGCCTTGTTACCCAGGCTCTTTGGAACTCAGTAGGAAGTATTAAAAGTACATAATCTTAAGTATTAAGGTTTATAGAGAAGATCTTTGCTATCACGTTTAAGATAGTCCCTTCAATATAATCCAGAGCTGGCTTGTTTTCTCCCTCAATGACTTTCTAGAAAAACTCTCATCCCTTTTTGCTGAAATGGAGCTGTACTTTGTCGCAGGATGGTTCTGTATAGCATCAGTTGTCACTGATGCCCTTCGCCACAAATATAAGCCCCCTATTAAAAACCAAAAAGTAACAGATGCTGGCAAGATTGTCAAGAAAAAGGAACTCTTATATACTGTTGGCGGGAGTGTAAATTAGTTCAACCATTGTGGAAGACAGTGTGGTGATTCCTCAAAGACCTAAAGGCAGAAATACCATTCAACCCAGCAATCTCATTACTGGGTATATACCTAAAGGTATATAAATAATTATATTATAAAGACACATGCACATGTACATTCACTGCAACACTATTCACAATAGCAAAGATATGGAATCAACCTAAATGCCCAACAATGATAGACTGGATAAAGAAAATGTGGTACATATACGCCATGGAATACTATGGTAGCCTTCAAAAAGAATGACGTAATGTCCTTTATAGGGACATGGATGGAGCTGGAGGCCGTTATTCTCAGCAAACTAAGGCAGGAACAGAAAACCAAATACCACATGCTGTCACGTATAAGTGGGAGCTAAATGATACGAACACATGGATACATAGAGGGGAACAACACACAATGGGCTGATCAGATAGTAAAAGGTGGGAGGAGGAAGAGGATCAGGAAAAATAGGTATAAGGCTTAATATTTGGGTGATAACCTGTACAACGAACACCCGTGACACCAGTTTACATATGTAACAAACTATACATATATCCCTGAATTTAAAAGTTTTAAAAAGTCCCCAAAAGATGACTGTATGACTGTAAGCAACAACAGTTAAGTTGTTGGAGTTCACTGGAGTTAACTAAGTTCTTACTATGTGCCTGGAACAATGCAAAGCTCTTTATGAAGATCTCATTGTCCTTCACCACCAGCCTTCTAGGTAGGTACTGTGGTCTGAATGTTTGCGTCCCTTACAAATTCCTAAGCTGAATCCTAATTACAAACATGATCATATTAGAAGATGGGGCATCTGGGAGGTGATGAGGTCATGAGGGATCAGTGCCCTTAGAAGAGGCCTGAGGATGCTGATTTGCTCCTTCTACCATATGAGGATGCCTAGAAGTTGCCATCTACGAGGAACAGGCCCACACCAGACACCAAATCTGCTGGCACCTTGATCTTGGACTTCCCAGTATCCATAATTATCAGCAATAAATTCTGTTGTTTGTGGATTCCATTTAAAGTATTTTGTTAGAGCAGCAGGAATGGACTAAGACAGTAGGTCTATCTCCATTTTAGTGTTCAGGCTCAGACCACTGAGTAACTTGTTCAAGGTCAAACAGCTACCAGATGATAGAAACAGGATTCAAACCCAGATCTGTCCAACTCCCAAATATATACTCTTAAACATGACATCACTGGGACTCCATTTGTCCAGAAGAGCAGAAAGTTTAAATCCTCTTTCCATGACTTGTTCACCCCAATAGAGCTAAGAAGTTCTAGGTACTTGCTCATGGGCAGAAGGTCTGCCAGTCCTGCCTTCTCCCAGTCAGCCCCTAGAGCCAGAACTCAATCATGCTTCTTTGATCTCCAGAGTACCATAATAGCTTGTAACAGAAGACAGTTGCTTTAGAAAACAAAATTAGTCCAGAAACCTGGTGTCCCATGAAGTTTAAAAAGGTCTTCCATTGACTAACCCTGACTTCACTAGAAGGCATGGTCACCTCCAGCTATGTCCAAAACAGTTTAAGTGAGGCTAGGCCTCTACCCTAGAGTTTCTTATGACAATGTTAGCATTCCCAGAGGGTGTCTTGGAAATATGAGGGCACATTTTAGTTGTCATAATGACTGAAGTTTTTATGTTGCTGGCTTTTAGTGGGCCAGGATTCCAGACATCCTGCAAAGCAGGTGACACATCCTACATATCAAGAAAAATGGTCTACAGGAGACTGAGGCAGGAGGGTCATTTAAAGCCAGGAGTTCAAGACCAACCTAGGCAACATAGCAAGACCTTGTCTCTAAATAAATAAATAAATAAATAAAACCTTAGCCAGGCACAGTGACACATGCCTGTAGTCCCAACTACTTGGGAGGCTGAGGAAGGAAGATGACTGGGAGCTCAGAAGTTAAGGCTGTAGTAAGTTACGGTCATGCCACTGCACTCCAGCCTGAGCAAAATAGTGAGACCACCCCCAACAACAACAAAAAAAAAGGTCTACATGCTTCATATATCCAAAGATGTTCCAATAGGCATCAAGGGTTTCCTCCTTATTTATAATTATCTGAGCAAAGGTTTTGATTTTGCCTTATATATAAGCAAAAATTACTTTTTTAAAGTTTTATGATAACTGAATTTTTGAGGAATGCAGCTATTCTGTCTAGAAAAGGGAAGATTGCTATGTATTTAACTTGGAACATCATCAATTGTGGCTCACCATTTCAGAAAATCATGTCACTAACAGCGACACTACTTGTGATATGACAGTGTCCATTCTATTCTACTATACCAGTATCATATGGATACGATGACCTATGGGCTGTCACATTCATGAAGATCCTACATGTGCAATATCTGACCACTGCACATTGTCTTCTGAAGTGGTTTGGCCATATTGCTTTTTTATAAATTATTTTCCCTTCATGTTTCCTTTATATTATAATCAGGACATTATTTTGATTATTTTTTATAGATTATATATGTATGTATATCTTATATATGATTTTCGTTTCAGGACAGGGAAAGGGCATTTCAAGATATTTCTTACCTGAAGGGGCAACTGATAGCGTTGGGAATCACTCTACTCTCTTACCTACCAGAGTGCAAACCCCTGTCTGAATAATGTGGATCTTCAGGTTAAAAAAAAAAAAGGAGGCTTCTTTACTCAGTGTTATCTCAGCTGAGGATGCTCTATGCCAAAAGTGATTTGGGCTACCAGCTGCCATCTTTTTAGATTCAAATGCCCAAGCCATTTGCTCAAAGCAGAATCCTTCACTTTTTGGAACAAGGTAAGATCCAATGCCATTGCTAACATCCAGCACAACTCTGTCCCCATAGGCACTTTAATACAGGGATCGTTTTATATTCCTATGGCATTGGATCACCCAGACCACTCACAGGTTTCTGTAACCTGAAATTACAAGAAGAGGGGGTTGAGAGATTTTGGTCCCTTCCCTCCCAGGAGGGCCATTAAAGTCCTTACGGAAGTTTACTTACCTCTGTCCTGCTTTCTTCCTTACAATTTTAAATTCTTAATATCTATATACTGTCCCAGTGAAAACCTCACTGGACACTCCACCAAAACTACTGACAGTCACTTTATATACTCATTCTCCCTTCGGATCCAGATGAAATACTATAAAAGGCCAGAAGTTGAGCAAGAATTATTTCCTTTCCCCAACTGAAGAAAGTGAGGCTCAGAAGGACTTAGGGGACTTTGTCAAGGACACAGAGCTCATGATTGCAAAGTCTGGACAAAAACCCTACCTTTTGAATCCAAATGCCAGGATAGGTCACACCATATTAAGGTGATGGAAATTTTTGCAAAGCCATCTCAGAGTCAAACAAGTTCCTTCTACAACACGTCTTTGAAAGTTTTTTCCTTCTTTCTTAAGCAAAGTAACTAGAGTCATCCTCTAGATAAGCAGATAAAATATTACTTACAATTTAGATGGCACTTTATATTGAATGTGGGCCAGAAATCCGTCTAACACACACAACTCACACACACTCATACCCAAACTCCCACCTGTTACTTGCTCAGCTGCTTATTAATGGAATGGGACATTTACCCATACAACTTAAAATCTTATCTGGGGGCTGCAGACTTCATATTGGAACTATCAAACATTTCCACCTTATTAGCCCCTGCATTCCTGAACTCAAAGGTCCTACAGAGCCTGAGGAAGGGAGCCAGTAGTTTAAAGGGTGCCACCTTTTAGTATGTTTTCCTGCTCATAATGAGGGAGCTTAAGGTCTCTTTATGCTCGGAAATCCCATGTTGCTTTGACAAGGGCCACTCTTCCTTTCCCTTAACAAACACTGGGCATTCACCAGTCTCCTCTCAGGGCACCTCTGAACTCTGGAGAGCAAAGCAGCGCTCTCCTGACTACCTCTGAGAGCTCACCCAGACCCAAGAATCACATGCAGCTCTGTAAGGGAGAGTGGCTACAGGCTTCTGGGACCTGGAAAACTGGTGCTTGCTACTACCAACGGGAGCATCTTCAGGCTGAACATAGGACAGACATGGGTACTCCCGCCTCCCCAGTGCCTACCCATCAGAGCTTATATGTTAAGAGTGGTGCTTGATCCACATTGTCTATGTCAGTGAACAAGTACTATAGATTCGCATTCAGTGGTTAAAATTACACACAGCGGACCCTTACTGTTAACTTCTTTCCGTGAAACAACTTTAGTAAAAGATAAGTGTCTCTTGTATCTGGTCCAAGACTCTGTGCTGCCATGTTACACAAAGATTACAGTACAAAGTGTCCTGTCTATGAGAGGTTCATGCTATGTCCTCCAAAGGTCACAACTTTATCAAGGCTTTAAACATTTTCAGTCCGAGTTCTGATTGCAGTAGAATTTCAGTGGTTACAGAAGACACGATAAGTATAGTCTGGATACAGATTACCCTGGTTAGTCACTTAAATGGTGCTTTAAGTGTGTGCATGCAGGGGCCTCCTACTGTGGGCTCTGTGGTTATGGTCCCAGACATTACAAATGTCAATGCACTTGAAAAAAAGGTTAAAAATAACAAAAGGAAGAAAAAGTTACATGGCAAAAAGTGTAATGCTCCTGGGATCTCCAACCTTATTGAACATGACAACATGTATATAATGACAAAAATTCCACAGATCCACTCCCGCATGATACTAGAGACCAAGACCAAAGGAAACACAGGACTGTAGCAGGTATTTCTGTTCCCACAAAACCCCCAAGAAGATTTTTTAAAATTAACCAGGGAGTGTTTGGGGAGAAAAATACAAAGACCCACCCCTGCCCCCCAAATCCAGATGACCACAAGAAAGGCAGAGTCAACTGGCTACTTTGGTTGTAAATCCAATGTGTACACTGCCAAGTCTAGATACAGGACAAGTATTTTTGGCTGAGCAAAATTTAGATGGCCAGTAACTTTTCCTACCACAAATACTTTGGTGATTAAGGAGAAGATTCTGGCCAGGCGCCGTGGCTCACACCTGTAATCCCAGCACTCTGGGAGGCTGAGGCAGGAGGATTATCTGAGGTCAGGAGTTCGAGACCAGCCTGACTAACATGGTGAAACCCTGTCTCTACTAAAAATACAACAAAATAGCTGGACATGGTGGCACGCACCTATAATCCCAGTTACTAGGGGGTGCTGAGGCAGAAGAATTGCTTGAACCTGGGAGGCAGAGGTTGCAGTGAGCCAAGATCGCGCCACTGTACTCCAGCCTGGGTGACAGAGTGAGACTCTGTCTCAAAAAAAGGAAAAGTAAAGAAAGATTCTGATGATGACCAGAGGCTGGGGGAGGTGGGGAGGGAGGGAATGGAAAGCTGTTGATCAAATAGAAGAAAGTATCAAACAGAAGGAATAGATTTCGAGATCTATTGCACAACAGGGTGACTACAGTCAATAATCGTGCACTGTATATTTCAGAATAACTAGAGGGTGAATTTCAAATGTCTCACCATAAAACATGATAGGTGAGTGAGGTAATAGATATGTTAATTAGGTTAATTTAATCATGTCACATTGTATACATATATCAAAACATCAAATCACACTCCATAAATGTATACAATTATGATTTGTCAATTAAAAATAACATTAATAAATTTTGAAAATATACAAAAAAGGAAAAAATAGATTCTAATAGAAGAGCTGTTCTATCTGACAGTATATTAGACCTGTTAGTAGAAACCAACTGAAGCCAGTTCATATTAGAGACAAAGGAAATGGGAAAAGAATTTGACCTGATGAATAGTTCCTGTTTTCACCTTCAATTTCCAAATAATCCTTGTTGCAATATTTCCGGTAATTTCTCCAATGAATTGTCTCCTGAAGTGAACTTGATTAGAGGAAACAATATTAGATCTACAAGACACAGCTCCATTTCTCTTCATATTCTATAAACTTTCTTCCATGGTCAGGGCCTCCCGAGATTTCTTAAGAGAGCCAAACAGAAGACAGGACAGGGATTAGAGGAGGGAGGCTAGAATCAAAAAAGGAAAACAGCAGCAACTTTAGTGGATGTTCCTTAAATTTCTTTGGAAAAACAAAAAAAGAAGTTATAACGGCTGCCAAGTTATAACTATTGATTTACTTTTCCTTCAAGTTACTAACAGAATTTTTACCTGCCATACTTTGCTACAAGATCCTAATCAAAACAACAGAGGGAAAAAGGATGTTTCATTTCCCTCTTCAGAGGGTCCTGTAAGACTCCAAGTTTTACCTGAGGTGATCCAATTTGGTACCAAGTCATGCTAACACAAATACTACTTGGTATCTCTTGTTTTGTTCTCATTTTATTTTTGTCTTGCTCCACAAACAGATGTTAGAGGAAGGCCAGTTCTAAGAACGGCCACTGGCAAGAAAAAAATAAACTATAAAAGTGTACAGTGTGCCTTTTTAAAGTATAAGGCATGGAGTTCATCAAGGATCTCACTTAAACTTCATCTAGCCACATTAAGTATTAATGGCATCCTTCTATGTGTGAGGCTTAAAACAGTCAGGGGACACTTTGCATAAATTCAGTGAGGTAGCTGATCTGTGCCTGAGCTCCTCCTAACTGCTGAAAAGGGATTATTCTCCTCAGAATTCGTCTGCAGCCTCCTCCCAGGGAGTACTGATGTCATGTTTGCAAAGTACTTTGAACCTGCTCAGAAGAAAGGCAACACACAAACTCAAGACATTCTTCTCATACTATGTAAGACATAGTGATCATTTTTTTGTTTCACATTTAGAAAACTGCCCCTCTAGCCGGGCAAGGTCTATGATGAAGTCACTGCAAAGGAAAGACGAGATCTCCTATGACCTTCATGTATCTTTTGTTGCTTGTTTTGAGGAGTCTTTTTAAAAACTGTTTTTACTGATATGAATACTTGACATATTTATAGGATGCCTGTGATATTTTGTTAGTGCATAGATGGTGTAATGTTTCACTCAGGGTGTTTGGGGGACTCATCACCTCAAGCATTTATCATTACTATGTGTTAGAAACATTTCAAGTTCTCTGTCCTAGCTATTTTGAAATACATAATATATTCTTGTTAACTATGGTCACTTTACTATCAAACATTAGAGCTTATTCCTTGTGTCTAACTGTATATCTGTATCCATTAACCAGCCCCTCTTTTTCATCCCCCCTCTCCATTCCCTTTCTAGCCTCTGCTATCTGTCATTCTACTCTCTATCTCCTTGAGATCAACTTTTTTAGCTCCCTCATGAGTGTGAGAACATGAGATATTTGTCTTTCTGTTCCTGGCTTATTTCACTCAGCATAATGACCTCCAGTTCCATCTATGTTACTGCAAATGACATAAACTTATTCTTTTTTATAACTGAATAGGATTCTGTTGTGTAGCTATACCACATTTTCTTTGTCCATTCATCCATTGATGGGCACTTACGTTGATTCCATATCTTTGCTAATGTGAATAGTGCTGCAATAAACATGCAAGTGCAGGTATCCCTTTGACATACTGACATCTTTTCTTTTGGATAAACACCCAGTAATGAAATTGCTGGATAGTATGGCAGTTCTGTTTTTGGTTTATTGAGAAACTCTGTACTATTTTCCATAGTGGCTGTACTAATTTACATTCCCACCAACACCATATAAGAGTTCCCTTTTCTCCATGTCCTTGCCAGCATCTGTCATTGTGTTTTGAGCACTCTTTATGCCAGCCAACTCTCTCTCCATCTTGTCTTTGTCCTTTCTTGCAGTCCCTGGCAAATGGGAGGAAGGGAGGGAAGAAGAAATATAGAGAAAACTAAACAATGATCCATCCTCCTTGTAGATGCCCTGAAAGGTGCCTAGAGTTCACCAAGAAAACCTGATTAAAAGATCTCTTCCCATATTCCAATTCAATTCCACAAACATAGTAAGCCCTTCAAGTATTTAAATCATAATTTTTGCCTTCACAGTATTTACTTCTCATAGCAGCAAAGTAGAAAGCTTTGATTACAAAGAAGGACACTGTTGATATTGTGGTGTTATCAATATCAATTGTGGTATTATGGCTAAGAATACAAAAAGCAAATATTAGAGTCAATAGCAGTCTCAGTATGTCTCATTCCCCAAGTTTCCCCTCCCAATCCCAACATTTCCCCTCTCCATCTCTATCCACAATGAGACTGCTCTGGTACTTCCAAATGACCTTTCATTATCTTCTTCCTAAAGCAAATCCAAGTCAATTTAGGAACAAGGTCTGCTTTGGGTCATTAACCATCAATTATCTTTTAATTTGGGTCAGTAACCATGACCAGTTCTTCAACTATAAAAGGAAACTTCTCCTAAAGGGTGAAATTTCTTATTTCTCTCACACGCAAGCCTTGTCCATTCAGAAAAACAACGAGACCCTGAAAATTGCTGTGATAAACACGCCTTCTGAGAGAGTTCAAATGTTTCCTGAGGTCAGGGGAAACAGAATTCCAAAATAGAATTCCACTTTCTACCAGGTCTTCAACCTGCTCCCACCATGGTTTAGCAAAAAAACCACAGCCTACACCTTGTTATCCTATCACAGGAACAGCTGAAAATCATCTTTTTAAAAAAATTTTTATTTTTATTTTTTTTGAGATGGAGTCTTGCTCTGTTGCCCAGGCTGGAGTGCAATGGTGCAATCTTGGCTCACTACAACCTCCACCTCCCAGATTCAAGCAATTCTGCTGCTTCAGCTTCCCGAGTAGTTGGGATTACAGGTGCCCACCACCATGCCCGGCTAATTTTTGTACTTTGAGTAGAGAGGGGGTTTTGCCATGTTGGTCAGGCTGGTCTCAAACTCCTGACCTCAGGTGATCCGCCCGCCTCGGCCTCCCAAAGTGCTGGGATTACAGGCGTGAGCCACTGCACCTGGCCAAATGACTATTTCTTTACGTTCAAAAACATACTTTCCCTCCCACACAACTCATTCAAGAGCTCCTTTAAGATCTCAGTGGAAGACCTGGCTCCTGCTAAAAGTGCTTCTCCAATTACAATAGAATCTCCTTAACTCTTTGATCTGTGTATCCATTTATTCCAGACTTTTGACTCTAGGAATCATTAAGTGGTCTTTCCTCTTTTAGATGGCAAACTCTGTCATGCCTCATAATTGAGTGGGCACTCGATAAATGAATGCTATAGTGCTCTGAGAAATAATACTCTTCCTATTGGCAGCAAATCCAAGAGAAACTTCTTTAGAAGAAAGGACTGTCAATTACCACTTAACAAGCCTGAGTTTTGGCTCCTGCAGAAAAAGCAAACAAAACAATAACAACTCACCCCCAAGAGCAGCCACATTGCTATCTGGCTGCTGCCCTCCAGTCACCTGGCACACTGTAGGTCCCACAGAAGGTGCTCGACAAGTCCTTGCTGGTAGATTGATTTGTAAAGGCATGAGACCAGCGATATGTAATCCATCACCTGATAGGTAGATGCCAGCTGGGTTCCAAACAGTCTAGCTGTGCCCAGCTTCTGACCTCCCATGGTCCTTGGCCCCCTTACAGCTGACAAATCTAGCTGGATGTGAGATGCTGGGCCAGGAGCAGGATGCACAAAGCGAGAACTGGGAGGCTGTTCTGGAACACTAGGAGGAATTTGCATTTGTTTCTCCTGCCATAGTCACAATATCCCTGTCTCCCTAAGAGTGCATTCTCATTCAAAACCTACCACACAGCTCCCCTTCCATACCCCAGTGGCCACAGCTTTAGGCTTGACACTGAGTGAGTCACAATTAGAATGCACATTAGACTCACCTGGAAAGCTAAAAACTGCTCGTGCCCAGGCCCCACTCCCAGACACGTTATTCAGTTGGCCTAGATAGAGCTGTTCCTGTGTTGATAGTCTTAAAAGCTCTCCAGGAGACTTTAATGTACAATCAGGGTTGAGGACCACAGCCTTACATTGCAGAAATCCTGGGCCCATACCTGTAATTGCCTCTCTTATACATCGAAGCTGCTGATTTATTATATGCCAGGCACTGTTCTAAATGCTTTATTATAAATGTATCCAACCCTCATAAGAAGTGGGTGTTCTTCCTATTCCCATTTCTCAGGTGAAAAAACTAAGGCATAAAGAGAGGCTAAATAATTTGCCTAAGATTTCACAGGGTCAGAGCCAGGCTTTGAACTGAGGAACTCACTCCAGCACCCACTGTCTTAATCATTAACCAATACCACCTCTCTGCATTCATTCAACACACAAAGGCTTTCAAGTACCACATGAGTGCCCTCTAGATCCCATACAGACATAATCACCTTTTCAGATAGTCATATTTCTAAATACACATATCCAAACAAATCGTCTCTTGATCACAAACCTTCAATGGCTTACTAAATGTTTTGGGGATAAATAACATACAAATGGCTTCCTTAATTGTACTTGCCTTCCTCTCTGGTATCTCCTCTGGGATCTATCCTCCAACAATTCTGAGTTGCTTGCAGTTTTCACATGTACTGTATGTACTAAAGCCAGGCTCAAAAACTGGGCCTCCCCTCCACTCTGCAGACATGGTCATTATCAGCATTAGAACTCCTCATAAATGTGTTTCCAAAACAATATAGAGTTGCTAGGACATAACCCTCCCAAATAGCCAGGCTGGAAGGAAGCATATTCATTCAGAAACTCAGCCCTTCAAGGAATGTGAGCAGCAGTATAATATGAACTTAAACCTCCTTACATAACCAAGTAAGAAAACATTAAATCAACTATCTACTTCCACAAAACTCTTTAAAGTTCGAAAATGAAATATCCTGGTGAAATGGTAGTACTTAAAGAACTTGCTGCATTACTCTACCTTGCAGATTAAAATGCTTATGTTCTAATGAGCAATCTATGCTTAACTGGCTCGGTAGAGGCCACAATGCCTCTATTTCCATAGAAAATCCCATTGTCAGAGTGTTTTAAATGCTATAACCCTATATTCCAAAACCTCCTATAAATTACATTTATGACAAATTAGAACAATCAAATTTGGGGCCAGAGTCGTAGGAATTAATTATCAGAGCTTCCAAACATAAGTGGCCCAGTATTTCATTCCTGCATTGTAAACCAAAGGAAACAAAACTCAACCCTACAAAACAAAGAACCCTGGTGAGTTCACAATGCAGCCTAGAATGTGTCCTACATTGACCTATTTCAACTTAAAACATAAACTATGTGTGATTTGCTTTAAATCTCCCAGGTCTGTAAATCTACCCACAACCTCCTCTGACACTGCATTCACATCTGTCATTGACTGGACAAAACCCAGTTTGTCCTTGCTCTGTTGTGAGTAGAACATCTTTCTGTTAGGCCACCCAACCCAGATAAAAACCTCGCACATACAGAGCCATCTGACTTCTCCTAAGTCTAACTCAGAATGTCTCAACTGTGGCCCCACTGACATTTTAGACTGAATAACTCATTGTGGGGCCCAGTCCTGTGCACTGTAGGATGTTCAGCAGCATCCCTGGCCTCTACCCAGTAGAGGGTACATCTCCCCCAGGCATGACAGTGAAAAATGTTTCAAGACATTGACAAACATTTATTGGGTCTACAATTGCTCCCAGTTAATAACCATTTGTCTAGCCTCATATTCAACCCATTTTGGAGTTTCTCTCCAACCAGAAACTATTTTTACCACATTTGGCCACATTTTTTCTTTCTAAAATTGCTCAAAAGCAGTCTGTAAAATTATCTTTGGCCTTGGAATTTCAAAACCTTGTTCTTACTAGATTGTAACCCTCAATCAGCATTCATTTATAGTAAGTCCACATTAACCCCGGATTTAGAGTGGGGAGTTGATTTGGCCAGGTTACATAAGAATACAGTTGTTCAAAACAGTCCTTACTGATACCTGTATTCCTCTTCTGAATGCCCTCCAGGAGGGGTTAGCCATGTGGTTTCCACTGGGTGGCCATGGGCAGAGTTTTGCCTATTGCTTTCCAGTAAGCACATTACATCCCTCAAGAGGGCATTTAGGCTTGACACCGAGTGAGTCACCATTAGAATGCACATTAGACTCACCTGGAAAGTTAAAACTGCTCGTGCCCAGGCCCCACTCCCAGACATGTTATTCAGTTGGCCTAGATAGAGCTGTTCCTGTGTTGATAGTCTTAAAAGCTCTCCAGGAGACTTTAATGTACAATCAGGGTTGAGGACCACAGCCTTACATTGTTGAAATCCTGGGCCCATACCTGTCAGTTAGGTAGTACCTCTGTCAGTTAGGTAGCAAGTAAGAGAAAACTCAATCTAAACTGACTTCAGCAGCAAAGGGAATTTTTTGGTGCAGGTAAGTGAGAAGTATCACAGAATGGCAGCTTTTGAAACAAGCTGATCTGGGCTTGGGCTTACAAATTTGAGGCCATTTATTTCAGTTTCCTCTTCTCCATGAGTCAGTTTCACCTTCCAGCTGGCTTCCTTCAAGGTGGCAAAATGGCAGGAGCAGTTCTGGCCTTACGTCCACACATCTCATTACTTAGAAGATAATGGCTTTCTAACCAAGCAAAAGCCCTGAGCTTCATCGTAACTGAGCCAGCTTTTGTACTGTGCTTAGGGCTGAAGCATCCAATCAATGCAAACAGAGGAAGGCCATAGGTTGACTGGCTGAGACCCTTAAACCAATCACAGTAGCTGAGGGGGGAAGTAACGTCAATGGGTTTAGAACAGTGGTTCTCAATGTATGCTCCCTGACCAGTGGCATTAACATCATCTGGGAACTTATAAAAAATGCAAATTCTTGGGCCTACTGATTCAGAAACTCTGGAGGTGGAGCCAGCAATCTATGGTTTAACAAGCCTTCCAAGTGATTCTGATGGAAGCTAAAATTTGTGACCCACTGATTTTGACCATCAGGTCCTACTCATGGAGACTAGAAGGGGTGAATCCCACTCATTTTCCTGGACTGTCACACAGTTAGAAAATAATGGAATGAAGCCTGGGAAGTTACCATTGAAACACTTCAGAAGGGGATGGCCCTAGAAGAGGACAGCTCATTTCACTCCTTCCTTTTTATACTGAGGCTGTGGGGTAGAAATCACAGTGATGAGTACTACAAACTAGCAAATTGGTTTGAAGATTATTTCTGATGCCAATATTATTAGTCTAAGTACCTTGAAGAAAAATAATGACAAGCATCAACCCTAAGGTTGATGGATCCTAACCTACTGCCTTAGGAGAAATGTGACAAATTAAGTTACACAAATATGATAGAAGTAAACCTACTTAGCAATTAATTGGCATTGAAGAAGTCATTCTCTAAAACAGTTTCTTAATCATGACTAATTCTAAGAACCAACTGAAATAAGGTTACATATACAGATTCCTGGGCTCTACCCTAGACCAATTGAAAAAGGATCATCAAGGGAGGGGCCTGAGAATCTGTACTTTTAGCAGACATAGCCAGTGATACACATGGATTATACATGTTTGGAAAATGTGTCAAAGAGATAAAGCCAAAAAAACAAGGAGAAAAATCTCATGGAGGAATTATTTGAATGCTTCTGACTAATCAAACAGTAGTTTCTTCCTCTTATTTTTTATTTTTATTTTATTTGACACACGGTCTCCCTGTGTCACCCAGGCAGCAGTATAATGGCATGATCACAGCTCACTGCACGTTCACCCTCCAGGACTCAAGCAATTCTCTTGCCTCAGGCCTCCCTCCACCCCCAGTAGCTGAGTCTATAGGTGCGCACCACCATGTCCAGCTAGTGGTTTGTATTTTTTGTGGGGTTTTGCCATGTTGCCCAGGCTGGTCTTGAACTCCTGAGCTCAAGTGATTTGCCTGCCTCGGCCTCTCAAAGTGTTGGTATTACAGGTGTGAGCCACCACACCCGCCCTCCTCTACTTTCTTTAATGCACTCCCTCACTACTGGGGCCTCTAACTAATGTTTCTTCCTCTAGTCTGACTCTATCCCACAACCTAAACCAGTTGTTTTCCATACCACTGTCAGAGTAAAAGAAACTGGATGTCAAGCCTCTGATGACAATCCATCACAAGTTCTTACTATGGTTCATAGGATAAAATCCAAAGCCTTAGCATGACACCCTAGACTCCAGCTAATCCAGTCCTTGCCTTTCTTCTTCAGCCTTACTTCACATTGTTAGTCCACTTGAACCCCACCCTTGAACCACCCTGAATCCCTTCCATTGCCTTGAATACATGCTGCTCTTTTGCCTTTGTGCCCTCTGCTAACCGTGGTTTTCCTTCCCTCTTCCTCTGGTGTATCAGTCAGGTTAACACTAGGTTATGCTGAGGTAACAAAATCTCAGTAGGTGAAGATGACAAAGATTTACTACTCTCTCACCCGTTCTGTCAGGGGATGGCAAGTTTTTTGTTTTTTGTTTTTTTTTTTCCTAAAGAGCTAGATGGTAAATATTTTAGGCTTTGTGAACAACATACAGTCTCTGTTGTACACTATACCTCTTCTTTGTAAAACTCTTTTTAAATGTAAAGATCATTCTTATCTGTAGGCCATACAAAAACAGGTGATTGGCTAGACTTGGCCCATGAGCCCTAGGTTGCTAACCTCTACTCTATGTGAACATTGCTAAAGACACATAGACAGCAGGGAACTACTCACATGGGTAGTTCTAAATGAATCTAATCACTCAGAGACCTGGACTAATGCAGCAGCCACCTCTTAAACATTTCTTGTCACCATGCAGACAAAAAGAGAGGGTCTCCTATATGCAATTAAATGCTCCAGTCTGAAAGTGGCACCCTGTAACTTAGACTCACAAATAATTAGCCAAAGTTAGTCTTTCGACCCCATCCAACCATAAGGGGGCCAGGATGTCCAATCCTACCATGTGTCCAGAAGTAGGGAGAATTCAGATTACTGGGTAAAAATCATGAAAAAAGCTCGGAAACAAACGCTCTGTGAAGCCTTTTCTGATACCCTCATCCTGCAGCCAGAATAGCTGCTTCTTCCCTGCAATCTTATAGCACTTTAAGCATCTCTTAATCAGAGTGCTATACATAGGGTACTACAATTGCCCACTTGCCTGCCTCCCCTACCAGATGCTGAGCTTCCTAGATAAGCACTTCTGTATGCCCACTGCTTTGCACATTGCCTGTTAGCGAGGGATGCTCAGTATGTGTTGCTTCAACAAATAAATGAATGTGGTGGATTGTAGGAGTGAATGGGATTGCCTCTGCATTTACCTGAAGGCATCAGGAATCCAGCAGTGTCAACTTATCTGAACCCACTTAGTTCAACCATTTCAATCTCCACTTATGATCAATTAGCTCAGTTAGTTCAACCACTTCCATCTCCACTTATCAATTTATCTTTTTAGTTATTAGCTACTTTCTATCATAATCAAATGCATTTCTCCATACAACCTTTTTCTTCTAATAAACAATGCCTTGCAGAGAGCTGGTCCGTGAGGCCACGGAGCACTTTGATATAATGTGGGTCGGTTTTATTTTCAGTTTACTGGCCAAAAGGCAGACACAGAGCGGCACAGTGATTTTTACCAAGTTATATGTCGATCACAGATGGAGCCAAAAGTTATGCTTTATTTTGAGTCAACAAAAAAGTTACAGGATTGAACATAGAGCTGCAGCTAAGTTCACTGAAAGTTTATTTATATCCCTTGGAGAATTAGAAAGTACTCACACATGTTTTTCAAAGATAAGTCTTATTATACCATATCAATGTATAGCTTGTAGTATACCTGTATCTCTGAGAAAAGTATTAAATCAAGTCATATGACTGTTTATTAATGATGCCTCTTTTCGTATTGATTCCACCCATCCCCTCTACTCCTTTCCTCTTGTGTACAGCGACAGCTCATCAGATGGCATTTCAGAACCCTGAGAATATGAAAGACATCAGGCACTAAGGTTTTCCCATCACATCTCAATGCCGTTTGGTGAATAACACCAGCATGCATCTTCACTACTAAATGTCATAAAAACAAATTTTAGTTGTTTCACATACAACCTGTGTGACTGCTGCAGTTTGTATCAACTATGTAACCACAGGGTGGGCAAAATAGCATTCAAAATGAACTATAGTGCAAGATCCCCTCCATACCTAGAGTTAAGCCCTTTCAGGCTTAGCAGTCACAATCAGGGTATCTTTGGTCCCACAGAAACATATCCTGACTTGGAATTTTCCTCTCCTGTGTGTTTACTGGATATAGTAAGTTCCTAACAGACATCTCCCCTGATTGCTAGCCTTGACAAATTTCCACAAGAACCAGGGCAAGGAGAAAACAGTGAGGCAGTGCCCACTACTCTTCAGATCACCAACAGAATAGAGTCAGAATATGATATTATTGAAATCTTCCAAGTTTGAATCAAGATAAAAACAACTTTTTAAAAATACCTAAAAACCTTTTATTTAAGAAAGTGAAATCGCTCAATGTGCCCTCCCACTCTGGTTAGATGCTTAGCAGACCACAGCAGACAATGCACCTCAACCAGGGCTAAGTGTGCAAGAAAACTGAAGTACACAAAAAGCAAATTATAGACTCAGGTACTGTCAGGCACAAAAGAAGAATCAGTCCTTTCTAGGAGTCTTGCCTTTGCTTCCTTTATTCTTTCCTCGATTCTTGTAATTGAATGTTACAAAGTATATCAAGAGGAATAAACGTATGGGTCCCGTCTCTTCCAAACAAGAAAAGGTTAAGCTTTTAATTACAGGCCCTCAAACTATCATTTTGTGCAATTAGCAATTAACTATAATCGTTGATGAGCAAACGCAAAGCTGCGCTAGCAATTTCCCTTCTCCTTATCCCAGGCTGGGTTATTTTAGTCTTGTTCTATTACAGAGGAGCAGTCACAACCGCGCGCACTCTTTCTTTCAAACATACACACTCTCTCACTTAAAGACACATTTAGTTTTTAGGAAAATGGCATCTCAGCGTGCGATTGAGACCGACATCCCAAACCCCACATTTGAGCGCCCCAAACGTTTGGAGCCCCTCAGCTTCATCACTTTCTGAGTGGAGAGAGGAGGCCCGAAGAAGATGCTACCTACCATCCTCTCTCAGGGGCGCAGGAGAGGGTGGTAGAGAGATGATTGTTGCCCCTGGAAACTGCAAGTACCCCCCAGGTGCACGCCCCGTTAGTGGGGAGGCAGTGGCAATAGCAACGATAGTTGCATCAGCGCTAACTGCTGCTGCTGCTGCTGCTGCATGTTCTGCTGGCGGCTGCCGGGAGGGTACAGTAATGACTGTAGAGAGCGCACAGCTGCTGCGGCGGCAGGTTCCCTGGATCAGGAAATTAGGACAGGCACCGGGGATTGGAGACGAGGGCGGTGCGCGAGCCAACCAGCGGCCGCCCCGGGCCCCCGTGAGCTCCAGGCGGCCTCGCGGAGCAGCCGGGCCCCTAAAGCAGCCCGGGTGGCGACGGCGGCGGCGGCGGCCACAGCCACGACCACGGTCACTCATGCACGCACGCTCACACTCGCACACTCCCGGCGCGGGCACCCAGCTGCCCGGCGCGTGTAAGAGGAGCGCGTCGAGGGAAAGGAGGACTGAAGCCGCCGCGCTCCCGCCCGCCCGCCGCGCCTCCCGTTGACCACTCCCCCTCCTGCCCCCTCCCCGCTCCTCACCCCGAGCTCCAGCCGCCGCCGGTGTGGGTGCTCCGCTACCGGCTCCTCTCTGTTCTGTCCTCTCTTCTGCTCTTGGCTCCCCACCCCCTCTCCCTTCCTTCCCCTCCCCTTCCCTCCCCTCCTCTGCAGCGCCTGCATTATTTTCTGCCCGCAGGCTCGGCTTGCACTGCTGCTGCAGCCCGGGGAGGTGGATGGGTGGGTGGGTTGGCTGGTGGGGAGGAGATTGTGCAAGTTGTAGGGGAGGGGGTGCCCTCTTGTTCCCCGCTCCCTTCCCCCCCAACTCCTTCCCCCTCCTTCTCCCCCTTTCCCCTCCCCGCCCCCACCTTCTTCCTCCTTTCGGAAGGGCTGGTAACTTGTTGTGCGGAGCGAACGGCGGCGGCGGCGGCGGCGGCGGCGGCACCATCCAGGCGGGCACCATGGGCACGTCCGCGCGCTGGGCGCTCTGGCTGCTGCTCGCGCTGTGCTGGGCGCCCTGGGAGAGCGGCGCCACCGGAACCGGTGAGTGAGGACGCGCCCCTCCGCCGGCGGCCGGGACCCAGCCGGGGCACCGGGAGACCCCGAGGCGCAGGTCTCCGTTTGCCCACCGCCTCCTAGGAGGCGCCTCTCGGCTCTCTCTTGCCTTCTCTCCCTCCCCTCAGTGGTGGCGCCTCTGAGCTGTCAGCGCCGCGGCTAAAGGGAGCTGGGCTTGGGGAACAGTGGGGTTTGGGGTGTCCTGACGCCTCGCCTGAACTAGTCTTCGATCCCTCACACCGCCTCCCCCAAAGCCGCTGCTTTGCCTCGTTTCTCGCCCCCTTGACAGGGGCTGAGGTATGTGGGCTTCTGAGCATTGAACAATGGTTCTGCCTCCTCTGCCAGGCGGAGTGTTAGGAAGGAGGTAGAGGGCCGAGACGTGCGCGGCAGCCCGGGGCGCGCGCCTCGAACCTCAGGGAGTGTGGGAGCGGACGGTGGGCGAAGGTGAGGGCCTCCGGGGACGCGGGGCGCCAGGTGCGGGCCGGGGCTCGGAGTCTTCCGGCGGCCGTGAGCGGGCGCACGTTCGGTGGGCGGCAGCCGGGAGGCTCCGCGGAGCCGCGGGCAGTGCGCAGTCTGCGCACCCAGACTGCGTCTCCCCCGGCGCGGGGCCGCCTCTCCGGCGTGCGGGGTAGGGGAGGAGCGGGCTTTACGCAGGACTGTCCTCTGGGTGCTTCTCCCCTCCCTTTTCCACGCCTCGGGCGGCATTTGGAAACCTCTCGGGTCTCTCGTGTAGCTGAATGGGGAGGGGGAATGGAACGAAGACTTAATCAGGTTAGTTTGCTGATCCTCCTTCCCGTTGACGTTTCCTCGAGAGGAATTGAGTCCTAGGCTAGTGATTGTAATTAGCCTTCATTCTAAACAATAAATCAAAGGAACAGCGCGAGAGCGAGTGTGTGGCCCTGTCTTGTTGAGAAGGGCGGTGTGACTACTGTCGGGTCCCTAGAGTCTGCCGCAGGGGCTTGGGGGCCCTGCCTGGTCTTCAACCACGTTCCCACATGGGGCCTCATAACTTTCCTGGACAAGCGACAGGAAGCCCTTCTAAGAGGACTCAGTCAGAATCCTAGCGCGTCCCAGAAGTGATCTTCAGATGTGACGCCAAGGGGCTTGTTTGCCAGCTGCGGGGAATTGGGACTGAAAGCCGCCCCGGCCCGAAACACCCATTCCAGAGTCCCTAGCTCCAGTAGCCAGGTGGCTTAAGGGGCCCTGCCTGCCTGCAGTCACGTGCTCCTGAAGTGAGAGCGAACTTTAAAGTTTGTGGTCAAGGAGCCTCTCGGGCAATGCCTGGGGTTTTTACGTCTCCGAATTCCCCTGCCCTTTAGTTGCCACTGTCCGGAGGGTGTGAACTGGGATTGGCCTTTCTGCCCTCTGCGATTGGCTGGCAGTGCGATCACGTTTAGGTTGGTCACATGGTTCCGCGGACTCCTAAGCGAGCAGCACGGGAAGTGTTATTTTCAATGGAAAGTAGGAGACTCCACAAGCTCCTCAAATGCCTTCCCCTGCCTGGACTCTTTGAAGAGGACGAATGTGTAGTGAACATGGAATCTGATGTGTAACAAGCCTGAGAGCCTAGAAAAGCTCTGCTTACAAGAGTTTTCAAACGCTAGCATTAATCATTAATGGATGAGTAATACTAACTTATTAAACGATTTCTCAGTATAGTGCTATGACTTGCATTATGCCTTTTGTAACATTTCAAAACACTAAGGTATACCAGGAGGGACAATTATCCAGGAAGGTGAGAGAAAAGTTTCATTTTTGCTGCATGTCCCTTCCACTAGAGGTTAACTTTACCTTATAGAATGTTAGGAGTGCACCTAAACTGACTTGAGTTAGTCAAAGCCAGATATTCACCTTGTATTAGGCAGGTGAGGATCCTCTTTGTCACATGTGAAATATTTGACATGCCATGAACAATGGAAAAAACAAATTCTTCAAAGGAAAGGAGGCAGATTCTTTCAGAACTGGAGGAAATTTGGGCTGAGGCAGGTATTGACTCTAAACCAATCCCAACTGGCATCTGTCTTAAGTTCAAAGTCCCAGGGTATGTGGGCTCACTTCCTACCCTGGAGCTTCTACGCTCGCCCTGTCTCTCCACTGGCACATGGTGCTGTTCCACGGTACTCCTGGACAAGGCAGGTGAGCACTGAGACTCTGGCAAGGAACTTAAAGCTATTGAGAAGTTGGTATATCTGATTGCACAATTGCTGGGGGTTCTAGGACATTTTCCTCCAGCCTGAGTAGTCAGGATTAAGATCTGTGGTATGATATATTCTTGAAGGTCAAAGTCTAAAAAAACCAAGGTTTTGTGAGAGCTATTCATATATGGCTAGCAACTAGACTAAGAGTAGAAGGAAACTTCCCTCACTGTGAGAAGTGGGTTGGTGTTACTGGTGGTAGTAGTAGACCTGGAGGGAAGAAACTGGAAGGCATGGAAAGTAAACTTGGCTCATCCAGATACCACCAATGAAGGTATGACGATAGTAACCCTTATCAAAACCTGATCACTCATGTGAGCAAGGACTGTATAAAGGAAGGTCACCAGCCAAGCCCTTCTTGGCAGTAACAGCTTCTTGAAACCTAGTGTAGCTTTGTTCCCTGAATCACCCTCTTGCCCACTTTATGTGGCATTTACCTATAGTGCCTGTCCTGTGTCGTTTTGATTGTTTGCTTTTATGGCCTGAGTCCCCAGATACCTAAAGCATGTATAAAGGTCAAGTAGAGCTGCCAATATTAAGACTTTAGTACAATAGACTGCTATTTAACACTAAATGTTGCTAGCAAAGGTGACAGCCTCCATGCTCAAAAGAAGTGAAGACCTGATCCAAGTGTCTCTACCTGTCATAAAATTGAATAACCATAAACTTGACTTGACTAGTTTTATTACAATTTTGGAAGAGGAAGAAAGTTGTTACAAGCCTCTTCTGCTCCAGGAGAGGTAACAAACTGATGATACTTAACAAGGACTCCTAGAGTAGAACATGACCATAAGATCAAGGGAACAGATAGTACCCAGCCGTATGGCTTCAGGTTTTGATCCCAAACCTTGAAGACTTGGCACACAGCATAGAATTCATTT
This sequence comes from Macaca thibetana thibetana, assembly GCF_024542745.1. NCBI lineage: Eukaryota > Metazoa > Chordata > Mammalia > Primates > Cercopithecidae > Macaca > Macaca thibetana. The sequence continues at coordinate 78,217,872 of NC_065592.1, read as the reverse complement.
TAAATATCTAGCCCATTTTCTATTTCTCACAGAATGTAAATAAAGTCGTTCTTTCCAGTGCATGGAAAAGTGCTTAAAACGAGGCAGTTGCCTACATGACTTAAAGTAATGATTGCATTCACTTTGGATACTGACTTTCATTTGGAAAACCACCTTCATATACTAGCCTAAGAAATTAATGCATTAAAGGGCTTGATGAGGTCTATAGTGATGTTCATCGTAAATGTGCCTGCCTTAGGGAGCTCCTTGTGGTGGCTAATACAACTGCCCTCTCCATGGTTGGTTGATTAAATTCAAAATTGCTTAGTTTGGTCCCTACTAATTAATTAATCTCAAAAGACTACTTGGACAACAGCATGATAGACTGCTTTCAAGGCAAACAGTCCAAAAATACCGTCTACTGAGGTTATGGGCGAGATAGACTTGTTAAGCAGAAGTAAGTAGTCCAGGGACAATTTGGGACAATTTTTTCTGCCACCTAAGAGTTTTGGGCTGGAAAATCTGAGGACTGACAGTTCTTCTGAAGAGCTGGGGCAGAGTCTAACCTAGCTATAGGAGAATCTGGCTTTTAAGTAAAAATCATCTCAATTTTACTCTCTGCATTTTTCAAACTAAATCGGTGTCTCTTTGCTAAGTTCTTCTATTGGCTTGCAACAAAAACTCTAAACACTGTTAATACCACTTAGAGACACTAACCGCACTGCAGGAACCAAATGAGATGACAGGTGATAACACAGGTTGGGTGTCCCGTATCTGAAATACTTGAAACCAGAAGGGTTCCACAGATTTTAGATTTTTTCAGATTTTGGGACATTCACACATACATAATAAGATATCTTGGGGATGGGACCCAAGTCTAAACATGAAATTCGTTTATATTTTACATACACCTTATACACATAGCCTGAAGGTAATTTTATAGAATACTTTTAATGATATTATACAAGAAACAAAGTTTTGACTGCAACTTGTCACATGATGTCAAGTGTGGAATTTCCCCTTATGGCATCATGTTAGCACTCAAAGTTTTGGATTTTGGAGCATTTCAGATTGTGGATTAGGTATGCTCACCTGTACCATAAATTTAGCATATTTTTCCCATTGAGTGAAGTCTCCTAGGAAAGTTTGGCCCAATAGTTTTTGTTTGTTTGTTTGTTTTTGAGACGGAGTCTCGCTCTGTCGCCCAGGCTGGAGTGCAGTGGTGCTATCTTGGCTCACTGCAAGCTCGGCCTCCCGGATTCACGCTATTCTCCTGCCTCAGCCTCCCGAGTAGCTGGGACTACAGGCACCCACCACCATGCCCTGCTACTTTTTTTGTATTTTTAGTAGAGATGGGGTTTCACCTTGTTAGCCAGGATAGTCTCGATCTCCTGACTTCGTGATCCACCCGGCCTCCCAAAGTGCTGGGATTACAGATGTGAGCCACTGCACCCGGCCCCAATAGTTATTTTGGGTCTCTAAGCAAGATAATGCCTGCTAGGTCCTGTGAGGGTAAGTGTGGAGATTCTGTTAGAAATGTTGCAATGCTTGCTTAGAGATCCTTTGCCTACTTTGTAGTTTAGAGATGCTGGAAACTATAAGATGGAGCCTCTGGCTAGAACAGCTGATTTTGCCAACTTGGGGGGCATCTGGGTAGCCTTTATGTATATAGACATGGTGGTGGGGATGGGGGGACTTGCAATTTGCCAAGCAAGGGACCTAACAAAGCCTTGGCGATAGACAGCATTTGTGATTACATCATATGTCGGAACTTAATAGTTCTCCCACATACTGTGAGTAAACAGGGTTTCTATTTTATAGACTGCCTCTAATCTTTCATTTTTTTAAAGACTTCCCCAGATCTGAGGTATTAACTGATCTATATGTTCACTAAGTAGGTTGTAGATTGATGCTGGTCATCTTTGTGCATCTTCTTGAAACCACTTGATGTATATCTACTGAGTACCTACCGTATGGCACCAGGCACAGGGTCAGTGACCAAAGCACTGGTTCCTTCATTCGTGGCACTTAGTCTAGTGGGGGAATCAAAGCAGGAAACAGCCGAAGACTGCTTGGAATAGAAACTCTGAAGAGGAGTGAGCAGATCCATTGTTTAAGACCTAATCATAAAAGAGGCAGACAGCAGCTGAAGATTGCTGGAGTTTCCGTGTGCTATCTGGGTTCTAGCTTATGAAGTTTCCCTAAAATCACCAAGAACTTAGACTTTAATATGAAAAAGCCAGTAAAGAGTCTATCTCTGCAGATAATCCTACAAAAGTGATATGATTCAAGCAACAATGGATTACTGCCAGTATTACCAAAGAGCAGTAAAACATGTCAGAAGTAAAATCTGGATCTGATATATCAAACTCTTAACCTTACCAGTTAGCCGCAGCTAACTTTCTCAGGTGTCAAAACCTCTCTTTTCACATGGAAATGAAGCCAACACACCCAAAGGGACACACTCATTCTGACAGACAAGTGTGTGAAAATGCACTGTTTTTAAATGATAAATTGCAACAAAGAGGCCGGGCGTGATGGCTCACACCTGTAATCCCTGTGCTTTGGGAGGCCGAGGTGGGTGGATCATGAGGTCAGGAGTTCAAGACCAGCCTGGCCAACATAGTGCAAGCCCATCTCTACTAAAAATACAAAAAAATGAGCGGTGTGTGGTGGCACGCACCTGTAATCCCAGCTACTCAGGAGGCTGAGGCAGGAGAATCACTTGAACCCGGGAGGCAGAGGTTGCAGTGAGTTGAGATCGCGCCACTGTAGTCCAGCCTGGGCTACAGTGCGAGACTCTGTCTCAAAAAATAAAAAAAAAAAATTGTTACAAAGATGAGGTAAAGGTACCCTCATAGGCATAGGGAACAGGGACCTTTATAACCTAGAGTGTTTCAAAGTATTCTAGCTAGTAAAACAACCAGTCACACTTGGTTTCAAGTTCTGAAAAGCTGGGGAAAATGTTTTTGACAAAAGTTTTTAGTTGAGACCAGCTTTATTAGTAAACTAATAAATCAACTCATGCACCCAAGACTACCAACTAGTGCCTAGAGAATGTAGGATGTCACGCACCAGGTCCTGAGTTACAAATGTATATTGCAGACCATGCCTTAGGAGATCTCTGTGTCTAAAGGTGAAAAATGGTAGCTGAACTCATCTCCTTGTGTGATGGCTCTGTGACAGGGACTATTATGAGAAAGCAGCCAGACCATACCTAGTTTTTCCAAAAAAGGCATTGAGGCCTCATTCAAGAATACAATCTGAGCCCACTCCTGGTGAATGGGTGGACAAGGGCAACATGAACAAACTGAGACAAAGCAGCCATGAGGAAGGGCAAAGCCATGGGGAAGTGAGTGGATCCCCTTCGAGCTGTTGGCTCAGCCTGTATAGCAGATGGTGGGTGGTGACCAGTAGGGAAAAGTCTGAGGAAATTAGTAGGGAACTTAATCCTAGAGATAGTGGTAAGCCGAGAAATGACCCCATTCTTGGCTATTCTAGGTTGCTTGAATCACTAGGTTGCTTGATATGGGTAGAGAATGTGACAGCCTGGAGGCAAAGGAACAAGAGATTTAACTTCAGATCAGTTGAGAGAGGAGGGCTTGGGCATGGCCATGGCTTGATGGCCAAATGTCAGGGAAGAATTAGGGCTTATTTCTGGAGTACTGATTTAGAGTAAGTAATGGGGCCAATCAGAGATAGACCACACAGGGAGGGAAGGATAGACTTTAGAAGAACCTCTGCCTAGTAAGACACCCAAATAAATTTTTTCTACAAAATAGTTTTGAGGGCTTTACTCGGGTGTTACTATCACGTGTGTTGTAAAAGAGGTATTTATCTCCTGTGTCCCTCCTGTGATGAACTTTAGGCCTTTTGAGGGTGTTATTAGTAGATTTTACAACCCTGAAAATGAAAGAGCCACTTACATTATGGGTAGAATCTATAGCTTCTTAACCTTAGTGCAGTGGTTCTCAAAGTGTGGGCTGAAATTGGCAACATTAATTCAATATTAATTGAGTTCATGTGTCAACATTGACTCATTAGAAATGCAAACTTAGGCCCTGTTCTAGACCTACTGAATCAGAATCCAGGCTGGGGCCCAGCATTCTGTTTTAACAAGCCTTCCTGGGGATTCTGATGCACACGGGAGCTTGAGAACGACTGACTTAGTTTACCGCTCACAGAAGCTAACGATTTTCAAGGTATATCAGATGGAGGGCCTTTCCTCTGACTTGAACCCTAGACAAGAAAAGCAAGAGCTGTAATCCTTTTAGAAGACTTGCTGAGGAATTCTAGCAACATTTTTAAAAACTTAGAATGGGTAAGGAAAGCAGGCCTCCATCTCAACAAGGCTCAATCTAAATTGATGCTTACTAACACAGTATCTGGAGCCAGTGCCTGGATTCAACTCCTAGCTCTGCAAAGGGCGATCTGGGACAAGTGACTATACTTTCCTTCTCTAGCAGATTTCCTGATCTATAAAAGAGGAATAATAGGGCCAACCATGCAGGATTAAGAATTTTAAAAGCTAAGAGATGTGAAGTCTTAGAGCGGTGTTTGACCAGTAACAAAAACGATTCAGTTATATCCATGATTCTTAAGATCAATTTGATGTAAATGGAAAAACTGACAATTGAACTGTAAAATTCACTTATTTCCGTGACTCAGAAGAATTAGCCTACATATTCACCACTTTTTAGTGGCCCCCAAACTTTTTTTTTTTTTTTTTTGAGGTGGAATTTCACTCTTGTTGCCCAGGCTGGAGTGCAGTGGCACTATCTCAGCTCACTGCAACCTCTACCTCCCGGGTTCAAACAATTCTCCTGCCTCAGTCTCCCAAGTAGCTGGGATTGCAGGTGTGTGCCACCATGCCTGGCTAGTTTTTGTATTTTTAGTAGAGACGGGGTTTCACCATGTTGACCAGGCTGGTCTTGAACTCCTGACCTGAGGTGATCTGCCTGCCTCAGCTTCCCAAAGTGCTGGGATTACAGGCATGAGCCACCGTGCCTGGCCCAAACTGGTTCTTACAATGTTTCAGAGGCTGACTTTAAGGCCAGAACACAACCTTTGTGCTTGACAGCTCAGAACATTTCCCTTAACACCTGTTGTGGTACTTTGCCTCTTACAAACCCTTCTCCCCATAGGAAAACTTTTTTGCTGACTCAGAAATTTGCTTGTCCTGAAAGGAGTTTTAGCTTACAAATAGAAACACTGGCATTAAAGTGGCAGGCAGTAAAGTGAACTAGGCTAAAAATAAATGCCCTTCGTGGCCCCAGAAGTGCCAGAACAAATGGACTGAAGGAATTCCAGCAAATAACACCCATATGCTCAAGCAATGAGTAAGGGCATGAAAGAATTAAATGCTTAGCCCTGGTAGCCCCAGCAGTGTGGCAGCATGAGCCTCTGTGCAGGTTGAAGTACACTGTGAGCCTGGTACCAGAGCCACTTTCTCTATATTCTGGGCATGCATGTTGGAGTGCTCCTGCCAGGGTGCTGCTCAGAGCCCCATAGGGAGATTTGTAGTCCATCTGGAAGGCTTGGTATTTACTCAAAGGCCTATGCAGTTTTTTACTGAAGCTTATGTATTGTTCTCCCAAGTCAACCCCTGCAGGGAAAATTAGACAATGGCAGGCTGACTTCTATATGCTTTAAAAACCCTGCGTTTCTCTCTAGGACATTGGTCTAGACAAGGAATTTATGAAAAAGATCTCAAAAGCTTAGGCCACAAAAACAAAATAGAGAAATAGGTCTTAATTAAACTAAAAAGCTTCTGCACAGCAAAAGAAATAATCAACAAAGTGAAGAACAACCTGCCGAATGGGAGAAAATATTTGCAAACTATTATCTGACAGGAGACTAATATCCCAGAAAATACAAACTCAACAGGGGAAAAAAAAATCCCATTAAAACGTGGACAAAGGACATGAATAGACATTTCTCAAAAGAGGACATAAAAATAACCAACAGATACATGAAAAATTCGTTGCCATTACTAATCATCGGAGAAACGCAAACCAAAACCACAATGGCATATCTTATACCAGTCAGAATGGCTATTACTAAAAAGACAAAATACAACAGATGTTGCTGAGGATATGGAGAAAAGGGAAAATAATGCCATTTGCAGCAGCATGGGGATGGAATTGGAGGTCATTATGCTAAGGGAAATAAGCCAGGCACAGCAAGACAAATATCTTATGTTCTCACTCATGTGGGGAAGCTAAAATATTTCATTCCATGGAGGTAGACGGTAGAAAGATGACAGAGACTCAGAAGTCGGGGGAAAGGGAGGGCAGTTGAAAAGAAGCGGGTAAAAGAATACAGATATACAGTAAGATAGAAGAAATAACATCAATGACTGTAGTTAACAAAAATGTACTCACGTGATGGACACCCTGAATCCTCGGATTTCATCAGTATGCATTCATTACATACATGTAACAAAATTTAACATGTACCCCATAAATTTATACAAACAGCACCAAGAAGAACCCTGAGGTTCTTGGAGCCAGTGAACTGCCAATGTGTCTGTGTAGCAATGTTAACTATTTAGAGAAGCAAGGCTCCCAGGAAAATAGGTGCCTTGAAGTGTGCGTAGTCTGATTCCATCTATGTAAGTGATAGTAAAGGTGAGAATTTTGTTGACACTCCAGGAATTCATGCATTACAAATTTAAATAGCCACATAAGTGAGTAGGTACAAGTGACTTCCAACCTCCTCACCCAAAGGAGCAGAGATATTCTAAGTATTAGAGCTGGAAGAAAACCTATACAATTTCTTGATAGAAACCTTTTCAAATTTTTCCAACAAAATCCAACATTCAAAAGAAAGTGTTGGTAGAGGCAGAGGTGGAACACACAGGGCATGGCCTTTCCCTCCACTTCAACCGCCCCTTAACCTAAGGCATTCTTGTGAAACCTCATGGCTTTGAGGAACCCACTAACAATTGCATTTTACCCCAACTACTCACCTGTCTGAGCAGAAGTGCCTAGCACTTCTACTTCCAAGGTATTTTTTGAGGTGTCATCGGCTTTAGCTTAGCCCTAAGAATTAAAAGAACCTCGAGTGTAGATGATTTCAAGCTCAACTTGTTCCCTTTATGAAAGTATAATACTGAATTTGAGACTTAACTTTCATGGATGGGAATAGACTGCAGGTCCACAATCCTGTAATCCCCAAAGCTTTGGAAACCAAAAGCTTCTTAACTCATTTGGTGCTTTCAATTCTCCTAGAGCTCTGCACAGCAGCAGTCCCAGCTGAGTCCCAGAGGTAGAAAGGTAGAACCTTTTAAAAACTTGAACAGAAAACTTAACAGTGTTCCAGTCAGTGGCTAAGGGCTCGGCATTCGATTTAGTGTCTGGGCTCACCCTCTCTGTGGGAAGCAGAGAATTAAACAGAACTAGGGAGCACTTTCTGCCCAGTAGCTGTCCCTCAAAACAAAGTGCTTAGGAAACGAAGAGGCATAGCCATAAAGCTTAAGGTCTTTATTTGCCTGTCTTTAAAGAATCCTTTATAAAGCCAGCTTGTCTTCCCACCCCCACCCCAATGTCATTCTTTTAAACAAGCAGGGACATTTTAGTAGAACACTGTACTCCTAATGCCTATTGCTACTTCTTATTGGAGTGTGTGCGTGTGTGTGTATATGTGTGTGTGGTTGACAGAGAGAGGGTAAAACATAGCTTCATGATGATCAGGCAGAAACTTGAGTAAAGTAGAAATATCTGGGATAAGAAAAGCTAGAAATTAAACTCCTTTTTGGCTTCAGATATTTTCTTAGTAGAAAATGCTGATGCCTGTCCTGAGTCTGCTCAATATAGACTCTTGGAGCAGAGCTGCTAGGATTTTAATAGAATTTATTACTGTCGATAGCTTGTATATTACAACTAAATTCAGAGACCCTCTTTAAGGCGATAGTAGAGTAAATATCAGCCTTGGGATACTGTATACCCATATTTAATCCCAGACCACTCTGAGTGCCTATGAAATCTGTAGCTTCAAACTCATTTTTAAGGAGGTTGTCTTCCAGGTGCCTTAACCCTGAGGTGGGAAACTATCATTTGACATTGACCTTTAAGTTCCTATTCAAATCTGATCACAAGGTTCCCATTTTGACACTGTAGATATCAATGTCAATGTTTTTGTCTCATTTTGACTTAACCTTTGGTAACTAAAACCTTAAAAAAAAAAAAAAAAAATCAGAGGCTTTCAACCTTTACTGTATCCTGACTCCAACCTGACTGTTCTTTCCAAGTATATTTATACCTATGTTCTCAGACTACAAATCGTTCTTTTTCTGATTACTCAAGGTAGAGTCTTACCACCTTCACAGTCCCAAAGGTAATAAGGTTATATAGAACTACAAGACATGTACTCTCGGCATTGAGAATATTGCAGACATATTAAGAATCCAGTGGCAATGAGGGAAGAGGGGAGAGGCACCAGGTACATCCTATTTGGTCTAGCAGTATAAAACCGCATAGGTGATGCTTCCTGACAACAATCTCTACCCTCCTCTAGCTCCCCTTCTAAATCCCTAGTATATTACAACCCATAAAACATGTGAGGAATGAAAAAGTATTAAGAAATGAAGGTAGGAAACCATTCTGCTTTGTAGCTGGGTCCTAGCTTAATTAGACTCATGGGAGCAGAGTGATAGATGCTGTTTTAAAAGCAACGTATTTAATATCCAAGGAAGTAACCACACCCATATGGTCATCTTGAGTTGGGTCAAATTTTAATCTCCCAGGGAAGAGCCACAAAGCACAGAATGCTCCCAGACAGCAGGGAGTAGCTGACACTAGGGAGACCAACTAGGGTATTGTGCACGTAACACAAGAGTTCCAGTCTGTGCTTGCCTCTGTAATATCAGTTCTTATGCCAGCATGCCGCAGCTGCAAATGCTGAAAGGTGGCAGGAAATCGGAAGGCCTTCTGCTTGGAAACCCTCCCTCAGTAGTCTGCATGAACTATATGATTCCACTGTTTTTCTCAAATATTTGCAGTATATTTGCTTTAAGCGGCCACATCTGTGCCTTTTATCGTAAAGCAATCACATCCGCCAGAAGGACAGAACTGCTAATGATAGGAAGCACCTGAACATTAGCTGGCCTGTGCCGGGCAAAAAAACCAACTGTCCCACTTACAAGTCTTAGTTCACACCATTGTGTGAATTAAATATCCATACATTAAGCATAGAAGAACAGATTCAGAGAAATAGAATCTACATCTTCAGCTCCACCTCACTTTTCTTTCTTCTCGTCTTTAAATGATGAATGATCTTCCTTTCCCTCTTAACTATACTTTCTTGTAGCTTTTATCTTGGAGCTGTTTTGTAAACCTGTGTTTTCCAATTAGACCTCAGTTTCTAAGAGGAGGAATCATGTGTTCAATCTCTATTTCTACCCTATTCTTGTTGCTCCTTCTAAATCTTCTTCACTGTGCTTGTAATAGAAACATCATTAATGAATAATAGTATGGATGTGGATGAGAAATGCCATTAAAGGATTAGGACTTGGCTGATTATAGCCACACATGTAGTTTCAACAAATGAGAAAAATGAGTCCAGAGGCAGAGATGATGCCCCTTGTGGTCTCTGGGCAATCTGGATTGTTTCTATTTTGGTCTGGTTCCATTTGCCCGAGATCACTATTCCAGCCACCATGCCCAATTTTCAGGTACCAGAAATGAATAGATGGAAAGAAAATGGATCCTCTGCCCTCTTAAGGATATTTCCTAAAGTTGTATATACCATTTCAGTTTACATTCCATTAGTCAGAATGTAGTCCCTTGGCTGTACCTCACTAAGAAACAGGCTGGGAAATCTAGTATTTAGTCTTAGCATGGACCCAGCTAAGAACGCAATTACTGTCACTCACTGGCTGAAGATTCATCCTACTCTGGCCCTTAGGAGGTTACAGCCTGCCAAGTCTGCAGTATCCTCCTTAGAAAGTTCCCATCCATGGGTATTAGGTATCTTAAATCTATAACCAATCCTTGCTTTGCTGAGTGTTCCCTTCTTATTCCAGGGAGAAAAGCCAAATGTGAACCCTCCCAATTCCAGTGCACAAATGGTCGCTGTATTACGCTGTTGTGGAAATGTGATGGGGATGAAGACTGTGTTGACGGCAGTGATGAAAAGAACTGTGGTAAGTAAAGACTTTGATGATTTATGCATTTTGTTAAAATATGATGTTAATCTGCAAACGTATTGAGATTCTAAAAATAAAATCACTTCTAACAGTTGCTTTGAAAGAGTCTAAAGAATCTGTACTTCTCTGTGTAAAGGAATAAAATTGAATCTTTGACATGGGGTTATCAACTTGAGAATGGAATAAGGTGATGTTCCATTTAAATGACAGGACCTAGTTTATCTTAGATCACACAAACATGTGGAATAGGAATCTGGGAGAAGGAAGAAGAGGACCAGAAATAGAGACAAACAGAGGATTGCTTAGAAAGGACTGTTTTCCCCTTTTGATTTTCAAATGGCTCTGATCCTAGAAAAGAAGGCAAGCCATGGACATGAGAAAATCCCATAAAGTTTCAGGGGGTTAATTAACCCCTGACATAGAAACTACAAGCCAGCACAGATCAAAGATCCGATAAGGATTCTTTTTTAATTCTCTGCCTACAATAGTTGCTAATTCTAAAGCATTAGCAGAGCGGAAGACATTCTCTCCCCAAGAGAATAGGGATACAGTGTCACATCCATCAATCAGCATCTATCAAAAGATCATTGTGAGAAATGCCTATGTATGCAATCTATACAACCTCATGTCAAGCCAAATCAGCTGAGAACTGCATGGCAAGATCACATTTAGATACCATGAATACATGCTGAAGTTTGCTCTAGGATCCTTTCGTTCCATGTTGTAAACATTCTGAAACAATATTCTATGTGAATATTGGTGCTAACATTGTCATTTATCTTTTAAAAGATGTTATATAAAGATGTTCACTATACAAGGTAGAAATACAGAAGAATAGTAGAGACGAAATGTAGGTCTCAGCAACTGACACCTTGTTATGCCCTTACCTACTTCTTGCATCATTACTAAACGACTATACATCATGGCAGACCTTGTTCTATACCTGTTCGCTCTGAGCAGTATCACAGGTGTTTTTATGCCAATGTGTAGAGCAGATCAGCAGCTCCTTTGGAAGCATAAGAAAGTCAATTCTACAGTCTCAGGGAAGAAACTTACATCCAGTCGTAGGACCAAGAATAGTTCTCCTGTGCAACACTTTCCCATCATTTGCATTTTAACACTAAGATTTTAATCTATTCCACAAGACATTGAGTCTCATGCTATTTCTGGGTTACCTTGGTAATTTAGTTCCCTCACTAAATATCTCCCTAGAGAGTCCTCACTCTTGTCAACTATTTTCCTGTTGTAAGTTGCAATTTTTTTTCTCTATTCTAAACTATATATTTGGCAAAACCTATTGCTTGTTCTTAAAAAGCAATTATTCTCTTTATATTGCAAAAGTCTTCTTTTACCATCTGACTCAGTAGGAACTAACCTGGGTCAACTTGGGATTTTTCTAAAATAGTCTTGTATAAGTACTCTCTACTAGCCACATGGTAGGAGAGTTTGGAAAAGAAAAGGAGGTAGACATATATCTAATCAAGATCATTTGAGGTAGGAAAAATTGTATTCTTAGCCACAATTAGTCTCTACTTTCCATGTGTGACAGTAGAGAAAGAAAGTGGAAACATTACAATCAGGGAAGTTCTGAGTGCTTACTTTATTTCTCTATGGAAGAGGAAAGCTGTAGAATTACTTAAAACTTCCAAAACTACCTCCTATTTTTGGTCTAATCTCTTAATATGGAACTTGGTTACAATATTTAGCATGGTTCTTTATTTCCAGTATGTCAGTGGGCATAGTCAACTTTAGATTCTCTAAGCCATGTGCTTCTGTTGGTCCCATTAACTCATTCTTTTAGAGTGTTAGGCTGAGCTAATTAATCAGCAACCTAAGTACTCTAAATATGTAACTGCTAATTCTCTTCCTCTGTAGCACATCTAAATTTTTACTTGTCTCTCAAGGCCCAGTTCAAATATCCTTTCTTTACCCTCCCAGTCTATGCTCCAGATGAAGAGAGATAACCCTACAGCAATTTGTCTCTGTTTATCTTTTGCTCAAACACTGTGGTATACAGCCAATCTTTCACATCCTCATTATGTTTTCTAAGACTTAAAATCATGGGGGGCCAGGTGCAGTGGCTCATGCCTATAATCCCAGCACTTTGGGAGGCCGAGGCGGGTGGATCATGAGGTCAGGAGATTGAGACCATCCTGCCTAACACAATGAAACCCTGTCTCTACTAAAAATACAAAAAAAAAATTAGCCGGGCGTGGTGTAGTCCCAGCCGGGCACCTGTAATCCCAGCTACTCGGGAGGCTGGGGGAGGAGAATGGCGTGAACCTGGGAAGGCAGAGCTTGCAGTGAGCCGAGATCGTGCCACTGCCCTCCAGCCTGGGCGACAGAACGAGACTCCGTCTCAAAAAAAACTGCTAGGAGCAGTGGCTCACGCCTGTAATCCCAGCACTTTGGGAGGCTAAGGCGAACGGATCACGAGGTCAGGAGATTGAGACCATCCTGGCTAACACGGTGAAACCCTGTCTCTACTAAAAATACAAAATATTAGCCAGGCATGGTGGCAGGCACCTGTAGTCCCAGCTACTTGGGAGGCTGAGGCAGGAGAATGGCTGAGGCAGGAGAATGGCCTCCACAGGGAGGCAGAGCTTGCAGTGAGCTGAGATCACACCACTGCACTCCAGCCTGGGTGACAGAGCGAGACTCTGTCTCAAAATCAATCAATCAATCAATCACGGGGTCTCTTTACAGCCATTCCGCTAGTCCCTCTTTTGCAACTTCCAAAGAATATCACAGGTTGAATTACAACAACTAACCCTGCAGACCCTCTGACTTCTTCCTCCATGCTCAGGAGAACATGGGCCTTGAATACCACTTAATTCATTAACACTAGTGTTTGAGTTTTTCAGTGATTTTAGAAACAGTCATGAATCTAAAGCTAGCATGGCTAGTCTTGTTTCCTTGGTTATGTAATTCAAGGAGATAATGCTTTTTAGATCATAATTTGCCAACCCATCTTGGGTTCTAGAAATTAACTGTAATCACTATCTCTCCCCTTTATAATATCTTACACTGAACCAGAGTGGTCCAAGGGCAAACTCTAAACTCTGAGAGTTCTACTTACTTTGAGCCAGTGATTTGGGAAATAGTCCCTTTCAAATGTTCATCAAATTGTGAATTTTTCGCTTATTTATCTTCACAGAATATATGTTATAGAGGAATGTTTTAAAATACAAATTTGGGTAGAAGCTATAAGCATATAGGCAAGAAAGAATATACGGTAAGAAAGATAAGCTTAGGGTATCCTGTGTGGCTACTTTATATCAAGATTCATCCTACTCTGTGATTCCTTCATGGGTAGGGTAATCAAGCTGCCCAATTTGCTTAGGACAGCCCTGGTTTATACTTATCTTCTGGATTAATTAACAGTGTCCCCTTTCTGCTGAGATTGTCCCAATTTGGACAAAAAATTGCATGGTAACCCTAAGTATAGGGGAAAGACCTGCCCCAGCAAGAATTAGCGGCAGAATCAATTCCTTTCCTTAGGCTATTTTAACATTAGCAGTCAGTTACGGATATTAGCACTGACAGCTTCAATGACTTTTAGCTGATTGATGTTAGCCTACCCCTTGACTAGAAAGGCTAAAATCATCTCTCCCTTGAATTCTAAATACAACATCTCTTGTTACACTGATTGAGTTTTCTCCCCTTTCTACCTGATGAGTTCCTTTGCCCCTGTAGACCAGTATTGGTGACAATATTCAGTACTGGGGTTTGGCCTTCATTCTCCACACTAAACACATGTGTTGTTAAGGGATGCCCCTTGAACAGTGTCTTAGTCAGCTCAGACTGCTCTCACAAAAACACCATAGATGGGTGGCTGAAACAACAGAAATTTATTTCTCATAGTTATGGAGGCTGAGAAGTCCAAGATCAAGGTGCCAGCAGATCTGGTATCAGGTGAGAGCTCTTTCCGATTTGCAGATGACCATCTTCTCACTGTGTCCTTACATAGTAGATTACAAAGAGAGAGAAAGCAAGTGCTCTGATTTCTTTTTATAAGGGTATTAATCCCATTCATGGGGACTCCATCCTCATGACTTAATTACCTCCCAGAGGCCCGACTTCCTAATAACATCATATTGGGGGTTAGGATTTCAATACATGAATTTTGGGTGGAAACAAACATTCAGTCCCCAGCAAACAGTTCTACTATGATCCAGTCAGAAGAGGGAATGTTTAGCTGTTAAATGTATGAAGTACTTGAATGACTTGGAAGAAATACATATAGAAAATGAAAGTGTTACTTAATCTCAACATTATACAATAGGCAGGAAGTTAAATGTAAGATATCTCCGAGTCGTAAGATAATGGGCAACTTCTATCTGACCTTGACTTCAGTTTCCTCCAAGTCTCTCAAATGAGCATCTTCCTTCTCTGAAAAAAAAAATAATAATAATAATAATTTTTCTGAAGTTTCCCCCTGGATATTGGCAATTGAGTGCCCATTGACTCAGCTTTTTTTAGAGCAAAACATGCCAAAATGCAGTATGAGCCCTCATGTGAAGCTAGGGCTGTGGGTAAGTGACTTCAACTTTAACCCTTCAAATAAACGTTTGTAGTAAAGAAGACGTGTGCTGAATCTGACTTCGTGTGCAACAATGGCCAGTGTGTTCCCAACCGATGGAAGTGTGATGGAGATCCTGACTGTGAAGATGGTTCAGATGAAAGTCCAGAACAGTGCCGTGAGTGTAACTTGCTTTGGCCTTGAACTTTCCTAAGTTGTTTGGTGTCTCACGTTTCTAAGTATTGCTTAATCTACTACTTGGTATTCATTTTTCTTTGCCTGCCTTGAAGTTTAGGTCAATTGACTCCAAAGTCAGTCAAATCACTACCAGTTTATCAGCCTCCTTTAAAGAATGTTCTCCCTGGTCCAACAAGACTTACATTCTCTTGGGTAGCTTCACTATTGAATACTTAAAACTGAAGTCAGCAGATTCAGTCAAGAACTCCTTGACTAGGTGCATAGATTTCAAATGTTTGATTATAATGATTCTGAGCAGATGGTACTGTGGTCCTGGAAGCTAAGTCAAGAAGTGAGGGTTCCCTATGGGCCAAGCATAAGCTTTTAGAAGCACAGCTTCTCATACTATTAAAAAGCTATTACTGAAGAGGTAAGGTAGCTAGTAATTGGGTGAATAGTGACTTCTGACACACATGTAACCTAAAGTTACTAAAATGGAGATCTTACAGCTTATTCTTGAATAAGATAAACTTCATAGGTATGCAAGTGTATACCTGTGTCCTTAGGAAACAGTCTGTGAGACCATAAAGAATGATGGTTTGGGATCATATAAATTGAGATCACATGAATGTCAAGGCGAAGAAAGTCTTAGAGTTTATTTTGAGTCAGTAGAGGCCTGCACTGGTAGAAGCACTAAAGAAGGACTAACATGAACAAAATTTAGGTCTAAAATGTGATTATGAAAGAAAATCAAATGGAAAGGAAGATAAGGGTGTTACTTTCAATTTTGTAGATAAGTGAGGGGAGTAATATTGGTCAAGACAAGTGAGTTCAAGGCCTGCGAGCTAAAGACAGGTTGTGTAAAGATTCAGCCTCAAGTTTTAGTGGAGAATGACCTCGTCAAGTCAAGTATTAGGGCATGCTTCTACTTTGCAAGATGTCAATTTAAAGAAGGTTGTGAAGGAGGCCTGTAAAGGAATCTAGGCAATAGAAGATTTCCTAGATGTTTGACCATCTGACTTTTCATGCATTTGAGATTAGATGACAATATCTGGGTCTGTCCACTTGATATCCAACAGATAAATAGTGGTCTAGGAGCAGCCCAGCCAGTAAACTTCACCATGCCAAGTAAAACAAAAGCCAGAACTGAGCACGCCATGGGACCTTGAAGGAGTGACGTGGTCAAGGCTGTCAGGTACACTGTCAGGTAGCATAGGTTTGGCACAGCTTCTAAGGAATGGAGCTGATGAAAGAGCTCCCCAGGCTTCAGCCAGTTAGAATTTCACCAGTTGCCAGGCTACTGAGTCACAGGTATTAGCGCTTCCAGGCAGCACAGGAGCATCAGCTTTGCATTGATCAGTTTTGAGGCTCTTTTGAGACTGTATATCATCAACAGATATGAGAACATGCCGCATAAATGAAATCAGCTGTGCCGCCCATTCTACTCAGTGTATCCCAGTGTCCTGGAGATGTGATGGTGAAAATGATTGTGACAGTGGAGAAGATGAAGAAAACTGTGGTAAGAAGATCAGTGTTGAGTGACGTAACCCAAAGACCCTTTTCCTAAAGGAAGGGTGGGCAGGGGAAACTAACCTAAGCATGAAGAGGCACTGACATTGACTCACTTTTCAGTGACTTCACTATCTGCTCAATTACTCGTCCTTCATAACTGCCCTAAAACCCTAAAAGACATTCACGTGGCAATTGGCCATTGCTTGGTGTTTCTTTTAGGCAAATAGAAATAAGAAGGTAAGTCATTCAAGGCACTTGTATGTAGTAGTAGCTCAGGGAAGCAGCAATTATGTGGACTTTTGTCTCTGTTGTGACAGTAATTCATGTTCCTTTTGCACTTTGGCACAATAAAATTAGGTGAGTAGGGTTGGCAAACACATTCATAGGTCTAAACTTGATTGGGTTATTGGAATAAATTATTTGAGTATTATACAAACATTTCTTTGCCCCTAAACTAGATTCTGGCATAACTTTTTTGGGGAAAAAAAAAAGACACAGAAGCATGAATTAACATCTTGCCTCAGATACCCAAAGAAAAGTCTACCCAACTGGTGATACCTTTGTCTCCTGTTGCAGTTCCTGTCTCTGAAAGCTAACTCTGTTTCCTATTCTTTCATGTTTCTGGTCTTGGAAAATCTTTAATAAAATGCTGCATGTTGAAGGTGAAGTCCTGGGAAAATCGCTAGGTTGAACAAACAGTGCTTTGAATGTTCTTTCAAGCTACCGCCCTTTTTATAGGGCCTCTAAAACCTACCCAGGTCTGACAAGCATGGGTCTCCTGATATGGTAGTAGTCAAGGGAGCTCAGGGTACTTACAGTTGAAACACCAGTCTTGTGTATAGAAGTCACCTCCTGAGGTCAATACCATTGCACCTAGTCCAATGAGTTTTAGTGTTCAATCCTAGAATTGAGTTTTCTGTATTGGTAAGCCCTTGTGCTGCCAAGTGTTTCCCTTATAAATCTAGACTTTGCTTCCCAAGAGAGTCGTGGTCTCTATTCTAATTGCCACCAAATTGTGACCTTGAAATGTTTGGCAGGAATTTAAGTCAAAGTACCAATTGGCTAGTAGGACTAGCTTATCATTGTCAGCATACCTGATTGTTAAATGGTGATTACAGCCCTGGCAGTAATCGATTTTTTCAAAATGGAAAGTGTTTAAGACTTGTTATTCCTGATCCTTATTTAAAGGACCGAAAAGAGGAACCATGTATGGTAGTATGTGGTTCACCTCTTTTTGGTGACAGTGTCTTAATGCTTGTTGTATTACGTTGCATGATATTCTCAACTAGTGATGAGATCTGACAAGCTGTATGTTGATTCAAGGACAACTCAATCTCTGCCTTCCAAATTGAAATCCCTTGTTTCAGTTTGTTAGTTATCACAGCCACTTTTAGAGTCAATTGTGGTTCTCATCTCAAATTAATTTCTAGTCTTCAACTATTTTCTTGGTCCTTTATTTCTGTTCTTCTTATTTACAGTGTGCCTTCATTTTTTGTACAGTGAGACTGTGTTCTTGATTTAACTCCGTTGTAGCCTTTAAGTTGGGCTAGTAAGTTACGATTAATGAATAAAGATCAATGTATTAGATTTTGGGAAAAGAATCTTGAAAGGACCTATCTTGATGCACTTTCAATGGGGCATCCTCTCTCTTAATAGGCAATATAACATGTAGCCCCAGTGAGTTCACCTGCTCCAGTGGCCGCTGCATCTCCAGGAACTTTGTATGCAATGGCCAGGATGACTGCAGCGATGGCAGTGATGAGCTGGACTGTGCCCCGCCAACCTGTGGCGTCCATGAGTTCCAGTGCAGCACCTCCTCCTGCATCCCCATCAGCTGGGTATGTGACGATGATGCAGACTGCTCCGACCAATCTGATGAGTCCCTGGAGCAGTGTGGCCGCCAGCCAGTTATACACACCAAGTGTCCAGCCAGCGAAATCCAGTGCGGCTCTGGCGAGTGCATCCATAAGAAGTGGCGATGTGATGGGGACCCTGACTGCAAGGACGGCAGTGATGAGGTCAACTGTCGTAAGTAGCTTTCTAGCATGGCATGTTCAGTTCTCTTCCGTGTATCAACTGGGACAATTTGCTAGCTTCATTCCATGGTGTTTCCTCCCTTTGTAGCCTCTCGAACTTGCCGACCTGACCAATTTGAGTGTGAGGATGGCAGCTGCATCCATGGCAGCAGGCAGTGTAATGGCATCCGAGACTGTGTCGATGGTTCCGATGAAGTCAACTGCAAAAATGGTAAGGGTTTCTTCTTGTTGGTTAAGCAATGGATTGCTCTGACCAGACCCACTCATGGAATCTCCCTTCTTTGTTTCTCTTTGTAGTCAATCAGTGCTTGGGCCCTGGAAAATTCAAATGCAGAAGTGGAGAATGCATAGATATCAGCAAAGTATGTAACCAGGAGCAGGACTGCAGGGACTGGAGTGATGAGCCCCTGAAAGAATGTCGTAAGTGTACTTGTTGCTCAAGTACAAACCCTGGAAGTTTGATACAATCCAGCATAGCTAACACTGTAGACCCCATGTGATGGCTGCTTAAACTTTTGAATATACTGAAGTTCAATTGTAGACTTCAGAGTGAAACTTTATGACTTAAAAACCCAGGTAGGACAAACTATAGTGTTTGTTTTTGTTTTTTGTTTTTTGTGTTTTTTGAGACGGAGTTCCACTCTGGTTGCCCAGGCTGGAGTGGGTTGACGCAATCTCGGCTCACTGCAACTTCTGCCTCCCAGGTTCAAGCAATTATCCTGCCTCAGCCTCCCAAGTAGCTGGGACTATAGGCGCCCGCCACCATGCCCGGTTTTTTTTTTTTTTTTTTTTTTTTTTTTTTGTATTTTTAGTAAAGACAAGGTTTCCCCGTGTTGGCTAGGCTGGTCTCAAACTCCTGACCTCGTGATCCACCTGCCTCGGCCTTCCAAAGTGCTGGGATTACAGGCATGAGCCACCGTGCCTAGCCCAAACTAGTTTATAGTTTAACCTCCTTAAAGATAACTGATCATCAATAGAGAAACTTGACTAAAGGCTGCTTGACCAACTGGTAACTTGCCAAGGAGATAGATAATCCACCCTGAAAAATATACCTATAAAATAAATGATTAGGTCTTAGACAAATCATGGGTTTGACCAGGCCAACTAGATAAGTTATCAAATAGCTTGGGTTTTAAATGTGAAAGACAGGTATTAATTGAAAATAAGTTGTCAAGTGACTGCTACATTTTTATTCCAGATATAAACGAATGCTTGGTAAATAATGGCGGATGTTCCCATATCTGCAAAGACCTAGTTATAGGCTACGAGTGTGACTGTGCAGCTGGGTTTGAACTGATAGATAGGAAAACCTGTGGAGGTGAGTCTAAGAAGAAAACCTGGACCCTGCGGGTGATGGGAAAGGGTAGTATGTACCTAGTAAGGTATAGGAGCAGAAAGACTAATTCTGATTTCCCTCCTAGATATTGACGAATGCCAAAATCCAGGAATCTGCAGTCAAATTTGTATCAACTTAAAAGGCGGTTACAAGTGTGAATGTAGTCGTGGCTATCAAATGGATCTTGCCACTGGCGTGTGCAAGGCAGTAGGTAAATGAACTTGGACTGGTGTAGCTATTGTACTTTTACAAGTAAGTCCCTCTTAAAGGTACAGCCGGTGACCACAATAGTCAAACTAAACGTGAAATCGTACTTGAGAACAATGTTGCTAACCTCATAATACAGCAGTATCGGTTAAATAGCAGATCTCTCCCCCAGACATCTACCTTGGTCATTCCTTTTGCGTATGATACCATGAATACCTACCAGGTTTGCATGCTCTCTGTTTCCAAAACTTGAGTGCAACTCAAATAAGTGACTTATTCATCACCCACCCTGTTGTTGAAGGCTGTAATCCCAGGACTGCCTTCCTAAACCATAGGAAGCACTTGCAAGTCCCAGGGGCAGGAACTCCAGAACAGATACTACTGACGTATTCCACAATACCTTTACTTTCTAAGATCTCTGCTGGGAGGAGGTGGTTTAGAAAGACCTTGCCTTCTTAAAGCAAAACTAAGTAACCCTGACTTTCATCTTGCAGGCAAAGAGCCAAGTCTGATCTTCACTAATCGAAGAGACATCAGGAAGATTGGCTTAGAGAGGAAAGAATATATCCAACTAGTTGAACAGCTAAGAAACACTGTGGCTCTCGATGCTGACATTGCTGCTCAGAAACTATTCTGGGCTGATCTAAGCCAAAAGGCTATCTTCAGGTAACTTTCAGTTCCATTTGTAGTGTCTCGACAAGTCATTGTCACTTGGGAAGTGATCTGTGGGATAGTTTGGAGGAGTTTCATTTTGTGTCTAGCCCCATCTAGCATCTAATTACCTGGGGACATTAAATCTAACACTAATTCTTTATTAAATTGTTATCATTTCCTAAATAGAAACTAATAATTGTCTCTGAAGTAAAAGATGACATCTTTCATATTTTTTATATTTTCTCCCTTTTCTCTACAGTTAATTGAGAACTGTTCATTGTTGCTACAAATAGAAATGGTAGTACAGCCGTTTCTTAATGGGAACTATAGAAACTCAGATGATGGATACTGAAACAAATAGCTTCCCTTATAAATTTGTTGTTCTTGTATATAGAATACATACCAGCAACTAGATAATCCACAGCATTATTAATTTAGCATCAGTAAGCAGCATGGTTAAATAATTTGAGTGGTGAGCTGTGGTGTTACTAGATTTCTTTCTGAATGAAGTCATTGACCATTTTGTAAGCAAAAAGTCCCTTCTCCAAGCTCTAATTGTGTCAAACTCTTAAATTTCTTGTGACCTATTCTGTTTCAGTGCCTCAATTGATGACAAGGTTGGTAGACATGTTAAAATGATCGACAATGTCTATAATCCTGCAGCCATTGCTGTTGATTGGGTGTACAAGACCATCTACTGGACTGATGCGGCTTCTAAGACTATTTCAGTAGCTACCCTAGATGGAACCAAGAGGAAGTTCCTGTTTAACTCTGATTTGCGAGAGCCTGCCTCCATAGCTGTGGACCCACTGTCTGGGTTTGTACACCGTTTTCTATCACATAGCTTTTTGAATGGTATCTGTGTAGGTCAGGAGCTTTCTCATACCTGAATTAGTACTAAAATCTCAAGGTTTATCAGCCCTCTACAACAAAGAATTAGAATTCTAATTCAAGATATCAGTTTTGCCCCAGTTGAATGACCCTAGGACGGCCTTATCTGTATGACAGGTCCTCCTGTCTGACTCGTATGAGTGATTGCTGGTTGATATTAATGAATTAACATTCCTGATTTGATGTGTGTACCAAAAGCTGTATCTGAACCCTTTTGCCCACCCAGTTTCTATGCAAGTGATTTTTTAGTTTTTGACTGAACACTTTGCTGGGCTAGCTCTGGATGATCAAACCTAAATGACAGTCTGAATTGTGGGGATTTGGGTAACGACATTGCATCTAAGTGTGCAAGTTGTCTGAAAGTCCAGCAGAAATAAACAGACCTTTATAGAAACATTTCACTAAGGGGGTTCCCTAAATTACCACTAAGTAACATAGAAGAGCAGCTTAGGAAATTGACTAAGGCTGTAGTCATCACAACTGCCCCCCCTACAGCCTCATTAGAACTCAATCAGCCAACCCCTGCTATGAAATTTAAAGGATATTTGTCTTTCACTCCTCTGAAAGAAGTAACCTTTTAAAAAGGAAACATAACCTTGTGACTTTGGGCCGAAATTTAGATGTCAGACAAACATAGATTATTACGGTTAATAATGAACTTGCAGATTCTTAATATTCAAATTTATTTACCTAGAACAAAATTTAGACCCTTAAGTGTTACTATTTGTCACTAGAGAATCCCTTTTCTGCTTAAATTTTAGTTTCAGGCTACAACTTTATTCCTTCTAAACCACTGAGGCTTATTTCTCATTTAATTCTTCACAGTTTTGTTTACTGGTCAGACTGGGGTGAACCAGCTAAAATAGAAAAAGCAGGAATGAATGGATTTGATAGACGTCCACTGGTGACAGTGGATATCCAGTGGCCTAACGGAATTACACTTGGTATGTATGGTCTTCCTTCTCGATCACCCACTCAACTATCTTCATAGTGTTTCCATTTATCTCCATGGTGAATTCTGGACTAGCAGATGACTCTTCTGCTTCCGCCTAAATTCTAGCAGGAATTTTCAATGGGAGTAACTGAACAACACAAGTAAAATGGTGGATTAGCAAATTACACATTCCGTAACTACTGACCTGTTGTCCAGCTGGGCCTAATATGTGGCACGAACTCAGTGAAGGTTGGGCCTTGGGTGCACTCATACTAAATATTCTGGGCATGAATGCCTTAGCATTTCCTGAATTGCAGGCTTTTAACAGTTTTCTTCTGGCTTTGTGGAGGAGGAGAACAAAATGCCAGCCTCTTTTAATATTTTCTGTAATGTGAGTAGTATTTCTTAAGTCATTTACTTTGAGAATCTCAGGTACCCTGTTAGTCCCCAAAAATGAATGTGGATACAGATTCTGCATGCTGCTTTGCCAGGTTTGTGTGACCCCTGTTAAGAAACCCTGCTGGAGAAAGAACCATAAAAGTAGAATATTAATCCATTAGATGTTTTAAATGGAAGCCAGAGTAGTAGTGGCTTGTCATGTAATGACAATTCTTTTCCTACCTAGACCTTATAAAAAGCCGCCTCTATTGGCTTGATTCTAAGTTGCACATGTTATCCAGCGTGGACTTGAATGGCCAAGATCGTAGGATAGTACTAAAGTCTCTGGAGTTCCTAGCTCACCCTCTTGCACTAACAATATTTGAGGTAAGATGTGTCTCACATCAAAGTGTGTATACCTTTCAGCTATTATATCACTTTGAGGAGAAATGACAGACATGGCGGGAGGAGGGAAGAGCAGCTGAGCATGGCTTGAGAAACTGCTTTCACTTAAAACCTGGTACAAATTAGACACTAATTCCCAGAAGCACTTCAAACCTAAACTTGATTCTTTTACAGTTTTATATCTAGTGTCCCAGCTCAGCATTCAATAAACTTAGTCCATTAAATGAGAAGTAAATGATGACCTTAGAAATGGACTTGTGTTAATCCTGGATGTACATGCTAATTGTGGGGTTCTGTTGTAGGATCGTGTCTACTGGATAGATGGGGAAAACGAAGCAGTCTATGGTGCCAATAAATTCACTGGATCAGAGCTAGCCACTCTAGTCAACAACCTTAATGATGCCCAAGACATCATTGTCTATCATGAACTTGTACAGCCATCAGGTACCGTGGAGAAGCACAGTCCTTAATAACCACTTTAAGGGAAGCAGCATGACACAGAACCTACTGGATGTCAGTGGCTCTTGGCAACTCCCCTTTCTTTAAAAGGAACGTTTGCCCTCCCGTACCCTACCTCAAACAGTTCACACGTTATTTTTTTATTTCTGCTGCCTTAGAGAAATGGCTTCTCAGCTTCAGCTCCTAGCTTCCCTCCCAAGCCTCAGTGTCAGATCTTTTATTTCTGCTTCATCCATGTCCCCTTGGCCTTCAGCCCCTCTTGCCAAGACTATTGCAGTAGCCTCCAAAGTAGCTTTTGTGCTACAAACTTCCTCTACTGTTAGTTTGCTAGGATTTTTGCAATGAAGTGCCACAAACTGCCTTAAACCACGGAAGTTTATTGTCTCAAAATTCTGGAGGCCAGAAGTCTGAAATCAAGGTGCCAGCAGGGTTGGTGCCTCTTGAGGGCTGTGAGGGAAGGATCTGTTCAGGGCCTCTTTTCGTGGTCTGTTGACAGTGCTTCCGCCTGTGTCTCTTCACATCATCTTCCCTCTGTATATGCTTTTGTCCAGGTTTTTTTTGTTTTTTGTTTTTTTTTGAGACGGAGTCTCGCTCTGTCGCCCAGGCTGGAGTGCAGTGGCACAATCTCAGCTCACTGCAACCTCCACCTCCTGTGTTCAAGCAATTCTCTTGCTTCAGCCTCCCGAGTTGCTGGGACTACAGGAGTGAGCCACCATGCCCAGCTACATTTTGTATTTTTAGTAGAGATGGGGTTTCACTATGTTCACTATGTTGGCCAGACTGGTCTCAAACTCCTGACCCCAAGTAATCTGCCTGCCTTGGCCTCCCAAAGAGCTAGAATTAAAGGTGTGAACTGTAATACCAGTCATATTGAATTAGAGCCCAGCTTAATGACCTCATTTTAACTTGATTACCTCTGTAAATATCCTGTCTTCAATATCTCCAAATCAGATCACATTCTGAGGTACTAGGACTTCAATATATGAATTTTAGGAAGGAACGCAATTCAACTTGTAACACCTACTTTTTCCCTGTGACACACCTGATATAGGATTGTGTAGAGTCTTAAACACATCGGGTTATATTATGTCCTGCTGAAAACACTTGGCTGGTTCTATCTAAATAAAACCTTCAAACCTTCCTAAGGCTGAGTTTCCTTCCACTTTGTTGGAGCAAGTAAAGAGAAAACCAGGAGAACATGCCTAGCCTCCTTTCTCTGAGCCTTCACACTAAACCTTGGGCCAATAGTGAGAGCCAGTCCTGGTCCCTCACCTCCCTTCCCCACCTTCTCTTTTGAAATCTGTCTCTTAAAGACATAACTTTTACAGTCTGTCTCTAAGAGGTCCCTTATTTTGTGTCCTTAGAGCATGCTGCCTGTACCTTTATACTTATTCTTCCTTGATACTGCTCTCACTTGAAGGATTGCCAGAGTCAACAAGTCTAAGCTCTTGGGGGCAAGGACTCAGGTCTTCAACACGTAGAACAAGGCTTTATATATACTAGGCATTGGAATACCCATTTTAATGGTATTTTTTCCTGACTAGGTAAAAATTGGTGTGAAGAAGACATGGAGAATGGAGGATGTGAATACCTATGCCTGCCAGCACCACAGATTAATGATCACTCTCCAAAATATACCTGTTCCTGCCCCAATGGGTTCAATCTAGAGGAAAATGGCCGAGACTGCCAAAGTAAGGCATTTTGTGTTTCAACCACAAGTAGAACATACAACAAGCAATGTAAGACACAAGCTTGGATTTTTAAGAATTCTGTTTTAGCTAATTCTTTGAATAGATTTGAGAAGATATCTGCTATTGTTGTATGCCGGGTTATCATGTCATTTCTTTAGAACTGACTTTAACCCATGTCAACATTAAATGAGTTTATAGGAGACTATAGTGTCAACATACCTTATACTAATTTGTACCAGTTAGTCCCTTAACAGCACTGAGCTAGCCGACTTGCAGGTAATTAAACGAGGCCTTAACATTTTTCCTCAAAAGGAGGAGGACAGAAACTATGCTTAAGGAAGGCCATGGTTACGAAAACCTCATTGCCTCGTGGGTGACGCTTACCTAAAATAACACTTAAGCTGAATTTGCATTTAGTCTTCTGTTCTTAGCTTTTGATTAAGTGGCAAATTAAACTCCTTTGTGTGGCCAAGGAGCTCATATGGTGAGGCTGGTGAGGTTTTTACTAGCATGATTCATGGTCAGGTCACGGCAGGGATTAGCTCAGTTTACCAAGAAATTAGTTGCAAGACAGTCTGGTATGCCTGCTATACCAGAGCATCTTGAAAACATTTCTTGTAATTTCCAGGAACGTGGGATATTGTTTAGAGGGATAAAATATGGTTGTCCATCATTTTGAATTGTCAAATTCCAAATACCGACTGTTCTTCCCAAAGTTTCATGGTATCTCTTTTTGCATGAAGATTGCTGTTTCAATTTTGACACATCAGCTGTACAACTTAGTTCAGCAGTGGTTTGTCTCTTTTACCTGGTTTTAAAATAACCTTTTGCATGGCTTGTCTGGACAAAAGAGCTAGCCATTCTGGAACCTTGGCATTAACCAGGTTCTTGGTTTTTATAATTCAGGTACTGCAACTACTGTGACTTACAGTGAGACAAAAGATACGAACACAACAGAAATTTCACCAACTAGTGGACTAGTTCCTGGAGGTATCGAGTTCAGTACTGCAAACTGTTAATCTCCACTAACAGCCACACTCTTTGTATCTATAGCTTAAATAATTAATGCAACCTTTAACTACTATTTCTGCCCCAATTGGTAACCTATATTTAAACACCAAAGACTTAAAATTTGCATATCTTTTCCTGACTGATCTTTAAGGTTTCTAGTAGAGAACTGTCAGTGAAATGGCTACTACAGCATGTGACTCAAATACTTCTAGGCCAGAGTTGTTCCTGGTGTTCAATTGTAGTAGATAGTGAACATCAATGTTGGATGCAAAGGTTTTGGCTCCTTACCTGATGGGTAAATCTCTAAATCTTAATACAGACCCTTCTAAACGGATTCCTTTTATTCCTCTGTAGGGATCAATGTGACCACAGCAGTATCAGAGGTCAGTGTTCCCCCAAAAGGGACTTCTGCCGCTTGGGCCATTCTTCCTCTCTGTAAGTAGATTTCCTACAAGTCTGGGTTCAAGAACTACTTAGATACCAGATGAATATTTTTTGTTCATCTGGAGCTACCCTTTTATGCTGTCATAGCACTTATGACACTGAATTATATTCACTTTCTCCCCCACATAGTACACTAAATTAAGGCCCATATCTTTCTCTTCATTTGTGCCGTTGGCACAGTAACTGGCATGATAAATGTTCAACAGTTAATGCTTTCCACTTCAGCACTGTTAGCCTGGCTTGTCCCCCTATAAGTCTCTTTAACTGCTCTTCTGTTCCCCCTTTGAAATGCGTGTAATGCTTTATACAGAGGAGATGCACAAATGCTTAAATGCTTTCTTGAAGAGTTACAGGACTTGTTGAGGGTAAATTAAAAGCAGTTAAGAATTTTCAAACCTATGGAAAAAGGACCTCAAACTATTATGAGACATGCGAATTACAAGGACTTGGCTATAAAAGCCTTTGTCCTAAATTAATAGATTCCAAGCTTAGCTAACACACCAGGAACACCTGAATAGCTCTCCAGAACCTTCTGCAATTTTAATTTGGTGAGCCTAAGGTGGGACCGAGGACCCTGCCCTTGCCTGGATGGATGTGGCTAGCCCAGCTCCAGTGCATAGAACTACCTCTGGGCTGAACTTGTTTCAAGCTCCTGGCCCATGTTTATTCCAACTTCTAGTTATCCTAGCTCCATAAAACATGACATTTTTACTAATGTCAATTATTATGGATTCCTGAACATTATTACCTTTCTTATATGTTCCAATATTAGACTTAACTCACTTAGCTACCCTCTGATTTTTTTCAGTGCTCTTAGTGATGGCAGCAGTAGGTGGCTACTTGATGTGGCGGAATTGGCAACACAAGAACATGAAAAGTATGAACTTTGACAATCCTGTGTACTTGAAAACCACTGAAGAGGACCTCTCCATAGACATTGGTAGACACAGTGCTTCTGTTGGACACACATACCCAGCAGTAAGTCAGCTTTGTGTCTTTATATACCATGGCTTGAAGTGAGACGTTTCAGAAAGGAGACCTAGGCTAGAAAGAGAGCCATTAGGATGATGGAGTTACCAAATACTTCATCTGCCACCTGGACATTAGACAGTGTAGCCTATTAGAACATAAGTCAGTTGATCAGCATCTAGCCCTCACCAAATGGCAAGAGGGTCAACTTAATATAGTGGTGACCTTAAGATATTTTTGGTTATAGAAATGACATGTAAATATTAGCATGAACCAAGTAGCTCTTTACTGAACTATTAAATCCATTGCCTACTGGATATTTGAAAGTAAATTAGCATATCCTATATAGGGGAGTTGGCTTAAAGTCAGTGTATTGAGTAAGATTCACTTAGCCAAAATTATGATACACTTTGCTTTAAAAAGTATCCCACCACACTTAGCACACTTAGTATAGCTAGCTTTTCTTCTAGCAGTAGTCATTCACTTGTTCTTCAGATGAAACCCAAGTGGAGTGTCTGGCCTTCACGTAGGAAACAGGCTGAAAAAAACAAGTATTGATTGCTCCCCTCTCAAGCTCTGGTGAAACATGGAACAGTGGTCAATTCTTGACACAGATGGCTTTTCACATTTTTCTCCAAGACTTATGATCATTAAGTAGAAGAGGCAGAATCAGTCACACTATCTTATCTCACTACCAAGCAGGTATAGTTGAATTCAAATTAAATGCATGAATGATACAATTCAGTACTCTTTTGTATCTGACTTTTCTTCTGAGCACTCTCAGTGTTCGAATGACCAACTAAAAAGCAGGGTCCATTTTAAAGACGAGAGTTGCCATCAGTGAGTGATCACCAAGCTCATTCCATACTTCTTCTTTTCCACAGATATCAGTTGTAAGCACAGATGATGATCTAGCTTGACTTCTGTGACAAGTCTTGACCTTTGAGGTCTAAACAAATAATACCCCCGTCGGAACAGTAACCGAGCCAGCAGCTGAAGTCTCTTTCTTCCTCTCGGCTGGAAGAACATCAAGATACCTTTGTGTGGATCAAGCTTGTGTACTTGACCGTTTTTATATTACTTTTGTAAATATTCTTGTCCACATTCTACTTCAGCTTTGGATGTGGTTACTAAGTATCTGTAACTCTTGAATTTCTAGACAGTATTGCCACCTCTGGCCAAATATGCACTTTCCCTAGAAAGCCATATTCCAGCAATGAAACTTGTGCTATAGTGTATACCACCTGTACATACATTGTATAGGCCATCTGTAAATATCCCAGAGAACAATCACTATTCTTAAGCACTTTGAAAATATTTCTATGTAAATTATTGTAAACTTTTTCAATGGTTGGGACAATGGCAATAGGATAAAACGGGTTACTAAGATGAAATTGCCAAAAAAAAATTTGTAAACTAATTTTGTACGTATGAATGAAATCTTTGACCTCAATGGAGGTTTGCAAAGACTGAGTATTCAAACTACTGTACATTTTTTTTCAAGTGCTAAAAAATTAAACCAAGCAGCTTAACCATGGTTTGTGCCTGTTCCTCTAGGATGAAATCCTAGCCTGAGTAGTATCAAGTGTTCTGTGTGAGCTATAATTCTTGATGTTGTATAACTAAGCCTGTAATTGGGCTAGTTTCTCTTACACCCAAGTACAGCTAAAAAATGAAGTACTGTTTAACATTTGCTCCCAAAATATTTCTTACTGTGTAAAAGAAGCTAGCTTAGTCTGTACCTAGAATTCCTTTTGGTTAGAGGAGATTCTTTTCCATTAACTTGTTTCCTGATTGAGAAACACATGCTAAGATTTCTATGAATTCTGCTTCTTTATAGTTAAGTCTGTTTTCCATGTTCTGTCATTTATTTAGGTCAAGGACAAGTGCCTTCTAAGGCATGGATAAGGGCTTTCTTCTTATAAAAGTCTAGACTGTCTTACTGTGAAGATGCCCAGGGAGGATAGCAAGCAATGGCATTCTTGAACAATCTAAGGCAGGGTTCTCAGTGTGGTCCCGGGAACAGAAGCATCTGCATCACCTGGGAATGTGTTAGAAATGCAAGTTCTCAGCCCCATCCCAGACCTACTGAATCAGAAACTCTGCGGGCTAGGGCTGAAACCTGCTTTCATAAGCCCTTCAGGCAATACTGATGTAAACTAAAGCTTAAAAACCACTGTTTTGATGTGACTTCATGAAGAATATAATTATAATATCACCTAAATTTTTATCCTGGCTGGGATAGGGCAGATTCTTATTATGGACAATTTCTGGAACTTACAGTATGAAGAGCAGATGAAGAGTTTGAGACAAAAAGTTGCACAGGGAGTTTAGTGAATTTTTCCATCAGGTTGGCCATTACTTTCTTTCTCCAAAGTCTCAGGATGTCTGGAAGCAAGGAAAGACACAAGACTGGAAGCATCGGGTGGATGCTGTGTGTCACAAGTGAGGTGGAGAGTTGACTGTGGAAGGTACAGCAATTCCTCTGGAATTAAATGACCGACCAACACTGTAGGAAGAAGATGAAGAGAAGATGTTTTAAGTCGCTACATGAATCAGTGGATGACTCATATTTTCACTTGCATATGAAATATAAGGCAGTTAACATCTTGTTTGTGGCTTAAGGAAAGAAATTAATATTACTAGACGAAGGGAAAGTTGGTTCTGTTGTCTTAAGGGATGCCCCCTTGTGATTTTGGTCAACTGAATGAAAAAGGAAAGATAGCCTTGGACCTTTTTTTCATGGGAGGTTTGGAGGTCAAGCATGTAGAAGGAAAAGGCTGTAGTCATGAATATAGAACTGTCTGCTCTCCACCTTTTCCTTACTGTACATTTAGTCATCACACTGAACAGGATGTGGCCTGCTGACAGTGAGTAGCTGAAGTGCCTATTTGGTAAGTAGGTTAGCATTCAACATGAACTCTGAAAGCCATTTCAGTGTTTGAATGCTGCTCTGACCCTGCTATGGTACAAAAAAACATGGATTTTTTTTTTTTTTAAACTGGAGTAATACCAAATTCCCTTTAGAAGCTTGAAGTTTGATACTATTGCTTTCCCCATTATAACGATTATACAGTATTAATTATAAGGCCCAAAGTTTGTTTTGGCAAATAAAGCATTATTCTCTATCATCATCATCTTTTGAATTCCTGTCCCTAGTATGTTCTTTCATGTTCTGGGTACAAATTTCCAACCCTCAAAGAGTCTAAAACATCTCATTTTTTTTTTTTTTTTTTTTTACCATGTCCTCCCCAAGAAGAAGCCAAGGTACAACTCATTGTACCTAAGAGGTACAAACTCATTTGTAGAAACAAAGTAACTAGATATTCCTATTGAAATAAGAATAAATATACTGGGGGGCCAGGTATGGTGGCTCACGCCTATAATCCCAGCACTTTGGAAGGCCAAGGCAGGAGGATTACTTGAGGCCAGGAGTTCGAGACCAGCCTGAGCATCATGGTGAGACCCTGTCTCTACAAAAAAAATTTATAAAAATAAAAAATAGTTATATGACTAAACTACTAGTCAATACAACTTGTAATAATAGTGCATGAATGATAAGAGGCCTTGGCTTTATCACCCAAACAAGAACCTGAATTCTATGTGAAATGTGTTAGGGTAAGTTTCCTGTGTCTCTAGAGTTTAATGTAGAAGATAATTAAGAGGTAAAATATGAAGCTTACCACACACTAAAGCAGAATATTTGGAGTTAGATGAGCCTGTCACACAAAGTGAAAGTGGACCCTCCAGAAATTTTAGGAATTGCCACAAAGATTGATGATAGGTGAATAAACAGATTTGTGGCCTCTGCTAAAGAAATCCAGCCAAGTTCCTCTGTCCAAATTTTTAAGTGCCCTTTGCAAGCTATCTATTTGGCAAAATTAGTCCCAGTTGTTCAACTAGTTCCCTTGAAACATTCTAGTAGGTGTTTTAAAGCCTAGGTATCCCTGCCTCTCTAGTTCTTGATGAATACGAGGCAAAAAAAAAAAAAAAATTGAGACTTGCACTTTGGCATTTGCTTCTGTACCTTATATCTGTGGAAGTCAAATAGCCCTTCGCAAAAATGAGAAGCCAAGCTTTAAATAGCAAACTATAGGATATTAAAAGACTAATTCTTCAGTTAAGAACACTGTTGAAATGGGAGACCAACTTAAAGTCTACCATTCAAGAATCTCTACCCCAAACCTAAAGATTCTAGGGGTCACTTAACTCTATTATATAATCTAATTGGAATAATTTCCTAGAATTCTTACTAGTGAAATCTTGCCCTAGTAAAACAATTTATTATTTTGAATCCAAATGAAAGCTATACATTTTGCTTTCAATGGTGGCAAAAACTTGCAAAAAGCACATATACTTTTGCTAATTTAAGTTCAAGTACAATGAGTACCACCTGCTAATCTTGATCCCCAAATCTGAGCCCTTCAGTTTCATAATTGTTTTATCCTGAAGGTCGTTGTGACATAGACATTTCTCAAAAGGGTCTGATACATCAAACTCCTAACAAGTAGGAGTAGCAACTAGTGAAAGAGTAGAAAGAAGCTTCCCTTCTTGTGGATAATGAGGCGGTGCCTAAAAACCACATATATATAATCCCATGTGGTATTATACATTCTGCAAGCCCTGTTAGTGGGGAGATGGTGGCAATAGCAGCGATAGTTGTGTCAGCGCTAACTGCTGCTGCTGCACGTTCTGTTGGTGGCTGCTGGCCAAGTGTGCACACTTAGCCCTGGTTGAGGTGCATTGTCTGCTGTGGTCTGTTAAGCATCTCACCAGAGTGGGAGGGCACATCAAGTGATTTCACGGATTGATGGATTCTTGTTTTATGCCTCACAGTACCTGAGCCTATAATTTGCTTTTTGTGTACTTTTCTTGCACACTTAGCCCCGAGGTGCACTGTCTGCTGTGGTCTATTAAGCATCTAACCAGAGTGGGAGGGCACATCAAGCGATTTCACTTTCTTAAATAAAAGATTTTTAGGTATTTTTGGTATTATGTATTCTCTAAGGCCGGAAGGGACTTATAATGACTTTTCTTCTCTTCCAGAATTGTAACATTATAAAACTACTCGAGTAAATATCCTAACAAGTATGATTTTCCTTGGGACAACTAAAAATTGTACATTCATGCTTCAGCCATATCATGGACCTAAACTATGAGAGTTCAGAAATATATAAAAGTAGAAAAATCATCAAAGGTACTTATTTCCAAATACGGAGGGAATGAATTTGAAGATGGAACAATAGCATTTTTCGAACTTATTTCTCTCTAATCCAGCCTGGAGGATTTTTAGCTCAAAACAGTTACATGTGAAGGTTATCAGGCGTCTTTGCATATCCCTTTCATATCTACCTTCACACATGACAGCTGAATGCATTTTGCCAGTGAGGCTCTAGATATGAAACTTAGGGATCCATAGATAAATAAGCTACTAACGAACTGATAACAGTGGGGTTCCTTCTCTCTGTCGTGTCTCCTGAGTCTGTTTCACATTTTTGAGCCTGGCTAATCTGAGAAAAAGAGCAAAGTAGGACCATGACCCAGTGTTCTCCTGTAAATCTCACCGTAAAAATCTCAGTGTCAAAACACTGAGACGCGAGTGAGACCAGCTGCGGGTGGGGAGTTTGTGCTCTGCAGGTTACCTCACGGCATATCAAAAATGGCTTTTTTCTTCACTGCGCTTAAGGAAAAAGTCAGATGTGTGGCAAGGTGGTTCTGTTTAGAAGCAGCAGGCAATGTAGTTAACAGCATAGACTTCTGTGTCTTGTGTGTGGTACCTTGGGCAAGTTACTAATTCCCCCTGTAAAGTAGAGATGATGGGGACTGTCTCACTGTGACAAGGTAAGTGTTAAGTGAGATGCACACGAAAAGCTCAGCACAGTGTCTGGCATCTAATATGTACAGGGCAGATGTCGCTACTGAATATCACATCAATGCTAGGTCTGTATTTACTGTCACACACAGGAACCGGTAAGTGACTTTACCAGAGAAAGTCACAGGTACCTTTATCTGTGATGAATGTAATGTGTTAGATGCTGACCCAAGTGTTCTCTTCTACACCTGTCTAAAGAGAGCTAAGTCTGATATTTAAGGAGTGATAGCATCTTGCATAGTTAAGAAGGCTTAAAAGATTGCATGGTTTAAACGCTAGAAACATAGATGGCATGTTTCTGCCTCAGTTCTTTTGACTACCTCCTAGGATGGAAACAAATATTTCGGAGCCTGCATAGTCTTTAGATGGCTGCCAAAGAACTTAAAATCTCCTTTAAATTCTTATCATATGCTTAATTTTGTACTAAGTAAGTGTCCCCAAGCCTTCTACTTGTTCCTCACAGCAACCCTAATAAGTATCTCCATTTTACACAGGTAAAAACTGAGGCTACAAACAATGTGTGATTCCAAATCCTATGTGCTTACTGTGCAAAGATTGAGCTGGATGTTGCATTGCATGTTTGCTGAGTCCCCTTTGCTACTGATGTGAGGATCCTTCAACAGTTCCTCCGATGCCTATTATGGCTGGCATCCAATATGGTGGTGTAATGGAAGTGTACCACTGGTACTACCTTATTAGGTCAGCACAGATCAGCTCAGCTATTTGTTATGCCTTCAAGATGCTACACATTCCAGAATTATTTTCCTTGGCCATCCAAGTGAAGTAGAAGTAGATTGTTGGATTGCAAAGAAAATAATAAAGATTCCCCTAAAGGAATTTATGAGCAGGCAACTTCATTCCTAAGATATTGGGAGAAAAAGCTGTACCACAACAAATCTTAAGTTTCAAGACTCTCCTATAGGGAGAAACATGGCCAAAAAGACAGGAAGAACTGTGGCTTGTAACTCAATGATGCTATAACTCCAGGATTGGATCTTAGGTATTCTGGAATCTATCCCCTGAGACTTGGGTATTTCTCAATTTACACACATGCAAGGAGGAAGAGAATTTTTTGAACAAAATGACTGGCTTTGACAAAACTATCTTGCTCTTTTTAAATGTCACTTGATACTAAAACGTGATTTAAAAGCATGTAATGCCTCAGGAGTCTGGCACATACAACCAAATTATCATGCTCAGGATCTTCAGCATTCTAAAGGTACATGTTAGAATGCAGAGTCCTGATGACCTGTTGATAAACATTTTTTTATTAATGAACTGTACATTTAAATAAAAGTTTATTTTTGAGATAATTGTTGTGAGCCTTTCCTTTTTCTAGATACCTTTTATAAAAGCTTTTATTCAATTCTTTTTCCTTTTCTCAACTGAATCACTGAAGATGACTCAGTCACCCCTTTCTAGGAAACAAGTAAGGCCACCCAGGTCTGGACTTTTCAGGCTGAAAAACTGAGATGTTCCCTTTCTTGCCATATTTAGTACAGTTAGTGCCTCACCATGGACAGCCAGTATATTATCTTCTCAAATTTCCCCTCTCTACCCTTCCCATGAAAAAGACAGAAGTCAAAGCTCCTGTTAGTTAGGAATGTTAGCCTAGCACTTCCTTCTTGTAGGTGACTGAGAACAGGCAACACCCGGCTAAAGGGGGCATACCTCAGGGCGACAGGACAGGAAAGGACGTAACAAGTAAAATCATTTTGATTCTGTCTCCTCGTCAGTTCTTAGATGGTGTTGAGATTCATTTATAAGGCTAAAACTTTTGTGAGTCTTAGATATATTCCACCTAAAACTTTTCTAAGCAATGGCCCCAATTGTCTGAATTAAATTAGGCATTAAACCTTGAAATTGACTCAGAGGATCCGAAAGAATAGGAGAAAAATAAATAAATAAAAGGAAAGAGAAACAGCCAAAAAATATTTTAAAGCTCAACAGTGAGTCCTTAATAAGTGAGATGTTGCATTTTGTTTGAGATGTTGATCTCACCAGCTTTGCAGTAAGTGGATATAAGTTTGGATATTTTTCCACTACTTAATCAAGCTGTGGCCACAAGTAAGTTGCTTTCCATCCAAGCTTCTGTCCTCTTCTGAAAATCACAACACCTACTTCCACAGAGTTCTCATAAAAGAGAGAGGCAACACATATAAAGTGCTTCATTCAAACAACAACTGTTATTTCCCTCTCTAGCACCAAAAAAAAAAAAAAAAAAAAAAAAAAATCATGATTCATCTTTTTTAAAGTAAAAATCCTTATGTCTATTCGGAGATCTGATTTTGATCCGTATTCGTGTATTAAAATTCCATTTGCAAGTGTTCCTTGATCAATCTCCCCTTGAAATGCTAGCATTTGATTTTTTTTACTTCAAAAAATCAAGTTGATTAATCATGCTGCACCTATGAGCTTTGTAGAAAGCCTCGTGTGTGACCCTCTGCTGATTAAAGAACGCAGGTGATTGGTTTAAGTTCAATTATTCATAAATGTCTTTTTAATTAGTGGGGGTAAGAAGACAGACTGTACCTTATACCACTCTAGAAGGTATAGCATGCTCTTTGGATTTATCAAGCTCAGCAAATATAACTGGCCCACAATCTAGGAAATGTGGAATGCTAGATTTCAGGCATGAACATTTCATGTCACAGTGTTCAATTCAGAGGCATTTCTTGCCTACTGGTTGATTGAGGGCAGAGAGTATATTTTAAACCCTTAGTCATTGTTTATGTTTCCTTAAATTTACCCACTTACATGTGAGATTTGCTGAGGATTAGTTCTTTAAAGTTCCAGGGGAATTTGCCTTTTGGCCTGACCCCAAACAAGTAGCCCTGTGGTTTCCTAAGCAGGACTTCTAAACGCTGTAAGGTAATCTCAGATAACTAGATAGCAACTGGCATTCCTCCTCAGACCTCAGGGGAATTAACAGATTCTAAAAGGTTCCAGAACAGTTTTATAATTGGCACATCCTAGATGAAACATCAGTTACAGGGAAGTGCAAACATTTCTTAAACTTTTCACAAAATTGAGGAAGGATCTACGAATCAGCCCCATCAGAAGCTGTCCCTCCTTATAGCCACACACAGACACCCCCTACATGTGCTGTCTTTACCTCATTCATTTGTTTAGTGCCTGCTATGTACCAGGTATTGTCCTGAATTCTGAGGAACCAGTGAGAACATGACGGGCCAGAGCCACATCCTTCATGATGCTCATTCTAGCTGGGAGTCAGGCACTAACCCGACATTTATATGTTAGGCAGTGATAAGATCTATAAAGATAAACAAAGTAGAGTAAGGGACTAGAGAACGGCAGAATGTGCTATTTTAGATAAAGTGGTTAAGGTAGCTCTCCGAAGAGAGGACTTAGCAGAGAACCTAGTGGAAATGTGGTATGAGCCCACTGAGGCATAGTAAATACATGAATCCAGAGGCAGAAGCATGCTTGATTCCTCTAAGAAGCAGCAAGATGGCCTTGGTAGCTGGGGGTGGCAGAGGCAGAGTGGGAGGAGAGAAAAGAAGAAGGACCAAGTGATGTCAATTTCAAGAGCTGTGGTTTGGACTCAGAATTTTAAGTGACACGACAATTTTGGTGGGCTTGGGGCAATAGAACGACATCCAATTATAAAAGGCTCACACTGGCTGCTTTGTTTAGAATGGACAGCAGGGAAGCAAGGGTGAAAACAGGGAG
This sequence comes from Macaca thibetana thibetana, assembly GCF_024542745.1. Taxonomy (NCBI): domain Eukaryota; kingdom Metazoa; phylum Chordata; class Mammalia; order Primates; family Cercopithecidae; genus Macaca; species Macaca thibetana. The sequence goes on along the minus strand of NC_065592.1, from coordinate 78,180,555 downwards.
ATAAATTAGGAGACTGGTAGTGGCCCTGGTAGATGGACAGGATGTGAGCTAAGCCAGTAGAGATGAAAGAAAGCTCTACTCCAGATTCAGTCCATCACAGGGGGTGTGTGCACAGGCTGTGTCCCCAGAGTGGGGGGAATTCAGCCTGTAGATGGTCTCTTAATCCAGGAGAATCTCACCAGTTCCTATCTCAGCTGTGCCCTCTGCCTGTGGGATATCTGTTTGGCTGCCTCCCTGATTGGGCAGGAATGATCGGCACAACCCCAGCACGGCCGGAAAAAAAACGAGGCTGCGTGGAAAGTGGGAGAAAAGTCATGCCTCTTCTCCCTAACCGGAAGAAGTCAGGATTTAGAAGAAAAGAAGAGCCTAGAGCATGACTTCCAGCCCCCCAAAAGTTCAAAGGCTCCAACCGTTCAAAGGAAGTTCTTTTCTACCTTCAACGTAAAGGCTTTCCAGGGACATATTTTGGCATCATCATTTTAATATGGAGTTCCATACTAACTCTTGTCATGGTCTCTGGAGGAATGTTTGTATGAATGGCATCATTTTTTTGAAATATGATGGCTTTAGGCAGGGTCCAGCATATTCTGTCTATCCAACTGCTTTATATTTTCCCTGTTACCTGTCTGGTCTCTAAAAATATTGGAAAACTATCAACACTACTTTCCCTAAGAAATTTTAGAATCCTGGTATTTATGAGTTAAAAGGAACCCGAAGGTCACTGAGTCTCTGATAATTGTCTGATACAGGAGGCAACAGGCCCCACTGAGGAAGCAGAAAGCGGGCCGCCTAATGTTACCAGGAAGGAGACCTCATTCAGCAATGTCTTAAGTCACCCACAGAGTAACAATTGCTCTCATAGTAAGCCTGTAAATTCAACAATAACTTGTGACTCTTTAAGAAAAAAAAAAAAACAGAAATGGATTCTGTTTGGGAAAACAAAGCCTCCTAAAGCCAAAACTTTGAGGAAAGGATTATGTTAGGTAATAAGGTGAGTCTCTGAAATGCATCCATGCATGTTACAGAATAGAAGCCAAATAGTAGCAAACAGCTTATGAAACAGACAGCAGCCTCTTCCCAGACATTAGCCCCAGTGCCTATTTCCATTCAGAAAAGAAGGCCAACCTCCTGTATGTCAGGATCTGCTAACCTCCACGGAGGACTATGCTGGGAACAGAGACTATGTGCCATTCTCCCTCTCTTCTCCCGCCCCTGCAGCAGGCACTGTGTTCCCAGTACTCTGTGAACTATCTCCATTATGAGACAGATAATATTTCAATGGGCCTACTTAATAGTGTCAGTTCACCAAAAGTGGCACACCAGTTTGTATACAACTTTCAGTCTCAGAAATCCAGTGAAATGGGGGTGGAAAAAGATTATCTAAAACCGAAACCAACTGTAGCTTCTTTTGCCTTGGTAGGAGGGCTAGGAATGCCCCGGGAAGGGAAATTTCTATATAGCTACAAAGGAAAGAAAATCTGTGGATCTGCCAAAGGAGGTCCTGAGCCAAGTTTGGGAAGCAGGCTACAGATGGCTGCATCGCTCTGTATTCTGTGGACAGAAAATACAGGGTCAGGTCAGGGACGAGAAGTAGCTGGGAAGCAGCAAGGTGGAAAGGAGGGCAGAGCCACATGGTGTGCCGTGGAAATTTGGGGCTCAAGGTGACAAACAAGAATATCCAATATGCAATTTTGGATTGCTTACCTTTTTGGCACTGTAAGCCCTATCACCTCCCTGATCCTTCAGTAACGTCTGCGGCACACACTAACACCTTGTGGGAGTGGCTTTTGATGAAAATCATAGATAGGAGCCCAGTCCTAGACCTGGGTTGATATGGCAACAGAACAGAGAAGGAACTTTCTGAACAATTTGTTAACTGAACAAATTAAGTCACTGAAGAGCTTAGACTCAGAGAACATAAGCAACCCAGGGTCTTTTAGAACTCTGGCTGGGACACTGGACTTTCTGCAGGATGTGGAATGGAAGTTCAAGTATTATCTGGAGATTGAAGGACAGAGTGACTCCAGATGATGTCACAGGTTATTAAATGTATTAGGTGGGATCAGGTGACTTTTAAATAATATGCATCCAGCATTTTGCTAGTCAGGATACATAACTAAGTATAGCCATGGCTTGTAGGATCTTGGACTATCTTGAACTATGGAATCATCTTTTCAAAGTCCGAATATGATCATGTCACTTCCTATCTAAGATGACTTCTTGTTGCCTACAGAACAAAGGCCAAGGTCCCAAGACTCAGGCTCAAGATCACCATGACCTGACCCTGCAGCCTGCTGCTCGGCCCCTCTATGCCCTGCAGTTCCCCAGGCCAACTTCTCAGTAATGCCGAACTCTTAACCTCCTCCTTTACTGCTGTTTTCTGTACAAGACTGTGCCTTTGCTCCTGCTCTTCCCTCTGCTTGAAGTGCCCTTCTGGCCTTTACTTACCTGGCTCTTATTCTTCTTCCAAGTCTGGGCTCAGATGTCTCTTCTTCCAGGAAGCCTTCCCTGTTGTCCCTGTTTGGGTCATGAGTCTCTTGTCTACCTGGCATATAAATCTACAATACCATGTATATCATCATGTTGAGATTATATATAACTTTTTGACTGAATGAAATACAAGCTTCGTTTATATAAGAATTTAGTCTTTGCAATCTTTGTGCCCTCAGTGCATAGCACAAAGTTGGATGCTTTTTAAGTGCTCAAATACTGGATTGTGAAACTAAATTGATACCATGAATGCAAACCATAGATTATTTTTAAAGTAAGCATCCCAGTATTTAGGCCTCCAAGTAAGCACTGTCTCTTGAAAGAATAAGAGATTGTTTACCTATCCCAGTGATTTACTACTCAGCATACAAGTTACAGGTCCTTTCGTTGATTTATATTCAGGGAGCACAAAACTGATCTTTGCATACATATTGTTATATATATATATATAAAACCCTTACATCTTTGAAGGTAGACTTAAGATTTTGAAACAGCAAAATCGTTGCACTTTCCATCAGGGAACGTAGTAATTTGTCATGCTGATTAATGCCCTTTTGAGACCCTCCGTGGCTGTCCTAATGAGGAAGTCCTATAGACTGTATGTAGAGCTAATAGCATTGACATGGTTTGACTGTGTCCCCATCCAAATCTCATCTTGTAGCTGTGGGAGGGACCAGGTGGAAGATAATTGAATCATGGGGGTGGGTTTTCCCATGCTGCTCTCATGATTGTGAATAAGTCTCACAAGATCTGATAGTTTTAAAAACAGGAGTTTCCCTGCACAAGCTCTCTTTTTGCTTGCCACCATCCGCGTAAGATGTGACTTGCTCCTCCTTGCCTCCTGGCATAATTGTGAGTCCTCCCCAGCCATGTGGCGCTATAAGTCCATTAAACTTTTTCTTCCCAGTCTTGGGTATGTATTTATCAGCAGGATGAAAACAGACTAACAGAGCAAATTGGTACCAGTAGAGTGGGGTGCTGCTGAAAAAATATCAGAAAATGTGGAAATGACTGGAACTGGGTAGCAGGGAGAGTTTGGAACAGTTTGGAGGGCTCAGAAGACAGGAAAATGTAGGAGAGTTTGGAACTTCCTAGAGACTTGAATGGCTTTGACCAAAATGCTGATAATGATATGGACATGAAATCCAGGCTGAAGTGGTCTCAGAGAGAGATGAGGAAATTGTTGGGAACTAGAGTAAAGGCGACTCTTGCTACATTTCAGCAAAGAGACTGGTGGCATTTTGCCCCTGCCCTAAAGATCTGTGGAACTTTGACCTTGAGAGAGATGATTTAGAGTATCTGGCAGAAAAAAATTTCTAAGCAGAAAAGCATTCAAGAGGTGACTTGGGTGCTGTTAAAGACATTCAGATTTAAAGGGAAAACAAAGCATAAAAGTTCCAAAAATTTGCTTCCTGACAATGCAATAGAAAATATAATTCCATTTTCTGAGGAGAAATTCAATCTGCCTGCAGAAATTTGCTTAAGTAACAAGGAGCCATATGTTAGTCATCAAGCCAATGGGGAAAATATTTCCAGGGCATGTCAGAGACCTTTGCAGCAGCCCCTCCCATCACAGACCCAGAGGCTTAGAGGGAGAAAATGATTTTGTGGCCCAGGCCCAGGGTCCCTCTGCTGTGTGCAGTCTAGGGACTTGGTCTCCTGCAACCCAGCTGCTCCAGCCATGACTAAAAGGAGTCAAGGTACAGCTTGGGCTTTTACTTCAGAGGGTGGAAGCCCCAAGCCTTAGCATCTTCTACATGGTGTTGAGCCTGCACAAGTCAAAAATTGGGGTTTTGAAAACTCCTCCTAAATTTCAGAGCATGTATGGAAATGCCTGGATGTCCAGGCAGAAGTTTGCTGCAGGGGTGGGGTGCTCATGGAGAACCTCTGCTAGGGAAGTGCCAAAGGGAAATGTAGGGTACAGAGCCCCCACTGGCGCACCACCTACTGGAACTGTGAGAAGAGGGCCTCTGTCCTCCAGATCCCAGAATGGTAGATCCTTTGACAGCTTGCACCATGTGCCTGGAAAAGCCACAGACACTCAACACCAGCCCATGAAAACAGTCAGGAATGGAGTCACAGGGACGGAGCTGCCCAAGGCTGTGGGAGCTCACCTCTTGCATCGGTGTGACCTGAATGTGAGACAGAGTTTAAGGAGATCATCTTGGAGCTTTAAGATTTGACTGCCTCCTGGATTTTGGGCTTGCATGGGGCCTGTGGCCCCTTTGTTTTGGCCAATTTTGCCCATTTGGGATGGCTGTATTTACCCAATGCCTATACCCTCACTGTATCTAGGAAGTAACTACCTTGCCTTTGATTTTACAGGCTCATAGGCGGAAGGGACTTGCCTTGTCTCAGATGAGACTTTGGACTATGGACTTTTGAGTTAATGCTGAAATGGCTTAAGACTTTGGGGGACTGTTGGGAAGGCATGATTGGTTTTGAAATGTGAAGACATGAAATTTGGGAGGGGCCAGGAGTGGAATGATGTGGTTTGGCTCTGTGTCACCACCCAAATCTCATCTTGTAGCTCCCATAATTCCCACATGTTGTGGAAGGGACCTGGTGGGAGATAATTTAATCATGGAGATGGGTCTTTCCCATGCTGTTCTCATGATAGTGGATAAGTCTCATAAGAACTGACGGTATTAAAAATGGGAGTTTCCCTGCATAAGCTCTCTTTTTGCCTACTGCCATCCATATAAGACATGACCTGCTCCTCCTTACCTTCTGCTATGATTGTGAGGCCTCCCCAGCCATGTGGAACTGTAAGTCCATTAAACCTTTTTCTTTCCAGTCTCGAGCATGCCTTCATCAGCAGTCTGAAAATGGACTAATACAAGCATCATCTTTGAAAAAACACATAACTGGGGAAAGGAATCACATTGAAATGGTAACAATTATCTAGGTTACGATACACTAGTGGGGCTATTTTTAAAGTTATCCTATAGCTTGATAATCATACCTGTTACTTAGTTTTTTGTGTTTAGAATTGATTTGCCAACTAAGTACCTTAATTAAGCATTGCTTGATCCCACAGTCCTCATGGGTTCTTACCCTAGTTATCAGAGACTTTAAAGTCAACATTTATAAATCTATGATTTCTTAAGCATCTAGTACAGGCACAAAACGGTTCTGTGTACTCTGAAACAGATTATTGAGATGAAGTCCCTCTTACGTATAACAGTTAAATGACAAAGCAAAGCTCAGTGGGTCCCAAATAAACATGCCAGACAGATAGCACACTCTCTGAAAGCTCAGGAGATGGAGATATCTTTGTGGGCTGCTTTGGTGGGTGATAGGAGGAATTATTTCTGGTGTCTATCAGAGTAATGGTTCCTCAAGAAACAAACCTCCTTTAAAAGTCCAATGAAACCAAAAGATCCTCCCAGAAAACATTTATACTCAAAAAATTTTACATTTAATTTCAGGAATTCCTGTATCTCTTGGTGTCTATCTATATGGGGATTCTAAAAAGGTCCATATCGGAAGTTAGAAACCTCGGTTTTATGTACATTTAAATAAATTCACATTATCTATGCCTGTTTTCTTTTTTTTCTAAAATCCCACACATAAGTTCTCTGAGATACCATCAAAACAGTGTATTAATGGGTGGAAAAAATATCTTATTTAAAAGCAAAACATAGACATTTCTTTATGGAATTGTAACATTTGGAAACTTATTGACAAAATATTCAACTCCAGGGGTGTAATATTGGCTCACCCTATGTATATACCAAGTGTGTATATTTTGAGTCTTGCAAACAAGAAATCACTTCATCACCATTTCTGTATTGTCCCTCTGGAGAGGCAGTATGCCATGTGTAGAAGCATGAAAGCCAGAGTTGAGAGTTTTGAGTTCTGATCTTAGTTTTGCCACTTACTTATTATAGTCCATGCCTCCATTTCTGCATCTGTACAATGAGTGAATTATAAAATTTGACTTAGTTGCTTCACATAGTTGTTATGAGGACCAGATGGGATAACAGATGTATATGATCCAAATGTGAGATTTTTGTTTTGTTTTGTTTTTAAAGCTGTTTGAATAAAAGACATTTGCCATGTGTACATTTTGCAGGTTCAATTCCCAGAAAGAAATTTTATTGAAGTTTGACATCACAGACTTTACAATGAAAATCACTGTGCAGGATGTTCTGTATTTAAAATAACACCACCCATGTTGATAATGCCAAGTCATTCACACTAATGCCAAGTGAAAGCCATTCCCTAACAAGGCTTTTTCCCAACAACATTTTATTATATTAGAAAGGTGTTTAGGCATTGTTTGGGTTGCAGTTCAGAAGAAAATGCTGAAAGATGCTTTCATAAAACTTATATTTGGGGAAATATTTTCAGGAGCTGAAAAGGGCTTATAAAATACGATGGTTTCAGCCTTAAGACAAATTCATTTTATTATTTTTAGTTTAAGTTATTAAACTTTTAAGTTGGCACTGGCCTATCCTATCCTGAGAGCCAATGCAATAAAGTGAAACTCATTGAGATTGGCCATTGCAATCAGATAAATTGAGTTTCACTATTGTTTAATAAAAATCATAAACAGTGTGGAAAGAAATATGTTGGATATCATGCCCAGAACAGGAGACCGTGTTTATTCAAAAGGACAGATCTCCAGTATTGAAGGAAGGTGGCAACATTACAGAGTTGTATTATGAATAGGTCCTTCAGACTTGTTTTCTTTGATGACTCTAAACCTAGAAAGAAAAGAAAATCTAAAATCGTCTTTAAAACATTCCAGTCACTTAAAAATGCTGCCATCTAACTCTGGTCTTGGCACTTCATAAAGCACGTGTCAAGCCAGGTTGGGTTTATTTCGCTGAATTAGAAACCCATGGGAGGAGAACTAATTTTTTAGTGACGATGGTTGCAGCCCCATCATTGCCTCCCCATATAGAAAAATCTTCTTTCAGACTATTCACAGTTTTCATCAAATGGGGTCACTTTCCCTTCTATGTAGGAAATTCCTTCCAGCCTGTGAAAGATTAAACAAAAGCTTTTTCTGCAGGAACTTTGGAAATTAGAATATAATGTTTTCCTGGGTGTTTATATTGCCCTCGCTGCCAACATATTTCCTGCCCATGGCTGCCAGATTCATCTCTCCAAAAACCCACTTTGCAGACATCATCTTTTTACCATAGAAACTATTGGAGGTTTCTGAGCAAAGTCTAAGCTCTTGAGCCTGGCATTCAAGGCCTTCCAAATGGCTTGCTCGTAAATTCGACCAAATATTTAAGAAAGAAATAATACCATTACAACCTAATCTCTCCAGGAAATTGAAGAGAATAGAATCTTTCTCAACTCATTTTAAGAGATCAACATTACGCTGATACCAAAACCAGATGAAGACATTACAAGAAAATAGATCAATATTCCTCATGAGCACAGATGAAAAAATTCTTAACAAAATATATTAGCAAATGAAATCCAGCAATACAGAAAATGGATAATACAACATGACCATATGGGGTTTATCTTAAGGATGCAGGGCTAGTTTAACAATTGAAAACCAACTAATGTAATTTGTGACATAAATAGATTACAAAAGAAACCAAGTAATCATCTCAACAGATATAAAATAGCATTTGACAGAATACAGCATCTATTCCTAATAAAAAAAAAAATCTCAGCAAACTAGAAATCGAAAGCTACCTCCTCAACCTCACGAAGAACATTTACAAAATGTTTATAGCTAACATCACACTTAATAGTGAAAGACTGACTGACTGCTCTCACCCTAAGATCAGGAATAAGCCAAGGCTCTTTTCTGTCACCACTTCAATTCACTATTGTATTAGAGATTCTAGTTAATACAATAATACAAGAAAAAAGAAATAAAATGCACCCGGATTGAAAGGAAGAGGTAAACTTTCTTTATTCACAAATGACATTATCAACTGTCCAGATAATCTTACAAAATCTATAAAAAAGATCCTAAACTTAATGTGTGTTTAGCAGTTGCAGGATATAAATGCAGTGCACGAGTATCAATTGTCTTTCTATAAACTAACAACAATTAGAACATGAAACTTAACAATAGGTGTAAAGCTGACAAAAGATATGAAGACCTGAACGTAAGAATGTAGTCTATTTTGATAAATGCTACATATGCAATTTTAAGAGAATATGAACTCTGCTATTGTTGGGTGGAGTGTTTCGCAAATGTCAATTAGGTCAAATTAGTTGATAGTGCTGTACAAATTGTATATATTCTCACAGATTTTCTGTTTTATCCGTTATTGAGAAAGGTATTGAAATCTCTAACTATAAATATGCATTGTCTATTGATTCTTGTAGTTCCATCAGTTTTTGTCCATATATTTAATGCTCTACACAGAAAAGTCCTGTTCTGTTTGGAGACTTCTCAAAGAATTTAAAATAGAACTACCATTTGACCCAGCAATTCCATTTACCCAAAGAAATGTAAGTCATTCTACCATAAAGACACATGTTCATCGCAGCACTATTCACAATAGCAAAGACATGGAATCAACCTAGATGGCCAACAACAGTGGACTGGATAAAGAAAATGCAGTACATGTGCACTAAAGAATACTATGCAACTATTAAAAAAAATTGAGATCATAGTCTTTGCAGCAACATGGATGGAGCCAGAGGCCATAATCCTAAGCAAATTAATGCAGGAACAGAAAACCAAATGCCACATATTCTCACCTATATGTGGGAGCTAAACACTGAGTGCACATGGACACAAAGAAGGGAACAAAAGACACTAGGGCCTATTTGAGGGTGAAGGGTGGCAGGAGGGTGAGGACTGAAAAACGACCTATCACATATTATTCTGCTTACCTAAGTGACAAAATTATCTGTATACCAAACCCCTGCAACACGCAATTTCCCCATGTAACAAACTTGCACAGGTACCCCTTGAACCTAAAATAAAAGTTGGAAACAAAAAATGAAAACTCCTGGTCCGTGTCTGACAATAACAGCTTGTGTGAAAGCGCATGCGCACACTCACACGCAGGTGCGTGTGAGGGCATCTATCCATCATTGTCACTTATAAATGCAAATGAAAATATTCCAAATAAAATGCTAGCAAATTAAATTCAAAGATACCATAAACGGCATAATCCACCATGACCAAGTCATAATTATTGTGCTATGCTAGAAAAATTTAATATTAAGAAATCTAATATGGCACATCAATGGATCAAATGAGACAAACCTTATAATATAAAACGTCCAAAAGGCATTCTGTAAAATTTAATAAGCAATTTTAAATAAAAGCTCTCTGAAAACCAGGATTACAAAGACACTTCTTTAAAATGATAAAAATATACAGCACTTTAAAATCAATAGCCACTTCCATACTTAACGATAAAATACACCAGAAGCATTTCTTCTGAGAGCCTCAATAAAACAAAAATGCTGGGTTTGGCTGGGCGCGGTGGCTCACGTCTGTAATCCCAGCACTCTGTGAGGCCGAGACCAGTGGATCACGAGGTCAGGAGATCGAGATCATTCTGGCTAACCTGGTGAAACGCCGTCTCTACTAAAACTACACACACAAAAAATTAGCTGGGTGTGGTGGCAGGCGCCTGTAATCCCAGCTACTCGGGAGGCTGAGGCAGGAGAATTGCTTGAACCCGGGAGGCAGAGGTTGCGGTGCGGCCGAGATTACACCACTACACTCCAGCCTGGGTGACAGAGCGAGAATCCATCTCAAAAAAAAAAAAAAAAGGTTTTTTTCCCAAAGATATTTGCAACTTGCTCACTTCTATTCTTCATGTTACGTGCCCCCACTGGCTCCAGGGTTCTTGAATTTCCTCAGTTCCTGCCAGAGACAGTTGTTGCAGGGTACTCAATAGGGCTTGGTGTCATAGGGTTTATACCTTGGTGTCATAGGGGTTATACCTCACGTCTAATTTGGCCAAATAATTATGGCAAAAGCGTCTGTGAGCCACATAGATTAAATGAAGTAGAAAATAAAAAGTCAAAATTATTGGTAAAAGAATTTCCTTATAGCTGCATCAAATGGGACAAGCTTTTCTTATAACCATTTAGTCTTATTTTCAGAGTTCTATTTCCTGGCCTGTCTTATTAACACATTCTTTGTCGTACAACTGAAATATTTATAGCAATAGGAATTATACAGTGAGAATATTTTTTAATAAAATACTATTATATTATGCATATTTTGTAGCCTGCATTTTTTCACTTAGCCATATATTATGACCATTTTTCTACATAACATATGTTTAGCTATATTATTATCGTATAGGCTACATAATATGTCATGATATAGCTGTACCACCATCTACTTAACCTTGTCCCTATTTGTAAGCAATTGATTTTGCCTCAGATTTTTCTAAACTTGGGTTTTTAAGGAATATTCCCACCTCCTCCACCCACACAGCAAATAGAAAACTCATTAGATTTTCCTCATAACCCAGATCACTCTCTCTCTTGTCTTAATAATAACCAAGTTTACAATCTGGAAGAAATAAACCAGAACTTTGAACGAAAATAGGATGGAGCAAGTTGGGAGTAAACATTGTCTATTTTCAGAGCCCCAGTCTTCTTAATTCCCAGAATATTTCAGCCAGATTTATACAGGCTTCTATACACACACACATGACAGGGGACTAAAGGTTTTGATATGACCAAGAAAAAGGATCTGTAGTTGCCAATGGTCAGAATTCCCTCTAAAAGTGGCGAGGTACTGAACAAAACCATGTACAAAGAAAATCACCAGTCAGCAAACCCTACTCATGCACACAGAGTTTTAATCAACATTTTCGTTCCTCACCCTTAAATACGAACCGCCAAAAGATCACCCAAATTTTTTAAAAGCCTTCCAACATGAAAGACAGACTAAATTGAACAAGAAAAAAGAACTTCAGAAGAATTCGTGTCAATGAAGAAAACAGAACAAAATGTTAAAGAAAACGCTATAATTCATAATTTTGAAACATAAAATACTGCATAAAGAATCAGATATTATAAAAATGTAATATTCCAAAAATAAGAAAAATTTTTGAAAGTTTAAAATACTATAACCAAAAATAAACAGATCAGTAAAATAATTCTAAAATAAAATGGGAAAAAAAAATTCCAAAAAGCAGAACAAAAGTCAAAGAAAGAGAAAATAAGAGACAAAATATATGACAACTGGAGTATCAGTCTTGGAGGCCCAATACTAACAGACAAAGTTCCAGGAAGAGTTCAGAGAAAATGAGATAAAGGATATCATTGAAGTAATAACATGAGAATTTACTGGAAGAGGAAAAAATGAGTTTTCAGACTGAAAAGACCCCCCTTACCTGACTGTCCAGAACAATAAAACACATATACCCCAAGACACATCCCCACAACATTTCAGACAACTGAAAAGTCGAGATCATAAATATTTCCAGAAAGAAAAAACAGGCCACAAATAGATCAGACAACCATATGTCACTAGACTTCTCAACACCACCAGACACTAGAAGAAAATGGAATGGCTTTAATACGCTGAAGAAAGATTAGTTTAACCTACAATTCTATATCCAATCAAACTATTAATCAAATGAGAGAAGGGTGAAATGAACACATTTTCAGCCATGCATGCTCTTAGAAAGATTTACCAAACAAAAAGTTAGGTGATTATTATTTTCAAGAAAATAAAAAGTAATCGTACAAGAAAAATAAAAATACACAAGATTCAGTATTTACATTGTTATGAAAAACAAGACTATGATTTACATTGTTATAAAAATATAAATACAACTATTAATAATAGTAATCTACAACTTGATTCTATAATCAAAAATTGTGCAATAGAAGGATATACAGAGGAAGAATGTGGAGGCAGAGTTGTGAGGAGTTTTAAGTGAGTAAAATTCTAATGTTTGATAGTAACAAGTCAGTTGATAATCTGTAACTCAATAAAAAATAAGATTTAGAAGTAAAATTTTATCATTTGGAAAATGAAGTGAAATACTAGCATTAAGGGTAATAAAAGTTAACAGTACTTGTCTCTGGGGAGCTGGGATCAAGGGTGGGAAAGAGGTGAGAGAAGGGACCACAGGTTTTCATTATAATCATTGTAGAACTTTTTAATTTTTACAACAGTGCCTACATTTTGTTTATTAAATAACTTCAAAAAGAGCATGAAGCAAGGGCTTTGATGGCATGAACACATAGGGTTGAGGAAGTTCCTTTATGCTTTGGTGTAAGGAAGATAAAATGATATTCCAAGAAACAGGGTGACCTCTGAATTCCACGATGCACTGAGGAATGTGTAGGCTGTGCCAGTAATGCCAGAGGCACAAAGAAAGGAATATGCACTCTAGTGGAAATAACTACACAGAAAGTTTTTAAAACATTCACCTGGATCAGAAACTGCTTTCTCTGCCAGAACTCTTGCCTGAGCCCAGCCAGGGAAGACCGTCTGTCAGAGATCTAGGCCGGTAATACGGTTTGGCTGTGTCGCCACCCAAGTCTCATCTTGAATTGTAGCTCCCATAATTCCCACGTTTTGGGAGGGACCCAGTGGGAGGTAATCGAATCATAGGGGCAGGTCTTTTCTGTGTTGTTCTTGTGATAGTGAATAAGTCTCACGAGATCTGATGGTTTTATAAAGGGGACACTCTCTCTTTGCCTGCCAGCATGTAAGATGTAACTTTACTCCTCATTCATCTTCCACCATGATTCTGACGCCTTCCCAGCCATGTGGAACTGTGAGTCCATTAAAACTTCTTTTCTTTATAAATGACCCAGGCTCCAGTATATCTTTATTAGTACCATGAGAACAGACTAATACAGCCTGGATCAGAGAACCAAATTTTGCAAAACGGAAGAAAAAAATAATTGAAGAGATGGAAGAGGATGGAGGGAAGACATAGGCTTAGGGAAAAGAGTGGGAGAGATCATGAATTAATCGTTTATTGCTTGCCCACCATGTTTCAGGACACTGTGCTAAGCACATTACCTCCACAATAACATATACTCTCACATCACAATAATTAGGCATTTCTATTATCTCCATTTTACCAATAAGAAAGCTGGAACGCTGAGGAGTGAACTCGCCTGACCAAAGCCACACCATTAGTGAATGGTGGGGCTTGGATTTGAGCCAAGTCTGACTGATGCCACAGTCTTCTGTGCCATGACAGAGAAAAAGAAACCCAAAGAAACAAGTTTCCTGTGCTTCCTGGGCACAGGTTTGTTGTCAGGTTTGTTGTTTGTTTGTTTAAATTGTGGGAAAATATGCTTAACATAAAATTGACCATTTTAACCATTTCAATGTATACAATTCAGCAGCACTAAGTACATTCACAATATTGGCAATTAATACCACTATTTCCAGAACTTATTCCTCATCCCAAACAGAAACTCTGTACATTAAACAATAACTCCCTATTCCCCACTTCCCCAGCTTCTGGTAAATTCTATTTCACTTTCTGATTCTATGAATTTGTCTGGTCTACTTACCTAATATAAATGGAATTATATAATATTTATCCGTTTGTGTCCTGCTCTTGTGTTTGGCTTAATTTGCATCTGGCTTGTTAAGCATAATGTTTTCAAGATTCATCCTTGTAACATGCATCAGAATGTCATTCCTTTCAAAGGCTAAATAGTATTCCATTGTATGTACATAATACAGTTTGTTTATCCATTTGTCTGTTGATGGACATTTGGGTTATTTTTATTTTTTGGCTATCGTGAATAATGCTGCTATGAACATTGGTGTACAAGTATTGGTTCAAACACCTGCTTTCAATTCTATATATTTTTAAGCCTCTTGTTCTCCTTTGACATTATTCTCTAAAAGTTACACTTTTTCTCAAACTCTTTCCCAAACCCATTCTTCTACCCCCACTCCATGCTTCAAACATCTTCAGCCCATGAGAAAAAAACAGTGGAAAAGTCTATTTTTCCAATAGCTCCTTGTACTCTCTGGACCTACTTAATTAATGATCAACACACTTACCCCTTTATTTATTCATCTGACAAATATTTTGAGCACTGCTTTTATGCCTGACACTGTTCCTAGAGCATGGATACTTCAATTAAGAAAACAAAGATTTCTACAAAGATCATTAAGTTTACAAACAAAGATCATTAAGTTTACATTCTACCTGCTGATTTTTCTGACTCAACTTTATCAGAACATTTCTAAATCACAGGGATGTTTCTATAGGACAGAAGAAAAGGAGTCTTAGTCATTCAAGAATGCAAGTCTCAAATTTGAGTGCACTGATGGAAGAGAAAACATGACCCTTCTGAGAAGATTTGGATCCCTTCAGAAGGATGTGAGTGATTGTTTGACCCTCACTTCCCTGTCCTGGAGAAGAGATGAAAGCAGGAAAGCAAGAGGAGGAGAAAGCAGCAAGAAGATGAAGCAAGAGTCTTGGTTCCAGCATTAGCATAACTTGCTTTGATGAGTCCCATTTCCAGGCGCAAGATATAAGGTGCCTGTATCCTTTCATCAGGATGTTTGAAAGTTGAGATTCCCCAGTGCTTTCACTGGATCACTTAGTAGATGACAGGCACTACATTTTTGCTGAACTCAAAGTCCACTGAGGATTCTAAAGGAAGTTTTGAGTCCCTAACAAGTTGGAAAAGACTTTTGCAACTCTGCTCCATATAAAGGCACAGCCTCCTACATTTTTTTAAGATTAAAAAAAAAGTCCTGCCACTATATATAGTACACTGCTGAATCTGCAATTGATTTTATAAAGAGCCATGTCTTTCTTGGCTCTGAAGCCACTTAAAAAGCATCAGTGTCATTGCAAACTGGAGCATTAGATTTTCCCCAAAAGGCATGGATTTGGGGCCAGTAACTGACATCAACTTAAAAGCGAGTCTTGGATGACTACAGACCCAGCTGGCCTGCTGGTAACACAGTGCAGGGGTTGCTTGACATATTTAGGGCACCAGTTAGAATTTGGCAAGAACCAAACCAGTATATTTTCATTGTTTCCAGGTCAAAATCAAGATTACAAGCTGACACCGAAAACCGATCTTGAAGAAGTGTGCTTCCCTAGTTTGGACAGGAAGACTCAGAATACAAAGAACTGGTTACATTCAGTGACACATACCAACATTAATCCCTCTACCAAAGCAAACCAGGGCTGCCAGAGTCAGCATATTATGTTCTAATACCCAAACAACTTGACTGGAAATCAACCCCCAGCAAAACAAACCGAAACAGGTTTACCAACATGACACTGCCTGAATACTTTTATTAGATTTGCTCTTGAGCCCAGGAAGCAGCTGGAACAGGCTTTCCTTGGGTCCCTTTTTTTTCTTCTGCCATCTAACATCTCTAAATGCAAATTCTATCTAGCCTGATTTTTCTGGGACAGTGGTGTTCTTTAGGATTCCAAGTTAGTATAATGTCCTCAGGCAAGCAAGTTTCAATATATGATAATTAAAATTACTTTTAAAGCCTGGGTTATCCTCAAGAAAATTTTATAATGAAAATGTTCAACTGACACCTTCCCTTTGGAGGGCCTTATGACATAAGAAGGAAAAACACAAGCTAAGATATGAAGGAAGGAAGTAGAAAGCTTCCTCAATGGGGTATAAACATGGTATACTGGAAGGGTGATCTCAGTTACACTGGAGGAGCCCAATTATGACTTGCTCTGTGGGCCAACCTGTGCATTTAACTAGGGTGACTAACCCACGCACACCCTCTGCAACCAGCACCTAATAAATAACAAAACACGCCAAGCCTCTGAGTCCTGGTTATGTAGAGGATCCTGAGCCCTCTTTCCCTCCTTGCTATCTTTATTCCTGACTTCCTCTGTTCTTGTGTTTACCGGCTGCCCAACCCATGGGTATCATCCTCCATTCCGCCCTCATTCACTTTTGGAGAGGCTTTACTCTTTCTATTCGTTCTTGTGGTACCTAAGCTCAGACTCTCCCTGCTTTAGAACCCGTAGCCTATTTTTCCCAGGCAAGCCATTGACCCTTCATGTGGGTGCCTCACAACTCCATGGGGAAACTTAGGCTACATCCAACATTCTCTACTCCAGATTATACTATTATAGATGACCTCCACAGGCACTGACATTAGGATCATTGTGCTAACGTCCCACATTAAAAGAAGTAGAGAGCTATATAGGAGAATACATTCTGACCTTGGATTTAGATAACTTGAGTTACACTCTAATTTACCTGTCTCTTACAGGCTATGTGACCATACTACCTGGTAAGTTCAAACTTCACTTCTTAGCAAACAAGGCCCTTTACTGTGGGATTCCTTTTTTTTCGAGACTGAGTCTCGCTCTGTTGCCAGGCTGGAGTGCAGTGGCGCAATCTCGGCTCACTGCAACCTCTGCCTCCCAGGTTCAAGTGATTCTCCTGCCTTAGCCTCCCGAGTAGCTGGGACTACAGGTGCGTGCCACCACACCCAGCTAATTTTTGTATTTTTAGTAGAGACAGGGCTTCACCATGTTGGCCAGGATGGTCTCAATCTTTTGACCTTATGATCCGCCCGCCTAGGCCTCCCAAAGTGCTGGGATTACAGGTGTAAGCCACCATGCCTGGCCCCTGACAATTTTTTTTTTTATTTCACTGCCTATCACTGCCTCCGTCACTTCATTCAATTCAACCATACAGTCCCAGCGATAATTGCTCATGCTCTGGTAAACCCTAGCAGCTTTTGTGCATGTTTTTTCTTCGGCCTTAACTGCACTTCCCCTCACTTCTCCTTGTCCTGCTTCTCCTTTGAAATACATCTCAGAGGCCATCAATAGAAAACCTTCTCCATCACTATACCATCATCATTATCATCACTATCTCTCGCCTCCTCCTCTGGGTTTCTTTTCTGGAATCACTGATGTTCACATCTGCTTTCTCCAATGGACTGTAAACTCTTCAGAGTCAGGCACTGTGCCATATTTGATTTTTTTTTTTTTTTTTTTTTTTTGAGACAGAGTCCCATTCTGTCACCCAGGCTGGCAGTGGAGCAATCTTGGCTCACTGCAAACTCCACCTCCTGGGTTCAAGCAATTCTGATATCTCAGCCTCCTGAGTAGATGGGATTACAAGCATGAGCCAAAACACATGGCTAATTTTTGTATTTTTTGGTAGATGCGAGGTTTCACCATGCTGCCCAGGCTGGTCTCAAATTCCTGGCCTCAAGTGATCCTCCTGCCTCAGTCTCTCAAAGTGCTGGGATTATAGGCATGGGGCACTGTGCCCAGCATATTTTATTTTAATGTCCTGTCCTGAAATATGCCTGGAACAGAGCAATACTCAATAAATGTCTGTAGAATGAGTAAGTGCTCACCTGCATCCCATGCCTGCTCTAACTTAATCCTCACAAGGTCTATAATAGTATGTCAGTTAGCAAATGAAAAAACTGAGGCTTATCTTGTATTGGCTAATTTTCTGGTTTCAGTCACACAATTAATGTCAGAGATGATTTGTGAACTCAGGCTGGCTTGACCCTAAACCCTGTTCTCTTTTCACTACATCAGGCTGCTTCTACTGCATGGAACCAAGCTCAGTAATGAATCTGAAGTATGCAATTAACCTCATGTGGACTTATCCTTCCTATGAAGACTTCTAGACCTTAACAGAATAGAGTACGCCATGTATCACTACGTCCAACTGGTAGCTTTGCCACTGAGATAGGCCTTCTATCTGTGAAAAGCTATAAGCCCACTTTTGTGCTCTTGTAATATAAAATTGCCATCCCATCAAACCTATAAGAGAGAGAGAGAGGAAGGGCAAATGAGTGGGGAAGAAAACACGACAGGGAGAAAAGAAAGGATTTATTTATTTAAGATCAAGAAAGCTAAGCCAGCCCATGACTAACAATTTCATGAGCACATAACTCAATGGAAAGCTTCCTTTGCTGCAACTGGTAGAACTTGTCAATCAAGGTTCCAAAGACCTTTCCTTTCAGTACAATCACCCAGTTGCTCTGTTTTTCTATAACAACTTCCTTTGTGTGGCTTTGGACGTCTATTCTTAGAGTTCTATGGTGCCTTCTATAAGCAAAGCTTGCTTTAAAATAAAAGCATCACAGCAGAATTTCGGACACCTGTCACCAGAATCTTGGGAAAATTCCACGTAACTATGAATTAAGTTTGCAGTGTCTTTTAGATGAGTGCTTACCATGATCCATTGCCAAAGTCCAAAATGTGTGTGTGTTTATGTGTGTTTGGGATTGAAAGAGAGATGCTGTGGTGAGACAGACACGAGATGTATGAAACAGTATTATCCAGCAATTAACAAATATTGACAGGTCTAATAATAGTTTATCCTCAGCTAATCCTGTAATTTGCTCCCACAATGCTATAGGCTAATCATCTATAGGCCTGTACTTCTAGCAAGCTTGCCTCAGCACCCAGCTTCCTGCTGTGGGTGGGACACCGAGTAAATACTGAATTGACATTTCTCTATTTTGCAGATACTGACACAGCTGTAAGTGCTTTGCCTGTATTTTATCGATTTGGTTATTGATGTCAGTATCATGTTCTTGCCATGGATTTCACACACACAAAGAAATGGAATAGATTCCTTTTTTCTGCAACCATAAGAAAAATAAGTGTAAAAGAATCTTAACCAACTACAGTGTTACCTTGTTTCAAAGTGGAAATATTCTACTACCTCCATCCTCATAAATCATTTTTAAAACAGCCTAGATCTGCAATATTTCTTCATGGTTTATAAAATTTGCAATGGGAATGGCTTTTCTTAAAAAAAAAAATACTAGACTCTTCCCTATTTTAGTAGTTTTTGCTTCTTAAAATTTTCCATAGCAGGAGAAAGAACAAGAAAAATGTCTCTTTATTTTCTACCCATGAAGCTCCATGTTACAGCCAATGAGGGCTCTTTAATTTTCAACAGCCATCTATATAAATACTATAAAGGTCATACATTATTAGGATTATTTTGGCTACAAGTAACAAAACAATAAACTTACCTATCTAAACCATAAAGAATTTACCATTTCACTTAATAAAAAAATTTAGAAGAAAAGCTGCTCAGCTTTGTAATCTCAGAACTTCTACATGTCACCATGTCACCATGGACTCAGATTCTTTCCATATTTCTGCTCCATCACTCTGGTCTTCTTAGCTTGTCCTCAGACTGACTCTCTAATGAAGGCAAGATGGCTGAATAGCTTCAGGAGTCAAGTAGACGTGCTTTCTTTCAAGCAATGGGAAGACTGCTTTCTTCAAGGGGTCTTATCAGTGAGGAAACTTTTCTAGAGCCCCAGTAGCACTTTTTCCCTAACTGGCCAGAATTCATCATTGGCCAGAATTAAATCATGTGACCACGCTCACAACAATCATAAGCGAGAGAAATCTAGTCACAGTGATTGACTAGCGCACTCTGGTAGTTAAGACATACCTGTACCTACAAATGTTGTCCACATCCTCTGGGATCCCTATTAATAGGTGATTTCTTAAAAGATTCACCCAGAGTTCTGCTGTGATCTGGACATTAAAACCATAATAGAAGTAGCCAAGTCTCTGGTTAGAAACCTTACTTATATTTATGCTAAATTGTTAGTTCTGATTACTCTTTTTTGAATTTATTCTATAAACAGAATCACAGAGGTGCACAAAGGCAAATGCACAAGGATATATGTTGCAGCATTACTTATAGAAGGTAGACATCAGAAACCATCTTAGGACAGGCCGTGGTGGCTCACACCTGTAATCCCAGCACTTTGGGAGGCTGAGGCAGACAGATCACTTGAGGCCAGGAGATGGAGACCAGCCTGGCCAAAATGGCAAAACCTCATCTCTACTAAAATACAAAAAAACTAGCCAGGCGTGGTGGCACGTGCCTGTAGTTCCAGTTACTTGGGAGGCTGAGGCAGGGGAATCGCTTGAACCTGGGAGGCAGAGGTTGCGGTGAGCTGAGATCACGCCACTGCACTCCAGCTTGGTGACAGAGCAAGACTCAGTCTCAAAAAAAAAAAAAAAAAAAAAAAAAATTAGCTGGGTGTGGTGGCACGTACCTGTGGTTCCAGCTACTTGAGAGGCTAAGGTGTGACAATTGCTTGAGCTCTGGAGGTGGAGGCTGCAGTGAACCGAGACTGCACCACTGCACTCCCACCTGTGCAACAGTGGAAGGCTCTGTCTCAAAAAAGAGAGAGATTAAAAAAAAAAAAGAGAGAGGGAGAAAAAAACAACAAAAAAGAAACAGCCTTAATGTTCCTCAATATATCATGGCACATGCCTGAACATCACATGACCAATAAAACAAAAGAAGTAATTCTATGAACCAACATGGAATGATCACCAGGAAACCTTAATAGAAAAAGCTCAGTGCAGAACAATACATATGACATGAAGCCTGTTTGTAGACAAATTAACAAAGAGACAGAAGGAAAATACAGTATATCTACATGTGCTTGAATATGCAGGGAATGCCTCTAGAACAGCAGTCAGCAAACTGGCCCAAAGGCCAACACCAGCCCACTACCTGTTTTTGTATTTTTTAAAATGTTTTTAATGGTTGGAAAAAATAAATAGAAGAATAAATTCAAAAGATGAATATAATGGCATGAAAATACATGAAATTCAAATGTCAGTTTCCATGAAACTTTCCTTGAACACAGACACACACATTTTTTGTTGTTGTTGTTAGTGGCAAGTGCCACTATGCCCTGCTAATTTTTTATATTCTTAGTAGAGACAGGGTTTCACCATGTTGGCCAGACTGGGGCTCAAACTCCTGACCTTAGGTGATTCACCCGCCTCAGCCTCTGAAAGTGCTGGGATTATAGGCGGGAGCCATCATGCCCAGTCGACACGCTCTTCATACTATCCACAAAATAATGGTAGAATTGAATAGTTGTGATGAAAACTTCATGGCCCACTAAGCGTAAAACATTTATTACCTGGGGCTTTACAGAAAATGTTTGTCCACCCCTGGTCAAAAAGAATTTACAGCAACTAACAGCTATAGTTTCCTCTGGGGAAGGGCACTGGAATTTAAAGACAAGAGGAGGAAGAAGACTTAGGTGTTACTTTCTACCCGTGTGTGTGTGTGTGTGTGTGTGTGTGTGTGTGTATTTTTTTTTTTTTTTTTTTTGAGACGGAGTCTAGCTTTGTCACCAGGCTGGAGTGCAGTGACATTATCTCAGCTCATTGCAACCTCTGCCTGCTGGGTTCAAGCGACTCTCCTGCCTCAGCCTCCCGAGTAACTGGGATTACAGGCACATGCCGCCACACCCAGCTATTTTTTTTTTTTTTTTTTTTTTTTTAAGTAGAAACGGGTTTCCACCGTGTAAGCTAACATGGTCTCAGTCTCCTGACCTTGTGATCCGCCCACCTCAGCCTCCCAAAGTCCTAGGATTACAGGCTTGAGCCACCATGCCTGGCCTCTTTTGTATATTTTTAAATTTTGTGCAAGGGTCCAACATTTCTTAAGAAACAATTAATTTGTTAATAATGTCCTTAAATTATTTGATTAATAATCCAGTAAATCTTTGAAATTGTCCATTTGGGATAAGAAATGGTCCTTGATGAGACATTCTGTCATTGGCATGACTCCCCGAGGTGATCCTTGGAGTATCAGAGAGACCAGGAAGCTGGACCAGTATGTGTCCTATATTATTTTACCACTGCATTTAAAAGAGTCATCTCTTCTGAGGAAGAAAAAAGCAAGTGTCCTTATTTCTTCTGACAGAAAAATAAAATACATGGCTATTTTCTGTGTGTGTGTGTATATATATGTGTGTGTGTGTGTGTGTATATATATATATATAATGCTACATTATAGTGCATTATAGTACTTCATGATCATTTTCTCTGTGGCTACATTGGAAAAGTAAGTGAAAATCTTCCCTGTGATCATCTGGACCTGGCTGCACAGGCACACAGGGGAACCTCTGAAAGGCATCTGGAACCTGGAAATGAGCAACCTGTGCAGAGATCTAGATTCTAAACTACATCCAAGGTTAAGAACTTTCTCTAAAGAGCATCTCAATTTTTTTTTTTTTTTTTTTTTTAAGACAGAGTCTCCCTCTGTCTCCCAGCAGCGCAGTGGCGCAATCTTGGCTCACTGCAACCTCTGCCTCCTAGGTTCAAGCGATTCTCTCGCTTCAGCCTTCTGAGTAGCTGGGATTACAGGTGTGCACCACCAGGCATGGCTAATTTTTGTATTTTTAGGGGAGATGGGTTTTCACCATGTTGTTCAGGCCGGTCTCTAACTGCTGACCCCAAGTGATCTGCCCGCCTCAGCCTCCCAAAGTACTAGGATTACAGGCATGAGCCACCGCATCCGGCCTGCATCTTGAAAATTAATATGAGCATAATTAAAAAGAAAATGTAAGGAGAAAAATAAAAGAAATACAATTCATGATCATAACCAAGTGTCTGAAAAAAACCTTAATGAGAAAAGTGTGTGACTTTATACATAGAAAAGAATGAAACTTATAATAAAGAAAGCTTGAATTAATATAGAGCCGTATCTTCCATGAGCAAATATTTGAAAGATGCTAATTTACCTCCTTCTCCCACCCCAAGAAAAATTCACAGAATGATTTATTCTAAAGTTATAGGAAAGAATGACTGAGCTGAAATATTTAAAATAATTCTAGAAAGCATGGCAGCAGGAGAATCTAGAAAGACAGTGAATTGGTGCCTCCTGCCTTTCCTAGACATACAGCTCCTCCTGAGCTTTATCTCACTCCTCTCAGCCTAGCATCCACTCGGGCAGTGAACTGGCAAAACTGCACACACACGTTGCACACATTGCACATCAGTGCGGTATGTCCACCCTCTGGGCCAAATGGGAGCCTGGGAGGCAGAGGCAGCAGAAGGTAGTTCCAGTGCAAGGATCTGAAGCAGCCAGATTCTGGGAATAGCTTGATCCCCTGAGATCCCTAAACCTCTGTAGGGAAAGTTGACAAAGTTGACATTGGCCAGTCTCACCAGGGCCAGAGAAGCTGATGAGGAGCTGTGAGGGTGGACTGAAGGCTCCCCCTGAGGCTGGGAAAGCCATAGAGAGCCTCCCTCCTCCTCCACCCTGCCTCATGCCATGATAGGGAGTTGATGACTTCTCACTGCAGCCCAGCCAGTTTTCAGGGCCAGATCACCACACCTTCTGTTTCTCAGACAATCTCACCCCACCCTCAATCCCAGTTAAGGTATCCCAGCCACTGAACTCCAGTGATCAGCAAAGAAAAATAGCCAGATGCTAAGGGGGCTCGACAATTAGAGAGAGGAAAAAAAAAACAAGGATTAACAGGTCCCTCATGAAATAAAGCTGACTGGAACAGGCAGAGGGCAACGTATTAAAAAAATGAAAAAGTAAATTATCAAAAGAGTATTTAAAGGGATTCAAATTCAGCACATAACAAAAGACTTCCTAGAAAACATCCATTAATTTTTTTTTTAAGTCAGCAGATGAATTTAAGGAAACGATGATCACTGATGATACTCAAATTCAATGGCCTGGAAGATCAAAAGGATAAAATAAGTAAATTCTCAAGAAAAAAAAATACAAAGGTCTAGTAATCTTGAGGAAACAGATAAGAATTAGACCCAGGAAACCAGCACTAGAAGAAAAAGAAAAGAAAAAAAGTGAAGAGATGGAGAAGCAGCAAAAGCTAAAAAGAAAAAAAAAAAAAAAAAAAAAAACCATTTTAGGTTGAAAATGCCTAACAAACTTCAGGCAATATTATTGAAAGAAGAGAGACATTTATCCATACTTTGGCAAAACTTCAAACTTCAAGCACAAAGAGAAAATCTTGAAAAGCTCTGGGTTGAAAGGACAATTATTTTCGAAGAAAAAGATAATTCTACAAACTTGGAAAATCCTCATCCTAATGCTAGTAAAACAGAAATACAAAGAAAATAATTACACATTTCTATCAGAAATATAAGAAAATGGTAAATTTATGTGAAATTTTATGCAGCCAATAAAAACAATCATTAAAATGATTCTATAGTTACATGGAAAAGCAGAGATGTAAGGAAAAACAACACATTATAAAGTAAAATAGCAAATTATAGACTGTTATACAGTATAATTAAAACTATTTTTAAATGGTCATGAAAAAGAATAAACAAAGATGACAGTAGTTGGGTTAGAGTTGTTAGAGGAATAAGCAAGATAACTATAGTTGGGTTAGTGTTGCTAATGGAATTATAGGTTTTATTCCCTGTTTCATACGTTCTGAAATGTAATATTTTAGTAATAATTTTTTGAGTTAATGCTTTATATAAAGTTCAGCTTTTGTAAACAAAAAAAGGAGTTATATTTTTAATAAGTAACATGAAGAAGTCACAGCTATAATCTGTAAATGCTGAAGGAAAGTTCACACATAGCACATGCCTTGCAGCTAAGCCAGATGATCCAAGGCTCTAGGATCAATATGCCAAGATCAAAATCAAATTTTAAGCTTGATATTGCTTGGGGGAAGGGTATGCCCTAAGACTTAGATGGTTAAATTATCTATTAGAAGAAATAAGAGAAGTCTCAATTTCCTTATTTGCCTGTACGTTTACACTGACTCAAACCAAAGTTTTAGGGTAAAATCTTGTCTCTTTGAAGACATTTCCTCCGGTTCATCCATACTTATTAGGCTCCTCAGTCTATAGAGTGGGAGAAATAAACACAGCCCCTGACAGTTGGGAGCCAGCTGGCACTAGCAGTTAGATCTTGGTATTGCTATTATAGAAAACAACGCTAGACAAGGCCATTCTATCACTGTAATAAAGTGAGACAGAAATACATTCACCCCACAGTCATGTCTGAGCACAGACAAAAATAAGGCCACTGTGAAAACTACCAAAATAACCAAATATTTATCTCAGCTTATGAGAGAGACTATAGTTTCTTAATAATCACAGCTTTAATCACCCTTTATTCTTCCTGCCTTCTTGATAAAAATTCAGATACCCAATCAGAATTGGCCCAGTTCCTGATAGCACCGTATCCGGAGCAACACATGCTTCCTTGAACTCTCTCCAAAATCATCTAACACCAGCTCAAATATCATAATGTAAACCTCTCACACCTTCTCTCTGTGCCTTCCACCCATGTGTCCCCTTGATATGCAGTCTCCCTCAGTGCAACAAGCCAAGAAAAACCCAACTCAGTTTGACTTCAGGTGCATTCCTGGTGGTCTTTGGCTTTAGAGCACTGTCAAATGGAATCACATCTTCACTCCTGGCTCTTTTTCTTATCTTTCTTTTGAGACAGAGTTTCGCTCTTTAGCCCAGGCTAGAGTACAATGGCGTGATCTCAGCTTACCACAAGCTCCGTCCCCCAAGTTCAAGTGATTCTCTTGCTTCAGCCTCCCAAGTAGCTGGGATTACAGGCATGAACCACCATGCCCAGCTACTTTTTGTATTATTAGTAGAGACAGGGTTTCGCCATGTTGATCAGGCTGGTTTTGAACTCCTGACCTCAGGGGATCCACCCGCCTTGGCTTCCCAAAGTGCTGGGATTACAGGCATGAGCCACCGCGGCCGGCCTATTCCTGGCTTTTGTTGCCTTTAGTATAAGCAATCAAAACTTACTTGGCAACCCAGAATTCTGTTTGTAGGCTCTTGCCATTGCTAAATTCATTGCTCATTTAAAAGAAGCAATGATAAACTGCCTGCAGCGTATGCAATCCCTTTCTTCCTCTAAGACCTTGAAAATCTAAGCCCTTGGATTAACTGAGGACTTACTATAGCCTAACTGAACTAAACTTTGGTATAATGCTGTGAGAGCATTCAAAAAACCTCATCGCTTGGCCACTGTGAAGATGCTGAAAATGCCATTCATTACATAAAGCAGTTTTAGAACTCTCAGGAGAAATGTACTTCTTTCAATAATATCAGGAACAGTTTTACTTCTGAGCAATCAGTTTGTTTCCATTTTATATACAGTGTGAATTGTATAACTGTAAAGTTTCCATTTTTAAGTTGGGTTCTTGAAAAGTGAGCCAAATCTGTAGCAAGATGAGCCTGCTCTCCAATGTTTGTTTCATTCCTGGCTCTCTTTAGTATTTCTCTGTCGTTGTTTTCCTTTCTCCCCACTGCCAAATTTATGTTATCTTGCTTCATTTTATGTACCTGTGTAAGCCTAAATATACCTTTAAAAAAAAAAATTGGAAAGTCTATGAAGAAAGAAAACTCAAGCCTGAAGCGGTGTGGTACCAATTAGAAAGCAGGGTACCTGTCTAGAAGGTGGTGAGAATAGTGGAGAAGCAATCGAAATCTAGGCTTTGGGGGCTGGGTGGATAAGGGACCACATCAGGACACTGGAGGAGCAGAACTTAGCAGTGTATAGGGGAGGTGCAGTGAGCAAGACAGGAAGGAACCTTGTCTGATGGTCATGTAAAGTTCATGCCAGAGAGATAAGCCTTGGAATGCAGAAGAGGAGAGGAAGATTGGAGAGAACCTAGAAAACAAGGAGCAGGAGTCTAGGCTTGATGTAGGTCATATCTGTGCTTTCTGTGTGTCTAACAAACACAATTGCCCTTGACCCCACATTCAGGAGTCAGCAATGCAGGTGGCAGAAAGGATCCCATATTAGTATAATATGGGGTACCACATATTATAACGAAGTACCACAGACTGGCTGGCTTACACAGCAGAAATTTATTTCGTCACAGTTCTGCAGGCTAAAAATTCAGAATCAAGGTACCAGCAGAGTTGGTTTCTTTTCAGGTCTCTTTTCTTTGTTTGTAGATGGCCGTCTTCTCCCTATGTTTACATATGGTCTTCCTTCTCTGTGTGTCTGTGTCCTAATCTCTTCTTATAAGGACACCAGTCATAGATTGGATTTGAGTTCACCCAAATGACCTCATTTACCTTAATGACTTCTTTAAAGACTCTCTCCAAATATAGTCACAGTCTGAGGTATTAGGGGTTAGGACTTCAGCACATGAATTTTGAAGGTACACAGTTCATCCCATGACAGGGACCTGTAGTAGTTTCTGGAGAGGGCACAAAGCAGATGGCAGCTAATATCCAACGAGAGTCCACATGGAAAATGTAATTTGTTTCTGTGAGATGCAGCACCTCCTGATGGAAGGAAGTTGGGAGAAACGAGCATTTTGAAGAAGCACTATCCACTTATTTTGCTCCCCCTGAAAATCAGCTAGGGATCATCTTTTCCAAACACCTCCAATCAACGGCAGCAAGGGAGGAGGGTGAACTTTGGGCATAATGAAGATGACAAAAGAATTTTACTGGCAATGACTATGATGAAAACTGTGAACAATTTATGATTTTATCCTCAGTACAATGAGTGATAAAGGACAGGCACACAGTGACTCACAATAGCCATGTCAATTCCATCGTCACTAAGGCAGAGGTAAGAACACACACAGTGGGACTGGGAATAATATTCTGACCTTACCTTCACTCTTTTCCATAGGCGCCACACTATCTGGCTGGCATGTCCAATTCCCTCCTCTCTGTTCTAATTACTTATCCCAAGAAGTTCATAAACTTTGCTAACTACCATCTCAATATCTTTAACTGGGAATGCATCAGTTGAATTCTATAAAAGTAGGCTTTGCTTATTTTCAATATTCCCTGTTTAAAAAAAAAAAAAATTGCTGGCTGTTTCTGACATGTTCCCAGTTAAACTTATGCTATCCTGTATGCCGCTGAGCCTCTCTTCCTCTCTAACCTGAGTTTCAGATTGGTTGCAGCATCTGTGTGTGCTTCATAGAAACAGAATTCTCTCCAAGGAAAAAAACCATCATTTCCGGTAAAATCACCAAACTCCTGCCTGCTATGTCAATGGAAGGAAATGTTACATCCTTTATAACAGGATGAATTACTTCCTGTTGTGGGTCCAATGAAAAATGAATCGTTGGTTAGGAAGAAACACAGGGCCCATGACATTTTCAGTGCTACCTATTATCTTCTTTCCAATAATAACTCCTGATAATATAGTCACTTCAATATTGAGTTTGCTAGATTAGCAAGTAAATTCCCTTCTTGCCTTTACTGCAATCCTTTCAAGTTGACTTTTGCTTTTCTGTGCTACCCCATCCATACAACATTTCACGAGTTGACTGCTATCCCTGAAGTTTATACCCGCTGCAAGTTTAGTTGACTGAGGTTGCCCCCAATTATTATTCTAAATGGATCTCTTTTTTCATAAGATAAAAACATTATTTGAATAATAGTGGTTGTCAGATCCAACTTGAGAAGGCTTAAGCTTGAGAAGGAGAAAATAATTGGAAGCTGTTGAGTAAAAGGTTGAAAGTAAGACAATTCTGGTTGTGGCATTCAAGGCAGATGAGTTTAAGAAAGGACTGAAGAGAGGAGGATGGGTTGGGGGGCATTCACAGCAACCCAATCCTGAGGTGACACTTCAAGGGCTTGAATTCCCCAAAGCTATGAGAAATGAAGGACCCTAGAAACAAGGAATCTTAGAGAGTGGCCACAGTAAAAGGAGAAAAGAAAATAGGTCAGCCAAAAGGACAAGAAAATGGCCACTGAGAAAGATGGCATCACCAAAGTTTTGAGGCAGAAAACTTTTAAGACCTTATAATCCAAACTGCTTTAATGTTATTTAATTTTATTTATTTTTGAGGTGGAGTCTCGTTCTGTCACTCAGGCTGCAGTGCAATGGTGCAATCTCAGCTCACTGCAACCTCTGCCTCCCAGGCACAAGCGATTCTCCTGCCTCAGCCTCCCAAGTAGCTGGGATTACAAGTGTGACTCATCACTCCCAGCTAATTTCTGTATTTTAGTAGAGATGGGGTTTCACCATATTGGTCAGGCTGGCCTCAAACTCCTGACCTCAAGTGACCTGCCCTCCTCGGCCTCCCAAAGCGCTGGGATTACAGGCATGAGCCACCACACCTAGCCCAAAATTGCTTTAATTTTAAATGCGAATTTATGCTTCAGAGTTGAATTCAATGTTACAAAATCTTTGGTCCCGAACTCCACACCCCCCTGCTAGGAGGGACATCGGAATACACTAGCAAGGTCATGGAGGATAAGATAGTCTCCACAGAAGCTATTTGCCTCCAAATATCTTTCTTTGAACAACTCTGTAACTCGATTAGCTTTCAGGCCTATCCCCATTTTGATACTGATGGGGTGAACAGCTGTGATGTATGTTGTCATTGAAACTGCTCAGCATTACCACCTGCCTCCCTCCACTGAGTTGGTGGCACTGATTTAGTGACACTGCCCTTGTTGGTGGGAACAAACAACTGCCAGAAGTCTGAGGAAATAAAAGTCCATAACTTTGCACATCCAGAGGAGAATGGGTAAAGCCAGGACACATACTAAAGTATTTTCCCCCGACATTCTCCCTTCATCCCTTACTAAGAAATAAATATCTGGCTTCTGGCTTGACCTTTTTTTTTAGAGCCCACTATGTAAGGTCAGATTGGGCAATAAGTGTTGAAAGATGAAAGGAGGCTGGCGAACAGGCAGACTGAGGAAGCCCACACGGCCTGCCTTAAATTCTAGTCCTGCCACTTTCCAGCTGCACCTCGGGCCATTATTATTTAACTTCTCCGAGATTGAGTTTCCTCATCCGTATACACACACACACACCCACACACACACACATGATGATAATGCTTCCTTTGCAAGTTATAAAGAAAAATATATAATTTTGACAACATAGGAAATGCTTTAGAAACAGCAGCTTCTACTGCCATTAAGAGAAAACATATTTCTTGACCATATTCTTTGTGCCAGGCAATGGCCAAGCACTGTTGACATAAATTTCCTCATATAATCCCCATATCTGCTTTATGCAATAGATACTATTAACCTGGTTCAGACAGGTACAACTATTAGCCCAAAAGTAATTGGCTCGTATGGGCTGGCCTCAGCTGTCACCCCTAGACCTGTTTTTCTCCAAGGTTTCTTCTAGCAGATGACAAGTTTGTCCATCTTTCAAAGGCCCAGGCTGGGACATTTTTCAAGGAGCACTGTGATTTCCCTAGACTTGTATGACTTTGCTGTGAACTTGGGTCGTGTAAAGTTGTTACTTTGGAGATAGTTTGGTCACTGCACTGATTCAGCTGTACCTCAAAGGGAACTGGATGTGTGTTTTCATCAGGTTCACTTATCCTCACTCTCTGACAAGTGAAATGCTACTTTCAAGTTGTTTTGTTGAGAACTCTGAGAGCTCTTTGCCCTTGAATCAGGGCAGAATGGGCACCAGTATTTTAAGCTACACATTGGTCCATAGATAGATAGGTAGATAGATAATTAGTCAGGCTTGTCCAGATAAAAAGGATCAAGTGTGTGTGTGTATGCGTGTGTGCACACACATATACATAGGAATATCTATTATGAGGAATTGGCTTATGTGGTTTTGACGACCAAGTCCCATGATCTGCTGTTGCAAGCTGGAGACTCAGGAAAGCCAGTGGTGTCATATTCTAGTTGACTCCAAAGGCCTGAGAACCCAGAAGCTGATAAGTAAATCCCAATCCAAGGGCAAGAGAAGACCGACGTGACAGCTCAAACAGGCACACAGGAAGAAAGAGAGACACATTCCTCCTTCCTCTACTATTCAAGCCCTCAATGGATTGGATGATACCCACCCACACTAGGGAGGGCAATTTACTCAGTTCACTGATTCAAATGCTCACCTCACCTGGAAACACCCTCACAGATACACCCAGGAACAATGTTTATTCTAGGCTCCCCTGGTGCAGTCAAGTTGACAGATAATACTAACCATCACAATAGATATAGAGATAGATGTATGCATCGATAAGGATATGTGTGTGCGTGTGTGTATACACATATATGTATATATGTGTGTAATCACTGGAACCCTTTATGTTGCACATACACATGTGTGTGCATGTGTGTATCTGTGTGTCTGTGTCTTTGTTTGCTAGTTAAGATTTTTCTTTTTGAAGGCTGGGTGCTGTGGCTTACTGTAATTCTAGCACTTTGGGAGGCTGAGGTGGGCGGATTACTTGGGTTCAGGAGTTTGAGACCAGCCTGGGCATCATGGCGAAACCCCATCTCTACCAAAAATAAGAAAATTAGCTGGGCGTGGTGGTGCATGCCTGTGGTCCCAGCTACTTGGGAGGCTGAGGTGAGGTGGAAGGATCACTTGAGCCTGCGAGGCAGAGGTTGCAGTGAGCCGAGATTGCACCATTGCACTCCAGCCTGGGTGACGAGTGAAACCCTATCTGGAAGGAAAAAAAAAAAAAAAAAAAAAAAGATTTTTCTGTTTCAGCACCAGACTCATAAGCTACACTTTGGGATCCTTTCCCAAGTCAGAAGGTTCCCTGGCCCCTCATAATTTCTTTGCACCACTATTAATATACCCTTGTAATTGCCATCAGAAATGTCTTCCTGAGTTCTGTATTATGAAGCCAACTATTCATTTTCCTCTATGAAGCTATCTAGTTTTTCTGACCAAAATACAGCTGAGACCTTGCCTCCTCTGTTTGAAATGGAAAAAGAAATTGCAATTAGTGTACTAGATTTACAAAAATAAATTTTAAGCCTAAAGAAGTCAAGTTTGGAACTTTGGCTTCTGGTGTTAGAGCCCTCATTCACATCATCACATTCTGCTGCTTCCCAGTAATGCCAGCTAAGTATCATTAGAAACAACAATGATCAGAAAGTAGAATAGAGGCTACCAAGGCGGGTGGGGAGGGAGTAATGGGAAATTATTGTTTAATGAGTATAGAGTTTCTGTTTAGGATAATTAAAAATTTTTGAAATAGTAGTAATGATTATACTACATCATAGATGTATTTAATGCCACTGAATTGTACAGTTAAAAATGATTAAATGTTATGTTTTTCATTGTTGTTGTTCAAAAGGTTCAAGCAATTCTCCTGCCTCAGTCCCCCGAGTAGCTGGGATTACCAGCACATACCACCACGCCGGCTAATTTTTGTATTTTTAATAGAGACGGAGTTTCACTATGTTGGCCAGGCTGGTCTCCAACTCCTGACCTCAAGCGATCCACCTGCCTCGGCCTCCCAAAGTGCTGGGATTACAGGCATGAGCCACCGCACATGGCCAAATGTTATATGTTATGCTTACATTATGTGTATTTTACCACAATAAAAAATACACCAAAAAAATAGTAATTACTACTTGTTTTGCAATTCATTTAACTTATTAAAGCCTTGGTTTCTCCATCAGTAAAAAGGGTGACAATAACACATACGCTCAAAAATTGTTGTGATAATTAAACTCTAATACATCAAAAGCACCTCGCTTGGTACTTTGGGGTGGTTATACAGCCTATATCACCCCTTCATCTGATGGCTTCCATTTCCTCAACCCACCAGCCAGGGGTGGGCTTTCAGCAGCTGTGTTTTAATTTGCCTAATATGGCCTGTATAACTGTACTGTTTGGCACAGAGCCCATTGTGGTGCTCAGCCTATGTTCATTAACTTTCCTTTGCCCAATGCTAATACAAGTTGAGTACCCCAAATTCAAAAATCAAAACTCCAAAATGTTCCAAAATCTGAAACTGTTTGAGCACTGACATGATGCTCCAAGGAAATACTCATTTCAGATTTGGGATTTGCAGATTTGGGATGCTCAACTTGTAGTATAATGCAAATATTCCAAAATCTGAAAAAAATTCAAAACTCAAAATACTTCTGCTCCTAAGCATTTCAGTTAGGGGATACTCAACCTGTATCTCCATTTATTTATACTTACTGGGCTTGGCTAGCAGAGTTGGGAAATGTGTGTGCTAATGGGAAGCTTCTCTGTTATTTAAAAGTGGTAGCACACTATCTGAAAATCCCTAACACTTAATAGGTGCATAATGAATGTTTGTTCAACTAAATTGGATTGAATAGATGATAGACCACAAGGGAACCAGAGAAAAATGAGGATGTATTACTCAGAGACAGTTCTTGATGCATGTATCAGGGACTCTCAATCCATAGGGGATATAAACAGTATTTGTTGTTGATGAGGCAACTATGTTTGTGGTATACTTGATTACATTCCAGATTTAGGCTATTTTTTAAAAGCTTTTTTATGTGCAGTTTTACTACCTTGAACAACTGGAGCCAATGGGAAATTGGTGTTTGGGGGATCATCTGTAATGAAGAAAATTGCAGTAATAGGTACAAAAAGCAGATTCAAAGGCCACAAGTTACTTAATCCCCAGTTTAGGTGATGTAAATTAAAATCTGAAAAATGGAAATAGGCATTGATTGGGCTCACCTTTTATTTCTAAGGTTGCATAGAGTCTATTATAGGAATGATCATTATAATTATGTAATTTAACTAACACTGCTTTTAAATTCAGAGCAAGGAACATAAAACTTTATTCCATAAATTACAACTTCTAGAGAGAGAAAATAATTTCATTTTATATTTTCATAGGTTAAGTGAAGAAGACGGGGTTGAGTGAAAGCAGAAAAGGGAATAATAAGGCAAGAGAGAAAGACAAGAGAAAAACCAGGCAACGGTAGGTCAGATAGAGGTCCAAGGAAAAGAAGAAACCCACATAAGGAGACATAAATAGAAAAAGAAAGAAGTGCATAGTAGACATAGAAGGACAACCCAAAACTCTCAGTTGGTTCTGAGGTAAGTGAATGAAACAGATTGGACTTCCAGCAAACCAGGAAATGTGGGAGCGATCATCTGATTGACCTAGCTTGGGTTAGATGTCTTCACATGGCCCAATCAGCTATAGTCATACAGGCCATATTAGGCAAATTAAAACACAGCTGCTGAAAGCCCACCCTTGGCTGTTGGGTTGAGGGGATGGAAGCCATCAGATGAAGGGGTGATAATAGGCTGTATAACCACCCCCAAAATACCAAATATGTCCCATCCTTCCCTGAAACCTTTTAGTTCCCTTCTGGTGAACCAGTCCAATGGTTCTCATACTATAGCCAACGCAAAGTTACCTCAAGGGTATTAAGACACAGTTTCCTGGGTCCCGGGATTTTTTTTTTTTTTTTTTTTTTTTTTTTTTTTTTTTTTTTTTTTTTTGAGACAGGCTGGGGTGCAGTGGTGCAATCACGGCTCACTGCAGCCTTGACCTGCTTGGCTCAAGCGATCCTCCTGCCTCAGAAGTGAGCAAGAAAGACAGAAACCCATAGAAACATGGAGAACCACTGAGAGACTAATAATGAAGGAGTCAGGCCTACTCTTCCCAACGATTATGCTACCACTTCTGACACTTGGCTGGGAAGAGAGATGAGAATGAGACAGAACAAGCAGGCCAGAGGTCCTTGAGCAATGAAGTGGGTCCTAGCCCATCAGTGAGAAATAAATGAGAGAGAGATGATACTTTCAATCATTAACCTTTCCACATATATAGCAAATATGGTCCAAGAATTATTCCAGAGTCAGTTCAACTCACAGCAACTTTCTCTCCTTTGGGAGAAATTAGGAAGAGGTTTGAGAGAACGGCAGATAGAACCTTGAAACAAAATTTTTGTTAGTACTCCCCAAACACCGTGCTACATGTGTTACATGAAGTGAAAAGTGACCTGATGGCATGTAATGATGCTAAAGAGACAGTAAAAATTAGGTATGGAAGTCTATTTGATAAGGTTAAAAACCCTGGGCTATATCCTGTAGGTCAGTGCTGCTTGCTGTTGTGGTCCATGAGGATGCAAATTCTCTAGCCCCATCCTGGACTGCTAACTTAGAATTTCAGATTTGAGACTGGGTGTGGTGGTTCACGGCTGTAATCCCAGCACTTTGGGAGTCCAAGGAGGGAAGATTGAGCCCAGGAGTTCAAAGCCAGCCTGGGCAACATAGCAAGATCCCAACTTTACAAAAATTAAAAACAAATTAGCCAGATATAGTGGCACATGTCTGTAGTCCTAGCAACATGGGAGGCTGAGACAGGAGGATTGCTTGAGCCCAGGAATTCAAGGTTGCCATGAACTATGATTACACACTGGACTCCAGCCTGTTGACAGCATGAGACTCCATTTCTAAATTTAAAAAAAAAAAAAAAAAAGGAATGAAAGAAAGAGAAAAAAATATTTTGCTTTTTTTAATTTTTAATTTAATTTTATTTTATTTTTTATTCTTGTTCTCCTTTGTCACCAGGTGAATGTATCCACATCATTGGGGAGGTAAGATTTCAGTATTTCTGGGCACCCTGGGCTTTATACTATCATACTACCGTCAAAAACTCACCTTATTTTTGACAGAGGCCATTTCATATGGGGAAAAACCTGGGCCCAATAATCCACTCCCAACCCTGCCACTTCATGGCCCTGTGTCTTCCATTCTCACATGCCAAATGAGAATTTCAAACACTGACCTCATAGGACTGTCGTAAGGCTTAAATGAGAAAATAGCTTCGAAAAGTGCTTTTGGCAACTATGAGACTTCAGCCCTCTTTGCTAAGCTTCTATTCTTATCAAAGAAGGCTAAGCCTGGGTCTCAGTGTTCACCACAAAACTTGCTAGCTGGGTGCTCTTTCTTGGTGGAGCGCTTATTCTTATCTTGATGACCCTCTCCCAATGAAATGCTGTTGAATTTGGAACCCGGCAATTCTCAGCTCCTGTTCAGATTGCTTTCTTCCATGTAGCAATAGTCATTTGTTGTATCTTCAACCACCAACATGAAATAGGAAAAACTGATCTGTGACTACTTAGCTCAAAATTTATTAACTAAACATCCCTGCCTTCTGGAATCTTATATGGCAAGTGGAATCCACCCATGATGACATCATGTTACCAACTATATAATGAGACCTTCCTACAGTTGACCCACTGATATTAAATAAATACTGGGGTGGACCAGTGGGGATACCACTAATACATCCTCCTGGATTCATAGCCATTTTGCAAAGCATATTTCAACAATCTCCTTTGTTGCCTTCTACAGCTCCCAAGCCGCTACATTATGCATTGTCACGTAGTACTTTACGAAGTTATATGCACCAATATATATCCTGGCATCTTTTTTACAGAGCAACATTGAGGAACATCAGCTCAACTAAATAGATTCTCCTATCAAGACTGACTCGTCTCACAGTAGCTGCCACTTTACACTCCAGGACAAACTGAGAAGGTGGAAGCTGGCTTCAGATCGGATGGAAACTATCTTTTGTTATGTACAAGACACTCATATCCTTGTCTTATCATAACTTCAAAACAACCAAGCAATTTGGGCATTGTTAAATCCTTTTATCAGATGAGGAAACTAAAGACAGAGAGGTTAAGCCACTTGTACTTGGCCACACAGTTAATGTCAGAAACCAGAATCCAAATGCACAGGTTTTGCTGGTTAAGAAGTAATCTGTCAAAACAGCAACAAAGTGAGACGTCCACCTTTACAAAAAAATATAAAAAATTAGCCAGGTGTAGGGTACACCCGCCTGTGGTCCAAGCTACTCAGGATGCTGAGGTGAGAGCATCATTTGAGCCTGGGACGTTGAGGCTGGGGTGGGCCATGATCGTGCCACTGCACTCCAATCTGAATGACAGAGCAAGACTCTGTCTCACAAAAAAGTAACCTGCCAAAACAGGTATGTGGTCACATCTTTTATTTTATGTTTAATCGCATCACAGTCAACACACTTACTTGCATTCCTAAGTCACAAGTGTGGCTATGTTCCCTATCTTTCATCAGCTCTTAGGAAACACAATATATTCCAAGCCTTCACTAACAACTTTCCTCATGTTCCATGACCCCCAAAGATCTTGAAGATAAAACACGTCAAAGGTTATTCTCTTTCTTTCTTGGCACTGGGCAGGGACCTTGTTCAGGAGCAGCCTAACCCAGCAGTACTTGCCACCCATAGCACAAAAAAAGCAGATGAACAGAGAACTGAGCACTGAGATTTTATCATGGAAACATGATGTTCTCATGTTGTTCTCAAACATCAATCATAGAGCTATACCTGGGGGGCATGAATTGAAAGGATAAGTCAAATAACCTCCTCAAATCTTTCACGTCTGCTCTCATGAAATGGTTGACAAAGAATGACATCGATTAAAGTGATTTAAAACTGGCGTGCTGCAATTGTCCTATAAACTATTCTGAAAACTGGTTTTCATGAAAATGGAGAGAAGGTAATGGAAAATGGAGGCGAACAGGACCTGGGACAGAAGCATTCCAAAAACCTGGTTAGTCCCCAAAACTCATCAGTCTGATTACCATATGCTTCAGTTCATCCCCATCTTCAAGCCATGAGTCCCATATTTAGCAGTGAGTTAGCATCCTCCCTGGAGCTTTTAAAAATGCAGATGATCAGATCCAAAGAATAAGGCTCCTTGAGGAGTGGGTCTAGGAATTGGTATTTAACTTTCACTTATAATTAGTTTATTCCAATGCCGCCAGTCACTCCAGGAACCAACTCTCTTAACAGACAATGGCACATGAGGCAATTTATGATAAGGAAAAAAAAAAAAAAAAAAAACAGTCCTCTGCAATTTAAATCGGAGTTCCTTGCAGTCTGAAATGCTTCTGGACGGTCAGAAGGCTGGTCTTCCGCAGAGGAGCAGAGCGAGCTCCTTAGTACGCTTCACCTCTTCCACCAAGTCCCACAAGCCCCTTGTTTATCTTTGACATCTTTTCTGTGTAAGGAAATGCTAATCGTTTTGTAGTGTAACATTCCCATCTGTATTCTGGACCATGGAGGAGGAACACCCTGCTGCCAGACAAACCTTTCACTTTGCCATGAAGACACTTGCATACAAAGAAGAGGGTTCCCTGAGCTGCTCGAAGCTTCTCTTTTTGTTCACATGTGGGTGCCACAGCTGAGGCTCAAACTCAACAATAAAAGATCAACAATAAAAGAAGGACAGAGAGCAATTTAATTCATGTCTAATTCCCAAAGCTAAGTTGTTGCTTAAGTAAGCAGAGGCTTCTGGCTGGCTCCTCTTTGTGAAATAGTCATATCAAATAATGTGTGCAGAGCACTTTATTTTCCAAATCGTTTTTCTTTTCATTACTATCTCATCTAAGCATCAGAATAACCCAGAGAAGTAGGTATTATTTCCTCCACTTAACCTGAAGAGACTGAGGCTTGGACAAGTTAAATGACCTACCCAAGGTCACACAGAAAGGAAATGAAAAAGACAGATTTAGAGCCAGGTCTTTTGACTTCCAAGTCTTCTCATGCAATTGTCCTGCATTTCTAAGGACCTAACAAATATTGCTGAATGAATAAATGAACTGGTAGATGGATAGATGGATTATCTTTTATGAAACAAACAGTGGTAAAAATTCAAATTAACTTTAATATACACTATTGGATATAATCAAGGAAGATGTCAAAACTTAAATAAAACCTCTGGAAATGAACTACCAAACAGAAACCCCAAGTGTGAATTTGCTAGCTGGTCTTATCACGTTAAGACTCTGAAACCACATAGCCTGAGTTTGAATCCCAGATCTACTACTTACTAGCTTTGCCACCAAGAGCAAGTTACTTAACTGTGTTCACACTCAGTTTTTTTGTCCACAAAAGGCAAGTAATAATAATAAATGTTCTAACTTACAGAGTTGGTTGAGGATTGTAAAAATTAAACATATTTAATGGATTTAGAATTGTGCCTGGCACACAATAAGATATCATACATTTCTTTGACATTCATGAAAATCGTTCCTCATATATAACCCACTCTCAATTGTCTATGTGTGGATTATTCACTAGGTTTTAGGTTTTAGTTGGGCTGGTTTGGTACTCTTCACATACGAAGATCTATTACCTCAACAGTTAACTGCCCTTGGGAAAAGAGAAGGAACTTACAATTGCAGAGCAACTACCACGTGCCAGGCACCAGGCCAGATACTTTTTACACACCATCTTACTTAATTCTCATACCACCACCACCAAGCAGCTATTATCATCCCCATTTTACAGATGAAAAAAATCTAAGGCTCAGATTTAAATAAACCCTATCTGGTAAGTGATAAAGGGAAGATTATATTAAGCCTTTCTCTCCCCTGATCTCTTGCTCTTTCAGACTGTCTCTTGTTCAATATGGATATGAATATGATCCTTACTAAATTCAAACTATATTAGCTGCATGCGTTGGTGTGCACCTGTAGTCCCAGCTACTGAGAGGCTGAGGTGGGACGACTGCTTGAGCCCAGGAGTTCAAGGCTTCAGTGAGCTATGATGATGTCACTATACTCCAGCCTGAGTGACAGAGAGAGAAACCCCAACTCTAAAAAAAAAAAATACAAATAAATAAAATTCAAACTACAACTACATGCCTTCCACACTAATCATGCAATATATCACACCTAGCTCCAGCCCCAGGGGCAAATCCTGATGACCTGTAGGAACCACTTTTTGGGAGATCAAAGGGCACAGGAAGATCAACCACTCTGTTGAGCCACCATCAAACCAATGCTTTCCCTCAGCAGCAAAAGTGTGTCCTGTGTGCAACATCCAAAGTACTGGAATAATGATGTGTACCTTAGAAGGTAGTTGTGCTGACTGTAATTAATTGCTCTCACCACACAGCAAGCACCCAGTAGCTACCGGCTATAAAAGGCAGTTCAGGACAATGTTTAAGAGCATTAACTCGGGGCTGGTGGCTCACACAATGAACTTGTGGTAGCTCATGCCTGTAATCCCGACACTTTGGAAGGGTAAGACAGGAGGATCACTTGAGTCTAGGAGTTCAAGAACAGCCTGGGCAAAATGGCAGGACCCCATCTCTATGAAAAGAAAAAAAAATTAGCCAAGTTTGGTAGTATGCACCTGTAATCCCATCCACCCAGGAGGCTGAGACAGGAGGATAGTTTGAGCCAGAAAGTCAAGGCTGCAATGAGTCAAGTTCATGCCACTGCACTCCAGCCTGGGCAACAGAGATCCTGTCTAAAAATAAATAAGTAAGTAAGTAAGTAAATAAGTAAGTATGAACTTGGAAGCCAGATTGTCTGTATTCAAATCCTGACTATGTCACTTAGTAGTAGGGAGACCCTGGACAAGTTATTTAGTTTTTCTGTGCCACAGTTGCTCAACTATAATTGAGGATAACAATAGTATACCTGAAAGGGTGTTGTAAGGATTAAATGAACTAATATAAATGAAGCCATAGAACAGTGCCTGGGGAAAAGTAACTGCTATATGACTGTTGGTTTTTATTATTAATATTAAGAAAATGTAGAGCTGAAGAAAAATGGGTTGGTGAAATGTGGAAAAGTAGGCATCTACATATATTATTGGTTGGATTTTACATCCATGACATGTTTTAGAGGGTGATTTGAAAATATC
The DNA here is from genome assembly GCF_024542745.1 of Macaca thibetana thibetana. NCBI lineage: Eukaryota > Metazoa > Chordata > Mammalia > Primates > Cercopithecidae > Macaca > Macaca thibetana. The sequence goes on along the minus strand of NC_065592.1, from coordinate 78,139,979 downwards.
CAGCAATATTTTATTAATAAATGTGTGTGCACCTTCTGATTTGTCAGTTCCATACAGAAATATAAACTGTAGTTTATGTAGTTATGTAGCAGTATGAGTGTGTGTGTGTGTGTGTATGTGCTGAGAGACGCAACCAGGAGTTAGAAATAACTCCCTTAACCTAATACGGATATCCATCGGAAACCTATAAAATAGTATTCTTAAACTGAAAAATATTAGAAAATCCCCTTAAAATCAAGAACAGAACAAGGATACCCACTATCATTTCTTCTAGTCGATATTATACCAAAGACTAAGCCATCTGCATGGAGAAGAAAAATAAATAAGGATTGGAGAGAAAGACTCAAAGTTGTCATTAAGTACATATAAGATGATTATCTACATAAAACTCAATAGAATCTATTGAAATGTATTATTACTCAAATTGAGAAGAGAGCTAAATAAGGTAGCTAGGTAGGAGAATAATGTAAAAACTTTAATTTCATTTATATATAACAGAAAACATAATTTTTAAAAAGATATATTAATTATATACTAGTCTGTAAAAAATTATCCCAAAATTTAGTAACTTAAAACAACAAACATCTCACAGAGATCAAGCAAGCCTCAGTTCTCTCCATGTGGACCTCTCTGGAGGGCTGCTTGATTATCCTCGTGACATAGCACTGCCTTCTTGCACAAAGGGTGATCTGAGAAAGAGAAAGAAGAAAGCCAAAACCACAGTACATTTTGTGAGTCATTTTTAAATTACTTCTGCTTTGTTTTATTGCTTAGCAGCAGCAAGTCACTAAGTTTATCCCACATCTAACAGGAGGAGAATTAAGCCTTTTTTTTTTTTTTTTTTTTTCCCTGCCAGGGACTGAAAGAAGGAAGCACCACCTTTTAAAAGGAAGAATTTCAAAGAATGTGTGAACATATTTAAAAACCATCAGGAATGTCATATCCAAAACCAGAAAAATTTTAAGTTACTTAGAAATAAATCTAATGAAAGATGTTTAAAACCTTAAAGAGAAAAATTTTTAAACTTTAGTGAAAGACATTAAAGAAGACCTAAATAAATGCAGAGATACATGATAAGTAGTCTTCATAGCAATTCTTCCAAATTAATATAATAATTCAATTTAATTCTAATCTGAGGCCCCAACAGTTTTTTAAAAAATTGTTTGGGACTTGAAAAGTAGATTCTGGGCTGAGTGCAGTGGCTCACACCTGTAATCCCAGCACTTTGGGAGGCTGAGGAGGACAGATTACTTGAGGCCAGGAATTTGAGACCAGCCTTGCCAACTACTGGTCTCTACTAAAAATACAAAAACTAGCCAGGTGTGGTGGTATGCACCTGCAGTCCCAGCTACTGGGGAGACTGAGGTGGGAGGATGACTTGAGCTCAGGAGGCAGAGGTTGCAGTGAGCAGGGATTGCGCCCCTGCACTCCAGCCTGTATGACAGAGCAAGACTCTGTCTCAAAAAGTAGAAAAGAATAGATTCTGAAGCTTTTATGGAAATAATTCAAAGGTCGAAGAATAGAAAACAAACTCTTGAATGAGAAACAGTACAAGATTGAAGAACATGTCCCACAGATACCAAGACTTCTTATAAAGCTTGGTATCAATGGCTGTTAAAACAGTGTGGGATTGCTTCAGCAATAGACAAACCAAGTAATGGCAAGGAGAGGACCAGACACAGATCAACTATAGAAATTTGATATATGCTAGAAATAATATCGTAAATTACTTGGGGATGAGGATACTATTTAATAAATATTACTCAGACAACTGGTTATCCATGGAAGTAAAAAGTAAAATTGTGTCCATATCTCAGGCCATATCTTCAGATCAATGGATTCTAGATAAATTTTAAACTTAAATGTAATGGAAAATTATAAAAGTTCCCAAAGAAAATAAGAGGATATGTCTTTGTGACCTTATTGGAGGGCTTCCTAAGCAGACACAAAAAGTGCTAGCCATAAAAATGATTGATACATTTAACTACGTATTACTCAATATTGTCCTAAAGTTATGAGCAAATTCAAAAGACTAGAAAATAAAATAATCTACATAAACATTTTAAAGGTAGAGATAAAACTCTAGATTAATGTGATTTTATTTCCAGAAGCCCTAAAAACTCCAGTTAAAAAAGAAAAATGTCTAGAATAAGAAATTTGATAAGATGGCTAAATGCAAGATAAATATACAGTGATAAATAACTTTTCTTAATGCTATCAGTAAAACCTAAGAAATGGAAATGGGCAGCTGGGTGCTGTGGCTCACGCCTGTAATCCCAACACTTTGGGAGACCAAGGCAGGTGGATCACTTGAGGTCAGGAGTTTGAGACCAGCCTGGCCAACAATGTGAAACCCCCACCTCTACTAAAAATACAAAAACTAGCCAAGCACGGTGGCAAGTGCCTATAATCCCGGCTGCTTGGGAGGCTGAGGCAGGAGAAACGCTTGAACTTGGGAGGTGGAGGTTGCAGTGAGCTGAGATCTTGCCACTGCGCTCCAGTCTGGGCAACAGAGTGAGACCCTGTCTCAAAAGAAAAGAAATGGAAATGGGAGATGTTTCATTTACAAAGACAAAGGGAGTAAAATATTTCAGGAGAAATTTAACAAGGTAGGCTTAGGACTTTTATAAATAAGTCTGTCAAATCTTGCCAAAAGTCATGAAATAAGATCTGACCAAATGGAAAGACAAACTATTCTGGAAAGTTTCTCTACATTCATATTTGAGTAAAAATTTTAAACCGGGGAATGGCCTTGTTCTATTTGCAGAATAATTCAGAATGCATGTGAGTTGGCATCTGCATTCAGCCATTCTACAAATATTTACCACTTACTAAGTGCCAGCCTCTGGACTACACATAAATGATAATCTAGACTTGGTCTGTGTTCCCAAAAACCTGATAATTGAGTAGTAATGGAAGATAAGGTTTAAACATCACAAAACATAAGGGTTGATGGAAGAGACCTTATATGTTACCTATGCTCAGGCCATTATTTCACAGATGTAGAAACTGAGCCCAGAAAGAACATGTGTTTTATTGAAGTTCACATAGCTAGTAGCTGAGCTGGGACTACAACTCAGTTCTTGTGACTTCCACAGCATATCATTCTGCCTCTCAATTACAATATGAAGTTTAAACTATTCTTCTCAGCAGAGTCTAATCTAGTACTTAAAGAGATTTTACCGCACAATTAGGACACACGAGTAGTGGGATCAGGCTCGAGAAAAAAACTAAGTATTGTCATGGTGCACATACTCTATTAATATTTTGTTAGATAACAAATAAGGTGCATACAAACAAGAGACTACCAGACAGGTGTTAAAAAGATGATGGAAAACTAGACATAGATCTACACGTGGAAAAATGAATGCTACATATCATTGAGTGAATAAAGGTTGTAGAATGTTACATTTATCCATATTCCATAGAGGTAAAATTTATATAAATACATGTGTGTTATCAGGGAATACTATGCAGCCATAGAAAAATGAGTTCACGTCCTTTGTAGGGACATGGATGAACTGGAAACCATCATCCTTAGCAAACTAACACAGGAACAGAAAACCAAACACCACATGTTCTTACTCATAAGTGGGAGTTGAACAGTGAGAACACATGGACACAGGGAGGGGAACATCATACACTGTGGCCTGTCAGGGAGTCAGGAGGACAAGGGAGGGAGAGCATTAGGACAAATACCTAATGCATGAGGGGCTTAAAACCTAGATGACGGTTTCATAGGTGCAGCAAACCACCATGGCACATGTATACCTATGTAACAAACCCGCACGACCAGCACATGTATCCCAGAACTTAAAGAAAAAAATGTGTTAAATTAGACATAATATATATATGTGTGTGTGTGTGTGTGTGTGTGTGTGTATACATACATATGATGGAGAGAGACAGCAAGACACAGAGATCTCTGGATGAATGTTCATGATGATGTGAACAGTATATAGTTATTTTGAGTTGTAAGATTTGAGGTGGAATTTATTTTTTCTTTGTACATTTCTCTACTATTAATTTTTTCTTATATTTATCAGGTATCTTTATTAAAGCAACAAAATTTAAAACACAGGCTGACCTGAATAACCCCAAGTATCAGAAGCATGACCAACCAGTGGGTTGAAACAAATGTTCATATTAGGACGTAGATTGGATATAGAGATTACAGCAGAACTTAATCATCCAGAAAAAGAAATAAGGGAAAGAATTTGTATTTAGGACCAAATGCACCTTTCTAAAGTTTACAAATATTCTGGGATTTGTCTGTATGTAAGTATGCACCACAATACAAGAGATTCAGAGTTTATATTTACACACAAGGTGGCAGTTAGTCTTCGTTGGCATATCAACACCCAGTCCCAAACATCTAGAGCCCCAACCATACTATAAAACAATACTATGAATACTGGAAAGCATAGTAATCACCTTCCCAAACTCCCTTGTAACTCAGATCTAGCCAATCAGAAATAAGTAAAAGTTGCTGGGTGGGGCTTCCTTAAACAATATCCTTTTGAAAGGGGCCTCTTACTCCTTTTTTAAAATTATTAGTTTGTTGTTGTGTTTGTGTTTTGCGGTTTTAGAGACAGGGTCTCTCTGTGTCACCTAGGCCACAGTGCAGTGGTACAGTGATAACTCACTGTAGCCTCAAACTACCGGGCTCAAGTGATCCTCTCGTCTCAGCCTCCGAAAGTGCTGGGATTATAGGCCTGGGCCACCATGCCTGCCCTCTCTTTTTTTTTTTTTTTTTTTAACAGCCTGAAATATAGACTTAATTTCTGGAGGTTCAAAAGTCATCTTGCAATCATGAGGACCAAAGATATGTATTAAAGATGGCAGGATCCTGGATCCTTGATGACATCCTTAGCACCTCCACCAGCCCTGGACTGCCAATCTTTGAGCATCTTGTCACAGGAGAGAAATAATGCCTACATGTTGAAGCTGTATTTAGTATTCTTTCAGTTTCAGGCAGCCTAACATAATTCTAAAAGGTAGATGCAATAAAACCTCCTTAAATTGACTTTACCTGGTCATGGTTTGCGCTGTTCTAATATAAGCAGGAGCTACAATTGACTGTTGCCAAATTAATTTTAGAAGAAATCAAGAGTGAAATTATGGGGACAAGGAAAATCATTAACTTTCTCAAAAAAAAAAAAAAAAAGCTACTTATTAATCGCAAACCCTGTAGTAGTACCCAGCACAGAGTTACATACTAATAGTTGCTATGTCAATTATAATAATTTTTATTTATTCCATAAACTCTCTCAGGCAATTACTTGCTAATCTATTTCCAGTTTGATCTTCAGTCCAAAACACTGACTTTTCTCATGGAATTCTCTGAAATCAGCTGCACTGCTTGAAAATTTAATCCACATCAACATAAAAACAATATGACAACAAATTATTTAAATATATTATTTATGCTTTTCAGTGTGTGTAACTCACACACACATTCATCACTTAAGGTCTAACTCTTCTGTTCTGACTTTATGAATAGCCCCTGCAATGCAAAGATCTATTTTAGAAAGCTATGTGGAAAGTATTTATCTACACTATGTAATTTTTCCATGACCGATAACTGTTGACCTGTACAAAAACAAACAAACAAACAAAAAAAAAAAACAGCTTTTGGAGTAAAACTGCATAGGAAATTTGTATAATATAATTGAGTCATCATTAATCATTTGCAATCCTTTTCCTTCATCACATTTATTAATCCTTAAAAGATTCAGAGAATGATTCTGTTCCAATGTTCTACACATACCATCTGTTCAAGCACATTCCTTATATTCTTACTAGGTTTTCACAGATGCCACTTTTGAAATCGGCAAATCTCCTCAGGAGCATCATCTGGCTCCTGTCACCCCTACTCCAGGGAGCCCTCATCATTGCAGTAATTCCAACGTCAGAGCAGATGTTCCATAATCTCCAGCATATTTCCCTTCCTTGGTAGAGCTTTTGAATGCAAATTTTGAGGTGAAAAAAAGTCCTTTGAGTGAAAGCATTATCTGCAAATGCTTTCTCTCTGCATCAAATACAGCACTCAGGCATCTTATTTCTGCTCTTCCGGAGGCATGGTCAGAGAGAACCTCACTGCTCATAGCAGAGGAAGCAGAAACACACCAAGACCCAGAGACCAAGAGAGAACACAAGGAAACTGAAGGAGGTTAGATGCAAAGCAGTGTCAAATTATACAAGACTAAACTTTTAAAGGTCAATGGGGCTGTGCCCCAACAGAAAATAAGCAAAGTTCTGGGTTGGACAGAAGATAACATATTGTTTAGGAAAGGTATGTGACATTCAATTGAGACTATGTAGGCAACAGAAAATGGGGAGCAGAAATCTTCCACAAAATTAGATCTGTGAAGGCAATTAGTTTGGATAACTGATCTCAGCTCTTTTTTAAATGCCAGGATGTGATATTTAAATTACTCAAAAACATTCCGCCTAAATCTATAACTTGCTTGTTCTGCATAGATACAACTTCAAAGTGGAAAATGCATTCAAGGAAGCAGAAACAATATCAAGTTAGAAGAAACGGGCACTAACCTGGAGTTAGAAAGGATTCTAGAGTAGAGTGAGTTAGGTGCTACTAACTTACCTATCTGTGAGATTTGGGCCTAGTCGCCTGACCTATCTGACACCTCAGTTTCCTTATTCCTAAAGTGAGCAGTGGAACTAGGTAACCCTGGGTCACTGCCAGCTTGAAAATAGCACAACGCTGTGCAGGCAGTACAAGCAGGTACACCTATTTCATGTTGAACTAGCCTGCATCCACTTCCAAGATGGCAAAACAGATGGCAAGATCTGTTGCATCAGCTGTGGCAAAAAGAACAAAAAGAACCATGTTGAAAGACAGTCCATATATGTTTAGGAGGAGCAATAAATAAAGACCAGTAATAAAACTCAAGATTTTCTAAGTGAGGGGCATATCAATAGGGGCTTCATGTTCAGTTACCACAGTCCAGAGAAGAGAAAGGTGCCCAGAGAGGCAGATACATGTGTCCCAGATCCAGATCCAGCAGGCTGAAAACCCACATCTCTAAGTCTCAGGTTCTTTATCTTTTGAAAAGAGAATTAAAGTGGATGGATGTGCTTTGGGAAAATAGATGCACCCTCCAGATTTAAGCTTGATTACAAGACATTGATAAAATGAATGCTTAGTTACAGCCTCCTCTTCTCCCATCATTTACTCTTCCTTTTTCTAAACTCACAGACAACTTTAATTTAGTCAGCAAGAATTTCAACCGCATAGGACACTCTGCAATCAATTGCTGCTCCCATTCGTTCCACATCTCACTTATGGTGAGACAGGCAAATGTAAAGAGGAGGTGAACAAATAATTCAATTACTAGAAGAAATTTACCAGACTTCACAGAGGCTTTGGGTGGGGGGGGGGGGTGGTGGGAAAGACCTACTCTTTTTTCCTTTATTGAGAGTGGGGAGATTGTTGTGCTTTTTAGAAAAATTTACTTTTGTTTGACTATCAATTATCCAGCTATTTATTTCAACTTCCCATTTTACAATTACAATCTTAGTCATTTACTTTCAAAGGCCCTAAAGGGGCCTAAATGCAGTTTCCCAAGTAAATGCCAAAGTTCCCTTCTGTCTCCCTCTCTCCCTCTGCCTTTCAGAACTAGGTCTGAGTAAATTTGCAAAGTTGTTTGTTTTCAGTACTCTTGCTATTCCTACCATTTGCCTTAGTTCGACTCTTTTAATATTACTCTCCCCAAGCCATCCTGAATCCATACCGCAATGCCCCCATCCCAAGCCTGCTCTCTACTTGCTCATGCTTCTCAATCCTGTCCCATCATCCTATTCGTTTTACCAAAATTCTTTCCTCCCTGTCACATTCCTTTTTAGTCTCAGAAGTAGCAGGCCAGGTTATGCTGGCAAACTCAGTTGATTAAGAAGTTTAAGAACCCTGTGTATTTAAAAGAGATGAATCTGGACGCAGTTGATAGCTTAACACTGCCCTGTCCAACATGGTAGCCACTAGCCACATGTGACTGTTCAAATTTAAATATAAATTAATTAAGGCAGGTGCGGGCGCTCATGCTTGTAGTCCCAGCATTCTGGGAGGCCAAAGCGGGTAGATCGCTACAGCTCAAGAGTTTAGATCAGCCTGGACAACATGGTGAAATCTAATCTCTACAAAAACAAAAACATTAGCCAGGCGTGGTGGCCGCACCTATAGTCCTGGCTCCTTGGGAGGGTGAGGTGGGAAGATGGCTTGAGTTCAGCAGATGGAGGTTGCAGTGAGTTAAGATCGTGCCCTGCATTCCAGCATGGGTGACAGAGCCAGATCCTGTCTCTCTCTCTCTCTCTATAAATTAATTGTATTAATATACATATTGATTTAATTAATATGTATTAATTAAAATTAAATCGAATTTAAAATTCCATTCCTCTGTGGCACTTGCCATGTTTGAAGCCATAAGAACATTACCATCCACATAGAAAATTCTATCAGTCAATGCTGCCTTCACATAAAGGAATTAATGTTAATGATGGACTAAGAATGTAACCATTATTTCTGTGCTAAGAAACTCTACAGGTAATAAAAATGAACTTATTTGTGTGTTATAGGTGTAGAGTCAGGAATTGAGGTATAGGAGGTGGCTAGATGAGGGAGAGATGACTGTCTTTTGAGGAGTACTTTTTATATGCCAAGGTTTGGGCATAGACCAGGGAAAAATAAAGTAGAGAAGTATTCTCTTTTTATATTAGCAGATGTTCCAGTAACCCATTTTATAGATGCAAAAACAGAGCCTAAAAGAGGCTAAGTAATTTGCCCAAACTTTGTAACTAGAATACAAAATCAAGTCTGTTTGCATTCCAGTGTTCTTTTACTGTACTATGCCGCCTGTAAATCTCTGTCAACAAGGAAAATCTCTATAAATCCCAGCCACTGTTCCCCAGTTATTTGTTGTCTTTCCTTCAAAGTGGGGACTGGGGCTATGTCAATGCAGAGTAATATTCTTTAACTTTTTATGTTAAGATAATGGTAGGTCCACATGCTTGTAAGAAGGTTGTAAGAAGTCATATGGTAAGTTTTTGCATATCTTTTTAATACTTTTTTTTAACTCTGCTACCATACTAGACCCCCTTCTTAGTGCTGGGACCACAGAGACAAGATCATCCTTTCCCTTAAAGACTTCAGAGGAGATGAGGAACATATAAATAAATCATTAATGTAGAGTTAGTTAAAGCAAAAATATAATGCAACTTCCACCTATCAATTAACAAATAATAACAATAATAATAATAATAATGACATTCTGGCCAAGCTATTGTAAAACAGACAGTTGTATCTGTTTTCTCATCTGTAAAATAGGATTAATAATAGCAGCTATACTATAGGATTGGTGTAAACATTAACATAACAGTATCTGGACATTCTATTTACTATTTAATATTGTATCAATTGTTGGCATTCTGGTTTCTATTTTTAAATTTTTCTACAATGCACTTATGTAACTTTTAGAGAAAAAAGATGAATCACTCTTAGTTAAAACAAGTGTCTCATGTCGTAAGCTAGTGGTATATCCTATCTTAAAAGAATACACTGAGATGGCACAGCTAATTCACCTTGGAGAAACACAGCAATGTCAGAGAAGAATCACGGAAAGAGAAAGACAGTGTCTGAGCTGACTTTTGGAAGCCAAAGATTTAAGAAGAAGGTTGGAAGAGAATTCAAGACAAATTTGATAATTCAGGATTATCAGGCAAAGACTTAGAATCTTAGTAATTTAAAGGCAAGAAGGGGACATGAAGGTCATCCAGTCCTACTTTCCACCCTGTGCAGGTCTCCCTTGCAGTCCGCTCGACTGATTCTTAAATGCATTCAGAAAGAGGGTGCTTTCCCATGGAATACTATGTAGCCATAAAAAGGAATAAGACTATGTTCTTTGCAGGGATATGGTTGAAGTTGAAAACCATCATCCTCAGCAAACTAAGACAGGAATAGGAAACCAAACATCACATGTTCTCACTCATAATTGGGAGCTGAACAATGAGAACACATAGACACAGGGAGGGGAACGACACACACCATGGTCAGTCGGAATGAGGGGTGAGGGGAGGGAGAGCGTTAGGACAAATAACAAATGCATGCGGGGCTTAAAACTTAGATGACAGGTTGATAGGTGCAGCAAAGCACCATGGTGCATGTATACCTATGTAATACCTATGTAATACATGCTCTGCACTTGTATCCTGGAACTTAAAGTAAAATAAAATTTATAAAAAAGAAAGAAGGTGTTTTCCACATTATGAATCAACCATTGTTGGGGACAGTTTTATTAGAAACTGTGTCTACATATGTGTATACTCATCTAAGGTTACACTTACATGCGTATACATCAGGGCAAAATCCAAGCAACTACTCATACCAGGGGTGTAACAGTCACTTAAGTGTGGTCTACCAAGGTAATATTCCTCAATCTACTGTATGAATGTGGTGTCTGTGCTTAGCTTCTAGATGCCATACAAACATTACTATCTCCATAGTTTTTAAGTGCAAAAGCCTTGAGAGTGTTGCAAGTTTGGATAAGTAGTAGTATATGGGTTGGGTGCGGTGGCTCACGCCTGTAATTCCAGCATTTTGGGAGACCAAGGTGGCTGGATCATCTGAGGTCAGGAGTTCGGGACCAGCCCGGCCAACATGGTAAAACCCCATCTCTACTAAAAATACAAAAATTAGCTGGGCATGCTGGTGAGTGCCTGTAATCACAGCTACTTGGGAAGCTGAGGCAGAAGAATTGCTTGAACCCAGGAGGCAGAGGTTGCAGTGAGCCAAGATCATGCCACTGCACTCCAGCCTGGGCAACACAGTGAGACTCTGTCTCAAAAAAAAAAAAAAAAAAAAAAAAAAAGTAGTATATTATTTCAATTGAAAAAGAAGAAGATAAAAATATGAAAATGGTGATATTTTTACTTTTTTTTTTTTTTGAGACAGAGTACAGCAGCGTGATCTCAGCTCACTGCAACCTGTCTCCCAGGTTCAAGCAATTCTTCTGTGTCAGCCTTCTGAGTAGCTGGGATTACAGGCACCCGCCAGCACACCCAGCCTGGCTAACTTTTGTATTTTTAGTAGCGATAGGGTTTCATCATATTGTCAGGCTGGTCTCAAACTCCTTACCTCAAGTGATCCACCTACCTGGGCCTCCCAAAGTGCTAGGATTACAGGCATGAGCCACCGCACCCAGCCTTTACTTTTCATAATAGTATAATTGGTTCTGAAGAGAAAAGGTGAATTTATACAACATGCAAAATCTATTATGGCAGTACTCAGCACAATATAAAGAAAAGATAGACTTAGAAAGCAGGTAAGTGTGTGGCTAGCAAAACAACATCAATATTGTATACCAAAAAGGGAATGCTAGAAATACATTTAGGAACTTAAAGGCTAAGCCTGGTAAGAAGCTTTACCATAAGCTTGTAGGTCTGAGGCCTATTGCAGGCTAAACAACATCGATGAATTCTATGCTAGCAGATGCAGACCTCGTAATGTTACCCATCTCAACAACTTTGAAGCATAGTGAAAACTCAACTAAGTGACAAAGACAGTACCACAAATCAGTGAGGAAATGATGGATTATGCAATTAATGTGTTGAAACATCTGGATAAAAGCTTGGAAAATAAAGTTAGGCCCCTACTTCACTCTTTACATCAAAATTAATTTCTGATGTTAAAAACAATAAAAAGAAAATTTTAATTACAGAGAGCTGAAGCCTTTTCTAATACTACACAACACCCAGAAGTCATAAAATAAAGATTTTTACATGGGAAAAATATCAAAGGAAAAACTGAAAAAAAATTTGCAATCCATATCACAAGTAAAGGGTCTTTTTTCATAATATATTAAGCTCTCCTACAAATCAATAAGAAAAATGTAAACAATTCAATGGAAAATATAGGCAAAGTAGATGAACAGTTCCCAGAAAAAGAAATAGCTTTTAATCACATGAAAAAGTGTTCAATCACATTTTTAAGAAATACAAATTAACCCACACATCATTTTCACTTATAAAATTGTAGAGTTCAAAAAGTGTGATAAGACATTTTCAACCATTGATGGTGAAGTGTAAATTGGTAAAACTTTTATGGAGAGAAATTTGGCACTACTAATCAAAATTACAAATGTACAATGTTTGACCTAGTAATCTCACCTCTCAGAATTTATCCTTCATGAGGCCGGGCGCGGTGGCTCAAGCCTGTAATCCCAGCAATTTGGGAGGCCGAGACGGGCGGATCACGAGGTCAGGAGATTGAGACCATCCTGGGTAACACAGTGAAACCCCGTCTCTACTAAAAATACAAAAACTTAGCCGGGCGAGGTGGCAGGCGCCTGTAGTCCCAGCTACTCGGGAGGCTGAGGCAGGAGAATGGCGTGAACCCGGGAGGCGGAGCTTGCAGTGAGCTGAGATCCGGCCACTGCACTCCAGCCTGGGTGACAGAACGAGACTCCATCTCAAAAAAAAAAAAAAAAAAAGAATTTATCCTTCATGTATCTTGAACATGTATAAAGTGTTATACATAAAAGGTATTTGTTGCATAATTGTCTATAAGAGCAAAGGTAGAAACATCCTGAATGTCTGTTATTAGGAAATTGCTCAGTGGCTATTTTTAAAATAAGGTAGATTTTTGTGTTCAAATATGAAAACATCTTTTATACGGTCAACTGGAAAAGGCAAAGTATATAGCATTCTATGATTTCTATTAATAATGAAGAGGTATTGACATGATGGATACTTGTATATGTTTAGAATATTTCTGGAAAGATAGCCAAAAGGTAGTAATAGTGGTTGCTTCCTTGAGGTACACCTGATGGCTTGAAATTATGGTTGGGAAAGACATAAACTTTCTACTGTAATATGCCTTTCTACCTTAAAAAATTTTTTTACCATGAATTTGTATTAGCTATGCAAAATACATTGAATCAAAAAACCTATTCCCTGCTCAAAGCAAATCCCTCCCGCTTCTCTGCTCCCCAGTATTTTTTACTGCATCTTTTGTTATCCTTGCATGTTTATATCCCCAGGAGTTCTTTGAGGGCTACAACTGTGTGTCCATTGTGTTTGCATATCCAGCATTTGCACGGTGCTTTAATCACGAAAAGGGACTTTTTTTAAGTGATGTTTTGAAGGATGAAGAAGACCCCTTTTTTGAGTGGAAGTCGGGCTCCCTTTAAATATGACCGAATACAGATGAGCAGGGTTGCGAGGCCCTAAAGCATCTTCCTACTACTCCTGGAATTCAAGGTAGAATTCTTGAAACATCCCTATTCTTTAAGAGAAAGGGATGAGACAAAAAGGAAAGAGAGAGAATCTGAAGCTGACTTAAAGATCTGACTGGACTTCAGAGCAGTGTCCCAGGGAGAAACCATTTGGAAAAAAAAAAATGTGATCACGTGAATGGACAAGAAGGAGATGGCTTTAGATCTTATATGCTCTAAACAAAGAGTTATGCTGAGAGGGAAACTGACTTGTCATGAAGTCAGCTTTGCTCTGTTGCTATTTGTCATCCCTGCTAATGGTGAGTTTACCTAGAGCAGAGGCTACCGTCTGAACCACGAAGCTGAAGACACAGGCATCTGTATTCTAAAGCTAATTCAGTTGATTTCATCTCAGCACACATACATTGAGCACTTCCTAAGAGCAAGGTTGACTGACATTTTTATTAGCAATAATCGCTGCCTTCTTCTGATTCTTTAGAGATTTAAGACCACATAATCGTCCTCTACGTCACAGGGTCAAGGGAGTGGGGGGAGGAAATGGGCTAAGAGGTTCTAAATCCCTCCTAACACTTGCTTCTTCCCAATCAGCAAGATTAGAGCAGTCAACAGCTGACTGCGTTCAGACCCTGCAGGCTGGGCTGGCCTGTCCAGGACCTGAGGAGGGGCAGCTCCGGTGGCAATGTCTGGGCCCCTAGGTGTGCTGGTCCAGGCTGGCCTCTCTAAGACAGTGCAGGCCACGTGATCCATCCTCCTAGAGGCAGTGAGCAGGTTAGGGCCCCTACGACAGCCAGGAGGAAAAAGCAAGGAGTCCACTTTCCGTAGCCATGCTGAAACAGAGCGAGAGGAGACGGTCCTGGAGCTACAAGCCCTGGAACACCACGGAGAATGAGGGCAGCCAACCCCGCAGGAGCATTTGCTCCCTGGGGGCCCGTTCTGGCTCCCAGGCCAGCATCCAAGGCTGGATAGAGGGCAACTATAACTACTACATCGAGGAAGACGAAGATGGGGAGGAGGAAGACCAGTGTAAGGATGACCTGGCAGAGGAGGACCAGCGGGCAGAGGAGCTCACCACCACCAAGCCTGAAGGCCCCAGCGACCTTCCGGCCCTGTTGTCCACGCTGAATGTGAATGTGGGCGGCCACAGCTACCAACTGGACTACTGCGAGCTGGTCAGCTTCCCCAAGACGCGCCTAGGTCGTCTGGCCACCTCCACCAGCCGCAGCCGCCAGCTAAGCCTGTGCGACGACTACGAGGAGCAGACGGACGAATACTTCTTCGACCGCGACCCGGCCGTCTTCCAGCTGGTCTACAATTTCTACTTGTCCGGGGTGCTGCTGGTGCTCGACGAGCTGTGTCCACGCTGCTTCCTGGAGGAGCTGGGCTACTGGGGTGTGCGGCTCAAGTACACGCCGCGCTGCTGCCGCATTTGCTTCGAGGAGCGGCGCGACGAGCTGAGCGAACAGCTCAAGATCCAGCGCGAGTTGCGCGCCCAGGCGCAGGTGGAGGAGGCAGAGGAGCTCTTCCGCGACATGCGCTTCTACGGGCCACAGCGGCGCCGCCTCTGGAACCTCATGGAGAAGCCATTCTCCTCGGTGGCCGCCAAGGCCATCGGGGTGGCCTCCAGCATCTTCGTGCTCGTCTCCGTGGTAGCGCTGGTGCTCAACACCGTCGAGGAGATGCAGCAGCACTCGGAGCAGGACGAGGGCGGCCCAGACCTGCGGTCCATCCTGGAGCACGTGGAGATGCTGTGCATAGGCTTCTTCACACTGGAGTACCTGCTGCGCCTCGCCTCCACACCCGACCTGAGGCGCTTCGCGCGCAGCGCCCTCAACCTGGTGGACCTGGTGGCCATCCTGCCGCTCTACCTTCAGCTGCTGCTCGAGTGCTTCACCGGCGAGAACCACCAACGCGGCCAGACGGTGGGCAGCGTGGGTAAGGTGGGTCAGGTGTTGCGCGTCATGCGCCTCATGCGCATCTTCCGCATCCTGAAGCTGGCGCGCCACTCCACCGGACTGCGCGCCTTCGGCTTCACGCTGCGCCAGTGCTACCAGCAGGTGGGCTGCCTGCTGCTCTTCATCGCCATGGGCATCTTCACTTTCTCCGCAGCCGTCTACTCTGTGGAGCACGATGTGCCCAGCACCAACTTCACCACCATCCCCCACTCCTGGTGGTGGGCCGCGGTGAGTACCTTGGCTCTGGGCTTTCCCATCCAGCGAGCTGCTCCTCCCTTCCCTGGTTGTCAGCCACCAGGCTCTGGCTTCTGATCCTCTTCTTCCTCCTCACCCCCAATTGCTGCATACAGTTAACAAAACGGCAGTGGATGTCAAAGTGTTGGAAAGACAATCTCAGAGTTTCAGTAAGTAACTGAATTTGACTTAGTCGTAGAAATCTCCAAATCTACATTTAGTCTTTAAACCTTTGAAAGACAGATTTTAAGAAGATTCGTCATTGTTACTGTTATTTACCATTTATTGAACATCCACTGTCCTAAATTGTTTACAAAGCTTACCTCATTTTGGCATCACAGCCTTGTGAGATGGTTATGACAACCATTTTTGTTTAAGGGGACAAGCAGAAATGGCTTCAGTTTTTGAAAGAAACTGTAGATTTATGCAGAGAAGGAGGTGAGACTTGGCTGAACCATGTCGATCCTAACTGAAACCCCACCACCTCTGGTTCCAGTTAAATCTGAGTGTGGAAAGAAGCATCTCAAACTGAAACTTGCTCTAACTTCCCTAAAGTTCTTTCAGGACCCAGTATTATTGCCCCATCTTACAGTTAGTGAAATTGAAGTACAGAGAGTTTGAGTGTGGACACACAACTAGAGGTGGCAAAGCCAGAACTGAAACTCAGGCCTGTCCAACCGCAAAATCCATGCCTTTCCCACACCCAAGCACTGTCTCTTTCAAGTTTTAGTTCTTTTGCATGCATTGCTGAATTTGTACAGTTAGTATAATAGTTATTTTTTGTCATTGTTTTCTTTGGCTTTTGCCTTTTTATAACTTGGCCTATTTACTCAAATATCTGTATTTTGAGCTATGGCAGCTGAATCCCTGGAAATAAATGTTAATCAGGTCTTCTGAGATCAATGAATAAGTTGGCATATATGAAGGAAAGAATTGAATGTATAGTTTCCTTTTTAAAAGTAGATTGTAATACCTTTAAAGACATTAAGCAAATATAGCCAGTTTTCCTGTGTCAGAAGGTAGATATTTTCAATATTAACATTGTATATGTCATAACCCACAGTCTGGTATGCACTTCTGAGACACACAAGCCCAAGGCCACTGACAGTGCAATGTAGCTTGACATAAGATTTAGAAAACCTGATTCTAGGCCCGGCGCGGTGGCTCACACCTGTAATCCCAGCACTTTGGGAGGCCGAGGGGGGCGGATCACCCCATCAAGAGTTCCAGACCAGCCTGCCCAACATGGAGAAACCCCATCTCTACTAAAAATACAAAAAAATTAGCCGGGTGTAGTGGGGCATGGCTGTAATCCCAGCTACTTCGGAGGCTGAGGCAGGAGAATCACTTGAACCTGGGAGGCGGAGGTTGCAGTGAGCTGAGATTGCGCCATTGCACTCCAGCCTGGGCAACAGGAGCGAAACTCCGTCTTAAAACACATACACACACACACACACACACACACACACGGAAAACCTGATTCTAGTCCCAGATCTGCCAATAATTAACCATGACCCTGAATAATTAACTGTGAAACCTCAATCCCTCACTTGCTGTTCTGCTTTCTCACCTCTAAAAGGGGAGGTTGGAAATGTAAAAGTATGCAGTTCAATGAGTCTTCCTTCCCTTGAAAGCAGGGAGCTCATATGTATAGAGGATATGTGAGCTTTCTTCAGTGGCAGGATGACACGAGGCTCTTCTGAATGAGCTAGCCAAATTCTGCTTCTCTGATCATATTCCAAGTGATGAAAGGTCATCCCCATAGTAGATAAACCATGTGTACAGATGAGGCTCATGGTCGATGATTTGTCCCCAGCAAATGACATTTACTTTGGAGGTGACTAAAGCAGGAAAGCAGAAGAGTAAATCCACACGCTGATGATATGATACAGCACCTGAGAGTCACATTTCTATTCATCTAAACATCTTTACAGGCTAGTGCATGTAGGCACTGGACCTAGTACCCTCTCTGATACTGCAGTTGTAACCCACAAAAGGTTTTTCAACCTTTTGTATATTAACAAATACTTTGATAAAAGTTACGTTACTTTCAAAGGGATATGGCTAGAGAAAAAATTTTAATTAAAATAAAATAAAGAATAATGTTACTCACGTTGTATTTTTACCAGTAAATTTTCTTTGAACTGAATACCGATTGATCTCACTTAAATTTCTGATCTGTTTAATGTACAATGAAGTCTAAACCTTTCGAATTATCCCTTACGTTAAGTGGCATTATTTAACTCAAAATCAATGTTTTTTATAAGTTTTACAAAAATTGAATCACCAGTTTTTATCAATAATAAATGTTACCAACTATTGCTCTTATCTGTATGAATTTCCTTTTGAAGCTATTATCTCTATCAGCCACTATTTTCACAGGCCAAATTCTGCACTTTCCAACCATCCCATTTATGAACCTTACCATTTACCAATGGTCTTTGTTCATTTTATTCTGAAAATTATTTATACCAGTAAAATTTGTTATACATTAGATAAAAGACTGATCATTTGTATTTATTTCCAAACTAATCTATGAAAAACAATGGGAGCAATTGCCCTTGAATATTCTAAGACCACTCTGTTCCCCAGGACTGCTATGTTATTAATCCAGTTCTTCTCTACACTTATAACTCTACTGCATAATACAGACTAAAGGTTCATATTCTCAGTAGAGCAAAGAGAAAAGAACACTTTGAAATGATGTGGACAAAATGTCTTGTTTCCAATATGTAGATGCAAAGTGAAAAGAAACAAAATACTAGGACCAATTTGTCATGTAACCCACACAAATTCACCTCATTCATTCATTGAACAATAAGTTTTTGAGCACCTCCAGTGTGCCCAGTAGTATTCTAAACACTAGGGATACAGGGTAGGAGAAGAAAAAACAATGAAGTTTTTTTTCTCTTGCGGAGCTTACATTCTAATGGAGAATGACAGATAATAAATAATTTCAGGTATTGGTATAGCTTGTGTGGGATAACAGGATTGAGAGTGGTTAAGGCGGTAGAGTCTGTCTTTAGTGGGATAGTCAGAGAAGCCCTATTGGAGAAGATGACATTGAGATAAAGTTTGAAAGATGAAAAGAGACTCATCCAAATGCACCTGACTAAACAGATATGACAATCTGAGAAGACAATTCCTAAAAGTAATTGATCTAGTGGTTTCTAAGCATTTTATTGATCATGCATCTTATTTTTTAAAATTTGGGACACATACCCATGATAAATGTGTATTTATTTATAAACAAATTAGAAGTTATTTATTGCTATAATAACGATGCATCACAAACCATCCTGAAACTCAATGGCTTAAAACATCAAGCATTTATTTAGCTCATGAATGTAAAAGTCAGCATTTACTTTGATTTCAACTAGAAGGTTCTTCTCTTTCATGAGGCTATCATTACGCATTCACATGCCTGATGGTCAGCTGGCATGAAGAGAGAGACTAGTCCACTAGCAGACCTCTGCATTCCTCTAGCAGACCCCAGCAGCCACAAGTCCATGGCTGTGGCAAAGAATAAGGGAGAGAATGCAAGCCCCATCACGCAAACACTTCATAAGCTTCTGTTCATGGCATTTGCTCAGTCCATTGGCCAGAGTAAGTCACATGGCCAAGCTGCAAGTCAAAGAGCAGGGCAGCTTAGCCCACCCACTATAGGAAGGCACTGCAAAGTTATATGGCAAACAGCTTGGATACAGAAAGATGTAAAGAATTAGTTCCAATAATGCAATCTTTCTCCTGCAGTAATATATAACTGCTCAAATATATTATACATATGAGAAAACATATACTCACAAATTGAAACTTTAAAGATGAGATAAAGAAAAATAGAACTGGCATTTTATTTCACCATTCTGGGGCTGTATCCTTTGTGAAATATTCATCCCACATTACAGAGAGTTTCTCTTATCCATTGTTTTATGTATTTTTCGTACTTTCAGACAACGCCAAATCTGACTTGCTTTTAATAACCTTTCTTCTCTCTATGCCAAGGATCCTGCAAAACTTTCTCTGTAACTCAAGTCAGGGATTTAAGAAAAATACAGTAATTTTCATTATTGTGAATTCTCCTGCAGCTGCAAAACAAATCCCTCCTGGACACTTATGTCTACAAATGTTCATGTATCAGGATGTAAGATAGACCTGTCTTTTTCATCTGTCACATGGAAGTTATTTGCGAGCACTAATGTAATAGGAAACATATGTAAACTGCTAGCCTGTAGTAAGTCTGCAATAAATAGAAGCTACCATACCTGACTAGTTGATAGTCTTTATCACATGGAAGCAATAACCTTTGCTTCCACATTCATTTGGGAACAAAATAAAACAGAAATGATTCTTTTTCTACTGAGGAAAAGAAAGAGCCTATAAAACATACAAAAAGGTCAGCTGTTCCCTCACGGGAGAACTTCTGAGAGTCCAGATAAACAGGCCCACGCCTAAAGCAGCTCCAGCCATCTTGGGGCTCTCTGGATCGCCTGGGGGTAGGAAATGCAAGGCACAGCTAAACAAGAACAATGGGCTCTATGATGAAGCTGTAATCATTGGCCTCCTCTGTGGGTATGGTTTTTTCTTTTTCTTTTTTTTTTAGCCTCAACATATTACCACATTTTTTTTTCTTTTTTTTGCGGGGGAGGGGGGGTGGCGAGGGGTGTGGTAGGGGGCGGGTATGTTTTTAAGTAGAAAAGAATAAGTAGATTTTGAATGAACCATTTTCCTTCTGAGTTTTCCAGGGCAAGTTAAAGCTGTAGAAACCAAATAGGAAACTATGGCATGAACTCATTCCTTCAAAAACTAACTTCTAAAAAAGAAAATTTATCTCTAGTTGAGGCACCAGATAATTTTGTCCCAGAGACCTTGTTCCCATCTTTGTTTTCCTAAAGTATGCTTTCATTACCTTGCCAATAGGTGGCACTTACAAGATCACTGAAATTGTTTTATTTTTGTTCATTGATTGCTTTGAGGAAACCCATCTGAAAAATAAATTAGGTTGCAGTCAGGAAAACGGATACCAAGGTGAATATTTCAAACAGGGAATTTAATACAGGGAAATAGACAGTTGTTAGAAGACTAGAAGAAAAAAAAAAAAAAAAAGACTGGAAAAGCAGAAAGAGAAAACTGAGATAATCCAGAGATTGGTAACTGCAGGGAATAGCTATTGGCCCTAGAACTGGGAGAATAAATGGGAAAAGGTATTGCTACCAGAAGCTGAGTCCAGAGGAAGGGCCTCTGTGTAGCTGTTGCAGGGACTCCTAAATTGGCACAATGAGGCTGATGCCAGGAATGCCAAAAAATGCCTGAACCATAGCTATTGGCTGCAATTGGAGGAATGACAGCAGAAACCAGAGGCAGGATTAGAGACCCTTATGTCCTCGTACCATCTTCCAGTCTCTTATAGGCAGAATATAATTAGAAGACAGTGGGCAAGAGAATCTGGGAAATGTAGTTTGCAGACTCCCAGTTCTGGAATTGTAGAATAAAATACAGAAGGGTATCAGGCTTGGGACTAAGAGACAACATATAAATATCTGGCACAGAAAGTAGTAGAGTTCTAGCTCCTTCAGAAATAGCACAGGAGCTATAGACAGGGTAAAGGCTCTTAGGCATTGTTACTACTTTTGATCTTATGGAGTCCCAATTTTGGAGTGGTCTCCTTTTATGTGTTTAAAGTATGTTCCTTATGTTAGCCAATATGACATGAGTGGAACATGACAGAATTGTTGAGGGCAGGGAGAAATGCAAGGAAGCTGAGGATGTGGAGAGCATCATTATTGTGCACCTTTCTGTGGATAGATTAATAGATCTCAAACTTACATTTGTGGTTTTGCTTTAGCTGTGCACACCTACCCCTTACTGTACCATTTACAAACATGTCAGAACTGTAATATACAGATGAGGGTGGTTGTTCTCTTGAAGGTAGTCACCCATGGCCTTGTTCTAACAGTGCTTCCACTGATCAAGACATTCTTTGAATTCCATGAGGAATTACCTTCAGAGTTTGTGACACATCCACTTGCTTCTTTGTAATGTTGCTAAATCTTTATCTTTTTAAGGCTAGATTCAATATTTTAAAATAGTTAAGACACTTTATCGTTTAAGATTGACACTTAGAGTAAACCATCAAGGTGAATATGACTGCTTGCTGCCACTGAATCCACTGTGCAGATTATAATTCAAAAGGGGAATTCCAAACATACTTGTAACAATAGCATGAGTAAGCACAGCCTTTGAAGCTGAATCCTTTGAAGGACAACATGTATTGAGGCTTATAATAATTTTATCCAAAAAAGGTCCATCTTCACCACTTCTAATTCCTTTGGAAAACAGAGTGTTATTTTGAAAAATAAGTTTTATTCCCTAGGATCATAAATTCCTGAATGCATGTACTAGTGGGTGCCAAGATTTATTCTATTCCTTGTTCATTATGAGGGAAACAAACTTGCCTTGTTAAATGAGAAATCCAAGTATTCTGAAGTTTTAGAGAAAAATTTGATGCTTATCCTCATAATATTTGGCAGGCCAGGATTTGCTGTTAAGTGAGTAAACTGCCAGGGGAAGGTCACGTTCTGGCTTTGGGACCCAAAGCTAAGGACAATATGTACGTTTACAGCAGAATGGTTAGGTTTCCAGTTTGCAGAGAGTTGCTGAGCTAGCCAGGTTTCTTCAGGATATTAAGACGGATCGTGGAAATTTTGGTCACATTTCCAAACCCAACTCCTGCTAATGTGACAACTCATTCTGTGAGGTCACTTGGGTCAGTCTGGGGCCTTCAGCTTTTAATTCCCATCTAGGGAGAAACGGCTTGGCCTATGGAATGTGGAGAAAATGTTCCCCAAAGCCAAGGAATCCTGAGTTCCTCCTGGAGCCAAGGGGCAAGAAACAGATCACTTGTTGAGTCAAATTATTCACAAAATAGACAACACATAAATTAACTGTACATTTTGAACAAATTATTGGGGACCGGTCACACATATACTCCTAGCAGAAGAGATCTTTTCTCTAAAAATAGAGATTGAAGATATGCAAAAATATTTGGACCATATTATGCACATCAAATATTTATTCTTTACGCCTATTCTCTTTGCTTTTGACTTTTCACTCAAAGTTCAGCCAAAAAAATAAAAAAAAAGAAGTTTGGCTTAAGGGTAAAGCAAAGCCAGTGTGCAGAATGTTCAAAAGTTGAAAATAAGCAGTTTGTCTTAATTATTTTCTTCCTCCGTGTCTTCCTGCCCTCTCCCATCCCTGCCATCCTGAACCCTTAAGTGACTTGTTTCCTCCAAGTCCTCTGCATTGGACTTCTGTGGATGTCTCATGTTCTAAACCAGGGGTCCCCAATCTTGGGACTGTGGACTGGCACTTGTCTGTAGCCTGTTAAGAACCTGGCCACACAGCAGGAGATGAGTGGAGGGCCATCAATCATTATCGCCTGAGTTCTGCCTCCAGTCAGATCAGCCACAGCATTAGGAGTGGGAACCCTATTGTGAACTGCACATGCGAGGGATCTAGGTTGCTTGCTCTTTATGAGAATCTAATACCTGACAACCTGCGATGGAACAGTTTCATCCCAAAACCATCCCCTCCCCCAACCCCGTCCATGGGAAAAACTGTCTTCCACAAAACCAGTCCCTGGTGCCAAAAAGGTTGGGGACCGCTGTTCTAAACTATCTCTTCCTGCCATTCACTCCTAAATCCAAACTCCCTTTAGGCCTCCTCCAGGGAAAGTTGACTAAACTTTCATCCACACGTGTGAGTGATGGTGTTAGTGACAAATGAAAGTTACTGTTCAGCTCACACACCCGGAGAGAGATTGGCCTAGGGTTCTTTTACTTTTGGGGTGGTCAATGACAAGAAACACACACCCACTCAGGCAACCAAGAGGACTTTGAGATTAACGGACAATCTCACTTTATCACTGCCTCACATCACCCCTTGGTCCAGAAGTTGGGAAAAGGAGATTCTCTACTGGAACCAGAGGGCAGAGTCAGGGAGGAGCTTGTTTCCACAGCCTGTGGGTCTGATAAGCATAGCATGTATAGAGTTTCTGGTATAGAGTGTACTCAATAAATGTTGGTCTTTGCCTCTCCTCAGTGGGGGCCAGCTTCAGGATGGGGGACCCTGGGATGATATATATACTAATATTATTGCTTACACACCCTATGCCAGGCACTCCTTCAATTCCTATAACAACTGTGTGAGGTAGATGCCACACAGGTCAAAAGTAGAAACTGAGGCCAAGAGAAGTTAGGTGATCTGCCCAACTTATTCAGCGGGAAAGTGGATTCAGACCCACAAGTCTAGTGTAGTCCCTGTTTCCTTCAGCTTGTCTACACCATATTACCTCTCTTGGATGCTTGCTTGTATTCTGACCCTGCAAAAAAGGCTGCACGACCTCTCACCAGAGACAGGGCATTGAGTGAGAGGAGGTGCATCATCAGCCCCAGAAAGGAGGGATGCCCTTCCTTTCTTCATGGGCTGGATGGAACTGTGGTTCTTATCAGTGCCCCCAGTTTTGTCCAGCTGGCTCACTTCTCCATTTCATTCTAGTCAATCAACTGCACTATTCTAGGTTCGAACTAACCCTTACATCATCAAAACAAAAATATTTACACTACTAAGCTAACGGCCACCTCAGCATGGATCCACAAGATGAGCATATGCTTTACTGCCGTCTGCTGGAAAATTATGGCAACAACTACCCAAATACACAAAGCAAAGAGTGCCCCCTGGAGTTGTGCAATGCAAAAATGTTTACAACTGTGAGCAACAGCTCCGCTTAAAAGGCTTCTAGTAATTTAGCCAATACTCTGGGGATCAGAGGGAGTACATGAGGCATAAAAAACAGTCCCCAAGGAATTTTCCCAGGGTTTTCTCTGGTAACTGATAACTAGTCCCATGGGTATCTGCATTTTAAAACAGAAGCTTGTTAACCTAAATAAATCTCCAATTAGTGGGATTTAAATCAGTATGACAAGAGTAATGGGAAGTATTTCATGCAGGGGTGAACATATTTTTGGTGAGCCATGTCTTACAAAAGTCCCTTTACAAAATAATGAGAGTGTTTCTCCAGACATCTGCAATTAAAGCACCTTCATATGAAGTCTCTCATTTGAACTACAGAACAACTTTGGGAAGTGTTATAATTGTCTTCATTTTAAAGATGAGAGGAAGACAATGGAGGAGTTTCATGCCTTTTGTATGCCTGGTACTGTGTTCAGTGCATTATATTCATTTTCTTATTTAGCCAGCACAAGAATCCTGAGAGTTAGATGGTTGTCTCCTGTTTTAAATGGAAACAAAAAGAGAGGGAGAGAGAGAGACACAGTGAGTCTGAAGGTTTTGCCCGAGGTCACTTAGCTGGAAAGGGTCAGAGTCAGGACTTAAACCCAGGTCTGACTGTTCTGAGCCCAAGATTTTTCCAATACATATGGTGTACAGGCAAACCCAGGGACCCCCTGTCCTGAAGCTGGTCCCAGCTGAGTTAGGGAGGCAAAGATCATTTACTGAGCACGTTCTACACCAGGAATTTAACATACTATTTTAAATGCTCTTTACAACAACCCTTTCAAATAGGCATTACCTCCTCCCGTATCTTACATTCAAACATGCATGAGTTGTAGTCATGATTTCAGCCAAAGTCTTTCAGCTCCATCCATAGCTTCTGTTTTTTCATGACACAGGTCCTACAGGGAGTCTTCCTGGTACCTCCTAAAGCAGGCTCCATGGGAAGCCATTACACTTCCCATGTGCACCCACAGGGAGGACACTTCTCTGCCTGCTCCTCTCCCTTTCTTCTCCTCCCCGATCCTAGTGCTAACAATTCCATCCTGCTTTCCTTCCTCTACAGGTGAGCATCTCCACTGTGGGCTATGGAGACATGTACCCAGAGACCCACCTGGGCAGGTTTTTTGCCTTCCTCTGCATTGCTTTCGGGATCATTCTCAACGGGATGCCCATTTCCATCCTCTACAACAAGTTTTCTGATTACTACAGCAAGCTGAAGGCTTATGAGTATACCGCCATACGTAGGGAGAGAGGAGAGGTGAACTTCATGCAGAGAGCCAGAAAGAAGATAGCTGAGTGTTTGGTTGGAAGCAACCCACAGCCCACCCCAAGACAAGAGAATTAATATTTTATAGGACATGTGGCTGGTAGATTCCATGAACTTCAAGGCTTCATTGCTCTCTTTTTAAAAAATAATTATGATTGACAGCAAAAGGAAATGTGAAGCAGACATACATAAAGGCCATTTAGTTCACAAAGTTCTGCCTCTAGAAATGCTCATTTTGGCCCAAACTCAGTATGTCTCACAGTTCTCTTTCCCTGTGTTGTGTGAAACATCTGACCTTCTCAATGACATTGATATTGAAAACTTGAGAGGAGCAATAGCTTAGATTTCTCTTGTAGCTTTTCATGGCATCTAGCTCAATAAACATATTTGGACTTGAGTTGACTTGAGAAATTTTTTTTAATTATTATTATTATTTTTTTAAAATTCTTAACTTTCCAGAGAAAGGGAGTGTTACAGCAGGAATTATACAAGCTTTGGAGTTAGACCAACCTTAGAATCCCAGAGCTACCAGCTGTATGGTTTAGGGCAAGTGCCTCTAACACTCTAAGCCTCAGTTTCTTCAACTGTAAAATGTAGGTAATACTTACCTTGCCAGCCTGAGCAACATAGTGAGACCCTGCCTCTACAAAAACTTACTAAAAATTATCTGGCTGTGCTGGCCCACACCTGTAGTCCCAGCTACTTGGAAGACTGAGGTGAGATCACTTGAGCCCAGGAGTTTGAGGTTAGAGTAAGCTATAATCACATCACTGCACTCCAGCCTGGATGACAGAGTAAGACCCTGTCTCAAACAAACAAACAGACAAATAAATAAATAAATAAAATCACCTACCTTGTAAATGAGTCTGGGGATAATAGATGTGTGTAAATGCTCAATAAACGATAGCTATTAAAATGGTTTAAGTGGATGTTATCTAATGAAATCTCTAGACCATTGGTTCTCAAAGGCAAATTCATTCCCCAGAAGCTATCTGATGTCTAGAGATGGTTTTGATTGCCAATACTGTGAGGGGCAATAAGGGGGACTTTTGGCATCTAGGAAGTAGGGGCTGAGGATGTTGCTAAACATCCTACAAGGCAAAGGACAGCCCCCATAACAAAGAATTATCTGACCTAAAATGTCAGTAATGTCAAACTGGAGAAACTCTTGTCTAGATTTAATATGGGAGCCCCCAGACTGGACTTGTGAAACATGCCTAAATGTACTAATCCTCCTCCTTTAAAAGGAACCCCCATATTGTCCTCATCAACTCAGGCCTCCTTTTTCTCTCTCTTTCCCATGAAAGGAAGAAAAAAAAATATCCTACCTTCTGAACAACTGCTGTGGGCAAAAGTGTAGCCCTTCACTGCCACTGCTGGTGGATTAGAGAACCAGTGCCCACAGGAAATTGGTCCTTACTCTCCCTGTAACCTTTTCCTCTTAATTTCTTTCTCCTTCCTTAGGACTACTGGAAATGGAAGTGTTGAGAATTAAAGGCTCCTTGGAACTGAGCACACAAAGATTGCTCTGTAACTGGAGCTTGCCATGCAGACCTTCAAATTTGTCTCAGGGCGTGGCTGGACCTATACTTGTGTCATAAGTATAAATTGCTGATTCAAGCAACAGAGAGAAAAAAAAAATAAGAATAGTTGCTTACAATGACAGGCAATTTGGGCTTTATACGTAGCATATTACTTTAATATATCCCTAAATAAGGTATTGGATTACTTTTTAATTTAGGAAGAAATGGAAGCCTGGAGAAGTTAAGTAATTCCACTACGTTCACACAGCCAGTAAACAGTGGGACTGGGGTTCAAGCCCAGGTCTGTCTGATCCCCAAGGCTTTTGATGGAGGGCTAAACTTGTGTCCTCAGCATCACCTGGAGGGCTTGTTAAAGCCGAGCACACTGGGCCCTGTCCCTGGGGTATGAATCAGTAGGCTTGGGATGGAGCTCAAGGATTTGCATTTCTGACAAGTTCCAGGTGATGCTGATGCTGCTTGTGCAAGGGAACACATGTTGAGAGCCAGGGGTCTAAATCACTTTGCTCTGCCCTCCCATAAGCAGCTATGATTACGAAAGTAGGCTATGGCTGGCAAACTCGATTTAGATTCCCCTCCCCCTTACTCCCAAATGTTCTTATCATCAGCAATGACCTGGCCTCTGAAGGCTGAACAGAAGCCCTACTGTCCTAAGGTTGCCAGATAAAATACAGGATGGCTAGGGTGTCTTAATCTGTTTGTGCTGCTGTAACAGAATACTACAGGCTGGGTAATTTACAAAGAAGACACACTTATTGCTCACAGTTCTGGTGTCTGGGAAGCCCAAAATCAAGGCATGTGCAGGTTCAGTTGTCTGATGAGAGCTGCTTTCTGTTTCCAAGATGGTTCCCTATTGCTGCATCCTCCTGAGGGGAGGAGGACTACTCCATCCTCACGTGGTAGAAGAGGAAGTATACCAAACACTACATGAATCCCTTTTTATAAGGCCCTTACGTCCTTTCAGGAGGGAGGATCTCTCATGGCTTAATCAACTCTTAAAGGACCCACCTCTGAAAAGTATCACATTGGTAACAGCTGAATTTTGGAGGAGATACATCCCAACCGTGGCACCAGTTACATTTCAAGATAAATAATTTTTAGTAGAAGCATTTTCCAAATATTGCATGGTGTATACTCTTACTAAAAAACTATTTATTTAAAATTCAAATTTAAGGTGTCCTGTACTTTCATTTGCAAAATCTGGCGATCCTGTACTATTGCTTTTGAGAGATAGTTTTCTCTTATGGATGAAAATTACCCCCAAGTCCTAAAAACCCCACCCAAACAACAGGCCTCTTAGCCAAGGAAGACTTCTCTCACCTCTTGCCAAATATAAAAGAGAGAAATTTCTAATTAGTTTATTTGCCAGACACAATCATGCAAACAAAGTTACAGCGTGTAAGAAGTCTGGAGCACAGCTTATATAACCACCTGACACCCTCACTGCAGCAGCCGCCTCTTCCTGTCCACCTCCAGCCTTCCTGCTCCTTCTGTGGTCTCCAAGGGGAGGGGTTTACTGATGAAATGCATCTGCTGGGGCTGTTAGGAAGGGCCAATGTCCATCACCCCCATCCCTGCTTGAAGCCCAGAGAGAATGGTCCATCTTCCCAGAAGAAGAGACTGCCTGAGAGAAAGGAGTAGGGACTTGTGGAGGAAGGGTTGGGAGAGGTCTTGATGACAAAGATGGACTTCTCCAGGTCCCTGGGAGGGAATCTAGGAAATGACAGTGGCCCACTCCTCCCAATCTCACTGGCCACATCTGCTCAGACAGCTGTGCACTGCCTTCCAGCAAGTAAGACTGACAGATCGAAGGAAGTTAAAACAAAAATAATGTTTCATAAGCCTCACTGTGTACCAGGCACAAAACCAACATTATGTCACTTAATCCTTCAACACTCCTATGGCATAGGTTTCAAGGTGGTCATTTACAAAGGCTTAGCCTCCTTTAACTTGACACGGTCTTTGGGTCTGGGTTTGAAACCTGGCTCTGCCATTGACTAAGAGGTTAAGCCATATGAAGTTTCCATTTGCATTTTAAAATATCTGAACAGTGGTAATTTCACATGGCATAACTGAATAGTTGTGTGACCACAAATTCCCTCAGCCTCAGTTTCTGCTTCTTTTAAATGGAGATAACAATGTCTTTCTCAGGGTGGTGGTGGTAATTAAATGATATGATAGATCTCTTAATGTACTATTTGGCACATGTTTAGTGCTAAATGAATTTAGGTCACTATTATCACCATCATCATCACTATTTTGCTAGCTGCATAGGAAAACTATACAAGTCCAGACAGAGTCACCTGTCATTGAAGAGAGGAGTCTGTGGGTGAAGACAGCTTTTGAATCCTGTTGCCAGCACCCTAGCCCAACCAGGGGTATGCACAAGGATCTAGATGAGTCTGTCCAATAGAACTTTCTGTAATGATGGAAATTTTATTATGCACTGTCTGATGCAGTAGCCATCAGCCATGCGTGGCTGGCGAGCACAAGAAATGCGGCTAACATAACTCTGGAACTAAATTTTTTATTTACTTTTTAATTAATTTTATTTTAGATTCAAATGTCCACGTGTGGTTGGAGGCTACCAAATTGGACAACGCAGATGTACAGTGCAATGTAGCCTCTTCTTCTGCCCTCATGGTGGGATCTCAGGAGGAGTGTCTGGCTTTTTGAGGAGGAGTAGAACCAAGAAAAGAACAAGAAAACATGACAGTACCCCTGTCCTGGCCTAGCAGCTGCAATGGGTTTCCAGGCCAACAGGTACAGTACTGGAAATAGATATCATTGATCTGATTGGTAGACTAGGATGGCCTCCTTTGTTAAAGAGAAAAGAAAAGAAAATCGTCCAAAGTATAAGCAACAACAAAAAAGAGCTCTGAAAAGACCATCTCCATTATTCAAATGGGTCCCAACGTTCATCCCAAGGGGCTTTGGGGCTGCTTCACTTGTGCCTGCCTAAGGCCATACACATTATCTTCTTAATCTTCTAACACAAACTGGGCCAAAAACACTTACCCTGTTTCACACCTTAGCTTCAAAAAATAAGTGGACATGTTCACAATAAACGTTTCTTAAATTTAAGGGAAAACATTAGTCATCACCTGCCTCCAAAGATTCCAGGTTCAATAAAATAGTTTGCATTTTGTTGAGCTCCCAGTTCCCTCCTCCCAGGCTGATGTCCTTGTTCCCCAGTTGAGGGGAATGTGGTGCCTACACTCCAGCATTCCTTTCCCTCCCTGGTCTCCTCTGATATGATGCTTTTAAAACTCATGTGAATATTTTATTCTATCTTCTATGTCTATTCTTGTGTGGTGGGTCTTCTCCATCTGTCCTCCCACAGCCATTATTTACCCTTTTCTGCCCTGCAGCATGACCAAGTGGTCTTGGAGAGAATGTTCTGGGTGTCTACTCCTCACCCTCTCCCTAACCACTGTCTAGTCTAAGCAGCAGTTGAGTTCCTACAGTTATGGCTCAGTTGAGTAGCCTTGTTTAACCACAACATTCACAGGTCCTAGAAATACCTTTCCCTCCTGTTCCTTCAGGCCTGTGAGTAGTAATGGCCTCCCACTGCTGCTAACTCTTGAATATCTTACCTAACCTTGTTGGGGTTCTCTTCATCCTGATCATACCTGTGTGTGTAAATGGAATCTTTATTAAAAATCTCTTCAATTAAACTCCTTGAGTGTGCCATATATTTCCTGCTGGAACCTTAATACATCTTGTATATTTAAAGAAAAATATATTGTACATATTCCCCACCTAGCCACCAAATAGATGACGCATGTTTGTCTGACAGTCACCACCCCAGACTGAGAAAGACAATCTTCAGATCTATCAACAAAGAGGCATGTCTGTGGGCACGGTGGCTCATGCCTATAATCCCAGCACTTTGAGAGACCAAGGTGGGCGGATCACTTGAGGTCAGGAGTTGGAGACCAGCCTAGCCAACATGGTGAAACCCTCTCTCTACTAAAAATACAAAAAAATTAGCTCAGCGTGGTGACACATGCCTGTAATCCCAGCTACTTAGGAGACTGAGGCAGGAGAATTGCTTGAACCCGGGAGGCAGAGGTTGCAGTGAGCCGAGATCGCACCACTGCACTCCAACCTGGGTGACAGAGTGAGACTAGGTCAAAAAAAAAAAAAAGCCATATCCAACTCACAGATGATTGGTAGGGTGTGATAATTGGCATACCTCAGTGCCAATAAATGATTCATCTCTCCTGTCAAAGTCTTCCAGCTCCACCATCTTTAGGAGAACTTTTCTGTGACTAAAGCTGTTGAGTTCCCTTACACAACCCCATGCCAAATATACAAATGGATTTTTGTGAATTTATGATGGAACTGTGTCCATAAAATCGGTTCAAATATATGCACCTAGAAACAGCAGTTTTGGTGCCCTCTGAGGACGTCAAGAAATCATCTCAACCAGGCTCTTACACTTTGATTCAGGTAAGGTTTATTTACCTTGTTTGGCAGGTGGTATAACTGAGACCCAGAGAAGCTAAGAGAAATGCCCAGAGATGGATCTGTTTCCCATGCTCCCACTCCCTCCCTATGTCCATAGCAGATATTGTTAATCAATCACATGACTCATTCCCGTTGGAAGGCCTTGTTGCAGTTCTCTAGCAACCAACGCAAATCTCCCAGAGTTGACACTCAAGACCTGTTTGTCATCCTAGCACATGCTTGAGTGTTAAAAATGGGGGAAAAAAACCTAGAAATCACTCTCTATAGTCTCCTAGTGCACTGTTCTTTTTGAAGAATTTCCCTGTAAATTCAGAAAACCTGGGCAGACTATGCTCATGTTATCCTTAATACCTAGTATGTTTTGTTAAGTGAGCCTCTTTGTCTCCTTTTTATTTATTTATTTATTTATTTTGAGACAGGGTCTCACTCTGTCTCCCAGGCTGGAGTGCAGTGGCGCGATCATGGCTCACCTCAGCCTCGACCTCCCAGGCTCAGGTGATCATCCCACTTAGCCTCCCTAGTACCTGGGACCACAGGTGCCCACCACCACACCTGGCTAATTTTTGTACTTTAAAATTTTTTTTTATTTTTTAATATTTTGTTGAGACAGGGTTTTGCATGTTGCCCAGGCTGGTCTCCAACTTCTGGGCTCAAGTGATCCGCCCACCTCAGCCTCCCAAAGCAAGAGGACTACATGCATGAGCCACCATGCCTGGCCAAGTAAGCCTCTTCAAGTCTCAGTCTCCACATTATAACATGGAGATTATTAAGATTCCCTTATTGGGAGGGTTAACTGATACATCAATGCAAAATACCTGGCACAATATCTATTATATAATGGATGCCCTGTTCATGGTAGCTCTTATTATTCATATTTTATCAACAGAATGTCCACCATCCACAGTGTGCCCTTCTATGGTGGTCATCAGGGTCCCCAGCCATTAGGCAGTTCACAAGTATTTTATTAATTTTCCTGAAACAGGTGCATTCTAATTGCATTTCTCCACCACATTCAAGTTATGTGTGACCAAATGGCTTGCTTTGGCCAAAAAAATAAGAGCAAGAGATATTACTTCTGAGTAGAAGCGTTTAATTGCTGCTTCTCTCCTCCAGTCTTCCTTTTCTATGTTTTTGTAACTGTGGAAACCCATGTCAAGATGGAGCATCCCTCAGCCAAAGGCTGAGTATGTTGATGAGCAGAACCCTAGGCTGACCCCTGTTGGACATGTCATGTAAGTGAGAAATACACCTCTGTTGGGTAAAGTCACTGAGATTTTGCAATTGTTTCTAATCCACCTTGATGAATGCCTCTTTTTGCATCAAGTTTCCATCGTAACGGAGAGATAACCTGAAACATTCATGTGTCTTGAATATTCATGTTCCCCAAAGTAATTTTCTCACTCTTCTACATGGTACTTGATAATAAGGCTGCTTAAAATGTATCCAATGCCCATTACATGCCAAGCATTTTTTCTGAGCACTTCATGTAAGCTAATGTATATATTTTAGTACCATGTCTGGCACATAGTAAATGTCCAAACTTATTCTAATCATTACCACCATCATTGTCATCATTACTACGTGTCATCTCCAGTCCTTATGACAGCCCAGTGAGGTAGGCACTATTATTATCTCCACTAGACAGAAGAGGAAGCCAAGGCACAAAGTCATTAAGTAATATGCTCAAGATTTCAGAGGCAGAAAATAATGCAGCAAGGATTTGGGCCCAAGTATGTCTGAAACCAAAGTTCTTGTCTTTTCCATACTGCTCCATATACTGCCCATTAAGGACTGCCAAATTCCATGTAATAGACTTTCCTGAGACCATTTCTGCTTCCCACTGATGTGGCAGGTGCCCCAACCTCAGAATTGTCGCCCTCGTTTTACCACTTGGAGCTGTTGTAGACTAATTCATTGAGGGAGAGAAAAATTGGATTCCCTCAGGCAAATCCCTTCATGGAAATTAAAGCCTGGCATTCAGAAAGAGGATTTATATTTTTCTGCCAGCTTCAAGATACACTACCAAAGGGATTTTCCCCCTCCTTCCTTCATTTTCTTCAAAATCTCTAGGCTTGTCTGTCACTTATTTCTGTTTCATAAGTAGCATGAGACGAGGGGCCAATGACAAGTTTTTCCTTCCCTGCTCATCCTCCTAGAGCTACAGAGTCCACACAGGGAGGTAGAGAGAGAGAGAGAACCCAAACATGGACAGACCTACCAACCAACCTCCACTCACCACATCTGCCTCCAGGCCATTTATTTCATTAAAGCACAGGATGCTCAAGAGAACTCAGGGAGGGGGACAATTTCATTTTTCCTACACTTTGGAAATTAAAATTATTTCCAAAAAGTAATGTGCTTTGTTCTTCAAGAAAGCTAAGGAGAGGAGAAAAGAGGTCAAAGGAGTAAGAGGTAAAAAAAATGAGAGGCAGAAAGGGAGTGAGGGAGAGAGAGAGAGAATAGAAAGACATATAGCAGTGGCTCACACCTGTAATCCCAGCACTTTGGGAGGCCAACAACGCAGGAGGATTGCTTGAGACCAGGAATTTTAGACCAGCCTGGGCGACATAGTGAGACCCTGTCTCTACAAAAATTTTTCAAAAATTAGCCAGATGTGGTGGCATGCACCTGTGGTCCTAGCTACTCAGGAGGCTGAGGCGGGAGGATTGCTTGAGTCCAGGAGATGGAGGTTGCATTGAGCTTGACTGAGCCACTATACTTCAGCCTGGGTAGCAGAGTGAGATCCTGTCTAAAAAAAAAAAAAAAATAGATAAAGATATATATATGTGTGTGCATGTATGTGTGCATACATATGTATATGTGTATGTATGTATGTGTGTGAATGTGTGTGTGTATGCAGGGAATAGAAAGAACAGAGTAGCAATGAGATTGGCTCTGTGTCTTCATTATATCAGCAACCATTTGATTTTTTAAAATTTTAATTGGTATTACTTTGTCAATCACCCACATTTGGTGTGTTTTATGGAATCCCTTCCTTGTACTCCCACTCACACCCCTAGAAAATCCTCTAACTCAATGGTTCTCACGAGTCTAGTTTATATCTGTGGTTCATCTTGAAATGACATGGGGTAGTGGGAAGGAGAGACTTTCTAGTTCAACTAACCTGGGTTCAAAATACAGCCCTAGCCCACCCATTGTTTTCATTCAACTAATACTTATTGATAACCATATGTGTGCCAAGCACTGTTCTAGGCACTGAGTTACAGTGAACAAAATTGCCTGCCTTCATAAAGCTTCCATTATAGAGGAATAAATAGAAAGAGGAATATATAACATTTTACTGATAAGTACCATGGAGGAAAATAAATCATAGGAGGAGGATAAGGAGTAAAAATACTGGAATGAGGCACGATGTTCAATAAAATGATTGGGGTGGGCCTCACTGTGAAGGATGACACTGGAGCAAAGCCTTGCAGGAAGGTGAGGACTGAACGCCGCAGGTATCCTGGGGAAGAGCAAACACCAAGTGCAAATGTCCCGGAGTAGGAGCACTCCCAGCATGTGAGGAGGCCACTGAAGGAATGAGGAACAGCAAAGAGGAAGGTGTGACAGATTGTAGGTCATGGTGCAGTTGAAGAGTTACTGAAGTTCAGACACTACAGGGAGTGAGCTGGAAAGAAAGATATCAAAAAATGGGATGTATGAAATTGACTTTATGGAATGATTGCCATTCCCATGCATAATCTACAGTAATGGCAGTGAGTGTCTGAAGTAGGATAGAAGAAAAAACTATAGATGGTGAGAAGGTGAAGGGTATTGGAAGTCTCGCTGATGTAGGTATTAAAGTACCTGAGAATTAGAGAAGAATGGTGTTGGAGTATAATCGCCCATTGGATTCATTTGGCCCACTGCCCAGATAAAGCTGATTTATCAAGGTGGGGGGACTGCTATAGAGAAAGTTTCATACACGTAGAGCCAGCTAAACAGAAGACCAGAGTTGTATTATTACTCAAATTGCCTCCTTAAACATTCAGAGGCTAAGGTCTTTTAAGGATAGTTTGGCAGGCAAAGGGCCAGGGAATGGGCGTTCCTGATTGATTGGAGATATAATCATAGGGGTGTGGAAAATGGTCCTCATGTGCTGAGTCTACTTCTGGGTGGGGGTGGAGCCATCTGGTCATCAGAAATGCAAAAGCCTAAAAAGACATCTTAAAAGGCCAATCTTAGGTTCTACAATAATGTTATTTATATGAGTAACTGGGGAAGTGGCAAATCTTGTACCCCCAGAACAATGGCTGGTTATTGGTTAACTATGCTTACCTTTTAGCAGAATTCACACCCCTCTCATCCTCCTAACCTGATGGCCTTTCACTAGTTTTACAAAGGCAGTTTAGTTGTGGGAAGGGCTATTATCATTTAAAGTATAAACTAAGTTTCTCCCAAAGTTAGCTTGGCTCACACTCAGGAATGACCAAGGACAGCTTGGAGGTTAAAGGAAAGATGGAATTGGTTAGATTAGATCTATTTCACTGTCATAATTGTCGCACTGTTATAATTTTTGCAAAGGTGGTTTCAGGAGAGAGTGACAATGAGCCAGGTCCTACTCTTCAAGGAATTAGAGGGAGGGTCTGGAGAGCGGTAGTTGATTGTGGTAAGGAGTGGGAGGGGATCTGTGACTTGCAGTTCAAGCTTGGTTTGGAGCAGTCAGTGAAGGAGGAGGCAGATGGTCTGAATGCAGCAATAAGGAGCTAGGAGGACACCTACCTTATACCAGGCCCTGCAGGCAAGGGTCACTGGATAGAAGGCACCCACCACCTGAGGACTACAGGGAAACAGGGTTTGCAAGAGAGAACCAGGTATCAGTTAGGTCAATCTAATTGGGAGCACCTGGAGCTTAGGTTTCCTCTTGGCCCTGGAGGAAGGAAGACCTCACAAGGGTATTCTGAACCCTACTTAGCTCCTGCCACATCTAACTCTTAGTCCTTGGGCAAGTTACTTGACCTTACTGAGCCAGTTTTATAATCCATAAAGTGACTCAATGAGACCTATCTCACAGGACTGTGGTGAGGTTTAAAACTGGACAACATCCAGAAAGCATCTATAAAAAGATACAGTCCAGCAGATGGTAGGTGCTCACCACTGTCAGCCCTACAGCCTATGGCTCAGGTTACACAGGTCTGAGTTCAAATTCTGATTCTGCCCCTTATTATTACTGTGTGACCTGGGGCTAGTTACCTAACTTCTCTGAGTCTTAGTTTTCTTCCATAAAAGATTGGAAGACTTATACCAGGCACAAAGGATGCTTGTAAGGAATAAATGGAAGAATAACATAATGAGCTATTGAGTTTTGCCACCTTCTTCTTGCTAGAAGAAACTCCAAAGCATAAAAAAGTAGTTTTCTCCTTCCTAGCCCTAGCGATTTTTAAAGAGAATCAGCAGGCTTCTGTAGTCTGGGCTGTCTTGTCCCGGGAAAAGTAAGCAGCTTCTCTGAGAAGTTTCATAACTGCTACTGAGGTCTAGAATATGTTAAGCGATTAGGCAAGATCATGCTGAACTGGAAAGTAACAGAGACTAGAGTTAGGAGTTGACATTGGACTACGGGTAGCCCAAACCTATGAAAAGACAGGTGAATTCCCTAAGACGGGGGAAAAAAAGAGGCTTGGGTTATGCAAAAAAGTGGCAGAGAGGTATGTGGCATTCTAAGGCAGACTTGGGGATGTGCTGGGCTGCTAGTGGGATAGTGCATTCCAAGTCTTCTCTTTCAGCCCCATCACATTGATGGGTGTTTCTGCAGCCTGGAAGTCAAGGGCACCACAGTGTATGTAGAGCAAACATGTTGCAATTTTTATCCCTGTCTTGTTCTTGGCTCAGAGCATAGCAGGCCACCTGCTCAAGACACAGTCAGATAACTATTGTGTCAAGGTTACCCTCCACACAGGTGTCCCTGGAGGTCACCTCACTCTTCAGTACAGGGGGCTGGCAGCTGCTTAGGGTGCAGCTGCCTTGCCAGACACTTTAGGTGGCTAGGATGAAGTCACCTGAATTCAGTGCCTTCTGCTTCTGTTTGCTCTCAATCCAGCTTCCAAATTTCAGACTCTTTCTACTCACTCCTTGGTGACTTAAGGCCAATCATTCAGGTAAAAATTTGCCTAGGGCTTGTCTTCTGTTAAATGGAAATAATTTCTATTTCATAGGATTTTTGTGACTCATGAACAACAGTAACTCTGCAAATGGGTGTGGCAATTAGGTGCTAAAGAAATGGCAGCCATAATGATAGTAGAACTAGTAGTACTAGTATTACTACCAAGACAACCGATACAGTGACCAGAGGCTTGGCCAGCTTTTCACCAGTCTCAAAGGTAGGCAGCAAAAATAGGAGAAAGCACACTGGCCCAGCAGTCCTGAAAACATAGTTCTGTTCACGGCTTTGTCACAGACTGCCCTGCTGACGTTGGTCAACCCCTCGAGCCTCTGCCTTTGTTTCTGTATATGTCAAGTAGAGATGATCCCTTCCACTTTAGAAAAAAAAGTTGCAGCTGGAAAAGACACTGGTGGGCTGGGAGAGATCCCCAAACTCCAGAGGACTTCAACCCCAGCCAGTGTCCAGGCTCTTGACACTGTCGCGAGAAGGAATTCAAGGATGAGTCAGAAAATAGTGAAAGCATGGAGATATACTGTGAAGCAAAACATACACACTCAAGAAAGGGGAGTGTGGGCCTACTCAAGAGTCACACGCAGGGGGTTTGGGGCTGCTACCCTTATGGGTTTCTTTAACCAAGGGGTGGAACATTCATGAAAATTCCTGGAAAAAGGTGGACATTTCTCAGAACGGCAGTACCATCCATTTTTATACCAAATATGGGTCTTCCTGGAACTTCCATGGCACTGGTGGATTTCATGTTTTCATGTGCATATAATGAGATCCTAGGAGAAACCCAGGTAAAATCCAGCTCCATGTTGGGTCTAGTTAGTCTTAGCCAGCTTGGTCCACATGCTGGTTTTTCAAGGTCTTAGTCCCTGGCTTCTGTAGCTATTTAAATTTTCCTTTTGCTGGTCATATGAAACTGCTGCCTGGAATTTTCTATTCTACTGCAACTATACTATATTATTCCTGTCTCAGAAGGGTCCTGTGAGAATATCTGGTCCAACCTTCTCTCCTCTGAACCCCATTTTATGGAGGGAAAAAAATTGAGGCCAAGAAGGTAAAGCAGCCTACATGATTAATGCAATGAACACTGTTTCCAAAACCGTAAAGGCTTCATTTAATTTTGTTTTGTTTTGTTTACTGACATGGGTTGGGAAGATTGTGGGGTAGGGGCAAAGAATCTATAAATGTGAGATTCTTTTCCCTTGAAAGGCTTTTGATATACTAGGAAAACAAGGTAAATTCATGCCAGAAAAAAGTTTTAAAAAATGAGATAAGATATGCGTATTTATCTGAAAAATGTAAAAATATAGACAAATTATGGTAGTGTAGAGGCCAACAGAAAACTTTCCCTTTGCCCTCTGAAGGTTTGCTGAAAAATAAACTGACAAAAGGCAGATTAATAGGAGAAATGGCACACAAATTTATTAATATGCATGTGTGAGAACCACAGAGTGATTGCCCCCATGCCCCAGTGGGGTATAGAATCTTACACACCATCTTGGGATTACAGAAGAATGGGGGCTCAGAGTATAGACAAAAACAGATGATGGTGGTAATCGGGTTATGGTGGAAAGACAGGTTGTGGGAGACAAACGTGACTAGCAAAAGTGGTCTTGTTATGTGGATGAAACCTCACATTTAGTAGCCTGCAGGGAGAACAAATAGTAAATATTTCTTACAGATCTTTAAGGGTGTCAGGCTCTCTGTTAATCTTTTCTAGATAAGGACAAGAGAAAGCTTCAGGGAAAGCCTGGCTGCCTCAATGCAGATTCTCTACAGATGTAAATCTCCCCCACAAAAGATACTTTGCAGGGCCACTACTGTGTGCAGGCTCTCTAAGCTGCCATCTCAAAATATGTCAAAGAAGTATATTTCAGGGTGAAACATTTTGGTTTACTTCAGTAGCCAGCCTGCAAGATGGCTCCCAGTGACTCCACCCTTCGGTATTCACCCCCTTGTGTGGGCTCCTCCCACATTGTACCAGGACTGGTCTGTGTGACCAATAAAAGATGGCAGAAGTGATAGTCGGTCACATCTGAGATAATAAAAGACTGCAGCTTCTTCTGTCTTGGGCTGTCTCTCAAATTGCTTGCTCTAGATGAGGCCAGCCGCCATGTCATGAGGACAGGACATTCAGGAAGCCTATGGAGAGACCCGTGTGATGAGGTATGCAGTCCACAGCCTGTGAGGAGTTGAGTCCTACTAACTA
The DNA here is from genome assembly GCF_024542745.1 of Macaca thibetana thibetana. Lineage (NCBI taxonomy): Eukaryota > Metazoa > Chordata > Mammalia > Primates > Cercopithecidae > Macaca > Macaca thibetana. The sequence goes on along the minus strand of NC_065592.1, from coordinate 78,100,157 downwards.
CCCCATGAATGAACTTGGAAGCAGATCCTCCAGACTCGGGTGATCACAAGCCTGGCTGACAGCTTGATGGCAACTATAGGAGATATCCTAAGCTAGAACCACTCAGTTAAATCTTGTCCACATGCCTGCCCCACAGAAACTATGAGATAATATATGTGCATTGTTATCAGCTGCTAAGTTTGGGGGTTGCTATGGAGCAGTAAATGACAAATACATACATCATCATTCTTTATAGAGCACCTACTGTGTGCTGAGCCATGGTTCCCAATGAATAGGTAACAAAGACTTCAGCAAAAACTCTGGCTAGGGATGATGACTGCATCGGGGGTTTGAACTCACAGGTCTGAGTTCAAATTCTCACTCTGCCCCTTACTATTATTGTGTGACCTGGGGCTAGTTATCTAGCTTCTCTGAGTCTTACTTTTCTTCTATAAAAGATTGGAAGACTTCCACCAGGCACAAAGGATGCTTGTAAGGAATAAATGGAAGAATAATGTCATGAGCTATTAAGTTTTGCCACCTTCCCTTGGGTTTGTCTCTTGGGAGCCAGTGGGTGGTACACACTAACCCTCAACTCTGTCAAAGTAAAGCCATGGTTTCTTTCCAAAAGCAAGATCACAAGGCTTATGTGTGCCTGCACAATGAGTGAGTGAGAGAGACTCATTTATATTAATTTCAGCATGGAATAGAGATCCAAGACATGGCTGCCTTCCACATGGGCCTTAGAAGGAGGCAGGTTCTAAAAGATTCCCAGCAGTAGGTGGGAATAAAACATCTCCTTTGGGCCAGGTGTGTTGGCTCACGCCTGTAATCCCAGGACTTTGGGAGGCCAAGGTGGGCGGATCACCTGAGGTCGGGAGTTTGAGACTAGCCTGACCAAAATGGAGAAACCCCATCTCTACTAAAAATACAAAAATTAGCCAGGCATGGTGGTGCATACCTGTAATCCCAGCTACTCAGGAGGCTGAGGCAGGAGAATTGCTTGAATCCAGTAGATAGAAGCTGCGGCAAGCCAAGATTGTGGCATTTCACTCCAGTCTGAGCAACAAGAGTGAAACTCCGTCTCAAAAAAAAAAAAAAAAAATTCTCCCCTGGAAAAGGGCCTTTAGCTGCTCCCCTGGAGAACCTGGCTGCATCTGTGAACCTAGTAGGCAGTAGCTACATCATATGTAGTGTGGCATCAAGCAAGTCAGTTGTTCATCCACAAAATGGAAATAAAATCGATTTTATTCTCTTAAAAGAATGTAGCAAAGGTCAGATGAAAAAATGCTTCACAAATTATAAAACATTGTGCAAATGTTGATTATAATGAAAATAAAGTGAGATCTTATATATAAAGTACCTAGAACAGGGCCCGGCTGGCGGTATAAAGTTAACAGACGGTACGGTGTATTTCTATTGATAGACTCACCTCCGGTAAAGTGAGAGAGAACCAAGTACAGTGATGGCTGCAGAGATTTTCTGACTTCTGGACTGTGCCCAGATGCCACTTCCTTCCTAGGAAGCCTCATCAATATGCTGAACACCACCCCTCCTCCACTCCTCACTCCCACACTCCCACCCCCAATTACAGGCCTCTGCAGTCATGCTGAGTATAAGCAGGATTTGGATGACAAAGCAGGGGGTAGAGGCAACAGATCCAGGAGGATTTGACAGCTTCCTCTTTCTAAGATCTGAGGAGGCTGAGACAGCCCAAAGGCATAGGATGGAGTGATAGAGATAGGAAGACTAAAGGGGCAGGAAGAGAAATACAAAGGCCCCTTTTATCCCTCTGGCCAGGGCTTGGGTACTGATATCAATCTCCAGCTCTGGGATTAAAGGGGAAAGGCAATACACACCTGCAAACCAGTGCATTTCTCTTGCCTTTAAGGTACAAACTAGATCTTGAGGTCTGTAATGAATTGAAATGTGTCCCTATCCCTGAAGATGTTGAAGTTCTTACCCCGAGGGTCTGTAAATGTGCCCTTGTTTGGAAAGAGGGTTTTGGCAGGTGATCAAGTCACAATGAGGTCATTAGGGTGGGGCCTAATCTGATATGACTGTGTCCATATCAAATGGGAAATCTGGACGCAGAGACCGACACCCAGGAAGAATGCTATGTGAATATGACAGCAGAGATCAGCGTGATGCATATTTGATGATTACCTGCAAACCACTGGGAGCTAGGAGGGAGGCCTGGAACATATCCTTCCCTCGCTGCCTTGATCTTGGACTTCCAAATTCCAGAACTGGGAGATAAATTTCTGTTGTTTAAGCCATCCAGCTTGTGCTACTTAGTTACAGTGGTCCAAGCAAATGAATACAAGGTCACTGGATGTCATCAGCACAAAACTACAGGTTCAGATAGAAATAACATAGAACTCTGCATTGCCACTTACTAGCAGCATTACTTTGGGTCAGGAGCTGGCCTTAATGGGCGTTGGGTACTTTATCTGTCAAAAGGGAAATTCCTATAGAATTTATGGATAGTTGTTGAAAATCAAAGTAACAAATGCAAAGCTTCCCGTTACAATGCCTGGCTCCTAGCACCCACTCAACAATGGCAGTGGGGTTATCATTAGCAGACATAACATCTGAACTCAAATTCCTTTACCCTCTAAACCAGAGGTCCCCAGCCCCCAGACTGCGGACTGGTACTTGTCCATGGTTAGGAACTGGGCTACCCACCAGGAAGTGAGCAAGCCAGCGAAGCTTCATCTGTGTTTACAGCTGCTCCCCATCACTCACATTACTGCCTGAGTTCCTCCTTCTGTCAGATCAGCGGCGGCATTAGATTCTCATAGGAGCATGAACCCTTCTGTGAACTGCACATGTGAGGGATCTAGGTTGTGTGTTTCTTATGAGAATCTAACTAATGCCTGATGATCTGTCGCTGTCACCCATCATCTCCAGATGGACCATCTAGTTGCAGGAAAACAAGCTCAGGGCTCCCACTGATTCTACATTATGGTGAATTGTATAATTGTTTCATTATATATTACAATGTAATAATAATAGAAATAAAGTGCACAATAAATGGAATGTGCTTGAATCATCCTGAAACCATCCCCCGCTACCCCCTGGTTCATGGAAAAATTGTCTTCCATGAAACCGGTCCTTGGTGCCAAGAAGGTTGGGGACCATGTTCTAAACCACTCCACCCTTCACAGAGAAACAGAAGGACCAACTTCCTTCCAGTCTGTGAGGACACCAAATGCTGTGAAGGGAGGGCTTTAGACTTGCATTAGACATCTATTGCTTCATAACAAATTCCACAAACTTAATAGCTTAAAACACCACCCATTTATTATCTCACAGTTCTGTAGCTCAGAAGCCCAAGGGGACCTAGCTGGGTTCTCGGCTTAGATTCTCACAGGCTGGGTTTTTACCTAGTGGCTCTGTGAGCAACTGCTTCCTAGTTCCTCAAGTTGTTGGCCAAATTCAGTTCTTTGGCCAAATTCAGTTCTTTGCAGAAGTAGGACTACGGTTATTGTCATTGCTGGCTGTGGGCCAGGGGTCAATCAGCTCCTCAATGCCACTCTCATGTCATTCCACATGGCTCCCTCCCTATCTGCAACAGAGGACTGCTGTCAGGTCAAATTCCCCTCACACTTTGAGTCTTTCTGACTTCTTCTGCCACTAGCTGGAGAAACCTCTCTGCTCCCTGAATGGGTTCATGGGATTAGATTAAGCTCACCTGAATCATCTCCCTGTAAGTACTGAAGAAAAAATTATTAATAATACTTGTTAAAGACAGGAAGGCAGACCTTGTTCAGGAAGGGACTATGACTACTGAGACTGGCATACAGACTACTGCAATGGGGTTTTGCAGTAGGAAAGAGAGACTGCGCTCAACTCTAAATATAACAAGGAAAAGTGGGAATTTATAGCGAGGAGCAATGGATGGAAAGTTACCGAGAGGTAACATCAGCGGTAAGGAGGATAATGGCTGAACTGATCTAACAGGATTCTTGCTGAAAGCAGATCAGGGTAATCAGACATCATCTAGGGGATGGTGGAGGATAAGCAATTTGATCAGATACGGAGAGTGGGGGATTCTGGCTAAACTGACTTAGCAGGATTCTTGCTAAAATTGGGCTCTTGAAGGATATATGCCCAGGGATGGGACCTAATGGGGCTCAGAAGAACTTGACTGGAGCTTGGTCAAGAAGAGAACCTTTGACACATGTAACATAACAATCTCAGAAGTAGCACCAGAGGGCGAAGCTCATGGGGCCATCTTAAAATTCTGCCTAACGCACTGGGTTCCTAGTTCTGCTATTAATTGGATAGGTAACTGTAGACAAGATGTTTTTCCTTTCTAAACTACAAATTCTCTTTAACTCTAATATTCTATAACTCTTTCCACGATCAAATCACATTTTCTTAACTATCACTGGATGTGTGTCCTGCTTGAGGGTTGCAAAGAAGTTTTTTAAAAAGGTTTCTCTCAAAGAAGCTTTGCAGTCTAAATGCAATATTGTTTAGGCTTCCATGCAAGTTTGATCATGTGGGAGTTTAAAAAATACTGATGTGTGAGCTGAGAATACAAGTTAGTAGACAAATTTCTACAGGGGCCAAAACACTGTGTTACAGACACATAGTTCTGTGGGCTGTGCCTGTCTGGCTCCAGACCTCAAGTCTAGGCTATGTGTCTTCAAGAGAAATGAATGGGATACATCTTTTTGTCGAAGTATTCCCATGTATGTATACATGTCTATGTTGTGTGTAAGTGTATTGGGGTGGAGGTCGGTAGTGTGAAAATTGATCATACAAATTGAGTCATTCTTAACATACGCAACTAAAACAGAGTCAAGAAGCTATAGGGGAAAAGCACTCAGGACATACAACATTGCTCCAAAAATCTAATTCTCTAAAAGCCTAGCTGCTGAAACTACCCACTGTAACCTGAAACCCATTTTATCTAACAGTTGCTGAAACAATCTGCTGCAATTCTAAGATTAATTTTAACCACCACCATCACTCACCAATAACAACTTCCAAGCTCCCACCTTACTAGTGCCAATTAACTTTCTCAAAGAGCAATACATAATGTTTCTCTTTTTTATAAAACCTCCAACCTTCTTTGTTCTTCAGGCATATATCAAAGACCACCTCGTCTGTAGGTATGCCCTGAATTGCAATTCTTTCTTCCCAAATGTTAAATTTAGAGATTCATCTCTACATTTTAATTTTGATGTTGATGTTAGATATATAGATAGATGAAATTTCTCTAATAGTAAGAAAGTCCACAGTTGATGATTATATTCTTTGGCAAGGTCTTGGTGTACAGAGTTTATCCTGGAAAATTTTAAATCCATATAATTAAAATATATAGTACCAGGAAGAAATGTGAAAAACTTTGTAATGGGCAAAAATATTGGGTGTCCTTTCAATAGAATGCTTTTCAATGGTGATATGGTTTGGCTGTGTCCCCACCCAAATCTCATCTTGAATTGTAACTCCCACAATTCCCATGTGTTGTGGGAGGAACCTGGTGAGAGGTGATTGAATTGTGGGGGTGAGGCTTTCCTGTGCTGTTCTCATGATAGTGAATGAGTCTCATGAGATCTGATGGTTTTAAAAACAGGAGTTTCCCTGCACAAGCTCTCCTATCTGCCACCATGTGAGACGTATCTTTCCCTTTCTGCCATGATTGTGAGGCCTTCCCAGCCACATGGAACTTTAAGTTCACTAAAGACTTGTAAATTGCCCAGTCTTGGGTATGTCTTTGTTAGTAGCGTGAAAATGGACTAATACAAATAGAATGCTAAGTGTTTAGAGAAAATTTGCAGAGTTATTTGATTCTAAAGAGGTCTGCAGATTTCATTGTCCCTTACAATTCTGCAGTGATGTAGAAACAGAAGTTAACTTCTGGAAGTCTAATAGGATATAAATCATTGTATCTTCCTTCAAAGAAAGAGAAGGGTGCCAAGAGATGTAGAACTGCATAAACAAGGGAGTCAGAGTCATTGAGGAAGGGTGGAGGTGAGTCTAATTAGAATATGAGCGGGTAGGGTGGTCCTTTACGAGTAGCTTTTTCAAGAACACAGGGCTTAACGTTCAACACTGTCAATATTATGTAATAGAATGAAGCAATAAGGGGAAATTCCATCTTTTGTTTTAAAATTCCAATAAATCTGGAATGAATAAAGCATTATTCATCACGGTAGAAGCTAATCCTTACAGGGGAAAGTTCTTCTTTGACAGATGGTAAAGATTCAAAAATATCTACACCAGGATATTAAAATTTTTAAGGCATGAATTGACAACATTTCTTCATAAATGTGGAACTCCTTTGATATAAAATGTACCCAAAGTGTTAACTGGGTAGTATCTTTTATATTACATGACTTATCTACAGCAAAACAAAAATACTTGTAATTTTTTAGTTTTGAATTAATTGATATTTAATATTCTTAGAAAGGTCTTGGATTATTTGGCCAATGGTTTGCTTAATTCAAGGCATTTTACATTTTCTAAAATATTTTTAGTCTTCTCATATTTTCTAACACAGTTTCCATAATTAATAAAATGTTAACATCTCTCCTCAAAAATACTTGCATGTGGCCGGGCACGGTGGCTCACGCCTGTAATCCCAGCACTTTGGGAGACTGAGGCGGGCGGATCATGAGGTCAGGAGATTGAGCCCATCCTGGCTAACATGGTGAAATCCCGTCTCCACTAAAAAATACAAAAAAATTAGCCGGGCGTGGTGGCCGGCGCCTATAGTCACAGCTACTTGGAAGGCTGAGGCAAGAGAATGGCACGAACTCGGGAGGCAGAGCTTGCAGTGAGCCGAGATCCTGCCACTGCACGCCAAGCCTGGGCGACAGAGTGAGACTCCATCTCAAAAAAAAAAAAAAAATACTTGCATGTACATGTGTGTATGCAAGCAAAAATTCAAACAAAATTTTGAAACAGAATTTTCAAACAAAATTTTGAAAAATAATTCAAACAAGATTACCAGCTCAAATTATTTTAAGAAACTTTTTAGACAGCAAATATCTTTCTATTTTGTTATTTTATTTGTAAAATTACAATGCAGTTTTCTTTTTTTTTTTTTTTTTTTTTTTTTTTTTTTGAGACGGAGTCTCGCTCTGTAGCCCAGGCTGGAGTGCAGTGGCCGGATCTCAGCTCACTACAAGCTCCGCCTCCCAGGTTCACGCCATTCTCCTGCCTCAGCCTCCCGAGTAGCTGGGACTACAGGCGCTGCCACCTCGCCCGGCTATTTTTTGTATTTCTTAGTAGAGACGGGGTTTCACCGTGTTAGCCAGGATGGTCTCGATCTCCTGACCTCGTGGATCCGCCCATCTCGGCCTCCCAAAGTGCTGGGATTACAGGCTTGAGCCACCGCGCCCGGCCCAATGCAGTTTTCTTTAAAACAAAAACTGTTCCGGTTGTAGTACTCGTTTCTGTATCTCTGCTTAATTTTGTAACAATAGTATGCCTTTATTTTAAACTTAAAAATTTATCCACATATAATTGTTTAACTAAAAAACTAGTCAAATTATATTATAATTAAAATACTATACATATCAAGTGAATTGCAGATATGGTCTGGCTCTGTGTCTCTACCCAAATCTCTTCTTTATGTGTAATCCCCACGTGTCAGAGGAGGGGCCTGATGGGAGGTGATTGAATCATGGTGGTGGACTTCCCCCTTGTTTCTCTCTTGATAGTGAGTTCTCACAAGATCTGGTTGTTTAAAACTGTGTGGCACTACCCCCTTTGCACTCTCTCTCTCTCTCTCTCTCTCTCTCCTGCTGCCACGCAAGACGTGCCTAATTCTTTCCCTTCCCCTTCCACCATGATTGTAAGTTTCTTGAGGCCTCCCCTGCCATACAGAATCATGGGTCAATTAAACCTCTTTTTTTTGTAAATTACCCAGGCTCAGGTAGTTCTATATAGCAGTGTAAAAATGGACTAATACAATTGCCAACCACAATTTACATAGGTACCACTATAGCTCATGCTGTTGGTACAAAATTTTGACAAAAACGTTATAATACTATATTCAGTACACAGAAAAAAATCAGTTGAACTAATGCAATCTGTTGACACTGACTAGATCAGCAAAGTGTCCATGTATAACACCAGAATAACAGGCAGGGTGCAGTGGCTCATGCCTATAATCCCAGCTCTTTGGGAGGCCAAGATGGGAGGATCACTTGAGCCTAGGAGTTCAAGACCAAACTCCTGGCAAACTAGTGATACCCCATCTCTATTTAATAAAATAAAATAAAATAAATAAAACAAAATAAAAACAGTATCAGAAAGTCAAGAGCGCCCAGCCCACACACTATAATGCAATAATAATATATTAAATTATGTAACTATTTTTTTTTTTTTTTTTTTTTTTTTTTGAGATGGAGTCTCACGCTGTTGCCCAGGCTGGAGTGCAGTGGCGCGATCTCGGCTCACTGCAAGCTCCGCCTCCTGGGTTCAGGCCATTCTCCTGCCTCAGCCTCCTGAGTAGCTAGGACTACAGGCGCCCGCCACCGCGCCCAGCTAATTTTTTGCATTTTTAGTAGAGACGGGGTTTCACTGTGGTCTCGATCTCCTGACCTTGTGATCCGCCCGCCTCGCGGCCTCCCAAAGTGCTGGGATTACAGGCTTGAGCCACCGCGCCCGGCCTAAATTATGTAACTATTAAGGTGACATTTACTCCTATTAAAACCATATATTTGTGTCCAATGGGAAAATACTTAACACTGTTTCAGTTTTAAATTTTAAATTAAAATTAAATAAATTTTAAAAATTAGCCTCTTGGTCAGTCTTACCATATTTCAAATGCTCAGAAGCCATGTATGAAATAGTACAGTTTAGAAAGGGAAAGAAAGAGGTTTGGTGAGTTTCTGGGAGGTGTTGGAATTTGTGAATATAGAACAATCACAGGAGAGAATTTTAAAGCTTTGTTATACTCTATTATCCTACCTTTGCTAATACCACAAGAAAATCTACAATCTATGTCTTAGCATAGAAGTGAACAAAACTGAGACCCAACAATTTATACAATGAATCAAGAAAACCAAACGTTGGTTCTTTGAAAGGATAAAAAAGAATGATAAACCACTAGCTAGGTTAACAAAGAAAAAGAGACAAGATCCAAATAAGCATAATCAGAAATGACAAAGGTGACATTATAACCGATCCCACAAAAATACAAAAGATCCTCAGAGAATATTGTGAATGCCTGTATGCACACAAACTAGAAAATCTAGAGGAAATAAATTCCTTGAAACAATCTACAAAGATTGAATTAGGAAGAAACTGAAACACTGAACAGACCAATATTGAGCAATATTGAGTTCCAAAATCAAATCAATATTTAAAAAAAAAACCTACCAACAACAGACTAGATGAATTCACAGACAAATTCTACTAGACATACAAAAAAGAGCTAGTATTAATTCTGCTAAAACTTTCAAAAAATTGAGGAGGAAGGATTCTTCCCTAACTCATTCTACAAGGCCAGCATAGCATTACCCTGATATCAAACCCTGGTAAAGACACAACAACAACAAAAAGAAACTGCAGGCCAATATCCATGATGAACATGGATGCAAAAATCCTCAAATACTAGCAACGCAAATTTAACAGCACGTGAAGAAGCTAATTCACCATGATGAAGCAGGCTTCATTCCTATGATGCAAAGTTGGTTCAACATACACAAATCAATAAATGTGATTCATCGCAAGAACATAATTAAAAACAAAAACCATATGATTATCTCAATAGATACAGAAAAAGGTTCTGAAAAATTCAACATCCCTTTATGTTAAAAACCCTCAAGAAACCAGGCATCAAAGGTATATATCTTATTATACCTCAAAATAGTAAAAGCTATCTCCGACAAACCCAACATCATACTGAATGGGAAAAACCTGAAAGCATTCTCCTTGGAAACTGGAACAAGACACAGATGCCTACTCTTACCTCTCCTATTCAACATAATACTGGAAGTGCTAGCCAGGGCAATCAGGCACAAGGAGGAAATAAAAGGCAACCAAATAGGAAAAGAAGATGTCAAACTCTCCCCTCTTTGCAGATGATATTATTGTACACATAGAAAACCCTAAAGACTCTGCCAAAAGGCTTCTGGAACTAATAATTGACTTCAACAAAGTTTCAAGATACAAAATTAGTGTACAAAATTCAGTAGCATTTCTATCCACAAATAATGTTGAAGCTGAGAGCCAAATCAAGAACACAGTTTCATTTACAATAGCCACACACACAAAATACCTAGGAATACATTTAACCAAGGAGGTAAAAAATCTCTGTAAGGAGAACCACAAAACATTGCTAAAAGGAATCACAGGTGACAAAAACAAATGGAAAAACATTCCATACTCATGGATAAAAAGAATCAATATCATTATCATTAAAATGGCCATACTGCCCAAACCAATCTATAGATTCATCACTATTCCTACCAAGGTACCAATACCATTTTTCATAGGATTGGAAAAAACCATTTTAAATTCATATGGAACAAAGAAAGCCAGAATAGCCAAAGCAATCCTAAGCAAAAAGAACAAAGCCAGAGGCAACATATTATCCTACTCCAAACTGTACTACAAGGCCGGAATAATCAAAACAGCATGGTACTGGTACAAAAACAGACACATAGACTAATGGAACATGATGCAGAACCTAGAAATAAAGCCCCACACCTACAGCCATCTATTCTTTGACAAAGGTGACAAAAATAAGCGATGGGAAAAGAACTCTATTTAATAAATGGTGCTGGGATAACTGGCTAGCCATATGAACAAGAATGAAACTGAATGCCTACTTTTCATCATGTAAAACATTAACTCAAGGTAGATTAAAAGATTCAAATGTAAGACCTCAAAACTGTAAGAATCCTGGAAGAAAACTTTGCATACACCAATCTGCATATTGACCTTGGGAAAGAATTTGTGGCTAAATCCTCAAAAGCAATTGCAACAAAAATGAAAATTGATCATTGGAACCTAATTAAACTAAAGAGCTTCTATACAGCAAAGGGTACTATTCACGGAGTCATCAAACAACCTACAGAATGGGAGAAAATATTTACAAAGTATGCGTCTGACAAAGGTCTAATATCCACAATCTATAAGGAACTTAGGCACATTAACAAGCAGAAAACAACCCTATTCAAACATGGGCAAAGGACATGAACAGACACTTCTCAAAAGGAATAAACACAGCCAATAAGCATGTGAAAAAATGTTCAACATTACAAATCATTAGAGAAATGCAAATCAAAACCATAATGAAATACCATCTCATACCAGTCAGAATGGCTACTATTAAAAAGTCAAGAAACAACAGATGTTGGCAAGGCTGTGGAGAAAAGGGAATACTTATACTCTGTTGGTGGGAATGTAAATTAGTTCAGCCACTATAGAAATCAGAAATCAGGAATCTCTCTTCCTGATTTATGGACAGCTGCCTTCTCATTGTGTCCTTACTTGGCCTTCTCTTTGTATGTGCAGATAGAAAAAGAATGAGCTCCCTCCTGTCACCCTATAAGGACACTAATCTTATCAGATTCGGGCCCTACCTTATAATCTCTCTTAACTTTAATTCCTTCCATACTCCAAATATAGCCACAATGGGGGTTGGGATTTCAACATATGAATTTCAGGGGAACACAAACATTCAGTCTGTAAGAGTTACTATGCAGACCAACAAGGACAAGCGTGACATTTTACTCACTGACCACATACAATTTTAGGAATTTTATTTTATTTATTTATTTTTTTAAAGAATTTTGGCCAGGCATGGTGGCTCATGCCTATAATCCCAGCACTTGGGGAGGCTGAGGCGGGTAAATCATGAGGTCACGAGTTCAAGACCATGCTGGCCAATTTAGTGAAACACCATCTCTACTAAAAATACAAAAATTAGCCAGACATGATGGCACGTGCCTGTCATCACAGCTACTTGGGAGGCTGAGGCTGGAGAATCACTTGAACCCAGGAGGCAGAAGTTGCAGTGAGCCAAGATTGTGCCACTGCACTCCAGCCTGGGTGACAAGAGCAAGACTCCATCTCAAAAAAAAAAAGAGTTTTGCTGTCCAGAGAGTCACAGAAAAGTGAACCCAATGAGAATCCACAGCCGGTCCAGAGTTTTATAATAAATTACTTATCTTTTCAGCATTAGCGGATATGTAACTAGATGTGGCTTTCCTTCAATCACCGCATTATCTAGCTAATTTGAAGTATGAGAGTCGTAAATTGGAACATACTGTCAACCTAAAAGGAAGAAGCTGAGCCAAAACTAAAACTAATATAAGTAGAGAGTTTATTTGCACTAAGCCTGAGGACTGCAACCCAGGAGCATAGATTCGAGTTGCCCTGAATATACAATCGAATTAGCAGCAGTTACAAGTGAATTTTTAAAGGCAAAAAAGAGGGAGGGGACAGGGAGTGGACTAATACAAAGTTGTTTGTCAGGAATTGTCACTGGTTTATGGAAATAACATTGATTCATGATTGGCTACACATTGTTAAGCTATAAGGTGTGGCTTATAGTCTCAGGTGAGGAATTGTGAGGTTAATTTATAGTTACTTGTGGCAGTAGCAGGCAATTTCAAGAGGTAAATATACAACTCAACAGTGTATGTGTTGTAAATATACAACTCAACAGTATGTATTTGCTGTCTCATTTAAATGTCTCTCTGGGCCTGATAATTTAAAAGAATAAAGATTCTTTTCTCAATGCCAGTACATTTACTTTATTCCTCTCCTCTTTCTCATCCTAAAAGTGGCCCCTGAGCTCACAGAAGGTTTATATCATATTATGACATCATAGAAGACCAGAATATGTCATCCCAAATATGCCTCCTTGGCATAAGGGTTATTTGGAGCTAATTATTTTGAGAAATAGCAGACACAGGAGAAGCTCTGAAAAGAGCAAAACCTAGCTTTTTGTAAGGAAATTTATCTTTATAAATGGAATATCCATGTATAATAGTGTCTCCCTCTTTGTACCAAGAAGAGAGGATGACTAAATCTCAAGAGCCTTTTCTTAATGGAAAAGACACTGACTTAAATCTGCATAACAGATCTTACTCTCATTTATCATACGGCTCCTGGTCACATTCCCATAACTTGCCTCCCCTGCATCCTTCTTCCTTTGATTTAGCTGAAGATGGTATTTAAGGTTGAATTCTAAGCCACCTATTTGGGTTACTCCATGGATTTCTCCCATGTGTATGTGAGATATACATGTTAACAAATTTTTTTTTTTTCTCTTGCTAATCTATCTTTGTTATGGTGGTCTCCAGCTGAGAACTTAAAAGGAAAGAGGGTAAAGGAAATAAAAATATTTTACCCCCAAATATATTTATTTTGAGATGGCATATTTTGAGATGGCTGCCACAGTGACAGCAGACTGAAGCAGTTCTGCAAAGCTGTCTTTGGCAGAGACAGAATCTCAATTAATGCAGCCAGCCTTCCCTTGTCCAGATCCAGGAGGGATTAACTGAAAGTCTGACACCTTAAAAGACCTGAAACGAACGTTTACCATCTGTTCTCTCTGAGGACTGCTACCTGTGAGGTTTCACGTGTATAACAAGACACCTTTGCTAGCCAAACCTCTCTTCTCCCGCTTTCATAACCTGTCTTACCACCAGAAGCTAATTCACCACAATAACCTGTTTTTTGGCCATGCTTTGAACTTGCATTCTTCCTGTAACATAGCCTCAAGATGGTATATAAATTTCTGTACCTCACTTGAGGGTTGGGTCTTCATTCTGAAGCCTCCTGTGTATACACATTATAGCAATTTGTATGTCTTTTCTCCTGTTAATCAATCTGCCTCATGTGAGTGATTTTCAGCAGAACTTCAGAGGACCCTTATATGAGAAAATTATGTTTTCCTCCCTTGTAACATGGTGGAGTAGGGGGCAGGATGGGCATCTGGCCCACGGCTGTTTCTCTGCTAGCATCCTCTGCTGAAGTAACTCATCCCATCTATTCTTTGCCCCTTAACTCATAACCGAAGGAATTCACTAGTCAGGTTCTGCTGTCCTTGGAGATCCTGTCTCTGGTTGATGTAGGTTGCTCTGTGCTTTCTTCATGCTCACCACAAAGCCTCTTGGGCAGTCCACATTCATTTTGGTTACTATCTCATGCTTTTGTGGCATTTCCAGAGACTAAACCTGGGAACTTAGACCCCTTTTGCCTAAAAATACCACTTTCTTCATTCTGCCTTCATCAGCACCCCCATACCTGGGGTTCCATATGCAGTCTCTCTCAAATATACACGAGAAATAGAGACACAACTGTTTTCTGTCCTCAGAGCTCATCAGTTACCTGAGGCATTGTATTAATTTTGCAATCATCCGACAGATTCTTCCTGCCCACTGCACAGACAAAACCAGGTCACTGAGACAGTGGTATTACAGTAAAGAGTTTAGTTAATGCAAAGCTCGCTACATAGGACATGGAATTATCACTCAAATTAGTCTCCCCAAAGGCTCAGAGGTTAGAGTTTTTCCAAGGATAAGCTGGTGGGCAGGGAGCTAGGAAATGGGTGCTGCTGTCTGGCTGGGGATGAAATCATAGGTGTGTGAAAAACAGACTCAGTGTGCTGAGTCTGCCTCTGGTTTGGGTGGCAGCAGGGGCACAGGACTGGATGAATCAAGTCATGGGTCTAGGTGTGGTCAGTCAGTTGTCACAATGTAAAGTCCAAAAAACGTCTCAAAAGACCAATCTTAGGTTCTGCAATAGTGATGTTATCTATAGGAGCAATTAGGGAAGTCACAAATCTTGTGACCTCTGGCCACATGACTTCTGACTCATAAGGAATTTTGGAAACTATGCTTATATTTTAGCTGAATTCAGACCCCTTCCTTAATCCTAATCTGGTGGCCTTTTAGTAGTTTTCTGTCCCTTAACAAGGAGGGAGTTAGTTTTAGGGAGGGACTATTATCATCCTTGCTTTCAAGTTAAACTATAAATTTCTCCTATGGCTAGCGTGGCCTATGCCCAGGAATGAGCAAAGATAGCCAGTCTGTGAGGTTAGAAGCAAGATGAAGTCAGCCATGCTGGATTTCTCTCACTGTCATAATCCTTGCAAAGGCAGTGTCCCTTTCAACCTAGTCAGATAAAAAGACTACTGATCTTCTCAAAAACCTACAGCAGTTACCCTCACTCTTCACCTCTCAAGCCATCCTGTACCATTACAGATGAGAAAGAGTTTCTATTGTAAAGGAAAAAACAGTAACCCTGTTGACCTAAAAGGAAGAGACTATGGCATAAAATATAATTTAAAGAGATTACTTGAGCCAAAGTGAGGACAGCTGCTCGAAAGACTCAGATCCAAGTAATCTTTGCTATGAACTCTATTTGGCCTCTGTTACAAGCAGGTTTTCAAAGACAAAAAAAAAAGGGCAAGACAAATAAGATACAAAGTTGTTTACAGAAATAACATCACTTAGTGATTGGCTATACATCGTTAGGCTAAAAGGTGTGTGTTATGGTGTGAGGTATGGCATTAAGTTAATTTATAGCTACTCATGGCAACAGCAAGTAGTTTTGAGAGATGAATACACAGCTCAAAGGGAGAAGTAGAATATGACTGCTGTCTCATTGTGATGTCTCTCTGGACTTGCATTCCTCTGATAAAAGTTACTTTCTTTTCTCACCCCCATAGGTTCTTAGTTAAAACATATCCATCTTTAAAAAGACAGATTAACAAGAGAACAGAAGTTTATTAACATGTATATTTCATATCTACATGGGTGATACCTAGAGAATGAGTAGTTCTCAAAAAGGTGGCTTTGAATTCCAGCTTTTATAGCATCTTCAACAAAAAACAGTAAATTGTTAGAGAAACGAAAAGTCAAAGGAAAAGACTGTAAGTCTTTACTGGTGATGTTACCTTCTCTAGTGCTTGTAAGGTTGCAAGGTTGGGCTACATCACTGTGACACCCTAACCCTGCTTCATCTCCAGCAAACAGCATACCTGTAGTCAGAAGTTCCCCCTCTTGACCAGACTGGTGGAAACAGGGCAGATCCAAGATGGCAGGTCATTTGACCTCTGAAGAGCCTCTAACTTCATCATAACCTGATTACCATACAACTGGCACACCTACTGGCAGCCATAACAGGAAATACCTTACCATAAAAGGAAGGAAAAAAGGGCAGCATCCAGATTCCATGAAATCTCTGCCAATTTCCAGAAAAAACATGAATACTCCTCCCTTTCCTTTTCATGTCCAACACTTACATTAGAGAAACCCTATATTTTAAACCTATCACCCCTCACTAATTGATAAATTGGTTTCAGAGCCACACTTCTGCTTTTCCAATTCCTGGGCCATTAAATAAACACTTGCCCATGCCTGTAATCCCAGCACTTTGGGAAGCCAAGGTGGAAGGACTGCTTGAGCCCAGGAGTTCGAGACCTGCTTGGGCAACATAGTGAGACCCTGTTTCTAAAAAAAAAAATTAAAAATTTGGTCAAGTGTGGTGGCACACATCTGTGGTTCCAGCTACTGATGAGGCTGAGGTAAGATGATCCCTTGAGCCCAGGAGGTCAAGGTTGTAGTGAGCCATAATTGTGCCATTGCACTACATCCTGGGCAACACAGCAAGACCCTGTTAATACAGTAGCTAAAAAGAAATTATTTAGAAGGTTAGTGAGAGTAAGACTGTCCTCAATAAGGCTTCCCTTTTAACAAAAGCAGCCCCAAAATAATTTCTTTTCTAACAAAGAGCAGCCTGTAAAATTGAGTTGGAGACATAGATAAGCAAGCTGGAAGCTTGCATGGGTGAATGCCAGCAGCTGTGCCAATAGTAAAAGGCTAGGGGGCCAGGCATGTTCAACATGGCAGCTCCATCTTTCCTTTTCTTTGTCAACCACGTGTACAGTAAATGAACTGACAACATGGCACTAGACAGGTAGAGAACCCATCTGCATAATAAAAGATTAGGGTGGGGTGGCCAGCTTCTTCCTGCACTATGTAAATGGCCCACCTGGTCAGACCAATCTTTTGGGCCCTATGCAAATCAGACACTGCCTCCTCAAGCTCATCTATAAACACCCCTCCAGCCCCTTTGTACATTTCACCACGGAACCAGAAGACCCACTTGGGAGCCCCTCTCTCTCTGCAGAAGAGAGTTTTCCTCTTTCTTTTGCCTATTAAACTTCCGGCCTTAGACTCACTCCTTGTGTGTCTATGTCCTTGATTTCCTTGGTGTGAGGCAAAAAGCCTCGGGTATTACCCCAGATGAATCACACTGCTTCAGTGTCTCAGAAAAACAAACAAATAAAAACCACGCTTGCTCTGCTTGACACTCACTTTTGGCTTTGTGTATTGGTTCTGCAACACCAAACGGAAAGAATCTCAGCTTTTCAGGCTACAGAATTTATCAGTATCAGTGACAACTATGGGAGGGTAAATAAATGGCAGATATATGCTAGTTAGTGTTAAATTAAATTTAACCAAAAGTTTCCTCCTTGCATATTTTGAGTTCTGTCTAAAGGATTCTCTGTTCATAGTAAACTGAAACCTAACTGGCTGTATACACAGACTGTAATCTACTCCTCCGCCAACCACTGAGTTTTGGCCAAAGGTGGCCAACTGTTCAAACCATGTTCAAATGAGGCAAGCTCCAAGCTATAACCAGTCCAGCTGTTTCTGTATCTCACTTCCATTTTCTGTACATCTCACTTCCTTTTTCTGTCCATAAATCTACCACCTGGGTGTGCTGGAGTCTCTGAGCCTGCTCTGGCTCAGGAGGCTATTACCTGATTTGCGAATGGTTCTTTGCTCAATTAAACTCTGTTAAATTTAACTTGTCCAAGTTTTTTTTTTTTTTTACATTAGGAAAGCTTATTAATTTCAATTCCTCTGATACTATCTCCAGGCCTATAAGGGTCCAAAGCTGTTTTCAATGGTTAATAAAGGTTAGAGAGGTGGTAGAGAGGTAGGTAGGATAACTTTAGTCTTTGTAAATTGTAGACGCCAAGGCCCTTGGGCCCTTGAAGATCTGCTGAAAAATCAACTTGCAAAAGGCAGATTAATAGGAGAAAAGGCACACAAATTTATTTAACGTGTTATAGACGGCAGCCTTCAGAATGAAGCCCCAGCTTCCCTATGCAGTGCAGAAGCTTATTTACCGTTGAGGTTAAAGAAAGAATATGGGCTCAGAGCATGGCCAAAACCAGGTTTTAGTGCTAAAACAGGTTATGGAAGGGAGAAATGAAGAGACCTGGCTAGAAGGGGTAGTCTTGTCTAGAGGAATCCTCACAGGCAGCAGCTTTCAGGGAGAATAGATGGTGTGTGTGTGTGTGTGTGTGTGTGTGTGTTTTCCAGACCTTTAAAGGTGTCCAACTCTCAGTTAATCTTTCTAAATCCAGACAAGGGAAGGCTTCGTTAATGAAGGTCTCTCCAGATGCAAATTTTCCTCACTAAAGACAGCTTTGCAGGGACACTTCTGTTTGCTGGCCCACCGACAGCCATCTCAAAATAGGTCAAAGAAATATATTTAGGAGTGAAACATTTTTATTTCCTTCAAAATCTATGTTCTGCTTTAGGCAAAGAGAGGCAGGGCTGAGAGCTTTCTTGCATCTACTTCTTAACTGTCTTCAGCTCAACAATTCTTCCTATTTTGGGGAGGCACATGCTGATCTCCCACATTATCATCCTCTGTATGACAGAAAACCTAGTCTTAAATAATCATATATTTCTCCACTGGCGCAAGCTATTTTCTGAGTCCCCTAGACCTGGTTTTAACCACCCCTACCCTCATTTTTATAAGGAAAAGTAAAGAGAAAATAAACAGGCTAGTAAACTGGAAATCTGCATACCCTCCACTTAGATTCACCTCCTGTCAACATTTTATATTTTACTTTAGCTTTCTCTTTCTCTCTGCACACAAATACTTTTCCTCTCTCTTTAAAAAATAAATGGGCAGTTTTAGTGTAGTCACTCAACATCGCCCTGCCCATTGCACAGACAAAATCAATTCACTGAGATTGCAGCACAGCAGTAAGGAAAGAGTTTAATTGACACAAGGCTAGCCATGTGGGAGATGGAGTAATTACTAAAATCAGTCTCCCCATAAGTTTGGAGGTTAGGGTTTTACAAGGATAGTTTGGTGGGCAGGGGGCTAGGGAATGGGGAATGTTGACTGGTTGGGGATGAAATCACAGGGGTCTGGAAAACAGTTCTCATGCTCTCAGCCCACCTGTGGGGGCCACAGGACTGGCTGAGTCATGAATTGAGGGTCTGTGTGGAGTCAGAAATGCAAAAGTCTAAAAAAATCTCAAAAAGCTAATCTTAGGTTTTACAATAGTGATGTTATCTAGGGGAATCACTGGGGAAATAGCAAGATCTTGTTACCTCCAGAACAAGGGCTAGTAATCATTTAACTACATTCTCAGCAGATTTCAGGCCCCTCTCATAACCACCACCTTGTGAACTGAGTTTTATAGAGGTGGTTTAGTTTGGGGAAGGGCTATTATCATCCTTGCTTTAAAGTTAAACCATAAACTAAATTCCTGCCAAAACGACCTTGGCTTATGCCCAGGAATGACCAAGGACAACTTGGAGGTTAGAACCAAGATGGAGTAACTATGTCAGATTTCTCTTACTGTCAAAATTTTGCAAAGGTGTTTTCACTTCTGGCACCCAAATCTGCAAATGAGGTGAGTTGGGCTGACTAGCAAATCTCTAAGGACCCTGGGATTCAAAATTATATGTGAATAGGTGCTTTCTGTTTATATGTCCTTATTGTTCCTTAAAAAAATTAATGGTGTTGCAAACTCCTATCTCACCATACATTCCCGGGAAAATCAGCCAAATCCAGAGTCAATGTGCATGATCCTTGCAGTTGAAAAAGGATTAAAAAGAGAGAAAACACCTGGCACAGGCCCTTGAAATACTTTTGCTCACGTCTATTAAACAAGGCACAAATAACACTTGGGGTCAGGATCATCTAATAATTTTTTGTGAACACTATAACTAAGATAGATATGAGCAGGGGCTTCATCAAGAAAGAAGGGCAAGGCTGGGCGCAGTGACTCATGCCTGTAATTCTAGCACTTTGGGAGGCTGAGATGGGCAGATCACCTGAGGTCAGGTGTTTGAGGCCAGCCTCGCCAACATGGTGAAACCCCGACTCTACTAAAAATGCAAAAATTAGCCAGGCATGGTGGCAGGTGCCTATAATCCCAGCTACTTGGAAGTCTGAGAGAGGTGAATTGCTTGAACCCAGGAGGTGGAGGTTGCAGGGCACCACTGCACTGTAGCCTGAGTGACAGAGAGATTCCATCTTCAAAAAAAAAAAAAAGAGAGAGAAACAAAAGAGAGGAGGGCAATGCACTCATATTCTCAGACCATTTCATTATAGAGTTCTTATTACCAGCATAATACTGCCTGCCACTCAGAGTCACACCTCTCTGCTCTACAAAGAAACAAGCTGTCCTTGCAGTGGGTGACACCCATTGAGAACTACTGACTTCTCTCCTGCTGGAGAGAAATGCGGCACAGGAAACAGCAAAAATAATTCTGATCAATGGTTCTCAGGCAGTTTTGTAACTTAGAGTATTTTCCCTTGGAGAGTTTGGTTCATCTAAGATCATGGAAACAGGAAGTGACAAACTCCACAGCAGCCACAGACAGGAGCTATGACCAGGGCCTCATCTGATGCTCACAGCAGTAAGGCTTGGCTCTATATACCAACATAGGTATATAAAGAAAGAAAATTAAAATATTTTATCCTAGACCAGGCGTGGTGGCTCATTCCTGTAATCCCAGCACTTTGGGAGGGCAAGCTGGGCAGATCACTTGAGGTCAGGAGTTTGAGACAAGCCTGGCCAACATGGTAAAACCCCATCTCTACCAAAAATACAAAAATTAGCTGGGCATGATGGCACATGCTGTAATCCCAGCTACTCGGGAGGCTGAGGCACGAGAATCGCTTGAACCCAGGAGGCATAGGTTGCAGTGAGCTGAGATCGCGCCACTGCACTCCAGTCTGGGTGACAGAGCAAGACTCTGTCTCAAAAAATAAATAAACAAACAAAATAAATATTGTATCCCAAAATCTATTTCTGTGACATATTTTAAAAGGGCTATCACTTGGCTTATCAATTCTGACAGAAGTGGCTTTGCAAAGCTGTTTTAAGTGGGGAAAATTTGCATCTGTAGAGAACCTTCATTACTGTAGCCATGCCCCCTGCCCTTTCTATATCTTCCCCGCTCCAGGAGAGACTGAGAGTCTGACACCTTTTAAAGTCTGAAAATAAACATTTACCATCTATTCTCTTTGGGGAGGGCTTCATCTATATAGCAAGGCCACCTTTGCTAGCCAAGCTTCTTCCTTTCTTTTTTTTTTTTTTTTTTTTGAGACGGAGTCTCGCTCTGTCGCCCAGGCTGGAGTGCAGTGGCCGGATCTCAGCTCACTGCAAGCTCCGCCTCCTGGGTTCACACCATTCTCCTGCCTCAGCCTCCCGAGTAGCTGGGACTACAGGCGCCCGCCACCTCGCCCGGCTAGTTTTTTGTATTTTTTAGTAGAGACGGGGTTTCACCGGGTTAGCCAGGATGGTCTCGATCTCCTGATCTCGTGATCCGCCCGTCTCGGCCTCCCAAAGTGCTGGGATTACAGGCTTGAGCCACCGCGCCTGGCCTCTTTCTGTCTCTCTTAACATGTCTTGCCACTAAACCTGATTGACCTGTTTCTGGCCATGCTCTGAGTCTGCATTCTTTACTGTGGCCTCAGGATGGCATATAAGTTTCTGTTACTCATTGGAAGTTGGGTTTTCATTTTGAAGGCTCCTGTGTATACACATGTATCACTCCATTCTTACATTGCTATAAATACCTGAGACATGGTAATTTATTAAGAGGTTTCATTGGCTCATGGTTGTGCAGACTATACAGGTAGCAGGATGTTGGTATCTGCTCAACTTCTGTTCAGGAAACGTACAATCACCGTGGATGGCAAAGGGAGGAGCAGGCATTTCACATGGCCAGAGCAGGAGCAAGAAAGCAAGCAGGGAGGCGCTATACACTTTTAAATGATCAGATCTCATGAGAACACATTCACTATTGTGGGGCCAGTACCAAGAGGGATGGTACTAAACCATTCATGAGAAAACTGCCCCCATGATCCAATGACTTCCCACCAGGCCTCACCTCCAACATTGGGGATTACATTTCAATATGAGATTTGGGTAAGGACACACATCCAAACTATACCAACATGTTAAATAAATTTGTATACCTTTTCTCCTATTAATCAATCTGCTTTATGTCAGTGATTTTTAGCGAGCCTTTAGGAGGCCAAGAGCCTATGGCTCCCACAATACCACTACAGTACATGGAGGCACTATATGCCAGGAATTACAAATTTACACATGTGTTTTCGTACATCATTGCATTTGATGCTTAAGTTCCTATTACTTGCAACAAAGTATCTCACCTAATACAATAATGGAAAAGGTCTATTCCCTTGCCCTACATTTCTCACACACATGCAAAATAACAGTCCTGGGTGGGCACTGTGGCTCAGGCCTGTAATCTCAGCACTTTGGGAGGCTGAGGCAGGCGTATCACTTAAGGTCAGGAGTTCGAGATCAGCCTGGCCAACATGGTGAAACCGTCTCTACTAAAAATACAAAAATGAGCCAGGCATGGTGGTGCATGCCTGTAATTCCAGCTAATCAGGAGGCTGAGGCAGGAGAATTGCTTGAACCTGAGAGATGGAGGTTGCAGTGAGCCAAGATCATGCCACTGCACTCTAGCCTGGGCAACAGAGTGATACTCTGTCTCAAAAAACAAAACAACAACAACGACAACAACAAATAGTTCTGCTGGACAAATGGAATTTATATTCTTTATCATATTATGTATTGGAGAATCCCCATACAGTATGAACCCTCTTAGGTAGATAAGCAGGGCAAGACTTATTATCTCTATTTTTGTAATGAGAAAATATTACTCAGAAAACAAAAAGTATTTAACCTGTAATCTTTGCATTACACTCCAGCTACGTCTCCATACATGCTGCTAGTATTAGGGAAGTTTAACCTCAAACAGTTTCCCAGAGTTAGGTAAAATGATCATAAATTTGATGTGGAAAAATAATTGCTTCAGTATAGTCAAGGAAGATAACTAGGAAAAATAAAATAAAGGGGACGAGGTGTGGCTCTGAAATCAAATTAAAAATATTTGTATGATAACAAACATACTAGTGGAAATGAACAGATAATCTAGAAATAGATCCCAGTTTATGTGAGAATATATGATAAAATCAATAGTTCAGTTCAATGGGGGAAATCATGGATTTTTAAATAACTAGTACCTGCACAACTGGCTATTAATATGGGAGAAAATTAAACTCTCTAATGTATACCTTCATACACACACTAACATCCAATTTTAGAAGATTAAATACCTAAATGTAAATACTTGTTGACTAAATCAATGAATGACAAATAGAAACAAAAACTCACACACAAAAAATCAGAATGACTAAGAGATAGGGAAGGCTTTCCCAATCAAAATTTAAATCTAAAAACTCTACGAGGAAAGATGAGCTTTTTATGATAAAGATAATATATCATAAACAAATGATGTATTGAGAAAAAAATTTGTAATGCTGATCAGGTAAAAGATAAGTATCTCAAATAAACAAAAAATCCTACACTTTTTTCAGAAAAAGACAACCCAAGAGAAAAATAGAAAAAGGATACAAATAAACAGTTCAGACATAAACACCTCCAAATTGCCAATAGAACATACGAGAAAATGCTCAAAGTCAAGGACACGTAATACCTTGTCAAGGACAAGATATCCTTTTACATCTATTAGACTGAAAAAAATTGAAGAGAGCTGTCATATTCATTGCTGGCAGCAATGTGGGGGAAAAGGACACACTTTTACACTGAGATTCTTTTAAAAGGAACATGTTATTATTATTTTTTTTTATTAGGCAGAGTCTCATTCTGCCACCCAGGCTGGAGTACAGTGGCACATTCCCAGCTCTCTGCAACCACCACCTCCCCGGCTCAATCAATCCTCCCCTCTCAGCCTCTTGAGTAGCTGGGACTACAGGCATGTACCACCATGCCCGGCTAATTTTTCTATTTTTTGTAGAGACAGGGTCTCCCTGTGTTGCTCAGGCTAGTCTTGAACTTCTGGGCTTACGTGATCTACCCGCCTCAGCCTCCCACAGTGCTGGGATTACAGGGGTGAGCCACGGCACCTGGCCATGACTTAAAAAAATATTTGGAAAGCAATCTTGGAACTTCCACTAACATTTAAATATACATGTCCTTTGACTCAATAGTTTCACTCTTGGGATTCCATCCCATAAAAATAAAATCACTAGTGTGATAGAACATACAAAAATGTTAACGGCAGCATTCATTTATTCAACACATTTTATTCAAGAGCTATTTTATGCCTGACACTCTTTCAGGAGCTAGAGAACAACAAAAAGATTCTTGCTGGGCAAATCTTGTTGGAGGAGATACACAAAAATAATCTTAATAAGTAAATAAATACACCCTAGTATATTAGAAACAGGTAAGTGTTTAAAAACAAGCAAGAGCACAGTAAGGGGAGTCAGCAGAGCTGAGATGGTAGGGCAGGGGTGCGAGCTGCAATTTCAAATAGGTGGGTATCTTACTCAGCTGGGGCTGCTATCACAAATTACCATAGACTAGATGGCTTAGACAACAAATGTTTATTTCTCAGAGTTCTGTATGCTGGGAAGTCCAAGGTCAAGGGGCCGGCCGATTCAGGTCCTGGTAAAGAAGGTCCACTTCCTGGTTTGCAGAAGGGTGTGGTAGTGTAAACTGACATGGTAGTGTATATTGACATGATAGATAGAAGAGGCAAGCTCTCTCCTGTCTTTTCTTAGAAGGGTACTAATTCCATCATGAGGGCTTCCCTCTCATGACCTAATTACTCTCCAGAGATCCCACCTCCAAATACCATCACTTTGGGGATTAGGGTTTCAACATGTGAATTCTGGGGGGATACAAACATTCAATTTATTGCAGGAGGCCTCCCTAAGAAGGGAGTTGAGCTGATGCTTGAAGGAGGCAAGGGATATCTGGGTAAAGAGCCTTTCAGACAGAGGTACAACTAGTGCAAGACACGAAGGCAAGAGCCTGCCTGGCATGTTCAAGGAACATGAACGAGACTGGTATAGTGTGGATGGAGCAGGTTGAACAAGAGGAAGAGCAGACTAAAGTCAGAGAGAAATTGGTTGCGGGGAGGGTAGGCAGGGGTGATATGTTACATGTGGGATCTGGGAGGCCACTGTAAAGACTTTGGCTTTTATTTAGCAGTAAAACAGGGAGTCACTGCAGGGTTTTGAGCAGAAGAGTAACATGATCTATGCTTTAAAAGATTAATCTGTCTGCTTTAGAAAATAAACTGTTATTCAGAGAAGAGAGAGAGAGAAGTAAGATGAATGCCCAGCAACAAGAAAATGGTTGAGTTATACCAGTTGGCTAAGAAAGATTTTAGAGAGGGATTATTGAATGAAAAAGGCAAAATGGAACAAAGCATATTAAAATCTATTTTGGTAAGATAAATAACCACCAAAGAGAGGAATATGGGAAAGGAGGAAAGCAAGCAAACAGAAACAGACTATATTTAAAAAAAAAAATGCAAACATGATATAATCATATACATCTTTATGTCAAATTATATGGGTATGTCTTTATGTGGCATACACAGCCTCTGGGGAGTGGACTCTCAAATCGCCTATAACCACCCAGTGGATTCTTCCTGCCTGCTGTCCAGATAGAGCCAATTTATCAAGACAGGGGAACTGCAATAGACAAAGAGTTTAATACACATAGAGTCAGCTAAATGAAGACTGGTGATTTACTATCACTTGAATCAGCCTCCCCTTAAATTTGGAGGCTAGAGTTTTATAATTTTTCTGTTTGTTTTTTGAGATAGGGTCTCAGTGTATTACCCAGGCTGGAGCGCAGTGATATGATCATGGCTCACTGCAGCC
This sequence comes from Macaca thibetana thibetana, assembly GCF_024542745.1. NCBI lineage: Eukaryota > Metazoa > Chordata > Mammalia > Primates > Cercopithecidae > Macaca > Macaca thibetana. The sequence goes on along the minus strand of NC_065592.1, from coordinate 78,074,183 downwards.
TCAACCTCCCAGGCCCAAGTGATCCTCCTCTGCCTCAGTTTCCTGAATAGCTGGGACCACAGGCATGTGCCAGCATGCTCGGTCAATTTTTAGTTTTTTTATAGAGATGTGGTCTCCAAGTGTTGCCCAGGCTGGTCTTGAACTCTTGAGCTTAAGGTATCTTCCCACCTTAGCCTCCCAAAATGCTGGGATTACAGGTGTGAGCCACCATGCCTAGTTAGAGGCTAGAGTTTTTTAAAGATACTTTTGTGGGCAGGGGGCTAGGGAAGGGGTGGTGCTGATTGGTTGGGGATATCATACGGGGTGAAAAATGGTCCTCCTGCGCTGAGTCCACTTCTGGGTGGGGCCCACAGGACCTTTGAGTCATGAGTCTTGGGTCTGGGTGGAGCCATCTGATCATCAGAAATGCAAAAGCCTGAAAAGACATCTCAAAAGGCTAATCTTGGCTTCTACAATAATGATGTTATTTACAGAAGTAATTGGGGAAAGTGCAAATATTGTGACCTCCAGAATAATGACTGGTAATCACTTAACTATGACTACACCTTAGCAGAATTCAGGCTCCTGTCATCCTCCCAATCTGGTGGCTTTTCATTAATTTAACAAAGGACATTTAGGTTTTGAAAGGGTTATTATCATTTAAACTATGAACTAAATTTCTCCCAATGTTAGCTTGGCCCATGCCCAGCAATGACTAAGTGCAGTATGGAAGTTAAGGCAAAATAAAGTTGGTTAGGTCAGATCTCTTTCACTGTCATAATTTTTGCAAAGGTGGTTTCACTTCTAAATTACCGGAGAGACCAGGATGTAGTGAATAAGGTCTGATCTTGTTAACGAATTTATGGTCAATGAGTTCAGAGGCACTGAAGTACTCTTGGCTGGGGGGTGGGGGGAGAGTAAAATATACCCCCCCCCATAAATTTTGGATAATCTTTTGTCTTATTATTAACAATGATATTCACATGTAATCAATGACTTATTTTAATTTTATTTTTTGAGACAGAGTCTCCCTCTGTTGCCCAGGCTGGAGTGCAGTGGCATGATCTTGGCTCACTGCAATCTCTGCCTCCGGGGTTCAAGCCATTCTCGTGCTCAGCCTCCTGAGTGGCTAAATTTTGTATTTTTAGTGAAAATGGGGTTTCACCATGTTGCGCAGGCTCCACTCAAACTCCTGGCTTCAAGTGATCTGCCTGCCTTGGCCTCCCAAAGTGCCGGGATTACAGGCGTGAGTCACCACGCCTGGCCTAATCAGTGACTTCTAAATTACTTTGTTTTAACTTGAAAATCTCCAGTATAACCGTATTTCTGACAGTCTGTCTCCAACTGGGGAGAAATTATGGCATAGGCCAGGTCCAAATCTGGCACCTCTCCCTTATGGTTACTTTATGAGTAACCAGTGGATTCTAAACAAACCTTCTAGACAACCCACTGATAAGAGCAGCAATTCAGTTTATCAGCTGTAAATTACCAACATGAAAACAAGTCAATATTTTTATCTCTACACCTCCTTCTTATCTCCCCCAGGGATAAAAATGGAGAGAAAGGTTTGTTTAAAAGTGCTGGCAAAGCAGTTAATTGCAGTGCTTATCAGCCAGCACAGTTTCATTAAGGCTTGTTTAAGAAAAAAAAACTCACTAGTCCTGAAAGCTCCTTTGCTGTGTTTAGCTGAGTACCTTTACAAGTACAGATGTCAACTAAACATCAAATGAAGATTAATGAGTTCAGCAAATTGATTAGTCTTTTTTCTCTTCTATTCTGATGTCGAATCTATGTGTCTTGCTCAATTTCACATCCCACATTTCACAAGGAGCCTTGGTAATGTTACTGACAGTATCTCACCTGTATGTAATGACTAGTGCACAAACACTTTTATGTACATCATCTAATTTCATTGTGATCATAACTCTGAGATACAGGCAGTGAAGGCATTATTATTTCTGCTTATTAGAAGATAAAAGCAGAGCCCAGAGAGTTAAAAGTGGCTTGTTCTAGGTCACAGAGTTAGCAAGTAGCCAAGGTGACACTAGAATGTCAGAATAATGATTCCCCTTTGAATGCGATAGCCATTATATCATCCTGCTGCCTGGTTTGGCAACTCAGGGATGTAGCTGCATCTTATTTTCTTAGTTTTCCCCGAGGGACAGCTGAAATAAGGAAGATTTTGAAAGTGAAGAGCCAGCTGCATTGATGATATCCAAGAATAGGATTTTGACTATCAGGGCTGTTGCATCCTAGGCCAGGAATATGGATACAACATCAGGGGACAAGAAGAATGCCTTTGCCTGCTCGTGATTTATAACCTGAGAAAGAGTTCCTTACACTGAAACATAAAAGCAAGAAAGAAGAATGACTAGAGAAAATCACAGTAATTCCCACTAGGAATTCATTGAGAATGGATTCAACTACAGCACTTATGATCTCAAAAGTCTATATAGTTCTGCACAAAGAGTAGGAATGACCATACTAAACATGAAATTTTCATCCAAGTAGGGAACTACAGTCTCACAGGTATCAAGGACATGTGGTGGGTTGAGGATCTCACCTAATATGAACAAAAGAACTGCTGAATCATACAAGAAAAATATTTAACAGAAGAGAAAAGGGAGTCACGTGGAATGTTAAGAGGGTGTGACGTTAGCTGGAAATCCAGACTGAAATAGACTCACAAGAGTATTTGGGTGAAGCAAAAAGAGAGAGAAACAGGAATTCTACCTGTGGGGGTATGCTTCTTATAAAAAAGGCTACAGCGAACATTATTAAGAGAGGCACAAATCTCAAGATGGAACAACAGACCAGAAAAGAACCCAAGTTTCTTTAAACAAGCAGACTTCTAGACCCATAAGAAATTGCAGATCTGCTGGAGGAAAAACAGTTGTTGGCAAATTATGAAAAAAAAAAAAAAAAAAAGACAAAATTCCAACTTCAATTATTTTTTTCTCCCACGGCATATATGCAAAATAATCTGTGAAAGACAAGACTGGACACAAGCCATGTTAAGGTTTCCAGGGAGGGGTGCAAGACAGATTCCAGAAACAACAAACCATTGTTATGCAATAAAAATTCCAGCATCGGGTATTTAGCAGATGGTTTTCCATTTAGAATGGAAAGCAGTGATCTTCAGAAGCCACCATGGGGTCTGAAGTGCAAGCATGACAAAGTAACCTAATTTCTTCTGAGATGGTGGCAGGATTGACAGAGCAGAGGGATGCAGATAACTTGCATTAACAACATTTCTGACATTCTCTCATGATATTGGACAAAGTAAACACATGGGCTGGATACTAGTATAAAGAGTTAAACTTGTAGCTTTTTGGACTTGCCCAAAGAGTACTGATTGATGCATCCATGTCAACTTGACAACAAAGGAGACTTTAATTGATGCTATTGGCCTTGGTCCCAGGCATGGTCTTAAAAATTTGATTAAAAACTTGAGCAAAAATACAGACAAAGTGGTGTGCTGCAGCTGGCTTGTGAAAGCTGACTGCTACATTTTAAAAAAATTTGTCAGTAAGTCAACATCATGTCACTAGTGGTCATGGTAGGAGCATTTAGACTACAGAAATTAGCAAGCACAGTAAAACAGGGCCTTTTCTTTACCCTATCAATAAAAGCATATTGTTAAACATTTCCTGCCATACCACTGCATAGAAAACAGGTATGTAAGTTAGGACTGTTTTCATTAAAGCTAAAATTGGTTTAAACAAAAAACAAGCCAACAAAAGCTCCAGCAATTTGTTTCAAGTAACATGTTAAAGGTACACTTTTTGAAGACCACAGTTTGAATACACCCCTAGAACAAAAACATTCAGAGTCACATAAGTGACAATTAAAAGTATCCTGATTTTCCTGAATGCTACCTCTAACCATAAGCAAAATCCAAGCTTTCTGAGGTCATTATAATTAGATAATTCCTATGCAATCAGCTAAAACAAGTAAGACTAGGCGGAACTGCTGTCCTAAAAAGAAGGTGAGTTTCAAGTAGCTAGTTATAATAGGAAAAAATGTACTTCCTCATTCACGTTTTCTTTTTCTTTTTATTTATTTTTTAGCTGGAGTCTCGCTCTTTTGCCCAGGCTTGAGTATAGTGGCATGATCTTGGCTCACTGCAGCCTCTGCCTTCCGGGTTCAAGCAAATCTCCTGCCTCAGCCTCCTGAGTAGCTGGGTGCCACCCCCGAACCCAATACCACGCCTGGCTAATTTTTGTAGTTTTAGTAGAGACGGGGTTTTATCATGGTGGTCAGGCTGGTTTCAAACTCTTGTCATCAAGTCATCTGCCCGCCTCGGCCTCCCAAAGTGCTAGGATTACAGGCACGAGCCACTGTGCCCAGCCTCATTCATGTTTTATAACTATAGTTTTATATACTGTAGCCTCAGGCTATAACTGCTATCAGCTGAAGTTCTTACCACTTTTAGGTTCAAGTATACCAAATCATGACCTGTATTTTCTCTTATTGAATGAAAATACACTTTAAAATTTTCCTAACTTGATCTAGTTTTATTTTTGACACTTTTGGTGTCAGAAGTAGGATCCAAAGAATTCCACACTCCTCCTTCAAAGCCAGTGAGTAACCAGATACTAGTACCTACAGAGCCGATTGTACTCACTTTACTTTCTTGTTGACCATGGAGTTCGAGGGTAAGTTCCTCTCATGAGCTCTCTGTCATATATAACGAGAAATATTCTGTTGTTTTCTTCTGAGCTTGGGTAAGTCACCTTTTCTATTTGATAAGGAAGGAAGGGTTATTTGTTCCCTAGATTTCAGAAGAATAGCTCCTTTGGCTAGATTCCCCATAGCTTACTTGGAATCCAAGGGAAACCGAAGGGAAGACCAGAATAGGTTTTTCCAAGTCCAAAATAACTGGAAATCAATCTTTCATCTAGAAATCTGGCTGTTCACATGTTTAAAAACTGGACTGAAATCTTGTGTCTTCTTGGAAAAATGGGTGAAATTTACTACATATAATTTGGAATTGCAGTGGTCACTTTGAGGAACCTTTAACTTAGGTAAAACTAGTTCATCTTTGAGGTGCCCTTGAAAAGGAAAGGATATAAAACCTCTCAAAAATGACAGAATGCATTCTTTGATTAGCATGCAGAGACTTCTAAAAGACAGAATGATTCTAAAATAACTCATCTTAAAAAAATCTTTATGGTGTGCTAATAAGAAATTAAAGGCTAAATATTTCTGATGAATATAGACGTGAAAATTTTCAACAAAATACTAGCAAACAAAATCCAGCAGTGAATCAAAAACCTAATCCACCACGAACAAGCAGGCTTTATTCCTGGATACTAGGTTGCTTCAATATATGCAAATCAATAAATTCACCACATAAACAGAACTAAAAACAAAAACCATATTATCTCAATAGATGAAGAAAAGGCTTTGGATGAAATTCAACATCCTTTTATGACAAAAACCCTCAACATACTAGGCATCAAAGGAACACACCTCAAAAAAGAAAAACCATCTGACAACCCCATAGCCAAGATCATACTGAATGGGCAAAAGCTGGAAGCATTTCCCTTTAGAGCCAGAACAAGACAAGGATGCCCAATCTTACCACTCCTATTCAACATACTTCCAAAAGTCCTAGCTAGAGTAATCAATAAAAGGCATCCAAATAGGAAGACAGGAGGTCAAATTATCTCCCTTTGCAAATGATGGGATTCCATACCTAGAAAATCCCATAGTCTCTGCCCAAAGGCTCCTAGATCTGATAAACAACTTCAGCAAAGTTTCAAAATACAAAAATCAATGTATAAAAATCAGTAGCATTTCTGTACACTAATAATGTCCAAGCTGAGAACCAAATCAAGAATGCAATCCCATTCACAATAGCCGCAAAAAGAGTAAAATACTTAGGAATACAACTAACCGAGGAAATGAAAGGTTTCTACAATGAGAATTACAAAACACTACTGAAAGAAACCAGAGATGACACTCACAAATGGAAAAACATTCCAACCTCATGAGTTGGAAGAATCAATATTGTTAAAACGACCATATGACCCAAAGAAATTTACAGATTCTAAGCTATTCCTATCACACTACCAATGACACTTTTCAAAGAATTAGAAAAAAAACTATTCTAAAATTCATATGGAATCAAAAAAGAGCCAGAATAGCCAAAGCAATCCTAAACAAAAAGGACAAAAGCAGAGGCATCATATTACCTGACTTCAAACTATACTACAAGGCTACAGTAATCAAAACAGCATTTTACTGGCACAAAAACAGACACATAGACCAACAGAACAGAGAACCCAGAAATAAAGCCACATACCAACAACCATCTGACCTTTGACAAAGTTGACAATAGCAAGCAATGGGGAAAAGACTCCCTATTCAATAAATGGTGTTGGGATAACTGACTAGCCATATGCAGAAGATTGAAACTGAACCCCTTCCTTTTACCATATACAAAAATCAACTCAATAAATATAGATCAAAGACTTAAATATAAAACCTGAAGATGGCTGACTAGAAACAGCTGTGGTCAGAGGCTCCCACTGAGAAGAAAAGGAATGGTGAGTGAATGCTGCACCAGCAACTGAGGTATCCACGTTCTCTCAGTGGGACTGACTAGGCAGTTGGCATGACCCACAGAGAGTGAGGAAAAGCAGGATGGTACAACACCCCACCTGGAAGCCACACAGGGCAAGAGGAGCTCCCACTCCCAGCTAAGGGAGGCTATGAGTAATCATGTTACCCTGCCCGGGAAACCATGCTTTTTCCATGGATTTGTGCAACCTTGGGATCAGAAAATCCCTTTCATGAGCCTACACTACTAGGGCCTTGGGTACCAAGCACAAAGCTGTGCAGATTCTCAGCAGCCACTTGGCTGGAGACTGCCTAAGACTACAGAGTTTCCTGGGGGAAGGGGCAGCCATCATCACTGTGGCTGCCTGCTGAGCTCCCTGGGGCTGCCTGCTGAGCAGCAGCCATTACTGCAGCTCCACTCTGCCATGGGAGACTGGACGGTTTGGACCAAGGAGGAATTCCACACAGCACAGCATAGCGGCTGTGGCAGACTGTGGCCAGACTACCTCTTTAAGCCAGGCCCTGACCCATCCCTGCTCACTGGGCAGGGCCTCCCTGCAGAAATTTCAGCAACTCCAGCCAGGGGTTTAGGGAAAAAACTGATATCCCTGGGAATGAGCCCCTGTGGGGAGGGGTGGCTGTGGTCTCCATGGATCAGCAGACTTAGTCTTTCACCCTGCTGGCTCTGAGGAATCTGGGCAGTCCGGACAAGTGGGATTCCCCTAAGCACAGCATAACCCCTCCACCAAGGAACAGCCAGAGTGCTTTGTTAAGCGGGTCTCACATCCTGTGCCTCCTGACTAGGTGAGACTCCCCAACAGGGGTTGCCAGACACCTGATATAGGAGCATTCCCACTGGTATCATGTCAGTGTCCCTCTGGGACAGAGATCCCAGAGGAAGGAGAAGGCAGCCATCATCGCTGTTCTGCACCACCACTCCAGGTGCAGAAGGGACCCAGGTGAATAGGGTGTGCAGTGGACCTCCAGCAAACTGAAGCACCCCTATAGAAGAGGGACCTGACTGTTAAAAGAAAAACAAACCAACAGAAAGCAACAACAACAACAAAGTCCCCACAAAAACCCCATCCAGGGCTGGGTGCGGTGGCTCACACTTGTAATCCCAGCACTTTTGGAGGCTGAGGCAGGTGGATCACAAGGTCAGGAGATCAAGACCATCCTGGCTAACAGAGTGAAACCCCGTCTCTACTACAAAAATTAGCCAGGCGTGGTGGCACATGCCTGTAGTCCCAGCTACTCAGGAGGCTAAGGCAGGAGAATCACTTGAACCTGCCAGGTGGAAGGTGAACAGAGATCATGCCATTGCCCTCCAGCCTAGGCAACAGAGCCAAGACTCCATCTCAAAAAAAAAAAAAAAAAAAAAAAAAAGGAAAAAAAACACCACCACCACCACCACCACCACCGCCGCCGCCGCCGCCACCCATCCAAAGGTCAGCATCCTCAGAGATCAGAGCTAGACCAACTCACAAAGATGAGAAAGAATCAATGAAGAAATGTCGAAAACTCAAAATGCCAGAGTGACTCTTCTTCTCCAAATGATCACAACACCTCTCCAGCAAGGGCGCAGAACTGGGCAGAGGCTGAGATGGATGAATTGACAGAAGTAGGCTTCAGAAGGTGGGTAATAACAACCTTCACTGAGCTAAAGAAGCATGTTCTAACCCAATGCACAGAAGCTAAAAACCATGGTAAAACATTACAGGAGTTGTTACCCAGAATAACCAGTTTAGAGAAGAACATAAATGACCTGACAGACCTGAAAAACACAACATGAAAACTTCACAATGCAACCACAAGTCTCAATAAATAGACCAAGTAGAGGAAACAGACCAAGCAGAGGAAAGAATTTCAAAGCTTGAAGACTATCTTTCTGAAATAAGACAGACAGACAAGATTAGAAAAAAAAAAAAAAGAATAAAAAGGAATGAACAAAACATCTGAGAACTATGGTATTATGTAAAAAGACTGAACCTAAAACTGATTGGGGTACCTGAGACAGGGAGAATGGAACCAAACTGGAAAACATACTTCAGGGTTTCATCCAGGAGAACTTCTCCAACCTAGCAATAGAGGCCAACATTCAAGTTCAGGAAATACAGAGAACACCACTAAGATACTCCATGAGGGATCAGCGCGAAGACACATAATCATCAGATTCTCCAAGGTCAAAATGAAGGAAGAAATTTAAGGGCAGCCAGAGAGAAAGGCCAGGTCACCTACAAAGGGAAGTCCATCAGACTAACAGTGGACCTCTCAGCAGAAACCCTACAAGCCAGAAGAGATTGGGGGCTAATATTCAACACTCTTAAATAAAATAATTTCCAACCAAGAATTTCGTATCTGGCCAAACTAAGCTTCATAAGCGAAGAAGAAATGAAATCCTTTTCAGACAATCAAATGCTGAAGAATTCATCACCACTAGGCCTACCTTGCAAGAGCTCCTGAAAGAAGCACTAAATATGGAAAGGAAAAATCATTACCAGCCACTGCAAATACACACTAATGTACAAAGACCAATGACACTAGGAAGCAACTATATCAATAAGTCTGCAAAATAACAAGCTAGCATCATGATAACAGGATCAAATTCACACATAACAATATTAACCTTAAATGTAAATAGGCTAATTTCCCCAATTAAAAGATACAGAATGGCAAGATGGACAAGGAGTCAAGACCTATTGGTGTGCTGTATTCAAGAGACCCATCTCACATGCAAAGACACACATAGGCTCAAAATAAAGGGATGGAGGAAAATTTACCAAGCAAATGAAAGCAAAACAGGGGCTGCAATACTATTTCTGACAAAACAGACTTTAAACCAACAAAGATCAAAAAAGACGAAGAAGGGCATTATGTAATAGTAAAGAGATCAATTCAACAAGAAGATCTAACTCTTCTAAGTATATAAGCACCCAATACAGGAGCACCCAGATTCATAAAACAACTTCTTAGAGACCTACAAGGAGACTTAGACCACTACACAATAACAGTGGGAGGCTTTAACACCTCATTGTCAATATTAGACATATCATCAAGACAGAAAATCAACAAAGATATTCAGGACTTGAACTCAGCTCTGGATCAAGTGGACTTGATAGATATCTGATATGGTTTGGATGTGTCCCCACCCAAATCTCATCTTGAATTCCCACATGTTGTGTGAGGGACCCAGTGGGAGGTAACTGAATCATGGGGGGAAATCGTTCCCATGCTGTTCTCATGATAGTGAATAAGTCTCATGAGATCTGATGATTTTAAAAAGAGGAGTTCCCCTGCACAAGCTCTCCTCTTTGCCTGCCGCCAGCCATGTTAAGATGTGTCTTGCTCCTCCTTGCCTTCTACCATGATTGTGAGGCTTCCCCAGCCACGTGGAACTGTAAGTTTAATTAATTAAACCTCTTTCTTTTGTAAATTGCCCAGTCTTGAGTATGTCTTTATTGGCAGCATGAAAATGAACTAATACAATATCTACAGAACTCTCCACCCCAAAACAACAGAGTATACATTCTTCTGGGTGCCACATGGCACTTGCTCTAAAATCGATCACATAATTGGAAGTAAAACACTCCTCAGCAAATGCAAAGAAACTGAAATCATAGTCTCTCAGACAACAGTGCAATGAAATTAGAACTCAAGATTAAGAGACTTACTCAAAATCACACAACTACATGGAAATTGAACAATTTGCTCCTGTATGACTCCTAGGTAAATAATGAAATTAAGGCTGAAATCAAGAAGTTCTTTGAATCCAATGAGAACAAAGAGACAATGTACCAGAATCTTGGGATGCACCTAAGCAGTGTTAAGAGGAAAATTTATAGCACTAAAATGCCCACATCAAAAAATGAGAAGGATCTCAAATTGACATCTTAACATCACAACTGAAAGAACTAGAGAACAAAGAGCAAACAAACGCCAAAGCCTGCAGAAGACAAGAAATAACCAAGATCAGAGCAGAACTGAAGGAGATACAGACATGAAGAACCCTTCAGAAAAATCAGTGAAGCCAGGAAATGGTTTTTTTCGAAAAAGTAATAAAATAGACCACCAGCTAAACCTATTAATAAAGAAGAAAAAAGAGAATAATAAAATAGACACAATAAAAAAAGATAAAGGGGATATCACCACTGACCCCACACAAATACAAACAACTATCAGAGAATACTGTAAACACCTCTATGCAAATAAACTAGAATATCTAGAAGAAACTGACAAATTTCTGAACACATACATCCTCTCAAGACTGAACCAGGAAGAAGTTGAATCCCTGAGTAAACCAATAACAAATTCTGAAATTGAGGCAGTAATAAATAGGCTACCAATCAAAGAAAACCCAGGACCAGATGGATTTACAGCTGAATTCTACCAGAGGCACAAAGAAGAGCTGGTACCATTTCTTCTGAAACTATTCCAAACAATTGAAAAGGAGGAACTTCTCCTTAACTCATTTTATGAGGCCAGCATCATCCTGATACTAAAATGGCAGAGATATAACAACAACAACAACAACAACAACAATTTCAGGCCAATATCCCCAATGAACACTGATGCAAAAATTCTCAAAAAATACTCACAAACTGAATCTAGCAGCACATCAAAAACTTATCCACCACAATCAAGTAGGCTTCATCCCCAGGATGAAAGGCTGGTTCAACATATGCAAATCAACAAATGTATTTCATCACATAAAATAAAACAAAAACTATATTATCTCAATAGATGCAGAAAAGGCCTTCAATACAATTTAACATCCCTTCATGTTAAAAACTCTCAATAAACTAGGTATTGATGGAACATACATGAAAATAATAAGATCCATTTATGACAAACCTACAGCCAATATCATACTGAATGGCAAAAGCTGGAAGCATTCACCTTGAAAACCAGCCCAAGGATTCCCTCTCACCACTCCTATTGGAAGTATTGGAACATAGTATTGGAAGTCCTGGCCAGGGCAATCAAACAAGAGAAAGAAATAAAAGGTATTCAAATAGGAAGATAGGAAGTTATACTGTCTCTGTTTGCAGATGACATGATCCTATATCTAAAAAACACCATCATCTCAGCCTGAAAGCTTAAGCTTATAAGCAACTTCAGCAAAGTCTCAGGATACAAATTCAATGGGCAAAAATCACAAGCATTTCTATACACCAAAAATAGACAAACAGAGAGCCAAATCATGAATGAACTACCACTCACAATTGCTATAAAGAGAATAAAATGCCTAGGAATATAGGTAACAAGGGAAGTGAAGAACCTCTTCAAGAAGAATGACAAACCACTGCTCAAGGAAATGAGAGAGGACACAAATGGAAAAATATTTCATGCTCATGAATAGGAAGAATCAATATCGTGAAAATGGCCATATCTCCCAAAGTAATTTATAGATTCAATGCTATTCCTATTCAACTATCATTGACACTTTTCACAGAATTAGAAAAAACTACTTTAAAATTCATATGGAATCAAAAAAGAGCGTGTATAGCCAAGACAATCCTAAGCAAAAAGAACAAAGCTGGAGGCATCACACTACCTGACTTCAAACTATACTACAAGGCTACAGTAAACAAAACAGCATGGTACTTATACAAAAACAAACACATAGACCAATGGAACCGAATAGAGACTTTAGAATTAAGACTGCATATCTACAACTGTCTGATGTTTCACAAACCTGACAAAAACAAGCAATAGGGAAAGGATTTCCTATTTAATAAATGGTGCTGGGCAGAACTGGCTAGCCATATGCAAAAATTGAAACTGGACTTCCTTCTCTTTTTTTTTTTTTTTGACATGAAGTCTTGCTTTATCACTCAGACTGGAGTGCAGTGGTACAATCTCGGTTCACTGCAACCTCTGCCTCCTGGGTTCCAGCAATTCTCCCGCCTCAGCCTCCCAAGTAGCTGGGGCTACAGGTGTGTGCCACCACACCCAGCTATTTTTTGTATTTTTAGTAGAGGCAGGGTTTCACCATGTTGGCCAGGCTGGTCTTGAACTCCTGACTTCAAGTAATCCACCTGCCTTGGCCTCCCAAAGTGCTGAGATTACAGGCGTGAGTCACCGTGTCTGGCTGCTTTCCTTCTTATACAAACATTAACTCAAAATGGATTAAAGAATTAAATGTAAAATCCAAAACCATAAAAACTCTAGAAGTAAATCTAGGCAATACCACTCAGGACATAGGCATAGGCAAACATTTCATGATGAAAATGTCAAAAGCAATTGCAACAACAACAAAACAAAAACAAACAAAAGAAAAGCAATTGTAACAAAAGCAAAAATTGACAAATGGGATCTAATTAAACAGCTTCTGCATAGCAAAACAAATTATCATCAGAGCAAACAGACAACGAATGCAATGGGAGAAAATATTTGCAATTTATCCATCTGATAAAGGTCTAATATCACGAATCTACAAGGAACTTAAACTTACAAGAAAAAAAAAACCCCATTAAAAAGTGGGCAAAGGACATAAACAGCCACTTCTTAAGAGGAGACATTTATGTGGCCAAAATACATGAAAAAAACCCCCACATCACTGACCATTAGAGAAATGCATATCAAAATCACAATGAGCTCTCATCTCATGCCAGTGACAATGGTGATTATTAAAAAGTCAAGAAACAACAGATACTGGCAAGGCTGAGGAGAAATGGGAACATTTTTACATTATTGGTAGGAATGTAAATTAGTTCAACCATTGTGGAAGACAGTGTGGTGATTCCCTAAAGACCTAGAACCAGAAATCCATTTGACCCAGCAATCCCATTACTGGGTATATACCCAAAGAAATATGAATAATTCTATTATGAAGATACACGTACATGTATGTTCATTGCAGCACTATTCACAATAGCAAAGACATTGAATCAACCCAAATGGCCATCAATAATAGACTGGAAAAAGAAAATGTGGTACATATAAACCATGGAATACTATATAGCCACAAAAGGAATGAGATCATGGCCTTTGCAGAGACATGGATGGAGCTGGAAGCCATTATCCTCAGCAAACTAACAAAGGAACAGAAAACCAAACACCGCATATTCTCACTTTTAGGTGGGAGCTGAACAGTGAGAACACGTGGACTCAGGGAGGGGAACAACACACACTAGAGCGTGTTGGTGTTGGGGTATGGGGGAAGGAAGAGCATCAGGATAAATAGCTAATGCATGTGAGGCTTAACACCTAGGTGATGGGTTGGTAGGTGCAGCAAACCAGCATGGCAAACATTTACATATGTAACAAACCTGCACGTCCCACATATGTATCCCATAACTTAAAATAAATTAAATTAGATTAAAAAATAAAAACAAAAATAAAACCTAAAACTATAAAACCTCAAGAAGAAACCCTAGAAAATACCATTCTGGACATAGGCCCTGGCAAAGATTTTATTATGAAGACTCCAAAAACAATTGCAACAAAAATAAAAATTGACGAGCAGGACCTAATTAAACTAAAGAGCTTCTCCACAGGAAAAACAAAACAAAACAATAAAACAAAAACAAACAAAAAAAAACTATTGACAGAATAATTAGACAACTTACAGAATGGGAGAAAATATTTGCAAACTACGCATCTGACAAAGACCTAATATCTAAAATCCATAATGAACTTAAACAAATTAACAAGCAAAAACCCAACAACTCTATTCAAAAATGGGCAAAGTACATGAACAGACACTTCTCAAAAGACATACATGGGGCCAACAAGCATATGAAAAACTGATCGGCCGGGCGTGGTGGCTCACACCTGTAATCCCAGAACCTTCAGAGGCCAAGGTGTGTGGATCATGAAGTCAGAAATTCAAGACCATTCTGGCCAACATAGTGAAACCCTGTCTCTACTAAAAATACAAAAAAAAATTTAGCCCAGTGCGGTGGTGTGTACCTGTAATCCCAGCTACTCAGGAGACTGAGGCAGGAGAACCAAGTGAACCTGGGAGGTGGAGGTTGCAGTGAGCCGAGATCGCTCAACTGCATTCTAGGCCAGGCGACAGTGCAAGACTCTGTCTCAAAACAAAACAAAACAAAAAACAAAAAAAAACACAAAACTGCTCAACATCACTAATTATTAGAGAAATGCAAATCAAAACCACAATGACATATCATTTCACACCAGTAAGAATGGCTATTATTAAAGTAAAAAAAAATAACAGATGCTGATGAGATTGTAGTGAAAAGAGAACACTCATACATTGCTGATGGGAATGTAAATTAGTTCAGCCATCATGGAAAGCGGTTTGGAGATTTCTCAAAGAAGTTAAAACAGAACTTCCATTTGACCCAGCAATCCCATTACTGGTTGTATATTCGGAGCAATACACATTATTCTGCCATAAAGACACATGCACACATGTTTGTCACAGCACTACTCACAATAGCAAAGACATGGAATCAACCTAGATGCCCATCAATGGTGGACTAAATAAATACAATGTGGTACATATACACCATGGAATATTACGCAACCATAAAAAAGAATGGAATTATGTCCTTTTTAGCAACATGGATGGAGCTGGAGGTCATTATCCTAAGTCAACACAGGAACGGAAAACCAAATACTTCATATTCTCACTTACACATTGAATACACGAGGACACCAAGAGAGGAACAATAGACACTGAGGCCTACTTGAGGGTGGAGGATTGGAGGAGGGTATGGATTGAAAAACTACCTATTGGGAACTATGCCACCTACTTGGGTGCCAAAATAATCTGTACACCAAACCGCTGCAACACACAATTTACTTAAGTAACAAACCTGCACATGTACTCCCCGGAACCTAAAATAAAAGTTGGAAGGAAAAAACAAAAGTAGGAAGTATTCCCGTGAAATTTTTACCAAATATTAAAACATAGGCCATTCTAATTAAAAAATAAAAGAATCATAAGCACACACAAAAAAAGGAAATTAAAGCCTAAAATTCAGACTGATTCAACTGATGTGAGGGAACAACTTGTTTTTTTTTTTTTTTTTTTTTTGAGACGGAGTCTCGCTCTACTGCCCAGGCTGGAGTGCAGTGGCCGGATCTCAGCTCACTGCAAGCTCCGCCTCCCGGGTTTACGCCATTCTCCTGCCTCAGCCTCCCGAGCAGTTGGGACTACAGGCGCCTGCCACCGCGCCCGGCTAGTTTTTTGTATTTTTTTAGTAGAGACGGGGTTTCACCGTGTTTAGCCAGGATGGTCTCGATCTCCTGACCTCGTGATCCGCCCGTCTCGGCCTCCCAAAGTGCTGGGACTACAGGCTTGAGCCACCGCGCCCGGCCGGGAACAACTTGTTAATCCCTCTGCTCTTCCTACCTTCCACTGCCTGATTACCCTGAATACACTAACTCTTGTGCCTTTTCTCTTTCCCCTTGAACTCTCTAGCAACAGATGTCCTTTAACATGGGGATCTTCTAATAAACCTCAGGGACCAGCCTCAGCACAATTTAAACCTTGATCTCAAGCCAAACTCTGAGCCATTTTAAAGGATTTTCCAGACCCTAAAAAAGTCCAAACTAAATTTACAGAAGAATTTAAAATTATTCTTTGTACTTATGATTCAGGACTCACTGATTTATATCAATTTGTCAATATGATAATCCTGGATATGCTCAAAAATGGCCTCAAAAATAGATTAGAAGTAACCCACTAAAGATTTTGAAAATCCTACTAAGCATTCCTCTAAGGATGGAATAAAAAGAGCAGTAAAATAGGACAAATACTTCTTGATACCACACCTGAGGTTTTTCCTATAAGAATAGACTGGGCAGGCTGGGTGCGGTGGCTCACGCCTGTAATCCCAGCACTGTGAGAGGCCGAGGTGGGCAGATCACGAGGTCAGGAGATCGAGACCATCCTGGCTAACACAGTGAAACCCTGTCTCTACTAAAAATACAAAAAGATAAGCCGGGCATGGTGGTGGGCGCCTGTGGTCCCAGCTACTAGGGAGGCTGAGGCAGGAGAATGGCATGAACCCAGGAGGCGAAGCTTGCAGTGAGCCTTGATGGCGCCTGCACTCCAGCCTGGGAGACAGAGTGAGAATCTGTCTCAAAAAAAAAAAAAAAAAAAAAAGAATAGACTGGGCAGTAATCCAGTCCTGCAAACAGGAAAAAAGGTGAATCTGCTATGAACTACCATATCTACTTAGAAAAAACATTTAAGCTGCACTCTGGCTTTAATGGCTGAGATGATGAATTAGTCTTATAATCCCATTTTGTTAATGGATTGCATACAGAGATAAGTGATTTATTGAATAATCATACACTAGAATAGGAAGTTACTCCCTTGGTGGAGTTACAACATTTAGCTGAACATCTTCAGGGAACATTGGAACAGGAAAGAAACCACGGGGTATGCAAATTAATGACCTTGCAATTACATTTGCAGGAGTCCTGCCCTAACTTTAAAAGACTTTTATAACTCTTTTGATAAAGACACTTATGGTTATCGCAAACAGAAAGGAATTTGGAAGAATTTAAACAGCCGTCTGGACCATCTGACATAGCACAAAAGGGAGACCCTCAACCTCCCACCTCTGATGATAACTGTCAATGTTGATAGAGCTCCAAGGAATCACCATGTAAGGAACTTTCAATAATTCCTTTAAATCAACAAGGAGAAACTAACTTAAATAGAGAAATGTGTACTGTGTTGGCAGTTACTGGAGTAATTCTTTATTCTTAAACCCACTATGATACACTATGATACATACATAGTGTATGATATACACTATGATACATACATAGTGTATGATATACACTATGATACATACATAGTGTATGATATACACACTATGATACATACATAGTGTATGATATACACTATGATACATACATAGTGTATGATATACACTATGATACATACATAGTGTATGATATACACTATGATACATACATAGTGTATGATATACACTATGATACATACATAGTGTATGATATACACTATGATACATACATAGTGTATGATATACACTATGATACAATTATTATTCTTCATCCTTGGAATAATAAAAATATCTTAGTGGTGGGAGTTTCCTATCAAATACAAAGAGTTTCTCTGTTGGAACCCATAACCGTCACCCTTGGCCTTATCTCTGAAAGTCATGCTTTTCTGTGTTACTGTCCCTGTGAATCTCCTAGGTAGAAACCTGCTTTCCGAACTAAAACGTCAAACAAAATCTCCTCTGAAGAAATAACCATAGAAATTTCAATTCATCAGACACTGAAGCATTATGTTCTCCAAGCCCAAATTGATTGTCCTGAGGAGACTATTAAATTCCATAGAAATATAGATATTACAGATCTTGCTGAAATACCTGATATTCTATAGGCCTCTTCTTCAACAGATATGAAAAAAGTTAAAAAAAAATCCTGAACCTATTACAATTCAAATTGATGCTTCAAAACTATCTCCTAAATTGTCTCAGTACTCCTTAAAATCTGAAGTCATACAAGGACTCACTCTTAGAATAGAAGATTCAATGAATCAAAGGCTTATTTCTTGTTTTTCTTGAAATACTCTTATCTATGGAGGCTAAAGCAACTCCATCTTGAATGGGAGACTAAGCAACTCCATCTTTGATGCTAATCCACCATGTTGACTTCTGATTAACCCCAGTTCCAGGAAGGCCTCCAAGATTTCCAGTTTATCTATTGTTTCTTGTATAAAAGCAGGTACTTATTGTAAATCCTGCCCTTAGGTCAAATAACCTTAATGTTACTGCACTTCAATTGTCTTACAACATTCCCTCTGAATCACCTCTCCACTATGGTATATAATCCCTGAATCTAGGGGGTAATGGCATGGGATCCACCATCTTGTCTTGCTGCCACCTGAGACATAGACACTAATTTGTTTGTAAATCCCTATTAAATGTTTCTTCCTGAAAAACTAGATATGTCAGCCTCTTTCTTTGGTCTCTCACCTTCCTTGAATTTGAGGGGTAGGTGTGCATAAACCTACCCACTAGTGAAACACTAGCCTACCTATGGGCAGAACCCATGAAGAAGAATAGAGATCTATACAAGATCTTAGAGCTGTAAGTAAAATTATTCCAAGATTTCCTTTAGTGCCTAACCTAACCACCCAATTGAGAAATACATCAACTGAATCCAAATGGTTCATAGTAGTGAATTTATGCCCTGCTTTCTTTAGCATTCCTGTAGACAAAGGGAGCCAATAATTATTTGTCTTTACTTAGAAAATTTAGCAATACACTTTGACAGTAATGCCTCAGAGATTTACTAAGGCTCCCTCATACTCTTCTCAGGTTTTACATCAGGATTTTAAAATCTTACTATTTCCCAGAAATTCTACCATGATTCAATATGTAGATGATTTGCTTTTTTGCTTTGCATCCAAAGAGGACTCAGAAATTGCTTTGATATATTACTGTAACAATTGGCTTGCAAGACCACAATGCTTCCTGAATAAATTTTATTTCTCATAAGATTTAATGCACTATTTCTTGTGAGAATTGATATTTATTCACAAAATGATTTTTTATGTCTCTAGAAATAATAAATACTATTCCAAGTTATTCTAAACTGGTGACTAAAAGACAATTCAGAGGATTCTTCAGACTTGCAGGATATTGCAGGTCCTGGGTGACTAACCGTTTTATGAGATTATGCTCTGTCTCCCTCAGACCTACATATTCTTCACTGTAACTTGCTGAACCCGGTTAATCCTCTTACTTTGCCAAATGAAGGAGAGGCTCACAATTGAGTCAAAGAGGTTTCCCAAAATTTGACTCTTAGCCTAGATTTACAAGAAACACTATTGGTACTTGATTTACAAGAAACAGAATTGGTACTCAATGTTGACAGCTCCTGTACCAAAAATTCTAAAAGAAAATACCAAGCTATCAGAACTCAGTATGAATTTTTAGAAAGAGTACTTCCTCAGTTTAATTCAGCCGAACAGGCAAGATTATTTGCCCTCACTTGAGCCTGTGAATTAGCCAAAGACAAGACTGTAAATATCTATGCTGATAGCAGAACGCTTTTAGCATTATCCATAATTTTGGTATGTTATGAAAACCCGGGAGGTTTATGATAGCACACCTATGAAAAGTGAACGTGAAGTTGCCAATCTTTCTGTATTACTGCCACCTTCACAAGTTGCTATCAGAGCTGAAGCTCATATCCACAAATCTGACCCTGAATATCAAGGAAATACTGTGGCCAATGTTCATGCTAAACCTGCAACTCCAGAGACACCTAATGTACTAAACCTCTGTAACTTGAATGAGCTCCTTAAGGTTGACCCAAATCGAGTAATTTATGATGATTTGTTAATAAACAATGGTATGCTCCTGAAACAAAACAAGACTGGCATAATAACAGATGCAAATTTAATTGTAAAAAAACCCAAAAAACAAAAAATAGGGACTCATGCAGGGCCTATGTGGATGCTTGGTATTTCCAGAATCTTTAAAACTTCCTTTGCTGAAAGCCTTGCATTCAGCAAATCATAATGATATTAATAAGATGACACAAACTATGGAATAATGTTGATGGAGAGATTGCTCCAAGGTGGCTAGATAGGGATATAATCAATGTCTGACTTGTCAAACTCATAATCCTGGAAAGACCATTGAAGTGGCCCCAGGAACAACTCCCCAACCATCAGAACCATTTGAACATTTGTGGATGTTTCATTCAATTAACCATCTTTATGGGTTATCAATGTGTGTGTATAACAATCTGTATGGTTTTTGGATGTATGGAAGATTTTCCCCCATTAAAAGGCTGATGTAATTACTACTGTCAAAAAATTATAGAAAATGTTTTTCCACTTTGGGGAATTGCAAATAAAATTTCTAATAATAGACTCACTTTACTGTATAAAATGTAAAACAACTAAACAAGATTATTCAAACATCATCATATTATCATTGTCCCCAGTATCTCCAATCTTCAGCAAAGGTAGAATGAACCAATGGCATTCTAAAATCAGAACCAGCAAAACTAACTGAAACCACAGGATTACATTGGTCTAAGGTGTTGCCTTTAGCTCTTATGATCTACACCTTTTAGAAAACAAATTGACTCCTTATGAAATTGTTACTTGATTATCTATGCTTTTAATGATAGAACCCCATGTTCATCCAGTACTTGTAAACTCTGACACACCCAATATTATAAAGCATTAATTCAATATTCCAAAGTATATTTACAACAGGTAAAATAAGTCTTCAGAGACTCACTGCCTAATGATGACTTCCTGCCCAACACATTGCAACTTGATGACTGGATGTTCTGAAAAAGACTTCAATGAAAAACTGTACTTGAGCCTCACTGAAAAAATAAATAAATAAAAAATTCTATCACGTTCCTGTAACCTCTCAAATAGTAGTTAAATTACAGGGCATCAAAACTTGGATCCATATCTCTCAACTGAAAAGAGCTTCCTCAGGCTATTGGACATGTCAAGCCACAGTTGACTTAAAATTAAGTATATTGAAGGAAAAGTTTTCCCCAGAAACATGACAAAATGAGGTGGACGGTTTCTGCCCAAGAAAATGGAACAGTACCCCGTTGTATTCCCTTTTATCTTTCCAGAATTTGCTCTTAACTTCCAAAATAATTATAGTAGGATGATTGTGATCCTACTACTTTGCAAACTAATACACAATATTTAAACTCACACTTTTATTTCTGTTACGAACATACACCACACAAGCTGAACATGTACTAAGGTCTACTCTCCAACACACAGCTTCCCTCACTAATCCAAATAATTGATGCTTTTGTAGCCATCTAAATTCTTGGGAAGGCTGGATGCAGTGGTTCATGCCTGTAATTCCAACACTTTAGGAAGCCAAGGCAGGAGGATCATTTGAGCCCAGGAGTTCAGGATGAGCCTGGACAATACAGCAAGACTTTTTTTTTTCTTTTTTAATTAGCCAGAAATGGTTGCAGGCAACTGTAGTTCAGGAAGCTGAGGCAAGAGGATCATTTGAGCCCAGAAGTTTGAGGTTAGTGAGCTATGATCCCACCACTGCACTCCAGCTTGGGCAACAGAGCTAGACCCTGTCTCTGTTAAAACAAACAGACAGACAGACAAACAAAAACTTGGGAAGAACTGCTATTAATACTAGAACCAGCTCCTATATATGCTTGGTTGACCCATTCAGGAAAATGACTTTACAAAAAGGTTTAATGTAAGTAATTTGACTAATACTCACGGCCAGCTGGTTTGGCATTGGGAAGAAGCACTGGAAGCCATGGGATAGCTTCCAGTTACTTTAAGTGTTATTACTGGTGACTTACCTGTATGCATAGAAAGCCTTAATGGTACTAGATCTAACTTAGGTAAGGTCCCAGATTCACTCTGTAATAAAATCCTTTGGTTTGATTCAGATGATGTAGACTGGACTTCTATACATAACATAAAATCATTAAAAATTGACAATGTTACATCATTAAGGAACTTATTGAAACCCATATGTTGGCTCGATGGAAATTGTAGGTAAATGGAATGCCTAAAATGTACCACTATGTAAGGTAGATAACAGTTCTGAATTCTGGATAGATCAATACACAGGACATATCAAGAAAGGGAGTTAATCAAACTTAATTTATGACTGCATAGATTACTTTATCCAATTCGAAGAAGTGTTTTTTGCTCCTATCCTGGTTTAAACCACAATCATTCAAACTGACAATGTGCACACGCCAACATGCCAAAAAATAATCATGATATTCATCTCACTCCTGATTTGTGGGTAGCGGGATCTGTCTTCATAGTTTATCTCGGTAATACTGGGTTTTTCATTCTGTGTGGTAATAAGACCTATACATGTTTTCCATTCGAATGATCTGGACACTGTGATTTGGGTTCTCACTCCAATTAACTAAATATGACTTCTAAATGATACTCAAATTCTTAACAGGATCATCTGTACATAGAACAACTCCCCTTCCCCATAAGTTTCTCATGAGCCTCAAAACCTCATTATATGAAGAAGTTCTGGATCTTGTTCTCTTACTAGAGAACTCTGCCCTCAAATGGTAGTGTCTGTATTACAAAAATCACTTATCAATGTTTCTGCAACTCTTGCAAAATAACTTAATGGTACCTTAAGTTCTCTTCAACTGATAAAATCTGAAATGAGCAGTTTAGCCTCAGCAGTGCAGATGCTCCCCAACCTATAATGGGGCTATATCTGGATAAGGCCATAAGTAAAAAAAAATCTTAAGTTGACAGCACATTCTAGACTTGTATTTTTAATTTACCATGGGCTTACTGGGACATAATCCCATCTTAAGTCAAAGGAGACTAGTGAAAACATCTCTTTTGCACCATCATTAAGTTGAAAAATCATGAGTCCAACCATCATAGGTTGAGGACCTTCTGTACTTCAAAACAGAAAAGTTCTTGATACCCTAACTATTCAACAAGGAAGAGTTTGTGCACTTATTGGAGAAAAATGCTGTTTTTATGTCCATAAACAAGGAATTGTACACCCAGAATCTGGAGACCTAAAAGATAAAATCCAAGTATTCCACCTAATTGGGAAAGCCCAATCAGTTTATCTGTTAATGGTTAAAACTTGACTCTGGGGGACCTTGGCTTTGGGGTATTTCTCAAACTCCTGGTATTACCCTCCTATTAGTCATACTAACAATATCCCCTGTATTCTTTCAACAGGCTTACACGCTTGTCAGCAGCCACTACATCATTGGATGATCTCCATGAGAATTGAAGGACAGAAACTGTATGAACTCAAATCATAAGAAAATAACCTATACTTTCAGTATGCAATCTTTAGATGATCATGGGAGAAGAAAGCAATATGTGGTGATTGAGAGTAACACTTAATAGTTGGCCACACTCCCAGTTAACTGAGAGCACGACCAAAGAGGCAAAAATGTTAAAGATATATATTTTTAGAGGCCACAGTTTGATTATCCACCTAAAGCAGACATCCATAGCCACTTGCGTGAAAACTAAAACTGTCCTGATTCCCCTGTAATACTAGCTGTAACCATAAACACAATTCAAGCTTTCCCAGGTCAGCGTGACCTTACAATTTCCAGCCAATCAGCTATCAACAGGTAAGCTTACAGAGCACAGCGGCCTGAAGTTTCAAGTAGCCCACCATGATAGGGAATAACGTTCTTCCTCATTCATACTTTATAAACTGTGCTGTAACTGCTGTGGGCTGAGCTTCTTAATGCTTTCAGTTTGAAATTCACCAGATCCTGGCCTGTACTTCAAAAACTTTTAAATTGTTCCAATTTGATCTGGTTTTAATTTGCCAAACTGAAAAGTACAGGTTAAAGCCAGGTTTAGGCACAAGGAAGCTGGACTCAAATGATGTCACAAAGACTTTCTCCCCGGGTTACTCAGTTCTGCTTTCCTCCATGTTGGCTTCCTTCAGTAGTAATTCAAGGCTTTTATCATATTAACAGTTGCAACCCCAATAGCTTAAGCAAAAGATCCAGTCACTTTGGTGACAGGGGACTAGAACACTGATTGTTTAGTCCTGGGTTATTATTTCTATCTCTGGGTATAGAGACTGAGGGTAGAAAAGTGCTGGCCAAGGAAAAACCATGATCCAGTTACCAGGAGAAAGAGAAATCAATGCTGAGCACCCAAAGACAACACACGCCCACCAACACACATCCAAGTGCATTACCTGATCTGTGAAAAAGAGTGAGGAATTCTAATTCACCTCAAAAAAGTGTAATATTAGGATCATTGAATTAACGAACATCAAATATCAAATTATGAAATGTATAACAGTTTAACTACTCTTATAGTATTGTATACGGTACTTGACATTTTACTTTATAGGGGACATTAAGTATTCAAGAGAAAGTAGAGGAGGTTTTCCTAAAAACATCTATGTAGAAAGATTTACAAAACATAGTTGAAGAAACCAGGAAATGTTTGTTTTGGAGAAAAGAAGGCTTAGGGGATACAGGATCTCTGTCTCCAAACATTTAAAGCCCTTACTTCTGACAGAGGATGTCCTGTGTGGTTCTAGAGGGTACAATCATAGGATCAGGTGGAAGATTTAGGCTCCAGATAAGAAACCACCCTCTAAAATGAAGGCTGCCCATGGGTTGACTCTTAAATCTGGGAGGACTTCTTGTCATTAGAAATGTTCAAACAGGGTTTGGATAATCAAACTTCTGGAAGGCTATTGAAGTCTGCTGGGGATATTGCATAGTGGAACAGCATTTTACTTCAAAGTTAGGCTCTAAAGTCAGTGAGGCAAAAATCACATATGCCAAAACTGCCTTGAAAATTACCTGTAAAGTATGGTCTATGAATCATGGTTTTAGGACATGTGATATATATGTACAAATGTATTATATATTTAATAATGCACAATATGATAAATAATGCAATTTTTTAAACACTGGCATCACAAAACCCTGTGAGAGGTTTTACAGATGTGTGGGAACTAAATAAAACAACCACTGCAATCACTGATTCAAGTATCCTATTTCACGTTCACTTTGGGGCACACACTGATGGGGTATACAGTAGGTGCATTGCTGTAAACACCTCACTCTTTGCTCTCACTAACAAACAAGCATATTTAGTTGAATCATCCTCTTGTATAATAAAGAATTTGACTAGCTTTTGTCCCTGGTTCCTGGGAGGGAGACTAAATCCTTAGAGTTTCCCAATTAATAGCAGTGTCTTTGTTATTCATGAATCTCTTGGATCACACCTGAGTTCATGGTAAGAGATGAGATGACTCAGGATGGGGGTTGGTCACCAGAAAAACCTACTGTATGAGGAGAGCTTTGGGACTTTGAGCCAGCCTGACCTCCAGAAGGGTAGAGGGGCTAGAGATCAAGCCAATCCATGGTCAGTGATTCAATCAATCATGCCTACACAGTGAGACCCCAACAAAAACTCTGAACATTGAGCTGAGTGGGGGAAACTTCCCGGTTTTTGAGACCATCAGTGGCCCAGAGGGTGGTGCATGGTGGTTCTACAGGAATAGGACACGGAAGCTTTGCATTCAGGACCCTCCCAGACCTTGCCCTATCATCTATTTGGCTGGTTTATATCTTTTATAAAACTAATTGTACATACAGTGCTTTCTCGAGTTTTGTAAGTTGTTTTAGTGAATTATCAAACTTAAGGGTGTTGGAATCTCTGAATTTGTAGCTAGTGGTCATAAGTGTGGGTGGGCTGGGGACCCCTGAGGTATGGCTGGCATTTGAAGTAAGAGCAGTCTTGTTGGTGACTATGCCCTTAAACCGGCAAATTCTGACACCAACTCTGGGTGATTAGCATCAAAATTGCTTGGCAGTACATCAGTTGGTGTCAGAGCATGTCTTAAAGAAATACAGAAGGTGGTTGCACAGTACCTCCAAAGAGCCTTGTCATTCTAAGATTCTATTTTTTTTAAGGCAAAGAACCAAACAAAATTAATAATTTTATTCTGGCCCATATAGAAGTGATTAGGCAATTGTCTGTTTCACTATCTTGCTTTATGAAATTTGTGTTCAAAAAACACAAGAAAAATGGAATGTAGGAGTCTTTAACTCATGAAATCTTAGCTTAAAGAAGATAAGGTCTAATGATAGAACAACAGCTTGTCCACAGTGAGGCTACGCCAATCAGGAAGAGAAGGCAGAGCCCGTTTCTAAATCAGAATATGGCCTGGAAGACAACAACATTCTAATAACAAGATGAGCATTCCCACAGCCTAATGGCTTAAGGGTTGCCAAGATTTTTCTTTTCTTCTCTTTCAGAGAAATGTGAGTCAAAAATACCTACGGCTAATATTAATGTAGGGGGAGGGGAAATCTATTTGCAAGGTCTTTTGGGGCCAGAAGGACAAGGCATTATTTTCCCAGTCCCTTTAGTCAGAGCCTAACAGCAGCAGTATTCATCTCAAACACATCTATTCAAATCCCTTATGATGAGCCAGAGACGCTGCCCTGTTCCCTTGGCACAGAAGGGCAGAGAACGAATTCCCAGAGAGCAGAATTGGGAACAAGGGTGGAAGTTACAGGGGACCTTCTCAGCTGACTGTAAAGAACTTTCTGGTGGAGGAGTATCCTCAGGAGATAGAGAACAAACACCGTGTTGCCAACAGGGTCTAAACTTAGGGCCACAGCCGTATTCTGGGGACGAGTGGATGAGGATGCACACAGAGAAGGAGCAAAGACACCAGATGATATCTAGATCCCTGTAGTTCGACAGTCTAGTTCTAACCTGACTGCAGATTCAAAGAAAAACCAGGGAAAATATTCTCACATAAGGAGTTTTCTCAGCTGTGTTCTTACCACAAATATTCTTCAACAATAAAGCCCACTAGAATACCTAGCGGCACATTATTTAGTGCAGTTAAGGGAGATTTTAGAATTACTGCAATGCTGTTTAAATTCATTATCTAATGCTAATTAAAATGATCTGTTTTGCTGTCACCAAGGAAAATCTTGTTAGGGAAACTGATGAGGTGCAGCGAGCTCTCTGGTACTGACAGCAGATGTGTGCTTAACAACATCATACATTTTGTGCCATTGACAATTAAGACTGAGAGAGAATTAACCTGGCAGTACACCCTGCCTCAGGCAGGTTTGGGGGCCAGCCAGGCATCTAAAGAGCACTCGACTACACAGCAGACCTGCCTGTGACCCTCTCTGCCAGTCACCTTGGGGCAGTCACCTCACC
This sequence comes from Macaca thibetana thibetana, assembly GCF_024542745.1. Taxonomy (NCBI): domain Eukaryota; kingdom Metazoa; phylum Chordata; class Mammalia; order Primates; family Cercopithecidae; genus Macaca; species Macaca thibetana. Next base: position 78,046,972 of record NC_065592.1, on the reverse strand, counting down.
TCTTTGGGTTGGGTTAGATCAGTGGTTTTAAATCCTGATGCACTTTAGAATCACCGAGGGAATTTTTAATCCAGATTCCCCACCTAAACCAATTAAATAAGAATCCCTGGAGGTGGGGCCCAGGCATAAGGATTTTAAAGCTCCTCAGGTGATTCCAATGTGAAGGTGGGGTCGATTACGACTGCATTTGATGGTCCCTAAGGACCATGCCCATTTCCAGACTAATTGACAGATGAAAAATCATTGGCTTACTTCAACACTCCCTTGCAGACATTGGTTATTAGGAGTGTGACTCAACTGAGTATTCCACGTGGGTATCAGCTAGGCAGTAATCGCTGTTAAACCATGGTCCATGTCTTGGTTATTTTCGTAAATGCCTAGCATATCCTAGGCGCTCAGTACTCATTTGATAAATGAATGGTTCAGAGGGCAACAATTCAATTTTCAGTTCACCCTTTCGGCTTCATTTTGGGTGGCAAAATGAGTTACAAGAGTTACAAATTTTAAATAATGTATTAAATTCATCTTTAATAACAGCACAAAATAGCAGTAGCTTAAACAAAAGTTTATTTCTCTAACACATAAAACATTGGCTTTCAAAATATGGTCCTTGAACCAGGATGATCCAAATGACCTGGGGAGTTAGAAATGTAAACTCTTGGGCTCCAAACCACACCTACTAAAATAGAAACCGTGGGGTATGGCACAGAAATCTGTTTTAATAAGCCCTCCAGGTGATTTAAGAAGCACTGCCATAAAAGAATTTGAGAGGTAGGCAGTGCAAGGCTAGTATACCAATTCCATGAAGTTGGGACCTGAACTCTCTGCTCACCATTCCTTCACTCCTAAGGCACAAACCTTGTCCACATGATATGATATGGCTGCTGGAGTTCCAGCCATCATATCCAAGCTCAAAGGAGAAGGATAGAGAAAAACCTAGAGAAGAGCACTCACTCTTCTTTCACGTGAGTTCCTGTCTGAGAGGATTTCTTGTCCTCTTAGATCTCATTGGCACAAAAACTTTTCTGTGAAGAAAACTAGAAAATGTTATCTTTTAGCTGGGCACATGACCACCCACTAAAAATTAAGGTTCTATTACTGAGGTGCTAAGACAGTAATCTAGTTGTTTCTGCCTTAAATAATTACTCAACAGCGGTAATAAAGAAAATTAAAACTTAAGTGCTAATATGTCCAGGTATTGTGTTAAATTCCTTATGACAGTATCTTATTTAACCTTCATAACTCTATGTGGAATTGTTTTTCTCATCTTGTCGAGTAAAAAAACAAACAGAAAACAAACAAACGGGTTTTTGGAGATTGGTTAATGTGCTTGATGTCACATAACTAGGAAGTGATAAAGCAGAATTTCAACCTAGGTGGTTTATCGGCAAAGCATGCATTCTTAGCTTCTAAGATATGCTACTCTGATAAAAAGTTTTGGTGGAGATGAAAAATGAGTAATAAATGACATTTTATATGTGTTTCTCATTAGCAGGAATAATATAACACTGGTTTTGCCATCATTTGATTAGGTTGAGCTTGCAAAGCAACTCCCACCCCACTCCAAATGGCTGATATGTTCTAAGACTATGTTTTCAGGTCACTTAGGACAGGTCTGCAGTGGTGTCTGCACATTAAGCATTGGGGCTAACGCTAGGGAGAATCCAGGGCTCATGGGACCTGAGGCTTGTACAACTTAGGATCCCCTATTAAGAAAAAAACCATTAAATTGTGAATACACAATTAGGTAGTGGGCTTTGGAATGCCCAGGAAGTGAGGGGCAGTGATACTTAAGCCTCATTGGCTTCATGGGAAATCTACCTCCAGCCTAACGCTTCCTTTCCCAGCACTGCTTGCCTGTAGCATGGAGGATACAATGCAGATCACTGCAATCAAGCAATCACCAACTGTAGAAGAAATACTAGAGATGACATTGATCAGTGGTCTTCCAACTTTGGTTTGTTTGTTATTAATGGCAGAACCCTGTTACAAAAAGAAATCTCACTCTGAATCTGAACACATTGAACAGATACAAGTGTGGCTGCTCTGGCTGGAGACCAGGTGGTAGTAGGTCAAAAGTCCCATCTGTTCTTGCCCATAGTGTAATCTCCCAATGAGTTAGTCTTCCTCCTGCACAGATAAATCCAATTCACTGAGAGAGCATTATTGCAGTAAAGAAGGAGTTTAATTAATGCAAAGCCGGCCAAGAGGAAGGACTGGAGTTATTACTCAAATCAGTCTCCCTGAGAATTTGGAGGCTAGGGTTTTATAGATAATTTGACGGGCAAGGGGCTAGGGAATGGGTGCTGCTGATTGGTTGGGGATGAAATCATGTGGGAAATGGCCCTTGTGTGTTGAGTCCATCTCGGGGTGGAGGCCACATGACTGGTTGAGTCATGTTTCATGGGTCCAGGTGGGGTCAGTTAATTGCCAGGATGTAAAAATCTGAAAAACATCTCAAACGACCACTCTTAGGTTCTACAATAGTGATGTTATCTACTGGAGCACTTGGGGAAGTCACAAACCTTGTGTGACCTCTGACCACATAACTGCTGAGCAGTAAGGAGTTATAGAAAGTACACCTACGTTTTAGCAGAATCCAGGCCCCTTCCATAATCCTAATCTTACGGCCTTTCATTCATTTTACACAGACAGTTTCAGTCCCTGAATAAGGAGGAGGGGGCTGTTTTAGGGAGGGACTATTATCATCCTTGCTTTAAAGCTAAACTACAAACTAAATTCCTCCCATAGTTAGTGTGATGGTTAATAATGAGTATCAACTTGATTGAAGGATACAAAGTATTGATCCTGTGTGTGTCTGTGAGGGTGTTGTCAAAGGAGATTAACATTTGAGTCAGTGGGCTAAGAAAGGCAAACCCACCCTTAATCTGAGTGGGCACAATTTAATCAGCTGTCAGCACAGCTAGAATATAAGCAGGCAGAAAAATGTTAAAGGAGACTCTGGCCTAGCTTCCCAGACTGTATCTTTCTCCTGTGCTGGATGCTTCCTGCCCTTAACATTGGACTCCAATTTCTTCAGTTTTGTGACTCAGACTGCCTCTCCTTGCTCCTCAGGCTACAGATGGCCTATTGTGCGACCTTGTGATCATGTGAGTTAATATTTAATAAACTCCCCTTTATATATATACACACACACGTATATATATACACACATATATATACGTATATGTGTGTATATGTATATATACGTATATATGTATATACATATATATGTGTGTATATGTATACATACGTGTGTGTGTGTGTGTGTGTATATATATATACTAAATTCCTCCCATGGTTAGTGTGATGGTTAATAATGAGTATCAACTTGAAGGACACAAAGTATATATATATATATGTATATGAGTGTGTGTGTGTATATATATGTATATGTATGTGTATATATATATCTTGGGGTGCCCTGGGGCCTCAAGGAACCTATCTAAAAATCACCTGATGTATTCTAAGCCCCTCTTCTTATGGCTGAGAGAACAAAGACCCAGGAAGACTAAGTAACTCAGCCTAGGTCATCACCTGGTTACTGGCAGGGTGGGGACCACAACTGTTATCTATCCACAGATCTTTTCACTATACCAGAATAATCCTTTGATTTCTAGGCCAGCCTTCAAAAGCCTTTTATTGAGCTGTCTCTTGCCTTTTCCCAAATGTAGTATTTGTAGTATATGATAGAATCAAACCACAAGGTATTATTCATTTCTATGGGAAAAGTCAGAAAATGTCTCCCCAGCTGCAGCCCTAGTAGAGAAGGGGTGGGTACTCGCTCAGCTTAAGTCACTAGAGGTTATTCCCCTGAACTGCTGTTGTTCTTCCTCCCCTTGTTTTACCCTGCATCACTAGCCAAGCCCCTGGCACACCCCAGGGAAGGCAAGAGGCAGAGAATGGAATCAGTGGGTAGCATTTGTACCACTGACAGGGAAAAAGCAACAATCCCTTGGGTCACAGGGACATAAAATGTGTAAGTTGTGTATAGAGAGAAGCTACCTTCTTGTATAAAAAAAGGAAACCAACATGCAATGAAATATTACACATAGGCACATGGCTATTTTCTTTTCCATCTTTGATTTTGATTGCTGACTGACTTAAATATGGGCTGCAAATTTAATCCTCCTCACTTGCTGGAATTTCATTTTTTTTTTCTGACTATGCTTCTGGTCCTGGCAAAACTTTGCCTTACGAAATCTCTCCAGAGATATTTTAACTTGATGCTCATTTTCATGGAAGTATCACTGATTTTTGCCCACCTAGGTCTTACACTCAACTTTCTCATCGGGTTGCTTTTTCTTTCACAGCTTTCCTTGATTCAAACAATTCTCAAATAAGTTGTTAGTGGGCAAAATTACTTCATTTAGGTCTTCTAATTAGAAAGGAAAAATTCTTCCATCAGTCCCATGCTTTCCTCAATTATAAAATTTCACTTAAAAATCTCAAACTGGTAAGAAGGCTTAATGTTATTCAGTAACTAAAATTATAAATCTCTAAAGCTTTCTTTAAAACAAAAGAAACCTAAAATGCAATCTGAATGTAACAGAATCGTTTCCACAGAATAGTCACATCATGACCACAGCTGACAATAAATGGTAACTGGAAACAGTTTGTTCTTCTACTTGGGAAATGGGCATCAACGGGCCAACTTTTAAAAGAAGTGAATATCTCTCTTAGGTTTTGTTTTGTATTAGTCCGTTTTCACACTGCTGTAAAGACAATACCTGAGACTAGGTGATTTATAAAGGAAAGAGGTTTGACTCACAGTTCTGCATGGCTCGGGAGGCCTCAGGAAACTTATAATCATGGCAGAAGGGGAAGTAGGCATGTCTTACACAGCGGTAGGAGAGAGAGGAGAAAGCAAAAGGGGAAGAGCCGCTTATAAAACCATCAGATCTCATGAGAATTCACTCACTATCGTAAGAACAGCATGGGGGAAACCACCCCCATGATCCAATCCCTCCTTCAACACGTGGGGACCACAGGTACCCTACTCCACACGTGAGGATTACAATTTGAGCTGAGATGTGGGTGGGGACACAAAGCCAAACCATATCAGTTGTACAAAAAGGCGGCAAAATAACCATTACCTCTAAAGTGAAATAAACAAACGGCTACTTTGTGATGTCAGAATATTAAAAACATGGTTCTCACAAAAATATATGTCAAATATTTACGTAACTCATTCATGAGAAAACAAGCAGGTAAAACTAGTTCAAAGGAGGATACGGTGGACTGTGTTATATATGTACATTTTTCTGTATGTCCATTTCAAGAAAAGTCTACTGGAATAAGATTGCAGTTAGATTAACACCAGGTAATAAATAGGGCAATACTGTAATTTCTGGTGTTGTCTCTACTATTGGGCAGAAATCATTTGCAATTTACTGATATCCTGCTCAGCATTATCCTCCTTCCCAGAGTCTGGGCCCTAACAGAAGAGCAAGTCAAACAAAATCACCCCCCCTCCAGAAAGTCAAACAGCCCTGTGGTTTTGCAGACCATGCCGTAGCATGTCTTTAAATGGGACAAATCTTTTTGCTTTATTTCTAGGCTTTGGATAATTTTACTTAATGGTAGTAGAGCTTTTTTGTTTTTGTCTGATTTTTTATTTTTTTTCTTTATAATCTGTAAACTACAACCCTGTGACTTGAGAACCAAAAAAGGAATATTTGGATCTATCTGGGGAGTCATAAACACAATGTTTTTATAAGGCATCTTCACATATGGTCTTATTTGATTCTGACCCCAGCCTCCTGAGATGTGCAGGTATCATCCCTATTTTCACAGATAAGAAAATAGAGGTTCCTAAAGATTGTGACTTGCCCACATTCCTGGTCAGAACCAGGGTCAATCTGCAAAGCCAGATCTTCTGATAACAAACACCAAGGGCTTTCACTGTGGTGCTGCTCTCAACAACCCCTCACATTGTAGAGAAGCTTATGGTTTAAAAAACCCTTGGCAAATTGAGGGCGCACAAAGCAGGTGGTTTTGTTTCATAGATGGGGAAACTGAGGACCATGATCACCTGCCTAGCAAGTGACAGAAGCCAAATCATGTCCAAGTTGCCCCAAACAAGTCAAAGGCTAGTTCCTCCACAAAACAATCACCTGGAGTTAATCCACTTTGTCCCTTGGCGCTGACCCAGATTTCATCTCTGGATGCCAAGACCAGCAAACAACTTGAAGCCCCCACTTCTCTGCTGTACCTCCACCTAATAGGGGTGTGAGTTCAGTTCACCCCTTTCTCCTGCCCCAAGAAACAAACTCCCTTGTTAACCTAACTCTCTGCCATCTACCTCGGCAAGTTGATAGACTTCACAGGAAGGCGTTAATGACAGCTAGTGGTGCTATTCCACCAGGGTTATTTGTATTTTCAAAGCAGCCCTATTTTGGTTTAAGTACTTTCACCTTTTGCTTCCTAATCTATATTGGCAGAAATGATTACAAGGAGCCTGCAAACCCAACTTTAGCCCAAGCACCAGCTGCCAAGGGAATGAAGGCTCATGTTTTGACTACTTTTCAAATGTATAGTGCTGATGTTCAAAATTGTAAATAATATATTTTAAAGTGGTAATGAATTTGTGGATATTCTTATGTGACTTCTTAGCAAATATATGTTTAAAAATGTAACTGTAACTATGTGTAGGGGCAGAAGCTGCTGAAATGTTTTACGGGAAAAAACTCGAGGGGAACCTAACCCTCACAAAGACACAGCGAAGTGTGATTATCTTCATTTTAAAAATGATGAAAATGAAGCAGAGCGGGTATGTAACTTACAAAGATCATCCAGCTACAGAGCCAGGCTTCAAATGTGGTTCCAGGCCTGTGCTCCCAGCCACTGTTTTATATTGCCTTTAATTTTACCTGATTTTCATTTTCCAAAAGGGTGTGACCTATGTGGCAGAAAACACCTCATCCTAATGCTGATCATCTGTCGGAGGGTCCAGCAATAAAGAAAACTTTTGAGGGGTGAAAAGCTACTACAGAAAAGCAAACCAGGCTTGTGGAGACTGAGAAACATTTGAGAGAGGAAAAGATGGAACTGTATTTTACCAACTGTAACACTTTGCCTCTAAGACGTAACACTATTTTATCACTCAGAAAAAAAGCTGCCTATCAACGGTCATGTGAATATGCCACTGACTGTAAGTGATGTCCTGAAAGATTTGTTAAACGCAAAATATGAAATACAGTAACACGCAGGCAGGCAGCCCAGGTGATAGTCTAAGTTTGAGATTCCAGAATAAGGGAGAGCATCTTTCACATTTTTCTTCCAGAAACTGACTTGATGTTAGTACATTCAACAGTGTTTTAGCCAGAGAACTGTAAGTGCTCTGGTTTCAGTCTCATGCCAGATCCTGATATGGTGCTACTCTTAGTATTAAGAGTACAGACTGTCCCTGATTTATAATAGATCAACTTACGATTTTGTTTTCTTCTGAGACAGAGTCTCGTTCTGTCACCCAGGCTGAAGTGCAGGGGCACGATCTCAGCTCACTGCAACCTCCACCTCCCAGGTTCAAGCGATTCTCCTGCCTCAGTCTCCTGAGTAGCTGAGACTATGGGTGCTTGCCACCATGCCCAGCTAATTTTTGTATTTTTGGTAGAGATGGGGTTTCACTGTGTTCGCCAGATTGGTTTTGAACTCCTGACCTCAAATGATCCGCCCACCTCGGGCTCCCAAAGTGCTGGGATTACAGGTGTGAGCCACTGTACCTGGCCTACTTACGACTTTTCACCTGTGCAAAAGTCAAAATGATGAAGCAAAGTGATACAAATTCAGAATGCTCTTCAACTTACCATGGGACACGTATACTTCATTAATTAATCACGGTGGCCAAGAGAGTGTTGTGGTTCAGAGGCCAGAGTCACATGCCACTGGTCGAGGCAAATCATAATTCCACTCCAACCAAAAAGGCGACTGAAATGTAGGAGGAGGGGAACCTCCAGAAAGGTGCCAGGCAGGGTATTATCACCAAAAGAGCAGATTCCAACAGATATTTAGAACTAGACTTAGATATCGAGTAATACAATGGGGCCAAATAATTGATCTGGTAAGAACAACCGAACCCATGTCTTGTCTGTTTCTTCAAAAGGATATTCCTGCTATTACAGGTCTTTAAGATTCAGAGTTTTTCTATCACTGCCTACTGCTAAATGTGATAACATCAAGTCAGTACGTGCTTACTGGTAGATATACCAGTAAGAACCTAAGTTTTAAATGCAAGAGGATTTTCATCTAAAAGGAAAGTCTGTTGTCAAGCATCTGGAAGTCATTTTAAGATATCTAAATTAGTAATTATGTTTAATTATAGTCATCAGGAGCTTAAAGTCAGATGATTCCCATGACCTTACCAGACTCCTCTCACCTTTCCCTCAAGTAGTTATCACATATCAAGCACAACGAAGAGCTAATCATTTCCTCCCAAGGTACAATTAACTCCCTAACAACAAGAGCGCATAGACCAAAATGTCTCATTCCCACAATTTTGCAGCTCTATGTGTCCACTTACATTCAGCCATGGGCATGAGCCCATGTTTAAAAACTGGATAAAACATTTTGATGAAAAATATTCCAAACACCGTTCTTTTACAGGGTGTTATCTGTGGTATCATCCAGGGCACTGTCATGGGTACAAACATACATAGCAACCAGTGTCTGTCTGCACACTCTGGAATGCAGAGCAGCCATTTAGTTACTATTCATAAAAGACACTCAATCCAAAGAGCGTACCATATCTCTTGGTTAAGGCCATTCATTAAAAAAATTTACTAACGCATTTGGGGAAGTAAGGAGACTTGGGGCACTTTGGTGGCGGTGTTTTTAGGTTCAGAAAAGATGAGGACGATCATAAACTTAGTTTCCTTAGGTTAAGCACTATCAAAAGGTAAGACAAGAGCTCAAATCTCAAATTTTTATGCTTGTTTAGGTCATTAATTTTGGCCTAGAAATAGTTTGATTACGGGCTCCATACTAACTGCTGCTACTTTGTGATCTTGTGTTCTCTTAACCATTATTCTAAATACATATATCCATAAATTTGCCAGACTTAATCTTAAAAGTGATTAATCTGCTAAAAGTAATATGTAACTTTTTCAGATTTTCACTGAAATAGAAACAGAAGTGCCATCTCATGTTTCAAGAGCCAGTCCTTTGAGTTTGTTCAGGTAGGAAGCCATTTCCTCTAAGGGGCCTTTATTCTGTTATGCAAATACTTATTACACCAGACTTCAAGGGAAAATGGGGTTCTCCTTCCTTCTAACAACAGCTGATTCCTAGGAAAAGCAGGGTTTGATGCAAACTGAAAATACAATAAGCTGAATTTTCAAATAAAAGACATTCTCAGATCTGCTAAGTTCATCCACGGAAAAGAAGACCACCATGAAGCCAGGTAGGTTGTTTTCAATCTGTTTAAAGCCATTTGTGGATTTCTGCTTAAAAATGGTGCATTGCTGAGTTTATCTCTGTTCCTTTCAGAAACAGTAAGATAAGACTAGAAAAATAAAATTGTATAAACTCACAGGAACAAAGTAAACAGAGGAGAAGCTACAGTGGGTGAGAGATAGCACCAAGTATCTGGAAGAACAGGAAGCAGTAGGGAAGGCAGCAGAACCATGGACGTGGAATACCTAGCGCATGGAGAGGAGTGAGTCCATTCTCTCCATGATAGACCAGAAAATTCCAGTAGCACATTTCCTCCTATGAGCTTAACTTACCTGAGTGGCTTTCAAACAAAATCTAGCATGGAACCTAATCCATAAGACAGCTAGGAAGGCAGCTGTGGACCCCTCGCTCCCCCGGTACTCATTAAATTCCACTTTACTGTGCCCACGACTCCCCCTGGCTCTTCTTTTCCACATCCTGCCTTCCTTTGACAAGATGAAAGTCTTTTCAAGTCCCACCTTCTCCAGGAAGCCTTCTGAGACTATGCTCACTGAAGATGTCTTCTCCCCTGAATCAACTCGTTCAACTACACTTTATATATTTGGTTGGTCCCACCACATATGATTGGTAAACCTTCCACATTAATTGCCTCACACATTGATATGCTTACTACTCGATGTAACAGAGGAGACAGCTGAGATTTTTGAAAAAGACCATTTTAAAAAACAATTTATATAAATAGATTCGTATACAAAGAAGAAACACATATACAGAGCACCCCAATTACCAGTATGGTGGATCCTACCCCTTCTTTTCTGCATTGGGAAACAGAGAACAGAAAAAAATGATTCCATCTTGCTTTTAACTCTTTCCACCTATGTGCTCAGTTTTTCAAGTAGAGTTTCTATTCCTTTGCTGGTGCTTTTGTTTTTTTCCAATGTGGGAATCAAGCTTTTCAGTGCAGCTTTGACTTTGTTTGCAACTTCTAGGTCACAACTCTGAAGAAGACTGAAGAGAGGAAAAAAATTAAATTTCATAAGAACTCCTACATCATCTCCAATACTACCTGTACCAATAGTATAAAAGACTTGGTTAACTGTGAGACAAGCCTTGTAACTATATACACATTATTTTTCATTCAAAGGATGAATGATGAGGACCAGTAGCTTATATTATAAAGCCATGGAAAAAAATGTTTTAGAATCTTGCTGGTGGAGTCACCCAAGCAAAGACATTTGCAGGACCAACAGCATTCCATACAGAGTTGGCTCTACCTTCACATTATCTTAGGACTTACTTACATCTGTCTTAAAATGATTCTACATGTATTCTATCTTCCCTTCCCCATCTCAGGATTATAAGCTCAAGAGCAGGGACCGTATTTTATTTATTTCATGATGCTACATTTATAGAGCAGCCAGCCAAAAAACGCCCAGCACATGGCTGAATGAAAATGTGTGAAGAGAGGCACAGAGAGGTCAGACTTAGCAGCCTTCTCACTGAACTCCACAGCACTAACGTTTAGTGAAGGGGCGAAGAGCTTCACTGTGGAGCTTCACTGCTTGGGTGTGAAACCTGCCTCTACCACTCAGTAACTGTACATCCAAGAGCACGCTATTTAAATTCTCTTAAGACTCAGTTTCCCAAATGGTAGAATGGGATTCACAACAGAGTCCACCTTCTACCTCACAGAGTTGTTTTCTGAGGTTCAAATGGCCTTGTATCTAAAGCTCCCAGCCAGAGCCTGACACTTAGTAAGCACTCAATAAATGTTAGCTATTCAACAAAATAACCCCGGCCTCTGCTTTCCGAAACCCTGCCCGAGTACCCTATCAAAAGTGAAGGGAGCCCTAGACGCTGGTAACAGCGGGCCCATTTCTCTGTGAATAGGACGTACAGCTCTGACCGCAGAGCACCAGGCCTGAATTTCCTGTTCTCTTCTTTTTCAGGACCATATGTAAATACGGACCTCTGAAACACATTCTAGAAATGAGGTACTTGGTATTTTCCAAAGTCCCTGGTCCCAATAACTTCCATTATGTCAATAAAGAGGAGGATAAATGATCAGTACCAAGCAGTATTCTACTGCTTCTGGAAGACAAGCAACAGATTCAGCTTGCCACCTATGATGCTAAAAAGTAAGGTTCCCTTGTAATGAATTCGTGACTCACTAGGTGTTTTAATTTCATGCATCTTGGCTAAACACACAGTTATATAACACATAATAGTTATTGCTTACTAAGCATATGCCACATATTAGACATAATACTAGGCATTTTATATGCATCATTCCAATCTAGTTTTCATAACAACCATAGGGTTATGATTAATCTCATTTTTTTGCCACCAAGAAAATTAAGGCCCAGGAAAGCTGAATTTTCCCAAGGCTATGCACTAAGCTGGAACCCAGGCAGTCTGTCGAGAGCCAATACTCCCAAATGATAGAGAATTTTGCTTCTCTGAATTACTTTTCAGCCAACATACAAGGCTGATTTTCTTTTCACCTAAAATTTACAAAAACAATTTTTTGTATTATTGTTACATATAGCTCAACTTCCCTTTAGACCTTCAAATATTTCCTGTGCTTCTGTTCCAATTCTAAGTAGTGCTCCATAATAAACCTATAGTATCCTTCCTATGTTTGAAATCCACCTAATGGGAGTTCTGATTGATGAACATCCTTTATAAATTAATTTCATGGCATTGCTGAAATTTCCAGTTAATTGAGTGTAAAGAAAGAATGTGTCAGTAGATGTTAATACTCCAAATGCCTGGTAAAAGAATTTGTAACAAAAAAGTTCATGTATCAGCTAATGAATTCTGACCATTTGACATCAACTGGAAAATTAACTAATTTTAAGCAGAAATGAACAAAAGGATCTGTAACACTTACATATTGGGAGACACTGACATACCTGAAGATACGAATGCTCCTACGTGTGTTTGTGAGTATATGTGTACCAGATCAGGTATATGTTGAAGAAACATTTAAAATAACAGTTGCAAACAATATAAATTAGGTTGCATAGCATGTTGCAAGTGAAATATCTTGAGAAATTCAAACTAGAGTTGGTATCTGTTTTCCCAAACCTTAATAACACAGCAGGGGAAAAATCAACAGTAATTGCTTCAAGGCAACATACAAATCTTTTTTTAAATGAATGCTCTTAACAGAAGGTTTTCATCTGCACATAGAATGTTTGGAAAATTTCAATGACTTGTGGATTGATAAACTCAACTAAGTTCAGAGAATAATACAAAACAGGCCACAGTTCATCACTGTTTTTTTCTCATTTTAAGTCAGATATCAACAATTAGCATACAGACTTCAGTAGCAAATGCTCTTCCAATCCTTTTAGAATCTTTTAAAACAATGAAGGAAATTACATGTAGAATTAGGCATGACTTAAGAATCAACATTGTCACAGTTTTCACAGGGACATAAGTTATTCATTAAAAAAAATACAAGTTGGGCGCGGTGGCTCACGCCAGTAATCCCAGCACTTTGGGAGGCCAAGGTGGGCGGATCACAAGGTCAGGAGACTGAGACCATCCTGGCTAACACAGTGAAACCACGTCTCTACTAAAAATACAAAAAATTAGCCGGGCATAGTGGCGGGCACCTGCAGTGCCAGCTACTTGGGAGGCTGAGGCAAGAGAATGGCATGAACTCAGGAGGCAGAGCTGGTAGTGAGCCGAGATCGCACCACTGCACTCCAGCCTGGGCGACAGTGCGAGACTCCGTCTCAAAAAAAAAAAAAACCATTATGTTTTTGTCAAAACCATAAACATGGTGAAGCCACCTGATATCTTGTGAATGTTATAATTTGTCAAAAAGATGGTAGTTAAAAAATCCTAAGGGCCAGGCACAATGGCTCATGCCTGTAATCCCAGCACTTTGGAAGATGAAGATGGGAGGATTGCTTGAGCCTAAGAGTCTGAGATCAGCCCAGGCAACATGGGGAGACCCCCATCTCTACAAAAAATAAAAAATAAAAAAAAAGCTGGGTGTGGTGGCATGCGCCTGTAGTCTCAGCTACACAGGAGGCTGAGGTGGGAGGAAAACTTGAGCCCAGGAGGTTGAGGCTGCAGTGAGCTGAGATTGTGACATTGTAGTCCAGCCTGGGTGACAGAGTGAGATGGAGTCTCAAAAAAAAAAAAAAAAAAAAAAAAAAAAATTCTAACGACTGACTGAAAGAGTTACATTTGCTTTCTAATATTTGGTATGCTTGTCTAGACCATGACTGACTGGAAGTAATACTAGACTACTGAGAACAAATACTAGAACTGATAAATCAATGTGAAGGAAGTATGTCTTCTGCATGACCAGGCCCTGCTCATAGAAGGGCACACGATATACATACCTAGAAAGAATAATGGCACCTCGATTTACACTAGCCCAGGATTTCAGGTTCTTCATACCAACATGCTCTACAAGAGTTTTTGCAAAACAACCTGTAAAATATACTGAAGCTTAGTGAACATCATATAATAAGATTTATACTCCCCAACCCATTCTCTACTGCCCTCAAACGTGCAAATATTTTTAAATAAAAAAGCTAATAAAAGTAGCTTTCACCCAGTCTCCCTTTTAACACTAAAAATTCCAGTGCAGGTTTATCTAATGCATTTTCAAAAGAGCGATTTCTTTTAACTCTGATCCAAAACCTAGGCTATGTTTAGCAGTAATTACTCAAGATAAACAATGAATTCTAATAAAACACTCACTGAGTTATGTCTGCATTTCTTTGTACTATTTAACGATTTAACTTTGACCTGAAAGCTATTCAGTAAATAAATGTTTCACAGTAGCACCTCATGGTTGGTTGAAATCAAGTTCTTCTTCATGGAGAAATGCTTCACTCAGAAGGTGCCATGAACATAACACAGTGTTCACGTGTTCAACAGTGGTTGATAAATGATTGTTCTAGCTTACACTTGGCATTTCTCTTTACAACACTTACATACTCACAAACCAAAAATACCATTTGTCTCCTGTTATTCTGGTACTTCTGATTCCCAAGGTATTGGTATTATCTTTTTCACTGTGCAATTAATGCTTGGACACAGGAGAAATTCTGATAGCTAAGATTTAGTGTAGATGGAGGTAGGGACAACCTATCTTGACGGCAAACATCATAGTCAGGTAGCATGTACTACATAATTCATTCAGATACCTAAATGTAAGGACTCTTTAAACGTCAAGAGGCCTATGGCTACTCAGCCTTTCATGGTACCTGCTAAAGAGGGACAGAGTTCACCTAGTGAGGCAAACTGTTTTCCAAAGCTGACAACAGTAATATCTCCCGTCCTGTGTGCTCTTCTAGAATGCAGCCACTCCCCCATCTACAGGGGGAATCCATGTCTTCTTTTGAATCACGAGGGGCCTCTGTGATTGACTTGACCAAAATAGTATGATGAAAGTGGCATTAAATGACTGCTAAGGATAAATCATGGAAGTGCCAGGCATTTACTTTGTTCTCTCAGGATGCTCATTCTTAAAAAAGCAACCACTATCTCGTGCAGGAGCCCAAGCAGCCTAGGAAGGGAAACTGAAGCTGTTGATCTCCAGTCAACAGTCAGTACTCACTTGCCAGCCATGTGATTGAGTTATTCCGAAAAGTGGACACTCCAGCCACAAACCGAGCAGCCTTAGATGACTGACTCTGAGCACAGAGGAGGCAAGCTCCACCAGACCCTGATCAAGTCATTGTTTTGAAAATTACTATGTTTTAAGACTATACAGTAAAAGAGAATCAAAACAGCTAGACATGCAGGAGGACCAACTTATTTGGTGCTATAGGAATATGACAAGACAAACACATCAGACCCAAACAGGCAGATTTTAGGGTTCTCAGCACATTTTAATTAAGAGGGATAAAAACCACTGGACGTTAAGCCAGACTACTTTTCTGGCATAAACTCAACTATACATTACCTTTTTAATAATGAAAAAGATGATTCCATATGTTATCTTTTTCTTTAATATTCATCACAAGGCTTCTCTTTTATAAAAAAATTTTCAGTGAAAAATAGCCCCAGGTCCCCATTCTTAAAGGTAAAGTGAGAAGAGACAGCTCTACTGCTATACTGATTGCCTCACTAGCCATTAGAGCTGCCACTTGCCGTAAGACATGAATTCACGATCTGTCACTTTTTTTTTCAGTCATTGTAATGAAAAGCCCAAACTGTTTTAATTCACTAGGGGAAAAAAATCTCTCCAGTGGTTTAAATACCAGATGCAATTTGGATTTCCTAAGTGAAGGTCTGGTTGGAGATAGGACTGAGAGGGGAATGGCATGCAAATGCTAATGCTGTCCTTCTCTAGAGAGCTGAGTTTCTACAGAGCAGCTGTAAGGCTTACAAAAAAACAGAAAGCGCCAAAGACTGGCTTACTCTTTGGTCACATGTATTTCAATACCAAATAAACAGGCACTAGTCCAAAATTCTCTTACGAGGATAATCTTCCTCTGCTTATTCTTTCTTCAAACATAGAGATAAATATCATGCCTTTCTACTGAGGTAATGATACTCAACAATTGGGACCCCCTGCCCCGCTCACCATCCTCATTAGAATGGCATTTTAAGGCATTGACCAAGCCAGGTTAGAAGCCTGCAGCAGCAGAGGAAGGAGAACAGAGAGAGTGAGAGGGGGTGGAAAAAAGAAAGAAAATTAAAGAGTTCTCGGGCACAAAGTTCTAGGGGAAAAAGCATTACCAGCAACCACTGAATCATTTCTTATTCACAGACATCATTTCTAAACACTCAACAAACTTCATTTGAGCCTAAATGGCCGGTATAAAGTTCAGGGATGGCAGGAATTACTGGAATTCCATATAAGATACAAGAAAAGGTCAAATTTCATAGCCTACCTTCTCTCCCATTGTCTTTCATCTTTTTATCTTGCTCTATTAACCACTTCAGAACTAGATGTCCTGCAGGATGTTCTGCAATGTGAAGCTATGAGGGGTCAAGAACAGTCAATCTTAAAAGCTGTTTTCATTCATGCAAATACATTTGAATGAATACATACAATTTATGTCACCACATACTGATAAGGACTCAGCCACTTTTAAAGTTCCACAGGCTTAAGAGGTCTTTATCTAGAACAACCATCATACTTGGGGGGACCAGAGATCTATTCTAATCCCCAGACCAAAAGACGTTTATGTCAGATAACACAACCACTGCACAGCACTTTAGTCTCAGCTTCATGAAATGTGCTCTGAACAGTAGCAGCACAAGGCTCATCTTAATGCCAATCATGTCTTAGACTGAAATATTCCATTCTCAGACACAAATAAACCTACAGGACAGAACACTGGAGCAGAAACATCAAAACCCAGTGCTGCATGCTGTTTAAGTACACCTGACTACCTAAGGGGATTATCTGATGAGCAACTCAAGAAAGCATCTCTTCAGCTCAACCTTACTCCTTTTCAAGAGCAATAGCGATCGTTCCCAGTTACTTGGGTTTCTCCTTAGCAAGTACGGGAGGCAACCGGCTCAGTCTCCTTATAGCGAAACTTTCAAGCTGCATTCATCTTTCCCATTTGTTAATATGGTCAGGAGGAGCCAGGGCTTCTCTAAGATCTCTTCTCTTCCCCAATCTTCTCTTCCCCAATCTCAGGTGTCAGAAGCACCTTGGGCATTCAACACTTGGCAATGATTTCATTCATAACCAAATACACGTCTGCAAAACGTTCCCAAGTGCCAGGCTTTGACCCAGATGGTTAGAGAAAATTAAAGATGAATGTAATTGCTGCTGTGGGAGGTTCTTTGTTGTTATTCAACAGGCATCTCCCTCCCCAGTTTTCTTACTGACACCCCGCATCCTCCAAAAATGAAGTTTTTGTGGCCTTTGCAGCTTTCCTGCCTGGCCTTTAACGGCATATTACCTCTCCGTCCTTGCCACCAGGATGCAGTTCTGTTGCTGCCAAGCTGGCGATGGCATTCATGGCAGGCTGAGCGTCTCCAGTGGCAGATCCCAGAATGTCAGACACCAACACACACGCAGACTTATCTAGCACCACTTCTCGGGCGTGTTCTTGCAGGTAGCTTAACAAAGCTGGAGAAATGGATTCTAGGAGCTCCCGTCTGCGGACCTCTGTATCTTTCTTACTGTTGAATATGTTGAATGGGGTATTAGGGTAAGATAAATCGCAAAGGAAATGTGATCTTATTATCACAAAAACCTCTAAGAGCTTATCACAGACTGTATCACACTCTATTATTATTGTCTATCTTTCTGTTAAGCACGTAGACAGTGAGTGATTTGAGTATGTGTTCTATCTGTTTTTAAAAATATTTCTGTCCCGCGATCTGAATAATGCCTGCCACAGAACAAGCGCTCAATAAAGGGAGTCTGGCTTGTGTAATACCAAAAAAAAAAAATCCAAAAACCAAACAACATACCCACAAAACAACACATTTACACTGCCGTATGGACACCATACTCTAGGTAGTCAAATACGTGGTATCGGTAGCTTTGAAAAGAAAGCAAAACAAAAATCAAACCACACACCTGAATGCCTACTACGTGCCAAGGGCTCAGAGGTATTCTTTTGGCACGACACTTTTGTTTCCTTTTCAAGATAAAAGCTTTAAGAATCTGTCAAAAATACAGGCGTGACAATGGAATTCACCTTTTCAGCAATTTTAGAGAGAGGCGTAAGTGGATTTCTGGACGCATGCACTATTCAACATTAGCAGACAACCAGAGCAGAGGAATAAAGAAGTCAAGCCATTCTACTTGTTTTTACCTGTGTGCATTTCCATCTCCTTTTTGCAGAACTTCAATGATTTCTCGTACTGTATGTGCAGGATCTCTGGGGCTTAGTAAGTACAACAGGACCTTCCTTCCATATTTGTCATTTACTATGCTAGGCAACGAACTGATAATTTCCTATAACATTATAAACAAAAAGAAGAATCAATATCTGCATTCTTAAAAAAGTACCACAGGACCTTCCTTCCATATTTGTCATTTACTGTGCTAAACAAGGAACTGATAATTTCCTATAAAATTATAGTGTATGTGCCGCCGAAGTGAGCACAATGTCCTATAAAATTATAAACAACAACAACAAAAAGAATTGATATCTACAGTCTTAAAGTATGCCCGGAATTTCAATGGTGAAGGACATACTTAACTATTTTTCCCAGCGTACTTCATGGAAAATGTGGAGCTAGTTCTGAAATTGTCTCATTAAAGCACACAGAGATTTACACTTAGAACACAGAATCAATTCTCTTTTGTGACTAGCATTACTGAACAACTCATTTATATTAACTGACCAAGCCCAAGGACTTAAAAAATATTTAAAGGTGTTATCTTCATTCATTATGGCCAGTATTTCTTGGGCCACTATTACGAGGGACATCACTTGCTGAGGTCACTGAGTAGAGACAGTTAATTTGCAGCTGCATTTAAATGTAGCATCGGCATGAATGAAGAACATTTCTATTAGAATTTCCCTGCTGGGATGTATGTGAAAGGAGATAAAGAAACTCTGTTAAATCGAACAAGTGGATAAAGGCTTTTAAAGTTAGGTTGCTTATTCATGGCAAATGAAGGCTGTTCAGCTACCACAATGAAAAACAAAAACAGAGGAGGAGGGGAAACCAAATCCAGAAAGCCTCAACTAAGCAGTTACAAATTTACACTATATGACATTTCCAATCAACATACCCACGAACAGTAACCTCCTTTTCTAGTTGTTCGAATTTAAGGGACAAAAGCAATGTCATCCCCACCCTAACTAAACTCCTGTGTAAATCTGATGTTTTCAAAGACAGAGAAGTCACCTGAAAATTTTTAAAAATTCCTTTATTCTTAATAGAGAAGATGCAACAGAAGAGTCATCAATTTGTTTCCCCACCTCTGACACTCCTATTTCTTGTAACAAACTTTACAAGTATTCAATGCATGTTTGAGCACCCCATATTCTTTAGAACTGGCTGGGCCTCGGAAAGAGTTCTGTCCAACTGGCCAGGTTTACAGATGAGGCATCCAGAAAGAGGAGAGGACCTGCCAGAGGACTCACAGTGGCAGTGTCCTGGTTCTCCAACTCCAAATCCAGTCTCTTTCAAACATAAAACCTCCTCTTAAGGAAAGGGATTCTCTCTGAGAGGACACATTCAGATCTGCTCTTCTTAAAAGGGCCTATTTATTATGATGAGATTAGCAATTTCAGTGTAAGGAACCGAGCTCAAAATCAAGTCAGCCATCAACCATGGGACCATGAATCTCGCTGTGTCATGATCCTACAGCTGATGATGCTGCTCCAGGTTCCAAACACCATGTTTCTCTTTTTAAAATCCCAACCTTCCCTCATTTTTTGCACAAAAGTATAGCATGCTTCTGATAACAGTAGCTAACCCTCATTAAGTGCTTACTAGGAGTCAAGCACTACTGAGAGCTGCGCACTGATCATCTAACATAATCTTCTGACCACTACGTCCTGTTTCTAGCAGTCTGATCCTCATTATGCTCTCCTAATTACTTCTGAAGTCTAAGATCACAGTATAAAGATTTCCATGTAAAACATAAAAGTTTTCAGAGAACTGAAAATTCAGTAGGTCTAACCACCTCAAAATGAATATATAATTTCAAGCACCCAGGGAAAATGAACATAAAATTTCAGTAATAAATGGGAAAACACACACACAAAAAATACACAGAACTTGTTACAAGGTAGGGAACTCTTTCAAGGCAAACAAGCTCCAATGTGAATTTAATCTATGTTTTTTTTTTTTGAGACGGAATCTCACTGTTGTCCAGGCTGGAGTGCAGTGGCACGATCTTGGCTCACTGCCACCTCTGCCTCCTGGGTTCAAGCAATTCTCCTGCCCCAGCCTCCGGAGTAGCTGGGACTACAGGATGCATCATGACACTCAGCTAATTTTTGTATTTTTAGTAGAGACGGGGTTTCACCATGTTGGCCAGGCTGGTCTCGAACTCCTGACCTTAGGTGATCCACCCACCTCAGCCTCCCAAACTGCTGGGATTACAGGCATGAGCCACCGCACCCGGACAATCTATGTGTTGTTGATAACGAAGTGTTTAGCGCCCCAAATATGGCGTAACTTGAGTGTGCCTTCACTGTACCTTTAGGTACCTATATTAAGCTTTAACCAACTCATAAAAGAGGACAAACGCTTTAATTTCTTATATATTTTGTTAATTTGTTGAAAGAAAGAGGTGAGAATAATACATAGGCTGGGCCAATTTCTACAGTTAAAAAAAAAAAAACTGAAACAAAACTTCGCGGCCCTTAACAAAATGATTCTGAAATATAACACCGTTAAAAATGGTTTTTTTTTTTTTTTTTTCAGAAAAAACAAAAACTGTATGTAGTGAACAACTATAATGGCTACTCTTCACTTTTATTTAACATTTTTTTCCCTTGGTATAGGGAGGAGGCATGACGCTGGCAATGTATTCCTCCATATAGCGAGCTTTCTCCACAGCTTCCACGCTTAGGGACTAATCCGACACATATGGCTTGGGCAGAAATTGTTTTATAAAATGAGAAACTGGGACTTCATGATACGCATAAAACCTGTGCTTAAAAACTACTCAGACCAGTCCTCAAATTCATTGAACTTTACTCCCTTTTGGTTTGTGATTAAGGAATTTAGAATCTAAATTCATATTTAATTAAGGCTTTTAAAAGAAAGCCAATGTTTATAAATAGCAATTTTACAAAAAACTAAAAAACATTTACTTCAAAATGTAATATTTTTCAACCCACCTTATTGATCAGAAAAAAAAAAATGTAGTATCATTTAATCCTTCCCCAGATCACCCTCATTCCAGCTTTCCCCTACCATCAAAAACACACATCTTTGAAAGAGTACTTATACACTTCACTTCTCTTTAACTTGGGTTACAGAGAAAATGGGGAAGTTCTGGATTATCACACAGTGTGTACTAACAATTCCAGTAACATGTATAAAAAGAGACAGCTAAGGCATAGTTAATTTTGTGCAGAATTTAGTCTCTGGGGTCTTGAGTTCAAGCTGTGTAGCCTTTGGCAAATCCATTAACCTCTTTGCGTATTAATACCCTTATATTTAAAAGGAAATGATAGACCTGCCTAACGCATGGGCTATTACTAGGAGCAAATCAGAAAAAGTCACACTGCAAAGTGAAAGCTGCCACAAAATAATTATTTCATATGAAAAACATACCTCTCAATATGTATATCCTCCTTAACTACGGAGATTTAATAAAGCTAGCTGAGTCATGAGTTTTCACCCTCAAGAGAAAGAATAGCAAAAATTGTTTAATTTGAAAGGTTCTGGCTTAGCTTACTCCTAACAAGAGTTAACTTACAGAAAATTCACAAAGGCCCATTTATTGTGATTTCTTCTTAAGCTCTAAAGTAGGCAAGTAAACAAAGAAAGCATGGAAGTTACAAAGACTTTCCTTCTGAAGACATCTTTGGCCAGTTCTGACCGCCTTGTGCTGACCTCTAGCTAGATACCTTGGCACTCTTGTGTTGCCAATGCTCTTTTAAAGAGGAAGGGTAAAGGTCAAAATAAAAGATGCACACATGTGTATGCATTTTTGGTCGAGGTTAGAAATGTACAAATCAACCCATCCATGGTGCTGAAGGCTGAGCCTGTGGTGTCCACTCTTACGGTAGTTTGCTGTGGGGACAAAAAGAAATGCAGACTACTATATGGAACCTAAAATCTAGTGAAGAGGGAAGACAGTTAATAAAAAGTTAAAACTAAGAGATTTAACTAATGGCTAACAGAACTATAGAGGGCAGGTTAGATCATCAGGCAGCTTCCCGAGTGTTTTGTTCTGAAAACAGGGTGACTATTTGCAAAAGTCTACCTTTTCAGCTGCACTAAAAAAACTGGAAGGTCTAGTTTAGTGGGTACAGTGCCTCGTTCAGTTCTGCAAAATAAAAAATGTCCTGGAGATTGCCTAACAATGAGCATATTTAATACTACTTAACTGTATACTTCAAAATGGTTAACATGGTAAATTTTGTTATGTGTAGTTTACCTCAATTAAAAAGAAAACAAATGTGAAGATCTGTTGCCATGGAGCTCACACTGCCAGGGACTGGAGCTGAATGGCGCCCACCACCTTGCAGAGGGCGTGTGCTCTCGCCATTTCCTATAGTCCCTCCCACATCTCCTTGTCTCACACCTGGCCTGGCCACTCATTTACCTATCTGGTCAATGAAGGTTTTGCAGGTTTGTGAGCCCTGGGTGAGATCATGATTAACTGCTCAAGGAAAGGATGGCAAAGAAAAAGACTACAGTAGTTGAGTGGGTGGAGAGACCACATCTGACTAGAAGATCACTATCTGGTGATTACACTAGAGCTTAGTCTTAACAGAAAACAAGCAGTGATTATCGGGCTATGATTTCAACTTGACATTTTGGGAAATCTAGTTACTCTAAATGGAATGCTTAGCAACACACTAAGCTTTCTTGGCTATTTTTAAAAGCACTGCGTAATGCAATGGTTTTGTAGTGGCTGAGTGGGAAACAGGAACACATGATTCTCTATAAAAACACATGCAGCAAAACTGGCAGTCCAGAGATTCTGCTAAGTGCCTTAGAGAAACTTAACATGTCCCAAGGAGACATACACAAGAATGTTCATGGATGTGGATTAGCAAAAATTAAGAATTAAAGTTAGTTTTAAAAATTGTAAACAATCTAAACATCCATCACCAGAAAAACAAAATAAATCGCAGTATAGTCACATGTAATAGAATACTATTTGGCAGCGAAAAAGAAATGATTTAGAATGTGGATGGGTAAACTATGGCACATTGGTCAAATCCAGCCTATAGCCTGTTTTTGTCCATCTTGCAAGCTAATAATGGTTTTTACATTTCAAAAGGGTTTTAAAAAACAAAAACAAAATGAATAAGAATATGTGATAGGACCATATATACCCCACAAAGGCTAAAATAATTATTAACTGGTCCTTTATAAAAAAGGCATGCTGACCCGATGCTAAATCTCACAAACGTGACAAAAGAAAAAAAAGCAAGATGCAGAAGAATACATGTAAGACATCATTTATACAGAACTTGTAAACATGTGAAATAAAATTAGATACATGTTTTACAAAATAAAAAATGTCTACATATAGTGAAAGGATAAGGAAATGCATATGAATAATAAATGCCAAATTTATCATAGTAGATACGGGGCGATGACAGGATACCAGGGATGCGTACATGAAGGGCTTAAATTTGAACTGTATTTGTTAAGTTCTATTTTATGCCAGGTGGTGGGAGGCTGGGTGTTCACTGTATTATTCATACCTTTCTGTATACTTTAAAGACAATGCCTTTAAAAATATGCATCAATATTTATTCACCCTCAAACAGCAATTAGCTAGTGTACTTATTTACTTTCCAACGAACATTGCTGTCAAACCGCCTGCGTATCAATGACAACAAAGGTAAACTGGATGAAACTTTATGTTTATTTAGGAAAGTAAAGTAGTTAGAAAGAGCTCGTATCCATTTTGAAAGGTGAAAGGCTCAGCTGACCAGGCTGTGATTTCAACCTGACATTTTTGGGAAGTCTGGGTGCCCTGAACAGAGTGCTTAGCAACACTAAGCTTTCCTGTTTATTTTTTAAAAGCACTGCATACTGCAACTGTTTTTGTCGTAGATGAGGGGTGGGAAAAATTCAAGGGCAATTAGCATTCCAGAATTTTATCACAAGCTACACAGTTTAATAATACACAGAACCTGTTGAACATTTGTCAGTTACAGACAAGAGATCGGCAAATCAGGCCATTCAGGGAAAGCTGCCCTAAGTATGATAAAGTCATTAAGAATGTGGGTTAAGCAGTTGTGGGAATCAAAGTGATATAAGGAATTAAAACTGTTTCAACAGCAACTTTAAGTGGCATACATCTTTGGAAAAAAATGAACAGACAATTCTGGCAAATTGTGAAGGAAATTTGGTTTCTCTTGAAATCCATTTGGAACAGTTATGCAAATTTTAGTTGTCGTGAAAATATTAAACAAAAGCAAACTTTCAATATCCCAGCCTGTTTCCATTTCTGTGAAACGACTTTATTCATTAGCCAATTCTATGGCCTCACATCTCTGTCACAGGAATGAAAAACAATCATTATTGATTGGAGTCAAAAGGGTAATAAAGTCACAAGGAACATGTCAAAATACTCAGTTCGTAACGTTGAAGTCTTGCCAACTTGTTTCTTCCCACAATCCTATCCCAAAGAAAGTCATCACAATCTTAAAATAGTCAAGGGTAAAGTTGGAAAATGACAGCAAGGGCATGAGAAATTCACACACACTGGGACCTACAGCTGGCATCTAAGAAAACAATCATCCCCTCCACTAGCTGGTATACTTTTTCTACTACACTCAGCTCTACTGATCCCGAGGGGCTACAAAGACAGACCATAGCACCACCACCTGACAACAGGTAAATTCTCTTTTTGAATCATCCACATTCTTCTTTCTCGCAGATGTGAAAGTACCACTGGTCATCACTAAGATTTCTCTAAGGGTCCCATTCATGTATATCAAACAGAAAGGCTTGTGTAATTTTCAGACAAAAAACCTATATCTATACAGATTATGTGGTTTTCAAGACGTTTCCAAGTTTGGTCACTACTATCAAGCTTGTATCTTCTTATCCCCACCCTGCTACAACCTCTACCATATACTCAACACCACTCATACACTAAAATTAGAAGAAGAGAAAAGACAATCGTAGAATCAGAAAAAGAGGCTATTGATACAGAATGAAGAAAACAAATAGTTTAGAATGCAATTTTGACTTTGGAGTACTTCCCCTAAGAGGACAATTAGTTTTTCTGAAGGCAAGTTTAGGGACAAATACACTACATTCATGTATTAGCACTTTATGGTCATTACACTGGACTAGAAGGAATTGCTAAAATGTAAAAAGGAAGCTAGAGTTTTAATTTTAGTAATAACTTTTAATTTGACCCTACAAAAGCTCTAAGAAGCATCACAACTGAGTGAGTCTTGTACATTTTTCTTCTCCATCAGCTCAATCCAGCACAGATGTAATGATTAACTGGGTAACTGTGCAGAGGTAATTATTTCTCCACAGGGAGAGAGAGAATTTAATAGGTCACAGATATTCTCTGCTTGTATTTGAGTTCTGGAATAACTGAGGAATTACTATGCTAATTTCTGATCATATCTAAATATTACTTTGTTAACTTTCCATAGTTTAGAATCGCATATAGTCTAAAGTACCATGTTATCCTAATCCAAAATAAAAGTGTTAAATCTTAATTTGACCAGACTTAAATATTTAAAACAGTATTAGTATCAAGTTACAAGGTTGAGATTTATACAGGAATAAAACCTCCAAAATAAAACATAATTAACTTAAAAGTAAGCAAAAATATTGATAGAAGGCACAGCTGCAAGTCTTTACACATGCATGGTGAAATCAAGCTTACACATCCACAACTGGTTTATCGATGTAACTTAAATTCAAGACCATCAGAATTACTTACTGATATGATTATCTGCTTCACAAGCTTAGTATCATCAATACAATCAAATGCCGCCAGTAAAACCAAATGGGAGTATTGGCCCTGCAAGAATTGGAAGCCAGTAAAGGTTAAAAACAAGTGCATAGATTTTCGCTCTTATTCCACACACAGAATATCTTCATAAAGGTTACCTACATTGACAACTTGTCTAACATAATATAAACAAGATGAATAAAAGCCATTCTAATGAAAATTCTCTCTTATCATGACCTCATTCTAGAGGTAAAGTTGATTTTTTTTAAAGCACATTATTCATTACCAAATAGTCTAAAACTAATACCTACGTAAACAGGTACACTGTTAATGAATAGCTACTTGAAAATTATACTTAAAAGTTCAAGTTATAATATTAGGTTCAAAAAACCTACATATATAAACACATATATAAGATACTCCAATCATGAAAAAGAAAATATAAACTCACACAATTTTACACACACACACACACACACAAAATATACATAATACACGTACACAGAAAATCCTGGAAGGCAAGGTATTGTAATAGTCATCTCTGGGTTATACAAATAATTTTTAATTTTCTATATTGCTCAATTTCTTTAATGTGATCTCACAAAATTAGAATATAAACATGAAAAAAATAAACTAGAAGAGTATAATTATACACTGAATGAGAATGATATAAAAATCATTACTTTAAAACACCTACTTTATGTTAAGAACAAAAACAAAACAAAACTAAAACCTGTTTCCAGAGCTTGTCACACGAGTATCCTGGATGTTGATATAATTGTTTTAAACTTTGATAGGAATTTGATTTTTGATAATAGCCCACAATCATTCAGAGCCAGATCTGATGAATATCACAGATAATACAATTTCAATCAGAAACAATAACAGAGTTGCTAATTGTAAAGTCAAAAAGACAAACTGAAGATATAACAACAAAGGTCTAACACCCTTACTATACAAAGACCAACAACCAACTAAAAATGGGCAAAGAACATGAAAAGTCAGATCACAAAAAACAGAAGTACAAATGTCTTTAAATGTATGAAATAATGCTTTAGGAACTAATTAAGGACAATAATTAAAACAATGAAATGCCATTTATCCTATAAGCGATGGTGAAAACCTCTGACAATAGACTAATTTATCAAAGGTTTAGGAAAAAGCAGGCACACTTTTATGTTGTGGAGAATGTAAAGTCGTTCAACTTCTTTGAAGAGCAACTGACAACACCTATACAAATTTAAAATGCAAGTATGACCTGATCCAGCAATTCTAGTTCTAGGGATTTATCTTGCAGACGTGCTTCCATGTAACTACAAAGACTTACATACGAGTATATTCACGGAAATACTAATTGTAATTTTAAAAATTCTAGAAACTAACAAAATGCCCTACAGTAGGGGCTGGTTAAATAAATTATGGTACAGGCATATGATGAAATGTTATAGTCACTAAGACAAGTGAGGTAGACAGATGTATGTATGTTGAAATAAAATGACCCATAATATGAATTAAGTGAGGTAAACAAAATGGAGAACAACGTGCCTACTACAAAATCACTGGTTTCAGTTCTCTTAACTCAGACACACATAAGCATAACCAAGCATAAAATATTTCCAGATGAATACAACAGAAGCTGGTACAGAATTGAATATAAGTGAGAAATAGACAAATCCACAAGTATAGTTAGAAATTTTAACATGTTTCTCTCAGCAACTGATAGAACTAGAAAATAAAAAGCCAGTAAAAACATTGATGGTATGAACACTATCAACTACTTTGATCTAATTGACAAATATAGAATACCCCACCAAACAACTCTACAATATATTATTTTCAAAATATGTAGACCATGTTAGGCCATAAAATAGGTCTCAATAAATTTAAAAGGAACAAAATATAGAGTATATCAAGAAACCCCCAATATTTGGAAATTAATAATTCTAAATAACCCATGGATCAAATCCATGGGTAATGTTAGTTTATCACCCCTTTAGAAGTAACTCTTAAGAGATTTAAAAAGACATGTATTGCTAATTTCTGTTACCATCATGATGCCATGCTGGGATTAGGTTCTCAAAAAACTTAGTGTTGAATTACCTGACATAACCAAACTGTAGAACTAAAACAATCTAATTATTTAAAAATGTCATACTATTAATACCTTTGTGAATTTTCTATTAACATTCTAGTTTTTACTCATTTTAATGTAAAGTATTCAAATTAGAATGCCACGCATAAAAATTTACTTAACATTGAATTATGAATCATAAAAAAATCACATACACTGGAAAGAACTCATCAGAGAATTCCGTATTTCACTTTGTTATAGGAATGTTAGCTGCCTTCTGAATTCTTCTAATCTCTAGCCCAACAGAAGACAACAGTCAAGTATACAATTACACAGCATTAATTTTAACTTGTTTGACTTACTATTTCAAACAAGTTGAAGTATTCACCAGATGTTAGTAGTTCTCACTGGATTTTTTCCGAAGGATAAAGTAGTTGATTACCACATAATTTTAGTTCACCAATAAATTAGAACTTTACTGATGAACTGTTATCCATCAAATAT
The DNA here is from genome assembly GCF_024542745.1 of Macaca thibetana thibetana. NCBI lineage: Eukaryota > Metazoa > Chordata > Mammalia > Primates > Cercopithecidae > Macaca > Macaca thibetana. The sequence goes on along the minus strand of NC_065592.1, from coordinate 78,018,473 downwards.
ATAAAATATAACTCAAAAATTAAAATTGTATTTACTACATATTTTCTAGTTATAGTACTCCATAGTAACAGCATGAAAAAATTATTTAATATCTAAAAACATATAAACACTATTTTTGAAGCAACAAATTCCCCAGAAAAAATTAGGAAAATTGTTACTGCATTTCTAAAGAACTATAAAACTTCCATAACTACACTGCAAATTTATTCTTAAAAAATAAAAAGATACATTTTAATTTCTTTTATGGTTTTGGTCCTAAGGAAAACTAATATCAAGTTTCTGAGGTGCAATCTGGCATCATTCACCCAGAGACTAAAATATGGACATACCGTATCCAGGCAGTAAATTCCCATGTTTAATTAACACGACTGGACAAATTCACCAAAAAAGCTAGTAAATATCAGGTTTTCAAAGAATATCTAATAAAAGTAGAGAACTATCACAATACAATGTTAAATTTAAAAAGAAGAAAAGAATGCATGTGGCATGATTTCCATTTTGTGTAGATAAAATATGAAAATACATGTATATGCACAGAAAAATATAATAAAACAATAATTTTCTTCTTGGTAATTTTTTGAATTTTTCCAAATTTTCTGTAATATACATGAATACATCTTACTATTAAAAATAATTTGAAGAAATATGTAGTTTTATTATACTTACATTAGCCACCTTTTCAACGTAAGTCTTCATTGTTTTCACAATCACTTTCCTGTCCTTAAAAAGGAAAGATTGTCTCACTGAACTTTCAGTTATGTATTAAGGGTATTTTGTAGTTAAACATTTTAATATATTTATTAAGTTTTCATTTGAATGGCATATTTTTTCATTAGTAAAAATAGTTATGCAGCCAGAATGAAAAAACTGTAATATACCAAAGAAGTTCTCTTAGAACTATCACAAGCTTAGATGTGTATGTGACAATCCATTCAGACATAAATATGGAACCATTAAATTGCAAATTGCAAGGCAAACCTAGTGAAGCCACCTTTCACAGTGAGACCAGACAGACCCTTCTTCCAAGGTCTGAACTGTCCTCAAATGCAGAGTCTAGCAAACAGTTAGTACTCGTCTACATTTGTTGAACAAAACTAAATCTGCATTAAAAAAGTAGATATAGTACAACTACCTTTTAAAGGCAGAATTATGCTGACTAAGGAAATAATGATCATTTTTGTTAAACTTCTGTGCCTAACAAGAATCTTTACCTTTTCCCTCAAGTACTTAACACCTATGGGAGCAAATGTGTGTGGCCAGCTGTTTGTTAGCCCTTCCCATTTCCCTCTGCCATAGTATGATCATTAAGTGAGGAGGTACCAAAACCTCTATAAACTAAAGCTTAAATACGTATTATGTTTACTTGCTTGATAGATCTCTTCCCATCCTTTAATGAAACTTCAAGGTTTCTACTACAGCAGAGAAAAGAAGAAACGCTAGGCCTAAAGAAGATGGCTCATTCCCATCAGGCCCTGAGGCACAACTTTTGGAAGATAATGTTGCTGTGCACAATAGGGAAAAGACCAAAGGAGATTAAAAGTCTAAGGACAGCTAAACAAGCCTGCAGATAAAGCATGGCCCTGACTTGTACAGTTTAAATGCACAAGTGCTGTCACACTTACCTTGGGCGTGCCATGCCACAGGCAGTGCATGGCCACTCTGGCGCCATCGTGTGTGTGTGCCAGGTAGACCACTGCTTCGCGGATGGCTTCAATCATTTCCTAGGGAACAAATGCTGTCAGGAACAGGGCTTTGCTTTATTTTCTTCTTTCTGCTGTTTTACCTGTCTGTCTACAGGGGCCAGTTACACAGAGAGAAGGAAAGGAAGAGAGTGCCAGGTGGCAAACAATTTCATTTTGTAGGCCATCAAACAGAAACACAACCTCTTTCTAGAAACGTTCTTTTCCGTCAAGAGCAGTAAATACTGCTGGCAGACAATTTCTGTTAAACACAATATCTGACTTTTACCAATGTCCGTTAGAAAAAAAAGTCACAAACTATATGCGTACTATAATATATTCTAATAATTTTCCAAGGAAAAGAAGCCTAGGAGGTGGTGGTGATAAGAAGGGAGCTTTTAACAGAATAAGTGAGATAAAGAAAATGCTCCTCCCTAAAAGAGACCTGTATGTAATAAACAGAATCAAAACACTCATTTTGACTGAAAAAGTTCCCTTTTTAGTTCATAACAGGATTATCTCCAAAAATCATATTCTTTACCACAAATATGCTTATATATTATTTCCTTATGAAAAATTTCTGTACTAACATTTAGACTAAGACCTCACCTACAAATGACCCTTTAGTAAAAAACATTTAATTTCTCACTACGTAGCTTAGCTTAATTTAACCCTTAGCCTTCATTTTCCATGTACATAATTTCTTATTTACATTTTCTTTTTTTTTTTTTTTGGAGACAGAGTCTCGCTCCGTCGCCCAGGCTGGAGTGCAATGGTGCGATCTTGGCTTACTGCAACCTCCACCTCCCGGGTTCAAGCGATTCTCCTGCCTCAGCCTCCCGAGTAGCTGGGACTACAGCCGCCCGCCACCACCCCTGGCTAATTTTTGTATTTTTAGTAGAGACAGGGTTTCACCATATTGGCCAGGCTGGTGTTGAACTTCTGACCTTGTGATCTGCCCGCCTCGGGCTCCCAAAGTGCTGGGATTACAGGCGTGAGTCACCGTGCCCAGCCCTATATTTTCAAAGTCTAAGCACATAGAATGTAAATGAGTTCTGGCAACGAACAGCTTCAGAGCCCCATTTTAGTCTATTCCCAATTTAAAAATTTACGTTAAATAAACAAATACAAAGCCTCATTCCAGGAAAGAGAGGGTAGGTGCCTAATTTCATCAAGGAACAAACAATTTCACCCTCAAGTATCTTACATCGCTTCCCAAGATGACTCTCAAGAGCAGTTTCAACTAACATACCTGAACTTAGGAATCTCTTCGAAGCTACCCAGATGGAAAGCCAGGCATATATCCCAATTATGCTTCCATTTTCCCCAAAGGTTTTTTTTTTTTAAGTCTCTTTGGAAAATGCCCCCAGTACCAGAAAAGACAATTTGTCTCATTACTTTAAATGCATGCTAAGTTACAAAATATTTTTTGCTGTTACTGAAACATTCAACACTAAAAAGATACTTTCTACCACTGAATATATTCAAATAATCATTGTGTCATTTCTGAGCATACAGTCCTACCTCAGAACTGTGGGATACTGTGTTTTGCAAGAAATAAGAGAAATCTCCGAAAGAGAAGGTGCTGCTATGGTCATCGAACCATAAGCTTAGGTGGGTGGCTACCGTTGGGAAATTATTTTGCATGCCAATTTTAAGAGAGTCAAAACTCCAGTGAACGTATAGTCTGGCATATTTGTTAAGTCAGTCTCATTATTTTCATTATCCCTTGTGATTGGAAAATGAGGACAAATGGACAATGAGCTCACTGTACGATGAGGCAAGCAAAGTTCAGGGAAATAAATGATGAATTCTCATTTGTATTCCCATGACTGACTTGAAGGGCAGTGCAATTTACCTTCACTCTCTGTTCTTCTATCATTTAAAGTCCAGGTTTTCATGGTCCATTTAATTTTACAAACGTATCCTCCTCTAACCTTTTAATGCCAAGCTAATTTTTTTTTTTTTTTTTTTTGGCACAGTTGAATTTAAAACTACCCGAATGCTTGAATATTCCTCCATGAGTTAGTTAATTTTCAGAGTAGGCTAGCTAGCAGATACCCTCCAGATTATAATTAAGGTATAAACATTCAACATGACTAGTAAAACTAGGGTCAATTCTATTGTTTACTGGAATATCTAAATGGAATTTGCAAACATGTTCAAAGGGAGGTGAGTAAATTATCTTCCCTAAATAAGGAAGCATCTCTAAAATTTCCAAAAGACAATGTACCTCAAAGCAGTTTTTCAAATTTCTACACCGCTCCTTCTCCATGTTTTAGTTTAAAAACAAAAACCAAGAACTTACTGATCTGAGTTTGGGGGGTGCATAGGTAAAAAAGTCCAAGAATACTTTATGTACCAATGAGTGCTTAATCACAGCTTCCCTGAAAACAGAAAAAAAAGCAAAAAGACTCATCAGATCTGGCACTAGTCATACCAAGATAGGTAATCTCAGAAGTCCTAAAGTAATCTAAACAAGTGAAATGGTTTTACTGAATATGATTTGTCATAAAATAGACCGCATCTTTCAGAAATACTAAACTTAAACAAAAACTTAGATGGTAAAACTGATTTAGTGCCATCTACAACCAAGACCAGTACAAATGTCTAGTATCTACTCAGCACACATAAAATTAACATTTGAAATATGCTCTGCTCTGTTAAATAAGGACATCTTCATTTTTTTCCCCAGCACTGGACATGATGATTAGAAAGCCACACGTGGACCTATTTTTTAATAGTTGTTTTATTTCTGTCAACACCCTTCACAATCCATCTGTTTCACAAAATAATTTTAGCAAAATTAAAACTTGAATGAACCAAACATTGTCAGCAATTGCAACAACACCTACTTAATCCAAACCCCCTAGTGTGACACTTGGTGGATCTAGGTGTCCAGTGGAGGGTGATGGTCAGGCATCAAAGACCTAAAGTTCACAGGCGATATCCAAGTATACGGCAAAAACTAACACTGCCTTTATGGGTAAAACAGGCGATATCCAAGTATACGGCAAAAACTAACACTGCCTTTATGGGTAAAACACTGTTCTGAATGTTTTGGAACAACTAACCCATTTAATCTTCATAAAATTCCTATGAAGTCTGTACTATTATTATCCCAATTTTACAGATATGGTAACTGAGGCACAGAGAGGTTAAGTTGCTGAAGGTTACACAGTTAGTGGGGGGAGTGGGGAACCAGGAGTTGTACCCAGGCAATCGGGTCCCAAAAGCTATGCTCAGCCACTCCACTACGGGACAGATGCCATGAAGGGCACAGGCACAGGCTTCTGAGTCTTACAATCCATTTGAAAAAAATTTTTTTTTTTTTTTTAGGCAAGGTCTCAATCTGTTGCCTAGGCTGGAATGCACTGGCACAACCATGGCTCACTGCAGCCTTCACCTCCTGGGCTCAAGTGAGCCTCCTGCCTCTCAGCCTCCCGAGTAGCCAAGACTATAGACACATGCCACAAAGCCTGGCTAATTTTCTTATTTTTCATAGAGATGGGGTCTTGCTATTGCCTCAGCTGGTGTTGAACTCTTGGCCTCAAGTGATTCTCCCACCTTGGTCCCTCAAAGTGCTAGGATTATAGGCGTGAGCCACTGCATCTTGCCTACAACCAAATTTGAGTAAAAATTATATTTGTGAAACTGTTTAGTATACACGGCTTCCATGTAACATTTTATTTGGGGAAAGAATGTTTCATTGCTTAAAAAAGCTAATAAATCACGAATGCATGTTAGTTGCCATTTTATAGGGTACAATATCAGAAAAAGAAATCTCCTTTTGCACCAAGAATGGTTTCAAACCAATACTTTTGCACTCTTATTTAGGACAGATTAACACTTGTAAGTAGGAAATATCTACCTCTTCTGGGCAACAGTTATGTAAAACCTTCCTCCTTTGAACGTCATTTGTTAAGAAAAAAACAAAAACAACTTTCTTACTTCTGGGCCATTGGAGTTAGAATCTGCTTCATTTCATCCATAATAAGCTCTAATTTTTCTGACTGTACCTCTAACACTTTGTCCAGAGTTGGGTGATCTGCTGACTGCAACAAAAGAAAAAATCAAACTCCTCTAAATTTAATCCATTTTTTCACTTCAGGATAAAGAAAAGCAATTACAGTCATTTTAAAGTAAGTTTTAACAAATTTAAGATTTCCCACATTTACATAATGAAAGCTCTGCTGTATATCCTTGTGGAGCAACCTCATTAGCTGATTCTCAGTCTGTATATCTATCAATGCATTTAAAGAGCCAGGCTAAACACCAACTAAGTTAACCAGTCAATAGTTATTTGCCAAGCACCTAGCTCTCGCCTAATTATGAGATCAAGTAGTCAAGTCACAAATTCTTGCCACCATGTGTTTTCTAATTAGTTGGCTATTCCTATTAAATATAATGAACTGTTAACAAAATTAGTACAGCAACAAATTCAACCAAAGAATTGAACCTGACTAATGGAGGCAACCCAGGAATCAATCCATATCCCTTCAGACAAATGTGTGCATTTACGTTCCAAGGTTTGAAATAGATTCTTTAACCAGCTAGTCCCACTGCTCACCATTCTCAAATTCAATCCCTGCACTCTATCCAAGGTTAGGTCTCTCTACTCCCCTTCATCTCTAGATACAATCCAAAGAAGGGCAATGCATGTACATGAGAACACACAGAAGAAGCTAGCAACCAGAGCCCAACACACTTCAGCCAGAGCTGGTTGGGGGTGCTTACACTACTTTGATAACTATTGGGAGTCTTCTCCCTCAGTCTGACTGTAAAAATAGAAGTACTGAAGTGCTACACACAGCATACTTAGGAGAGGACCAAAAGTTGATTTGAAGTGGATTTAAAGCCAATGTTCTGGAGAAAGAGAAGCGTAAGTATGATCACTTGCTTACTACACCAGAGACAAAATAAAGCATGAGGGAATATCAAGGGCATAAGATGGTCTCTTAAAGAACCAGCCAAGGTAAAAAATAATACATTCTAAAAATAGGGCACTGGAAGTTAAGGAAGAGCATATAGAAAAAGTAAAAATACTAGAAAAAGACTTCTGGAGATGTCACCTTGTAAAGTTGAAATGTGTTCCCATAAAGCTCTTCCGTCAGCATGTTCCTCTGCTCCAAAATGGCTTTGTCATTGTATGCGTACTCCACGATGGCTGATGCTTCCGCATGCCGCAGCATCTTCCTCACGTGGCCTTTAAAACTTCTGATTATCTCTGCAATCTGTGGTTTACTTCTAAATGCAACACAATCATGGAAAAAATAAATGATAGAAAGAGAAAGCTGGGTGACAATAAAACACAGCTTACTTCCTCCAAGACCAACTCATCAACCTGTGTTGCTCTGAGGAGTAAATGAGCAAGCATGCATTGAGAAGCTGGGGCTAGCACACAGTAAATGCTCGATAAATGTCAGTTCCTATTAAACTGTTCTGCTTGAAAAAAAAAAGTATGGCAGGAAAAAAGATGAAAGCAAAAGATTCAGGGAAATAGAAAATCATTCTAAGATTCTTTTTGAAGATGGGACTTAATCACAAGTATTTTAACTATATCCTAAAAGAATCAAATAGCTGGTAACTATAGCTAGGAATATGTTTTTGAAAATTTTGTCAACTGCATATATTACACTTTTTGTTGTTGATTATCATATTCTAGCACATTGTTACACTCAAAAAGATTGGTCAAGACAAGTACTAATTCCACTTAATTTAGGAAATTCTCCCACGTTGACATTTTCTAACCCACTAACCCTGTATCAGTCTACGCACCCACCACCCCCTCCCCACTCTCTACCCTCTTAATACTGGTGGCTAATTACAAGCTAATTATTCTATCTCTCTTCTTCCAGAGGATCAAGATAAACATTCACAAATCATCCATCATGCAATATTATTTTTACTATGCTACAGTACCAGTCTACTTCAAAAGCGCTTATTTGTTGCTCACTCTGTCTTTGTGACAGAACTGCCTCTTCTTTTGATGGAAGTCCCCACTTGAACTCCCCCTGCATATACTGTGTTTACTGGATGACAAGAAGACAGACATATAGACAGGAACACAGATGGAGAGACAGCCAAAAAGATGGACATGTGGAGGGGGAGGACTTAGAATAGGGCCCAGCATCTTTTGAATGCCAACAAATCAGAAGGTGAGGGTATACCTTCATCAAAGTCATACATCTCAAGGAGATTTGCAAGACATCTCTCATGTATCTTTTTAGGAATGAAGGCAGTACCATAATTCTACATTAATTTCAATAATTGTATTAAAGATGATACTCTCTAGAAACAACACAAGCATCTGCTGAGAGCCATTACTATTACTTATAAAGACCACAGACTTCCTATTTCACATCTGAGCACAGTTGGAAACTATGCCTTCAAAAGACAAACAAAAAATGTATTTTATAAATAAAACAACTTACCCATACATGAGAAATTTCTTAACAATATTTCTGGAATATTTGGCTTTACTTAATTCAACCAAATCATCTGAAAAACAAAAATACATTACAATGACTTCGAGATCTCATTTCAGTTCTCTGGAAACAAAGGGAGGAACTAAATAAATGCACAATCCTGGAAACACAAATAATTCTCAATTTGTCCCAGGCAAGGAAAAAATAAAAACAAAAAAGGATCTGGAGAAGACACACCTAAACAAAAACTGTTTTCTAGACAGTCTTGGGTATTTTAAGAGAAAACAAGTGACTTACTGCAAATGATAACATAATCTTCAGTATGTAATAAATACCTCGCAATTCTTCAAAAGCCTGTTTTCTCTGTTCTTCATTACCATACTGAATGTAACACTGGATCACACGAGTTGAATCATGTGCAAATGCAATCTGTAGGAAAAAGTCTGAGTTAGACTAATTCTCTTTTGAGAGTCATGTTTCTCATTAATTTATCGTGACCTCTTCTGGAATTTCTTGTGAGAAAATAGGTAGTCTTCATGGATAAAATCAAACCTAGATTACTGAGAACTACTTGTTTTAATTACCCAGAACATCATTCTTTTGTTTTGAGGCCTACCATATTTGATAGGTACAATTAATAATGACATTGAGGCAAGGATAAATTAAACCATTCTGCAATACTCCTCTCATTATAATTAAAACCTAACCAATCCAAACCATCTGATGATTATACAGACTATAACTTCTCATTTCTTTGATAGTTACTGTCCCTAAAAGGGAAATATTTGTTTAAAAGGTCTATTACCCTATGACTTTTATATAAGTGATCTAAGAATGTTTGGCTTTGACAACCAGAAGTATATCCGTAAGATGAATCTAAACGTCTTCCTAAAGAAATAAATATAACTATATCCATACACACTGGCAATTATAAGCTAATCATTCATTTGTCACATTTTCATGATAATTCCTGCACATATAGCCAGTTATATTTCTAGAAGAGTTGCTGTGTTTCGAATCTGATTCTCTAATCCATTCCTCCTCACGACTGCTGGAAGGACCCACTGGTCAATTTTCTAGAGCAACCTCCACAAATCATCCATCATGCAAAATTATTTTTACTATGCTACAGTACCAGTCTACTTCAACAGTGCTTATTTGTTGCTCACTCTGTCTTTAAAGTTTTTTAATTCCAACAAATCAGAAGGTGAGTGTATACCTCCATCAAAGTCATAAATTTCAAGATTTGTAAGACATCTCTGAATATCTTTTAAAAAATTAAGGCTGTTTTTGTGTATATATTGAGCATCTATTTTATAAGCAACATAACTGCCTTAAACATAGTGTTCGTATTTATATCTCAAAGCAATCATAAGAATGAGATAAGAATGAGCTGTCATTATTCCCACTTTACAGATAAGGGGAGTAAAGTTTCGAGAAGGAACTCGCTACCTCTGTTACCCTAAGGAAGAATCTTTACTTCTCTGAGTCCCAAATACATCAAATATATAACACGGATGATAACATATGGTAAATGACAATGCATGTCCTGGTTAACACAATTCCTAACCTATAGTAAATAATAAATAGGTTATTGTTATTATTCAAAGGCACACATATTTTAAGCAGCCCAGCCAGGATCTGAACACCAAACTCACTTCTAAGACCATGGTCACACAGCTGTGACCTCAGGGTAGTTGAGAAAGAATCCTGAGTGAAATATTTATAAGCTGCCAGAGCTGAGGGGGCAGTTCTATTGTAAAAAGATCCTGCTGAATTTATAAGAAAGCAGCAGCTGATGACTTGCTATTTTCCTTCAAGAGGTAATATAGCATCTGGTTAGATCTATGCATCTGACTTGGCAAATGCTGCCCCCCTAGGTGCCGTAAAACTATGAGAATCTGTTGTCTTCCAAGCCATTATGTATTAATCCAAATGCACAAGAGTCACTGGAAATTTATTACAAAACCGGATTAAGCATCAACAATGAAAACTACTTTAGAATTCTCAAATGATTATATTTTAGTTAAAGATCTTTGCATGATGTTTACAAAAGCATGGAGGAAAAGAAAGAAGTAATATGTTCACATCACAAATATAAAAAAGTTGGCAACTGAGAACATACTAAATTATATGGAGTTTAGAACAAGACATTTAAGCAAATACTACTGAACTAGTAACTTCTCAAGATAACTTTAAGGGAACACCGGCTTATTTTAAGAATTATTTAAAAATGACACAGCCAACTGATAATCTTTGCAAAACTCTCCAGCAGTAAGGTCGCTCACTTTTAAATTTTTGTGTAGTTCAGTGTTATGGAAGGTATTTAAAACTTTTGGTCAAATACACCGGAAACAATGACAGGATCACCTGTCATGAATGGTCAGCTACTCCTCAGAGTGAGGCAATTTCAATCGTTTAAAACGGCAACAATGAGTATGTCCTACTTACAGTTTTAATTTTCCCTTGAATCAACTTCTGCAAATCACTCATTAACTTTACTCTTTTTTCTTTGTCACAGTCTTTTCTACAAATGAGAAAAGGAAACACAGTTTAAGTAAAGAAGTTATTTTAAACACACAAAATTAAAAACCATACCAGTATATGTTCTCCAAGTTCAGCATGATTTTCTTTTCTACAGCAGCAAACCTCTGACATTAAAATTACTATTCCAGAGCAGCCAGACAAAAGTAATTTTCTCAAAGGCAGAAACTCATCTCAAAAGGTGTAATTTTATGTATCAATCCAAATCTTAACAGCCAGAACTTCAGAAGTAAAAAAAAATAATAATAAAACAAATCTAAGATAACAAATACTGAAGTATCTCAAAACCTAGCTGATAAGAAATTATCCTTCATTTTCTCAGAAATCTCTCAGGAAGAATGTCAAATTTATTTCAACCTCATACATTTTCATAAGCATATCCGATGCCATCGTAATGATTCTACACACTTCTGCAACGGGCAGATATCCAAGTACTGATGTCTCTACTGGGCTGTCATGAGGACGCCCTCAATAACCCAAGTGCTACGTCATTTATTTTAGGACATCTCCCTATTTACAAGGTACACTGACTTCTCCACTGTCGCAAAGGGACTAACAAAGACATCTTTAGGTAGAATTACCTTCTTAAAATCTCCCAAATCTGCTTTGCCCGAACAACAATGTCATAGTTGGTTTTATCACTGAGTTGTCTGCTTTGCTTCAGTTCTTTCTTCTTCTTTTTGAAGTCATCCCATTTAGGTTTCTTGGCTGCTGATTCTAGTTATTATAGAAATTATTTTCAATTACATTTAACATTCTAAGTGTCATAAACCAACACAAATTAGGTATAAAGGGCAATCACTAATCAGGATCAATGCCCATTCTGGAAGCTAGAAAGGGGAACACACCATTCCCCATATATACTTTGCTTTCTGAGCAGTTTGTACATTTTACATTTGTTACATTGAAATCTTTAATTCTTCTAACAGGATACCTATTAAGAGAAAAGGACATTAAAAGAATTACAAAAGTAACTAAAATATTTTAAATATCTTTTCAATTGTGAAATAAACTTCTGCTTTTTAAGATTAAGATCATTGGACTTAGGGTATAGTCAACTTTCAATGAAAACAAAAATTAGTCCAAATGAAAACAGGAAAAACAACTTCGAAAATTCACTGTTCTGAGTGCTGTTCTATATTAATTCACTTATTTCTTAAAACAACTCCAAGAAGTATTAATATTACCCTCCCTTCCACGGTGGGGAAAAAGAACTAAGCAGTTGAGATCTCTATCTGAGGCCACACAACCTGCTAGAATTAGGATTCAAACCTAGAAACAGTGCTCTGCTATCATAGTCATGACAATGAACAACCAAAATTTCCAAGTTCGCCACAAACAGTGATACTATTAAAGTCGAATATCTTTCTACCACCACTTTTTTGTCTTCAAAATCCAAGTAACTTACCAATGGAACTAATGATGCCAAACAAAGAACAGCTTACTAAAATGGGTATTATTTACATGAGTATCCTGCACGGAATCCTTTGGGGGAGTCACTTCTAACTATCTCCCTTTCTCTTGAAAAACTGGGAAAAATGCAAAAAAGAAAAGAAAAAGCCCTATAAAACCAAAACCTAGTTATAACCACTGATTATTTTCCTCTTACTTTTTCTCCATGCATGTTTTAATCTTTAAAAACTCAAAATGTGGCCGGCTCATGCCTGTAATCCCAGCACTTTGGAAGGCTGAGGAAGAAGAATCACTTGAGACCAGGAGTTTGAGACCAGCCTGCGCGAAATAGTGAGACCCTGTCTCCACGAAAAAATTAAATTAAAAAATTAGCCGGATGTGGTGGTACACGCCTGCAGTTCCAGCTACTTGGGAGGCTGAGGCAGGAGGATCACTTGAGTCCAGGAGGTCGAGGACACAGTGAGCCATCATCACGCCATTGCACTTCACAGTCTGGGCAACAAAGTGTGACCCTATCTCAAAAAAGAAAAAAATTCAGAATCTGCATTCACTGAACATGATTATGTTTTCTCATGAAATTAACATTCCTCAATAACATAATTTCTAATGGCTATCCAATATACTACAATGTATTTATTATTCCCTTATTGTTTACTTATATATTCCCTGCCTGGTAATACAAAAGATTATAGGCAACAGAGGGCGTATTTACCATTATATTAACATGATATCTTCTACTATACAATAGAGGATATTCTGATCCAGGGCTAATTTAGTTCCATAAATATTTGGGTACCCTTGACATATATCATGTTAGGCTGCGATACATTTATCAATGTGGGGGTTGTCTAGTATCCAATCTCTCATCTTATTCTATCAGTCTAGTTACTGATATAAAAATATGAGAAAATGATATCAAGAGTCCCATTTTGAGATATCAGGAACATATCTCCCATAGCAAAAGAAATCATGGCTTTTCTCACATCAGTGTGAGAAATTAGTGCATATGTGTTTAAAATGCAGGCATCAAAAACTCCACTAGAGAAAGTAATATTTGGGATCTATTAGAGAGGCTAGGTAAGAGAAAGTATAAGAGAGCTAGAAGAGAAACTACTGGCAATGGGGGAGGAGGAAGATGAGGGAGAAAGAAAAAATGAAAAGAGAAGAGCGAGACTGAGCATGAAAAGATCCTACATCCCTAATGGCAAACAATGGCACTTCCCCTCCTTCCTCTCTCCCCACCTCCGTCTTAAGGCTGCTGTCCCTCTGGTAAGCAGCCCTTAGGCAGGGTAAAAAGCAAGCACCAGGACTAGGGGATGGCACTGAGAAAACCATCCCCAGTGGTCTCAGCTGGCAACAAAGGAGCAGTGTAAGACATGCTGTGCTGGAGAAAAAGAGAATAAAAGGCACCAGAAAAATTCTCAGGATGTTGCAAAGGAAGTAATGATACGACAATCCACATAACCTGGAACTGCTTGTTTGAGATCAATGCAGGACAATGCACAACAGAGGAATGTTACACAATAGAGAGCAAAGCTCTGGGTTAGAAATGACCCACTGAACATCGTCACAGAGACGGGCAGTTTGTTTCAACAGACAAGCAGGAGACCTGCCAAAACCTCCAATCAGTAAGCAACTTGTCCTGAACCAATTAAAATCAAATCTGTCATGTGTGCACGACACCTTCTCTGGAACTACCATGGATCTGTGCGATCAGATGGGTTATTGTATTAGTCTGGCCTAAGCTCTGTGAAGGCAGGGTCTGTATGTTTCTTGCTCACCAAAGCATCCTTAACCAAGGATGACACTTAGCTGGGGACAGACTGATTCTTTAAAGCCAGATTCTATGATGATTAGTTGGGGCCTGTATCCTTACTGATTGTGCGTGTGTGTGTGTGTGTGTGTGTATGTGTTTTGCCCTATCTTCTGGTGCAATGCATAGAAAACTCAAATACTCGTTGAATGAATGAATCAATTTTAGCTTATAGAAAGAAACATTTTATTGAGGTTCCACTGTACAAAGCCATTATAATTTAGCTTAACTTCATGGCTAAGGTAATTCACAAAAGGGCTAAGAAATAAAAAACTCCAAGCACCAGAGGGAAATTCTGAGCATGAAAGATGCTCTGTTGTTTGTTTAAGCCATCTACCTGTCCCAAAATGTTACCTGCCAAGGAATAAGAATGTGAGGTCTCTAATGCACCTCCAGAGTCCCTATGCACAATGAATGGGTTCAGGCACTAGGTCAGGCAGGGCAAGGATCTGCAAAGACCATGCTGAACAAATCAGTACTTACCATCGCTTTTACCATCTGGCTGGAATTTTCTCTTCTTGTTGAATTTATTTGCCTGCTGGAATTTGTTCTTTGGTGATTTGTCCCCTTGCTGCTTATTCTTGAACTGCTTCACACCCTTTTTCCCAGGTTTTGTGATACTTTTCTCAAAGTTCCTAGATGTAATTTTAGGTCCACCTTCTTTAGCAACTTTTCTTGGAAACGTCTTTGAAGAACCAGAATCTAGTGACAATAATAATTACAAGTTCAATGATTCTGGGCCCAAATCTCTTGTATCCATGGGATTATATCCATTACAGAAAATTACGTTCTTTAATCCTAATACCTTGTCTTACTCTCAGATACGCAACATACAGCCTTTTGAGTAGAACTGTATTTAAACAATCAAAACAAAATTAAAAAATTATTTCCTTGATTATAAAACTAATACAGGTTCATGACAAAACAAAACAAAACAAAAACCCAAGAGTAGAGAAATGTAAAATAAAAGCTACCCATGATTCTACCACTAAACACTGGTGTCAGTTTGGTATGTTTCTCTAGTTTTAAGCATATAGCAAAGCTATTATTTATATACCTTTGTATTCTGCTTTAATGATGGTCTACACAGAATTTTCAAGAGTTCAATAACATAAAAGAAGTCTAAGAATAAAATGAATATTCTTGAAACTTGGAAAGTATAACATAAGGACATCTAAAATGTTAATCTGAAAATTTTCTAGTTTTAAGAAAATAAAATTTTAAAGTCTACAATAAAATTATTTAATAAAAACTTTTAGTCAAGAAGATACAAATTAGTACCTTACAAATGAGATACAAACAGCAATGGCTTTATTTTAAGGAAACAGTCATTTGTACAGTTCCCTGACTTTTCTATTTTACAATACTGACACCTGATGGAATAATAAAGACATCACCATTATAAATTCTGAACCTAAAAGTATTTGGCTTACGAGCAGTATGTATTAAACAGTCCTAATTTATCAAATGTTAAAATAAAACGTATGGTGAACTAGTGTGAATAAAATGATGCAACAGCAGTAACAACTGAGATAAGGAGTCTTTCATGAGTAAGGCATTCCTCAATTATTCTGGCAATTTCTTAAGTGTCTAAATGTTATGAGCAACATGTTAACTCATACACAATAACACATACTTCTTCCTACTATTTTAATCCTAATCCTAGCCAATGAATACAGATTGAAATTTACTACCTGCCTTCCCATCCCCCAACTATAATAGCCAAACACCCACAAGGGAAGCATATCTTACCACTATTTTTATGAAATCTGTTTTTTTCTTGTGATGTCTTTGTACTCTTTCCTGTGAATTGCTTTTTCCCTTTGACTTCCATTGTAGCAACTCTGGAAAATCAAAACCAAAACAATCACTGCAGTTCTCTTCATCAAATAAGAGCTGTTACATAGTCACTGCCGCATTTAGTCCTTCAGTCTACAAATACAATACAAATCACCCAGACATAGAATGGGCAACTAATTAAATCCAGCAATTATGCAATCACTGCCTCAGATTTTAAAACTGAAAATGAACAAGGTATCAATAGAAAAACTAGGAACAACACACACTCTGGCCAGTGTTTGATGTATCTGGAGGCAACACTTCACTTCCACAATAGTACTGGCTAAAAATAGACCACGATTGACACTAAGTATAATACGCATCAGAGTTTGCATTTTGTAACCTGGGAAGACTAGAGGATGAGTAACTGACAAAATTATCTCTTGATTTCTTGGAGCCTAAAAAGCCAGGAACAAACAATAGGCTGCACATACCACTACATGCATTTAATATAAGAAAATAAAGGATTATCTGAAAGATTCCTATGTGATCCAACATAGCTAAAACAAAGATTAGCATCCAGTGTTTAATTTGTGATTGTTTTAGAGGCAGCCAAGTAATTGGCAGTGAACTCCAAAATAAGATCATGTTGAAATAGTTAATATTTCATTGAAAGGAATCTGTCTAATAGGAGCTTTATAGGCTACTGAGACACCATGGTGCACAGGATAAACAAGTTATAATCCCTCAACTACCCAAGGTCCCTGAAAGCAACGGAACAGATCAAGAGCAAAAGCCATTTGGCTCATTTCTCCACTTTCCAAAGTTGGACGATCAACTCATTTGAAAGCTGACTCTAAACAGCAGATGTTAGTGATCCCCAGACAACAATAGATATATCTAGATTAGAATTGCCCATTCAATAACTAATTCTCAGGATATTAGCATAAGAGAAAACAAGGGTTCGGGGATAAAATATATTTGGGAAACAGTAAGTTACATGACAACAATCAGTCTGTAAGAAAAGGCTTTTCAGATTCTTTAATTTGCTAATATAAACGATCAATTGTCAAGCAAAGGCTAAAAGGATGCAGGATTTTCCAACTCCAGTTGAACCACTTTTTCCTGGAACATCACAAGGGAACAGCAGAGTTCCAAGGAGCACTCTGAAAAGCGCTGTTCCAATCTTGACTTTTCTAATGATTTTGAAAAATGGACAGCCCCCGAATTACTCGGCTTCCTTGGGGCATTTAGAACTGAAGGGTCACATTATTACTTAGCTATGTCCATCATAACGTGTCCGGAATTGGTGGGTTGCTTGGCTTCACTGACTTCAAGAATGAAGCCGCAGACCCTCGTGGTGTTACAGTTCTTAAAGATGGTGTGTCCTGAGTTTGTTCCTTCAGACGTTCAGATGTGTCTGGAGCCTCTTCCTTCTGGTGGGTGGTCTCGCTGTCAGGAGTGAAGCTGCAGACCTTCGTAGTGAGTGTTACAGCTCTTAAAGGCAGCAAAGGCAGCGCGTCTGGAGTTGTTCATTCTTCCCAGTGGTCTCGCTGGCTTTAGGAGTGACGCTGCAGACCTTCGCAGTCAGTGTTACACCTCATAAAGGCAGCGTGGACCCAAAGAGTGAGCAGCAGCAAGATTTATTGCAAAGAGCGAAAGAACAAAGTTTCCACAACGTGGAAAAAGACCCGAGCCGGTTGCCGGGGGCTGGGGCAGCCTGCTTTTATTCCCTTATCTGGCCCCACCCACATTCTGCTGAACAGTACATTTTACAGAGAGCTGATTGGTCTATTTTACAGGGAGGTGATTGGTCCATTTTGACAGCGTGCTGATTGGTGTGTTTACAATCCTTGAGCTAGACAGAGAGTCACAGAGTGCTAGTTGGCTAGATACAGAGTACCAATTGGTATATTTACAAACCTTGAGCTAGACAGAGTGCTCACTGGTGTATTTATAAACCCTGAGCTAGACAAAGAGTGCTGATTGGTGCATTTACAATCCTTGAGCTAGACACAGAGTCACAGAGTGCTAGTTCTCCAAGTCTCCACTAGGTTAGCTAGAGTACCAATCGGTGTATTCACACACCCTGAGCTAGACACATATAGTGCTGACTGGTGTATTTACAAACCCTGCGCTAGACTCAGAGTGCTGATTGGTGCATTTACAATCCTTGAGCTAGACACAGAGTCATAGAGTGCTAGTCCTCCAAGTCTCCACTAGGTTAGCTAGATACAGAGTACCAACTGTTGTATTCACAAACCCTGAGCTAGACACAGAGTGCTGATTGGTGCACATATGATGGATCCTCCGGCTAGATATAAAAGTTCTCCAAGTTCCCATCCAGTTCAGGAGCCCAGCTGGCTTCACCCAGTGGATCCTGCATGAGGGGGGCGGGGGGCTTCAGGCAGAGCTGTCCACCAGTCCCTAGCCGCGCCTGCACTCCTCAGCCCTTGGGCCGTCTATGGCACCCGGCGCTAGGAAGCAGGGAGTGGCGCCCATAGGGGAGGCTCGGGCCGCAAGGGAGTCCACCGCGGCGGGGGGCGGGGGCTCAGACACAATGGGCTGCAGGTCCTGAGCCCTGCCCCGTGGGGAAGCAGATAAATCCTGCGAGAATTTGAGGAGAATTTTAGTGCAGCGCCAACCAGCCGCACTGCTGGGGGACCCGGCGCAACCTCCTCCGCAGCTGCTGGCCCGGGTGCTAAGCCCCTCACTGCCTTGGGCCGGTGGAGCTGGCCGCTGAGCCTGCGCGGCGCCCGCCGGAACTCGCGCTGGCATGCTCGCGCTGGCCCCTGAGCACACTGTTCGCAGCCCCGGTTCCCGCCCACGCCTCTCCCTCCATAACTCCCAGTAAGCAGAGGGAGGCGGCTCTGGCCTCAGCCAGCCCAGAGGGGGGCTCCCACGGTGCCATGGCAGGCTGAAGGGCTCCTCAAGCGCCGCCAGAGTGGACGCCAAGGCCGAGGCGGCGCTGAGAGTGAGGGCTCCTAGCACATTATCACCTCTCAATGACCATACCTGCATCTCTTAGCTCTTGTATGCCATGTAGTTTTATAAGAATCCATTCATTTACATGTTTTCTCTATATTTTTGTTCTAATTTTTATATTGAAATAATTTTAGCTTTACAAAAGAGTTGACAAGATACACAGTTCACATATACCCTTTTCCCAGCTTCCCCTAATGTTAACATACAATACTATTAACTAAGCTACAGAGTTGAGTTGGAGTTTACCAGTTTTTCCACTAATATCCTCTTTCTGTACCAGGATACACTGATTCTGGCCATCAAGTTTCCTTTGTATTTTGTAGAATATTCCTCATTTGGGGTTTGCCTGATGTTGTCTCATGATTAGGCTAAGGCTACACATTTTTTGGAAGACTACCAGAGGTCAAGCTTTCTTCTGGTAGTACTCTACCAGGAGGTACATGACATTAACATGACTTATTACTGTTTATGTTAACCGTGTTCACTTGGTCAAAGCAGTGTTTTCCAGGTTTCTCCACTATAAAGTTGCCACTTTAACCTTTCCATCTTTATTAGATCCAAGCCACAAGTCCAGCCCAAACTCAGAGGAAAATTAAGCTCCACTTCCCAGAAGGAGGGGTCTAAAGAATCCAGACATATGCTAAACTACCACAGCAATTAATAAACATTTTAGACAAGATGTTTGGAGAATATGTAGACATCCTATGTCCTCCTAAGTTTTACCTGCTAACTTTAGCATTTGTTGGTAGATTTTGGCTGCAGCAATTACTGCGTTTAAGTGGTGATCTTCTATTTCTCTTATTACTTTTACCTTTGTTATTCTGAACTTTTCTGTAGGGAAGACTTGTCCCATCTTTTCTATTTACTTATATCATATAGTCTCAGATATTTATTTCATTCCTCGGTTATAATCCACTACCATTGTTATTTTGTTGCTCAAATAATTCTAGCTCCAGCCAGTGGGAAGTTTTTCAGGTTGCTTCTGTGTCCTTTTGACATGGCCCATCTGTTTTGTTTTGTTTTTTAAAGCACACCCTTATTTTGTGGCACTAACTCCAGGTTCATTCTGTATTTTCCTTAAACTAGCCCTGAAATTAGCCACTTCTCCAAGGAATCCTGGTTCCTTTCTTTAAGAATGGTATTTAAAAACCATGATCTGAGTGCTAGGTGTGCTTGTTGTCACTGAGGTGTCCCTGTTTCTACGTCCCTTCAGCAGACAGATTCAGGAAACACACATATGTACATTAACCTATGCATATGCACATACCTATATTTATTTTTATATCTATTAAAATAACATGAAGCTCATACTAATGTTTCCAAATCTAATCAAGCACCACAGATTTTATTCTAGGCATCTCCTCTTGCTCATTTGTACGTTCTTTCTCTGACAGTGAGCAACCTGCTTCCCACCATCTACAATTTATTTATACGTATGTTCAACCCTACTATACATGTATACTTTCAGAACTGCTAACCTGTACCTCATGAGAAATAAATTTACAATGACGATACAGTGTTGAAGTACAATTCTTTTTTGTATCCATTCAAAACACTTCCAGAGTTACTTAGAGGCTTGCATGGTGGCTCACGCCTGTAATCCCAGCACTTTGGGAGGCTGAGGCAGGTGGATTACATGAGGTCAGGAGTTCAAGACCAAACCCTGTCTCTACTAAAAATAAAAAAAATTAGCTGGGCGCAGTGGTGGTGCACACATGTAATCCCAGCTACTCAGGGGGCCGAGGCAGGAGAATCACCTGAACCCAGGAGGTGGAGGCTGCAGCAAGCTGAGATTGTGCCACTAAACTCCAGCCAGGGCAACAGAGTGAGACTCTGTTTCAAATGTTAAGCTACCATAGCAATTAATAAACATTTTAGACAAGATATTTGGAGAATATGTAGACATCCTACCTCCTCTTAAGTTTTACCTGTTAACTTTAGCACTCAAGTCGGTGGATTCTGCCTGTAGCAATTACTGCTGCAGGCAAAAAAAAAAAAAAAAAAAAAAAAAAAAAAAAAAAAAAAAAAAGCTACTTAGATCAGCCCTTCACTCTCTTTAGTGAAGTTATATGTTTATAATATAGCTTAATTGATTGGTCACAGTCAGCATTGCATCCCCAGAAATGCTGGCAGATTTATTAAATGTGCATATAGTCAAGTTTACTCCTTCTGGTGTATAATTCTATGGGCTTCAACAAATGGCTGAGTCATGCATCCTCTACCACAGTATCTCACAGAAAAGTCTTGTCACTCTAGAAAGTCCCTTGGTACACCTCCTTTGTAATCAACTCCTTCCCTCTTCCCTGACTGCCAATGATTAGGTTTTCATGCCCATTTTGTCTTTTCCAGAATGTCATTCATATACATGGAATCATACAATATGTAACTTTTTGGGTCTTGCTTCTTGCACTCGGCAAAATGCAATTTGCTTTGCTCAGGGACCCTGTACCTTGATAATCAATCATCACATTCCATAGTGTCTCTCAGAATTGGCCCCTCTTTTTCCTTTCCCTCTATTACCCCATTCTGGCTCCTGTTAGCTCTTGCTCAGTTTTGTTTAGATCTAATATGCTTTGATCCACTTTCTGCTGCCTGATTAATCTTCCACTAGCACACCTATTTCATGTCATTTCCATGCTCCAATAGCTTCAAAGCTTTCCCACTGCCTTCAGGAAAAAGTTCCAACTCAGGCATTCACAGCCATTCAAAATGTGGTCTTAATTCACCCCACCCATCAACACCACACAGAAGTCAATCTTTCTCATTATTCTTTATCTGAATAGTGAAGTTTAAAGCCATTCTCTCTGCCAACACAATTCCTACCCATCCTTCAAATTCAGTTTAAATGACATTTTCTTATAGGCCAACCTCTAAATGTCAGCATTCCTCAAATCTTTGTCTCAGGGAACGTCCATTCTCTCTCCACACTTCTCCCTAGATGGTCTTATCCAATCTCCTGGCTTTTTATGCTGAGTGCTCCCAAATCATGTCTCCATTATGAACTTCTCCTGGGGCTCCAAACTTGTGTATAACTGCTTATCTGATACCTCTAATTACGTGTCTAACAGGCACCTTACCCTTAATATGTCTAAAACATACTTCTCTTATGTTGTTCTCTATGTTATTCTTGTTTGTCCCACAGACAACAAGATACTATTTTTCCCTGCCCCACTGTCCCCTATCTCAACCAATGGCACATCATCTATTTTACTGCTCAAGTAAGAAACCTGAGTTACCCTTGACATTTTCCTCTCTCTTGTCTGCCACACTGAACCATAAGTTAGTTCTCTTAAATGCCCCTTAAGTCACCACCCTAATGCAAACTATTATCAATACAATCTCTTGAGCTTCCAAATTAAATACATCTTCTAAAGAGAACCAGGGCCTATTCATTATTCTCACTTGCTTATAAGCCTTCAATGTTTTCTACACATGGTAATAGCAACGGAAATGTTTTCCTACTGTATAGAAAAAAAAATCCCCATCATGTCCTTCAAGGCCCTACAGAACCTAGTTCCACTCTATCCCAATAACTTTATCTTGTACTCCAACTGTACTCCTTCCTAGCTCCCATCTCAGAGACTTAGCCGATTATTGCCTCTGCTTGAAGTACTCCCCGAGTTTCCAGATCTCCGGGTGGCCTCTCGCCATGCTTTAGATCTCCGCTTAAAGATCACTTCTTCAGACTCCACTATCTCCCAACTCAGCTTCCAGTTCGTTTCCTCCCAGCACTTATAATCTGCGTACATTCAGGTACACCACCTAGTACTGGAGTTGGTGTTTGTGAAACAGCACAGACAGGCTGATCAGGCCGAGCACGGGCTGGGATTCTAGAGTGAAGCTAGTCCAATCTAAACCAGCACGCAAGGCAACGTGGTGGGAGAGAGGTCGGAGCTCCGCCCTCCTCGCCAGGTTCCAATCAGTCCCAAACTCCTAGTCCAGAAAGAGGCCACAGGAGACTGCCCAGTGGACAGCAGCCCCGAGAGACCTTTCCGACTTCCAGCGCCCGGTAGGGCGCGAACCCCTCGTAGGAGCGACCGCTGAGCCGGCCACACTCACCGCACACGTGGGACAGAAGCAAGTTGCGCAGCGGATCCCGACCGCGGCTCCGCTTCCGCTTCCTTGCCTTGCTCCGCCCCCGGACCGCTTTTTTTCAACTTCCGCGGCGGATCAGTGACTAAGAGGTGGAGCTTACCAGGCAATACAAAAATTCGGAGTTTCTATTGGTCCACTGCTGTTATGCCCCCTCTTGAGGAGCGAGTATTTTGGCCCTTGAAAGGATCCGTCGGTCAGAGGACGCGACAACGGTCACGAGAAAATGACGTCATTAACCCTGTCGCTTCCGTGCTGGAAAGAAAGGGAGATCTCTTGCGAGGTCGAACAGGCTGCTGAAGGAGAGACTTGGCCGGCGCGGTTAATAAGAGGCCTGAATCCCGTAGCCTGAACAAATATTGAAGTAGCTAGTTTCTAAAGTGTGTTAATTTGCATACTTCCTGAGCAGTCCAGTGTGGAGGATAAAAGGGGTATCGTGAATCGGTTTGAATTGTAATCCCGTTTTTTTCACTTGCTAGCTGTGTGGCTCTGGGAAAATTACAAAATTTTTCTGATCCTTGGCTTCCTGATCAATAAAATAGAAATAATTAAGTTACACGTGCAAAGCGCTTAGCATGGGACGCTCTCAATAAATGTTTGCCATTTTTAATGTCTGCTCGTGCCTGGAAAGTGCTGTTATTGCACTTTATACTTCAGGAAATAAAATTGTGGTTAGGATATATGCCCCATTTTCCAGATGAAGAAACTGACACCACAAACTTGGTCGTGTCAAACAACAGGATTTTATTCTGTAACAGTTCTAGAGGCAAGAATTCCAAAATCAAGCTGTTGGCAGAGCCCTGCACCTTTTCAAGGCTCTAGGGGAGATTCCTTTGCTTCTTCAGCTTCTGATGGTTCCAGGCGGTCCGTGGCTTGTTGTTGCATGGCTCCAATCTCTGCCTGTCTTCTAATGGCCTTCTCCTGTGCCTGTGTTACCTCTCTGTGTTTTTAGGACACTGAACGTTGAATTTAGAGTCCACGGGGATAATCCAAGATCATCTCATCTGGAGGTCCTTAATTTAATCACATCTGCAAAGGCCCTTTTCCCAAATAAGGTCACTTTCACATGTCCTGGGAGTTAGGACATAGACATACTTTTGGAGATTATTCAACCCACTACATCGGAAAAGTTGAGAACTGGCACTTGATCCCAGGTGCCAGACTTCAGATTTTACTATCTTCCAACTTACTCCGTTTTCTGGCCACTAAGGAGTTAGAGTTGAAACTGGCAATTTAGTAGACTGTATGCTTCTTGATGACAGGGGCCATCATTACTTTCCAGGCACTTATCTCACTATTCAGCACATAGATATTTGATAATTTCTTGTTGTCTGCCTTAACTGTTACTAGTTTGTTTACATTTCAGCTCACTTAAGTCTCATAAGAACAGTTTTAAATAGGTCTTTTCTCATTTTACAGAGAAAGGCAAAACATAGTAGCTTTGGTCCAGTGAGCCTGACTCTAAACTCAACGTGGCTGCCTCTGTACTGCTTTCAATAATTCAGTAAATGCTAAGAGAATACGGAACAGCAATTGCAGGAGGCCCATCAGCAGTGCCTTTTGGGCAAATAGCATAGTAGTGGGGATAATAGACACCTTGAAACACCTGAAGAGTAAATGCTGGCCAAAAAGAAAAAAAAAATTACAAAATACACGCTAGCACACAATCCTGGAAAGGGGTACGTTTGTCTTTTCAACTCGACAGATAGCAGCACCCCATATCCTTGAAGATAGGTCCATATAGTTGCCTTAAGCATCTACACCAAAACCCTACTATTTATTTGCTTTTTCACCAGGGAGGGAGAAAAAATGTTATCACATACCAAAGCCATTGATTATTATTAAAAACGTTTTTATCAAGTCTTCTGTGAAAGTGGATTGATTTTGATTTTTTTTTTTTTTTTTTTTTTTTTTTTGGTGGAGTGAATTTAAAGCATCATGTGGTTTTGCAGAACAGCACAAGAAAAGTTTATCCTGTAATTTTTTTTTTTCAAGCAAACCCATTAATTCTTCAAATATCTATTGACCTAAATGTAGACCATTAGGTGTACTCCTACAAGCCTAACATGCTCTTCTTGCATGATACACAATTTAATCAGAGCAGCTAGACTTGCACACATCCAAGAGGTTAATAACAGTACTATAGCAATGTAATGAAGAGCACTGAGATTAGAATCAAAGGAACCTGGCTTAAAGTCTAACTTCTGTATGGCCAAGGACAAGATAGTTAACTTGTATGGGTCTCAGTTTCTGCATATGTGAAATGGGAATAACAACACTTGTTTCTGGAGTTGCTGTGAGGCTTAAAAGTGATAATATCTTAAAGTTCTTAGCCAATAGTAAATGTTGAGTGATTCGTAGCTTAAGAGAGAACTAAGGTGTACCCATCTGAAATACTTTAGGGCCGGGCGCTGTGGCTCACACCTGCAATCCCAGCACTTTGGGAGGCCGAGGCAGGTGGATCACCTGAGGCCAGGAATTCAAGGCCAGCCTGGCTAACATGGCGAAAACCCATCTCTACAAAAATACAAAAATTAGCCAGGTGTGGTAGTGCATGCCTGTACTCCCTGCTACTCCGGAGGCTGAAGCACGGAGAATCGCTTGAACTGGAGAGGCGGAGGTGCAGTGAGTGGAGACTGTGCCACTGTACTCCAGCCTGGGTGACAGAGGGAGACTCTGTCTCAAAAAAAAAAAAAAAAAGAAATACATTTGACTTCATGTAACGGAAAGCTCAGCTAATGGTGGCTTAAGCAATCATTTTCTTAACATAAAAATGTGGAAGGTAGTTGGTTGGTGTGGTTCAATGACACAACAATGTCATCAAAGACCCAAGCTCTTCCAGTCTCTGTTCTACCACCATCCTCAACATGTTGACTTTTTGTTCTCTCACTGCTATTTGATTGCAAGATGTACTCCTTAGTTTCAGTATTTATCTGAGAGTTCAGGGCTAGTGAAAGTGGAGAAAGAAATGAAATCCACTTTTTCCTCCCAGTGGGGCTCTGTCCTTTTATCCCAGAAGGAAAGGACCCAGCAGGAGTCTCCCTTCTATTTCAGTGCCAGGAACTGGATTACACGGCCACCCCGGAATTGAAAGACCATCAGATATAATGTTAACCAGGCATTTGGATTTCATTCATTTTCTAGTACTCTGGTAAAAATTAAAGGTCACTTAGCAAATATGCTTTTATCCAGCAGTAGAGATTTAATTTGTGACTTAAACTAATCTGGTTTAAAACTTAAAATAACTATAGTGTCCCAGGTGGTGGATAGCAATCTAGGCAGCACATTGAACCACCTGTGGAGTTTTTGTTTTTCTTTCTTTAAATAGCAGTAATTCTGATTTAATTGGTCTGGAGTGGGACCTGAGCATTGAGAATTTGGTGCCTAGATCATGCTAACATGCAGCTAAGGTTATGTAAGGAACCTTAAATAAGGTTGTTTAAGGAACCCAGTTATCTAAGGAATGGGGTTCAAGTTGACAATTGTTTTTGAGACAGAATCTTGCTCTGTTGCCCAGGCTGGAGTGCAGTGGTACGATCTCGGCTCACTGCAGCCTCTGCCTCCCGGGTTCAGGCAATTCTCCTGCCTCAGCCTCCCAAGTAGCTGGAACTACAGGCATACATCACCAGGCCCGGTTAATTTTTATATTTTTAGTAGAGACAGGGTTTCACCATGTTGGTCAGGATGGTCTCGGACTCCTGACCTCAGGTAACCCACCTGCCTTGGCCTCCCAAAGTGCTGGGATTACAGGTGTGAGCCACTGCCCCGGGTCTGTTGATTTGATATTTTAGTTAACTAGGGGTTAAATCTCCCAGTTCCTCTTTGTATTGCAGGTACCAGAATTTAAGAATTAAATGTACAATATGCTTCTCTCTGTAAGTAGAACATTGGAGAGAATTGTATCCTTCTTGCTGATTGAGTTCTCCTGAAGTGATTTAATACCATTAAATGTTAAAAAATGGTTTAAATTTGAACTATACACTTTCAAACATATTCTGGAAAATGTTTGCTTCTTTTTTCAATTTCACATAATTTTGTGCAATTTTCTTTTTTCCATAAAAATAAAATAAGTTAGGTGTCAGCTCCCGTACATCTTCCCCTCCCCAAAATCAGTTCTCTGGAGTTCTAATTAGTGGATTTTTAACGAATTGTGTTGTTTTTCTGTTTCTCAAATGCATAAGCAGGGATAGAGGGCATGTTACTGATATAAAGCACAAGTGAGATTTTGGCAAGGATTGGGCTATATTTTCAGGACCTATTAGAATCATAAATCCATGGAAACGGAGCAGTTGCCAGCACATTTTTCTTTAGTGAAAAAGAACTGCTTCTGAATAGTGTGCATTATGTTTTCCAATATCATACATTTCCTATGAAGTGCACTAATGTAGTCTAAACATTAATTGAGCATTCATAATGCTGTAGTTGCTGTCTAGTAAACACACTATTAACCTTGTCATATTTTGCTTTCTTTGATGACATACTTTGGAGCAGCAGAAAATTATATGGCCAAGAGGTAAGTTTATCTGATTGTAGCAGTCTCACCTTAATAAAAGATTGTGTCAGCACATGATGGAGAAATGAAATAAAAAGTAGATAATATCACTTAATTGTCACTTATACACAGTGCATTTATAATGCACTATGGTTTTGTTAAACAAAACTCCTCAAGCAACATATACTAGCTTCAGTTTTTTGTCTAGGATAAGAACAATTAATATGCTGGCATTTTAAATTTTAAAATTCTGCTTTCAGGCTTCATAAAAGTTATTTCCTTTGGAAAGTATCAATTAGTTTTTTCTTGTGATTTCCCTAATTTGTGAGCAATAAAGACTTGATAACCAAGAGTCTATTTTATTAGGTGAACAAATAAGAAACTTGTTTGTTTCAAACATGAATGAAGAATAATTTTCTTGCAAATCAAAACCACAGTGAGATACCATCTCATACCAGTTAGAATGGCGATCATTAAAAAGTCAGGAAACAGGAGGTGCTGGAGAGGATGTGGAGAAACAGGAATGCTTTTACACTGTTGGTGGGACTGTAAACTAGTTCAACCATTGTGGAAGACAGTGTGGCGATTCCTCAAGGATCTAGAACTAGAAATACCGTTTGACCCAGCCATCCCATTACTGGGTATATACCCAAAGGATTATAAATCATGCTGCTATAAAGACACATGCACACATATGTTTATTGCAGCACTATTCACAAGAGCAAAGACTTGGAACCAACCCAAATGCCCATCAATGATAGACTGGATTAAGAAAATGTGGCACATATACACCGTGGAATACTATGCAGCCATAAAAAAGGATGAGTTCATGTCCTTTGTAGGGACATGGATAAAGCTGGAAACCATCATTCCGAGCAAACTATCACAAGGACAGAAAACCAAACACCACATGTTCTCATTCATAGGTAGGAATTGAACAATGAGAACACTTGGACTCGGGAAGGGGAACATCACACACTGGGGCCTGTCGTGGGATGTGGGGAGGGGGAGGGATAGCATTAGGAAATATATCTAATGTAAATGATGAGTTAATGGGTGCAGCACACCAACATGGCATATGTATCCATATGTAACAAACCTGCACGTTGTTCACATGTACCCTAGAACTTAAAGTATAATAGAAAAGTTAAAAATGGAAAAAATAATTTTTAATTTTTCCTCCCACTTTACTTTTAAAAAGTATAGAAATTTCAAGTTGGTACTTAGAATAATGATATAGCTCTACTTACCTACTCAATATGCCTCTCTTCCTTTTTTTTTTTTTTTTCTTTTTTGGAGAGACATAGGTTTTGCTACATTGCCCAGACTGGTCTTGAACTCCTGACCTCAAGTGATCCTCCCACCTCGGTCTTCCAAAGTGCTGGGATTAATGGGCATGAGCACCTGTGCCCAGCCTACCTCTTCCTTTTAAGATGAAGAAAAAAATTAACCCACTTGCTCAAACCTATTATGTCAGTTTAAATTCTCCAGGAAGCAGATGCCAAGATAGAATTAGGAGGCATGTTGTGAGACATGTTGTGAGAAACATGTTGTGAGAAAAACTTCACAATAAGATGAGGCGAGAGGAAATAGCAGTAAATAGGGAGCGCCTGATAACATGATACAGATCTGACGTGTGTCGAGAGAGAGGCAGAAGGAAGGAGGATGTGGTAGAAAGTCTTCGGGCTGTAGTAAAGCTCTGAGAAAGCCTCAGTGAGGGCAACATGGCACTGCAGAGCAAATATTTCTCCTTAAAGGAAACCTAAATTCAGTAGGAAAGGCCCAGTTCAGGTACCCCTGCTGTGCTCAGTCATTGGCTGGGAGCAACCCAGGGAGCGCATGGCCTCAGCATGAATGCTGCAGTGGATGCTGAAGTTGTAGCAGCTGGAGACATCAGCTAACTACACCTCTCGCAGCCGGTTCTCTCTTGAAAGGAGATTGGAGCAGTTCACTCCATGCCTGCCAAGGTCTACCACTTACACAGCACAGGGCTATTTCTCCATCTGTGTTTAGGGATGGAGAAATATCCTAAATTGTTCCTATGGCCTCCATTGTTCCTATGGCCCTCTGCTCATGAGGGGAAAGTTAGAAGAGGGAGACCAGGGGGACAAAGTATGGTCTCCTGGGGGCTGCAGCAAGTA
Organism: Macaca thibetana thibetana; assembly: GCF_024542745.1. Taxonomy (NCBI): domain Eukaryota; kingdom Metazoa; phylum Chordata; class Mammalia; order Primates; family Cercopithecidae; genus Macaca; species Macaca thibetana. The sequence goes on along the minus strand of NC_065592.1, from coordinate 77,989,107 downwards.
CTCATCATCTCACTGCAGCACTATCCGTTCTAAATTCACCTCATCCTTGGCTATTAGCTTGGCAAGTCTTGATGACTAACCTGGTCATGTGACTCAAACCACTGGTTTTACAGGGCCTGAGACTCTAGTGATCATAGCCTCTAAGCCAAGGGTTGCTTCCTGTGTTCATTTACCATTACAGTGGGGGCTAAGGAGAACTGAGAGGTACCTAAGTGGATTGCCTGGGTTCTATATGTATTCTTCCATGTCTCAGTTGACCAAAAGCAGTCCTATCTCCTCTAGTTATTGGAGTTAATCACACTTGTCCAGATGGAGACGCCCCTGGATCATCTGGGTTCTATATGTATTCTTCCATGTCTCAGTTGACCAAAAGCAGTCCTATCTCCTCTAGTTATTGAAGTTAATCACACTTGTCCAGATGGAGACGCCCCTGGATCACCTGGGTTCTATATGTATTCCCCCATGTCTCAGTTGACCAAAAGCAGTCCTATCTCCTTTAGTTATTGGAGTTAATCACAATTGCCCAGATGGAGACACCCCTTCTTACCTGTTGATCTTGGACACAAGGAGTTCGAAATGTCCAGGAGACATCTGTAGTTCAATGAAACTCTTGCTCTGTCCCCTGGCAAGAATGTGTCTCCTTTGAAGACAAGGACTTCTAAACCTGCTGAGCCCAGAGTTAGGGGGACAGGAAACATGCATTTCCCCAGAAGGCCATAGAGAATAATGGGAAGAATGATGATTCCTGCTCCTTTCCCTTGGTTCCTCTACCCATGTATTCTTATTAGGAGCATAGCACTCTATAGAGATCTCTGATTTATTTATTCTGCATTCTGGAGGATAGCACCTCCTTTTTGTAGACTATTGCCTATAAATTGGTGCTCCAGCTGTGCCTTCGATAGGTCACTGCAGTGTTCTATTGTGGGTTGGTTGCCTCTTGATGGTGCATCTGTGATGTGATCTCAGAATCACATGACCATGGGCTCACTCCTGTGCCCACTTTGCTGTGATTTGTGCCCCTGTTTAGATGCTATGTTACATAGGATAACATGCTTATGGATCAGGCACTGCATAAACATCTGGATATTGATGCTGGCTGAGGCTTTGTGGATGGGAAAGGCAAACTCATATTTGGAATAAGACTATCTCACTGAGGGGAAACTGTTGGCCCTTCCAGAATAAAAGGAGCTCAAATGTTGTCAAGTTGCCACTGAGTGGTTTTTTGGTCTCTTTGGGAAATAGGGCCATATCAGGAGTGCTGTATTTGTCCCTGTTGCTGGAAGACTCTACATTTAGACGAAGCAGCAGTTAGATTGGCCTTGGTGAGTATAAGTTTACGCTGTTGGGCACATGTGCAGCCCTCACCTCTGACATTGTGTTCACTCCATTCATGTGTCCATCATGCCCATTGCTGAAGACTGACCAATGTCAACTGGCTGCAATATTTTGTCTACTTAATTGTTCAATGTTTCTTCTTTAGTGGATGCTCTCTGATGGGTATTAGCGTGTGAAAATGTTTATACTTTGTGTACATTCTCATCTGACTTCCTGGAAGCTTCACCAAAGTGGCCTGTGCCTGAATCTTTGTAAGATTTCTCTCCTGCCCTCTGGAACACATGTTTCTTACCCAAATTCCTAGCATAGCAGCCATGTCTTCATTTTATTGATGTAATGGATCAAATGTGATATTCTACAGGATGTCCAGATGGTCCAGATCTCTTTGGACTATATTAAGACAGAGGGTGGGCGAGCTAACATAGCCCTGGTGCAAAACTGTAAATGAGTATCGTTGTTCATTCCAAGGAATGTGAACTGTTTCTGATCTTATTTTCCATCTATTTTTTCCATCCTTTTTACCATCTGCTGTGGCAACTCAGGCATTTCACCTTTGCTCAGCAACTGGGCACTGCTTTTACTAGGCTTTGGAAAGCCACATAGCAGTGTGTTTGTCCCATCCCTAGGGCCTTACCAGGGTGCTAAAAACCGTGTCCTGAGAAAGTGACTCCAAGTCAATGCACTCTTGCTTGTTCACTTTTGTGTTCCAGCCCTTTGGTCAAGAACTCTCGTAGTCCTGCCCCTGAGAACTCGCCAGCTCTTGAAAGTAAATGCTGTAGGTAGTTGTTGCAGGTCCTTTAGGAAAAATCTCTCTTTATCCTCATCAGGCCCGGTATTTCTCTGGGATTTGACCTCAGTTATTGGCCTGGCAGTTGGGAGAGGCATCTGGGGTAGCTCTGGGTGAGGGAAGAGGGCACATGTTGTTTTTCAGAAAGAGACTTCTGTGTTGTCTTTCTGCAGGAGGGAAGTTGGTTCTTAATAAGGCCCTAAAGCAAAGATGCAAGTGCTAATGGCTTAGTCTGGGAATGTCTGTATGGGAATGGGGAGTGAGGCAAGGAACAGAAGATAACCAACAAGGTTCATTGTCAAACAATTTACCATTGTGGGTAACTGAACAGCCATCTTGTTGGGGCACTTTGGGAGCCAATGGAGTACATATACCTCAGAGATAGCCCACCCAAGGGGTTCAGAAGCTGGGACATTCATACATGAACTCCCATCAGTCATTAGTTGACGACTGCTTCTGAGGGTGGTTGTGGGGCTAGTATTTCCCTAATATTTCTGGTCTGCTATATGAGCATCAACGTGGCATCTGGTGGCATCAGAGAAACTTTCATAAAAAGATCCATCTGCTGGCAATGGAAGGCCGGACAATGTGCACTGAAGAGGCAAGGGTGGGGATTCGGACAGTCTACTGGCAGGATCCACTACAGGATTATTAACAGGGGATTATTTCAGTTTCCTCAGCAGAAAGTCACTTAGACCCAGACTAATGTGCTGATAGTAGGGAGTGAAAAGATAGAACAGATTTTATGAGCTTGTATAAAGGAATATTTGCAGGGATTGGTCTTAAAGATCCTTGTCTTATAAGGCAACCAGGGATTTTGGCCATTTAATGACTTTGGAGTTAGCCTAAAAAGAAATGTGATCCTGGTCCCACATACATTATTCTTAATACAGTAAGGAAAATAAGTATTCATAAGATCAATCTTTTTTAAAAAAGGATCTGGGGAAAGGTGGAAAAAACACACTAATGGAATAGTAGTGTAACGTACAGTCATGGGCCATATAATGCCGTTTTAATCAACAGCCATCCACATAGACAACAGTGGTTCTACAAGATTATAATGGAGCTAAAAATTCCTATCACCTAGTGATGTCATTGCAGTCATAATGTCATAGCACAATTACTTAAAAAAGTAATGTAGCCTAAGTGTACAGTGTTTATAAAGTCTACAGTAGTATACTGTAGTGTCCTAGGCCTTTCCATTCACTCATCACTCACTCAGTGACTCACCCACAGCAATTTCCAGTCTTGCACTCAATTCATGGTAAGTGCCCTAGGCAGGAGTACGATTTGTTATCTTTTGTATCATAGTTTTACTGTACCTTTTCTGTTTACATATGTTTAAATACACATACACTGACCATTGTGATACAATCGCCTACAGTTATGTAGTACAGTAACATGCTGTACAGGTGTGTAGCCCAGGAGCAACAGGCCGTACCATATAGCTTAGGTGTATAGTAGCTGTGCCATGTAGGTTTATGTAATTGCACCCTGTGATATCCACACAATGATGAAACACATTTCTAACAACACATTTCTCAGAATGTAGCCTTGTCTTTAAGTGACACACAACTGTACCTCAAACTTCAGACTTGCTCATTTTAGCCGTTCTGTCCTTTTCATAGAGATGAAACAAAAAATAAGAAATAATGGAAATCAAGAAACGTTATCTAGGAATAAATGAAAAAAAAATTTTAAGTACATTCTAACAGTTTGTTCAAATATTTCCAGCAGGAGCTTTTGAGAAAACCTCCCCCAAGTCTGATAATGAAAAAATAGCAGCATGGGTGAATAATATACTGAGGCATTAATACAGTCTCATTCTCATAGCTGTAACAAAAAGAATGAGAGGTGTTTTCCCTTTTCCTCACCCCTTGGCTCCTCAGCAAGACAGAACAGAATTTAAAAGAAAAGAATATAAAAGAAAGATAAAGGAAAGCTGGGCTCCTTGAAGAATGGACCTGAGATGTCCAAGAGGGAAA